>NC_138498.1:104688360-105344566 GCF_964252035.2 Podarcis erhardii | reverse complement strand
ACCACACTGGCTCTCAGTAATGATTCTGAATGCCAGTTGTTGGAAACCACAGAAGGGCAGAGGACTCTTGTACTCAAGTCCTGCTTGCTTGTTTCTCACAGGCTTCTATCTGGGCTAACAACATATATTAACTTAAATGTTAATAAGTTTATCTTGTGGTGTCTTTAGGGCCAAAGAGCATATGTACGTTGGAGATGTTCCAGAAACTTTCCGTGGGTCTTGTTTCCCTTCCACTGCTTCCCATGGGAGAGAAAACACACAAAAAAGTTCTTTTGTTTCCAAAACCACCTTGGGGATCTCATCCACCACGCTTAGCTCAAAGAATACCTTCTGCTCCCGTCAGATCAAGCACTCTTGCTGGTTTCCAACAAGCATCTGACCAGCCACTGTGGGAACAGGATGCTGGACTAGAAGGGCTATTGGCTTTAAGGTCTTACTCTGGTTTGACTCTTTTCTAATGACTTAGTAGCACACTTGGGTTCTGAAATGGGATGTTCCTTCCCAGGAGATCAGCTGAGATGAACAACTGAAGTCTTAGTGTGTCCACTGAGGGTTTTTTTTTGGGGGGGGGAGTGGGTGGCGCTGTGGTCTAAACCACTGAGCCTCTTGGATTGCTGCTCAGAAGGTCAACATTTCAAATCCCTGTGACGGGGTGAGCTCCCATTGCTGTGTCCCAGCTCCTGCCAACGTAGTAGTTCGAAAGCACTCCAGTGCAAGTCGATAAATAGTTACCACTGCAGCGAGAAGGTAAATGGTGTTTCCATGCGCTCTGGTTTCCGTCATGGTGTCCTGTTGTACCAGAAGCGGTTTAGTCCTGCTGGCCACATGACGCAGAAAGCTGTCTGTGGACAAACTTCCGGCTCCCTCGGCCGGAAAGTGAGATGAGCGTCGCAACCCCAGAGTCGCCTTTGACAGGACTTAACAGTCCAGGGGTCCTTTACCTTTTTACTGAGATTTTTATGGTTGCATTGCAGTTCCTTTTAGGGGTGGTGGTTTGTGGGGGCATATTGACACCTGGATTAGCGGTGAAGTAATACAATTGCCCTATTGCTTCCCCACTCATTAGATATTAGTGGATGTTATTTATTTTTTATTTATCTAAACCATTTACAGAGACCACTTCATACCAATGGGTTTTTGGTTTATATTGAAAGAAAAAATGCCACAGGTACAAAAGTATACGACAAACACAATATCAACAACTGATCACACAATTGGTTAGAGCATGGTGCTGATAATGCCAAGGTTGTAAGTGCAGGGGGTTTGAACTACATGGATTTCAGGGTCCCTTCCAACTCTACAATATTCTGAATCTCAGAAGTCAGAACAGCAAGAGGGATCGCTGTGCAGTGAAAGCAGCAATCCCTCTTGCTGTTCTGGTTTCTGTGATAGCTGCACAGCCTGTTTTCGCTCCATAAGACGCACACACATTTCCCCTTACTTTTTAGGAGGGAAAAAGTGAGTCTTATAGAGCAAAAAATATGGTATATGATCCTATGAAAGAAGAAAGGAAATCCATGTATGCAAATGTACAATGCAGCACAATATCTGTGCATGCAAAACAATAATCACATCAACATGAAATTGCAAAATATATGAAGCTCTCCAGAAGGTTCTACCCACACAATCATTCTTACACGCTCTCGTTTTTATCAACTTTTCATCCCTATATATAGCACCATTACACATTTACCAGTTTTCTTTTCTTTTCCTACACATCCTTTCATCAATCCCTTTACACACAACAGCCAGTAATCATCAAACCCACCAATCAATAATAGCAGCTGACAACCAATAATAACCCAACTATCCCACATCACAGCAGCATCGATAAATCCAGTCTACACCCGCTGAGCTAACAGATACACTGTTCCATCTCTCACTGAGGAGAAGGGAAGGTATTTCTATACAAGTACAGGCTTTTTTTTTTTTTGCTGGGGGTGGGTCAGATAACACAGCTTTCCCTCTGAAAACCTTCAACAACCAAATCCTAACGCACATGGTACTCCACCTAATCCCACAAGACAATCCGAGCAATAAATGTAACACAAGATTGGGGTGATTGTGCAAGCGTTGCCATATTTCAAGAAGTAAAAAGTTTTTAAAACCCAGACATTTTGCAGATTTCCCGAAATTCCCTGCCCACGCTATTCCATCACTGGAATATCCGCCTCCCAAGAAGACTGTAACTCTGATTTTATTTCATCTTAACTGTTTTTAATTCTGAATTTTGCACAGTTTTAAGCCATCCTGGGATCTGCTGGTGAAGCGTGGGTAATAATTCGATATAACAACAAGAACAACAAGAACAGCAACTTGTTATACAAGTTGGGGGAGCAGTGATAGCTGGTCAGTCCTCTCACCAGGACAGTGTGGTGAGAGCCAGTGTGGTGTAGTGGCTAAGAGCAGTAGACTCGTAATCCGGGGAACCGGGTTCGCGTCTCCGCTCCTCCACATGCAGCTGCTGGGTGACCTTGGGCTAGTCACACTTCTCTGAAGTCTCTCAGTCCCACTCACCTCACAGAGTGTTTGTTGTGGGGGAGGAAGGGAAAGGAGAATGTTAGCCGCTTTGAGACTCCTTTGGGTAGTGATAAAGCGGGATATCAAATCCAAACTCTTCTTCTTCTTCTCACCCTCCATTCCATCCTCCTTGCTGTTTGAATCAAGTAAATGAGGTCAATTGTCTGTTGCAAAGTTTGCTTTCAAGTGAAAATGCAATCTCCTAAAGAAATACAGTGGTACCTCGGGTTAAGAACTTTGCTTCAGGATGAGAACAGAAATTGTGTGGTGGTGGAGCGGTGGCAGTGGGAGGCCCCATTAGCTAAAGTGGTGCTTCAGGTTAAGAACAGTTTCAGGTTAAGAATGGACCTCCTGAACGAATTAAGTTCTTAACCCGAGGTACCACTGTATGCTGAAAACTGAAATGGACAGATTTCTCCATCCCCTTTTGGGGGCTGGGAGTAAGCCCTTCCTCTTGCCTTCTCCCCCTTGAACTTTCTCAGAAAAAAAAGATGAACTTGCCATTACAATGTACAGCAGATAGAACCTCTGAGGTCAAGCTGAGCAAAATGTTAGAATAATTTTCATGGGCAGTGTGCGTGTGAGTATGGTGAGGGGGCATTCCTGGAGTAAATCTTCACCTTTAACAGATACATTTAACAAGGCTGGTATATTTATAATGTGCACAAAGGGGTGCGAGTGGGATTTTGCCCCCAGGCTGCAAGCCCAGAGCTGAGCATCCCTGGAGAATAGTTTTCCCTAGCTGCATACCGAGTGAGATGCTCAGCTGGTTCCTCCTATTACACCTCTGTCATAATAGCTCCCTGTTCCTCTCAGTGATATGAGGCATAGCCTGTTGTTTTGACCTTGCCTTGTTGGAAACTGATTGCCAGTTTAGCTGTCCTTTTCTGCCCATTTGAGATGGTAATGGAAGAAAAATCAGAACTGACAGTGCATTTTAAATCCAAACGCTGACAGAAATGGGCCTCTCTCTCTCTCTCTCTCTGGAACAATTCCAGCTCTTGGTTGGAAAAACACAGGGCAGCTGGTTGGTGAAGACAGTGTGGCTTTCTGCATACCTGTATATAAAGGTGCATCCTTTTTCTTCTCCAGGATCTGCTAGAGAAAGTCGGGCATGGAAGAAGAATGCTAGGATTTTACAATTGCTTTGCTATGAGGATGAAAGAGGAGTTCCTTTCTCACCAGACGTTTGTCTTCCATTATCCATTCCACTGCACAATAACCAAGGGGAAGATGGCTGCCTCTGTCCTCCTTTTCAGCTATATGATCCAGGCGGATGACTAGATTTTCTGAACCCAGTATGCTATTCAGACTGCCCCCCACCTAGCTCTGTTTTAGGAATGAGCAAGCCCAGTAGCTAGAAATACCAAGCTGTTAGAAATTGAGGGATGCTAGCTGTCTGAAAGTTGTGGCCAACTCATCAACAGTTTGCCTTGCTGTAAATATGAGTACAGAGGTACCTTGGGTTACATATGCTTCAGGTTACATACGTTTCAGGTTACAGTTTCCGCTAACCCAGAAATAGTACCTCGGGTTAAGAACTTTACCTCAGGATAAGAACAGAAATTGTGCTCTGGTGGCGCGGCAGCAGCGGGAGGCTAAAGTGGTTAAGAAGGTTAAGAACAGTTAAAGTTAAACCTGTTCTTAAAGGTTAAGAACAGTTTCAGATTAAGAACGGACCTCCAGAATGAATTAAGTTCTTAACCTGAGGTACCACTGTACAGCCACCTTCACAGCATATGTACATTTAAAGCACGGTGGTAACCAAACAGTCATGGCTTCCCCCAAAGCATCCTGGGAGCTGTATCTTCTTGTGGGTGCCGAAAATTGTTAGGAGAACCCTATTGTATTAACAGAGCTAAAATTCCCTGTGAAAGAGGTATTCATTGTCAAAACCAATCTGGGAACTTTAGCTCAGTGAGGAGGATAGGGGTCTCCTAAGAACTCTCTCTTAACAAACCACAGCTCCCAGAATCCTTTGTGGTATCGCAGTGCTTTAAATGTATGCCGTGAATGTGGCCTACAGCTACATTTCCAGTCAGGCTCCCCCTTTACGTTAGGTAATAATAATAATAATAATAATTTATTATTTATACCCTGCCCATCTGGCTGGGTCCCCCCAGCCACTCTGGGCGGCTTCCAACAAAACACTAAAATACAATAACCTATTAAACATTAAAAGCTTCCCTAAACAGGGCTGCCTTTAGATGTCTTAAAAAGTTTGGTAGTTATTTTTCTCTTTCACATCTGATGGGGGGGTGCGTTCCACAGGGCGGGCGCCATTACCAAAAAGGCCCTCTGCCTGGTTCCCTGTAACTTGGCTTCTTGCAGTGAGGGAACCACCAGAAGGCCCTCGGAGCTGGACCTCAGTGTCCAGGCCGAACGATGGCAGACGCTCCTTCAGGTATACTGAGCCAAGGCCGTTTAGGGCTTTAAAGGTCAGCACCAACACTTTGAATTTTGCTCGGAAACGTACTGGGAGCCAGTGTAGGTCTTTCAAGACCGGTGTTCTGTGGTCTCGGTGGCCGCTCCCAGATAACAACAGCAAAGAGGAAGGAGAAGAAAGGACTGAAACTGGTCCTTGTGCATCTTTCCACATAGGATTTATTCCACTGTGTGCATGTATGCAGCAGTACAAATATCCGGCTGCCAATAAATCCCCCCTTCCCTCAATGGAAAATAAATCAGAAATGATGAGATATAAAGAGGGTGCAGGATGCTTGTCCACACCAACAGGACTATTAACATGCACATTGAAAATCCACCCTGGTTAGGCAGATTACGGCGGCATCTTTGGTTCTACAGCTTGATACATTGTAATTTGTTACTTATGAGAACAGCGCCTAATTGACAGTTTTGAGAATATAATCTGCTAAGAACTTCCACTTTGAAGTTTTATCGCATTACACCTGCACTTGGCAGCAAATTGATCTGACAACATTATTACACTTTTTTGACAGGCTTGTTTGAAAATCCTTAACTCCCAGTGGCGCCTTTTGTTTTATTACTGCTTTATTATTGGCTCCATCTTCTAATCACTTACGAAGACTGTATCTTTGGGTTTGCCTCTGCATCCCTTGATGGAAAGATTCAGGGCAAAGTTTTTTTTCCAAAACACAAAGGAGTCTTTATATAATGTTCTGAGGTTAATCATCTAAAGTTTGGCACAGAGTAATTCTTGTTTAAAACCAAAGCGGGTGGGTGGGTATGATGGGGCACTGCCCCTCACCTGACCTCTGGTCATTTGCGTTGCTGCTTAACAGGAGGTAACAAAGGAGGCGTGAGGTGGTGGTGAGGCTGAGGTGGTGCAAACACAATGGTGGACCTAATCCGGCGTTCCTGCTGGTGTGTTTGCACCATGGCAAACCTGCAGCTGCCTCTCTCCTCCTCCTCTACATCTGGGTAAGCAGCAATGGCATGATGAGCTAGAGGGTTGCTGAGTGGCATTGCACTACCATGCTGGCCACCTCCAAATATTGCCCAAGAGGAGAGATAATTCCAACATGTGTGTTGTTGTTCATACAATGTCAAGTCTTCAGGAAAGCTATTCCTTCCCTGGTTTCAGCAAGACCAGAGAAAACAAGGAGAGTCCTTTT
Organism: Podarcis erhardii; assembly: GCF_964252035.2. NCBI lineage: Eukaryota > Metazoa > Chordata > Lepidosauria > Squamata > Lacertidae > Podarcis > Podarcis erhardii. The sequence continues at coordinate 105,338,450 of NC_138498.1, read as the reverse complement.
TAATGAGTTAATTCAATCACAAGAGCCAGTGTGGTGTAGTGATGAAGAGCGGTGGACTCGTAATCTGGTGAACCAGGTTCGCTTCCCTGCTCCTCCACATGCAGCTGCTGGGTGACCTTGGGCCAGTCACACTTCTCTGAAGTCTCTCAGCCCCACTCACCTCACAGAGTGTTTGTTGTGGGGGAGGAAGGGAAAGGAGCTTGTGAACCACTTTGAGACTCCTTTGGGTAGTGATAAAGTGGGATATCAAATCCAAACTACTACTACTACTACTACTATTCTTCTTCTTCTTCTTCTTCTTCTTCTTCTTCTTCTTCTTCTTCTTCTTCTTCTTCTTCATAGTGAGAGACAAAAGAATGCCGCAAGCCTTAACAATGGTGTTGCTCCAAACTGGGCTCCTCCTCCCTCCTTCCTAGCAACAGCATCTCCCTTTACGCTGGCTGCTTGTGGCCAAATGTCTCTGATTTCGTTGTTCCTGAACCTTTAATTAATGCCGAGTTCTGGGAGAAGGGGGATCAGAAATACTCTCGTGACAATGTGTCAGCTGGCTGCTCTGTCACAATCCCATCCCCCTTCCTCTAACACTTCCCAACTCTTTTGTTCATCTATTGCTGAGCTGTGACCTTCCTTAAGCCCCTCAAAACCCTACTGTAAATCACTGCTGCATTCTTCTTCTCCTGAAGGGTCGGTAGAAGTGAGGGGTGATTCTACCACTCCTCATCCATCTCGCCCTCTTGACTCCAATCCCTGACCTACAATCGTTTCCATCAGTGGTTCCCAAACTTTTTCAAGCCACTAGCTCCTTGGTTCCCAGTCCCCCCTCTCCCTCCCAGAATAGTGGTTTGCGCAACACTCTAAGGAATAACACAATAAAATCCAAAGCAATTTATTCAAAACTGAATTGAAACTATATAGTTTAATTAATTCAACAAAATGGTTGAACTTCATGTGGTGTTACCAACTTTCCAAAGTCTGATAGTCATTTAGCAAGTGTCTTAAATTCCACCTTTAGTTACAACTTCATTGTTCCATAAATTCCTAACGTGATGGATGGGCTGGATGAAGTGATGCCAGTTCCCCAGTGTCTAGTTTAAAGTCACTGAGCAGGAGTCTTGAATCAGCACCACCAGTGCCCCCCCCCTTGTCTCTTACTCCACCTCCCCCTGGTAATCTACTGGTTTACATTATTATTCCTATGGATATACTCCACTTTATAACCCTGAGGGTGTGATGACCTGGGATTCGGACTCGGAGGCTGAACCTGAGGAACCCCAGCCTGCACAGGAGTCCCCACCTCCAGAACCAGCTGAGCCAGGGCTGGGGCTTGAGCCTGAAGGGTCCTCACATGTGTTGGATCCTCAGGTGCAGGCACCAGCTGAGTCTGCTCTGGCTCCTGAGGTGATGGAGGACCCATTGCCTGCAGGTGCTCCACTCTCAGCCCCGTCAGGGGAAGCTGAGGTTGCCTCTAGATCCGGTAACCCTCCAGCCTCTCCTGAGCTGCAGAGGCTCAGGGCATAGAGGCGGAGGGAACTAAGTACCCACAGGAGGAGTGCTCGCCTCCAGGCCAGGAGAGGCGAGTCACCTGTGGACCGGTGCCGCCCTATGCCTCAGGGCAGATAAAAGCCAGCCAGCCCCAGTCCCAGGTTGCGGGAGCAACATTGTTGGTAGCCTGTTTCTGCCTGCACTCTGTCCTGCATTTCTGCCAGAGTTCCTGACCTCACCCGACTCCCTGCCTTGGACCCAGCTTCAGCTTTGATGGACTGCCTCCTTACTGCACCCTCGACCTCGGACCTCGCCTCACGGTTAACCCACGGGATCAGCCCAGAGGGCCTCTCAACAACTCAGCTTTCATAAGATTATTCAGATAAAGTCACACTCCAGTCCACTTCAGAAATTGCATGGCCAATATGATAATCAATATGGAACCAGGATGATTTTGGAAACACTTCCTGCCTTCATATTTGGTCTTCCCTGGTGTCCAACCAGGCGCCAACTCCCACCAAAATCCTCTGAGGCCAAGGCGTGGGCCTGAGCAGCTGGATCATGTTTGTTTGCAATGGAAGAAGCACTGTACAATTGGGATGGATGAATCTGTCTGTTTCAGTTTCTTTCTCTTTTTCATATTTCCGCTCTTATGTTCAGTTCTCCACATTTCCACATCAGTTTGCAATTTTTTAAGGAACAAGTCCCCATGAAAATTCATCAGCATTTTAATGCTACTTTCTCCTAATATGCACATATTTGCATACAATTTTGCCCAACATGCACAATTTTGCTATGCAGTTTTCCTTTATATCGAATGCATTTTTTGTATGTTATTTCCACTAATAAAGGCATTTTTGTGCGCAGTACCCTAGCAAATGCAATTTTTGGTGATGTTGCAGAGCACGTTGAGAAATCATAGTCCAACAATGCCTTTTTCAAAAGTCTGTCCAAGAGAATATCAGCAAGTTAATTACCTGCAGTGTGAAACAATCTTGCTATGAAGAATAAGGAATGATGAGTTAATTTGTGCCGTTGCCTAAACATTCAAGAGCAGCCTAGGGGAAATTCCCACTTGAATTAATGGATACACTCTACTAGACTCCCCCCCCCCCATTTTTACATCCTTGCCATTTGTCTTCTTTAAACTCTTGCTCACATAGAAGATCAGGGGTTAAAAAAAATGTCTTCTGTATTATATTATACAGCACTGATAAAACTGTTATCAGACTTATTAATCATGCTCTTTGCCATACCCCAGAAGTCTAAGTAATGTTTTTAATAATGCAGATAATTTAAAAAAGTGGTTAGCCTTAATTTATCACATCTGCAGCCAAAATAATTTTGGGAAGAAATATTCATCTTGCAGACTCTGGTGTCTAACCCTTCGGCTATGGAATTTAAGCTGGGCTAATGCATTTATATATATATATAATGCTTTCACCGGCTACAAGTTTGTTCTCCAGTGGCAAGGAACTTCAATAAAACAACCAGTGCAAAAGCCTACCCTCCATGCACACACTTTTCCTTGGTCTTTCAGGTCCAAATCCAGATGGGGGATAAGGTAAAGGACCCCTGGACAATTAAGTCCAGTCAAACTTGACTATGGGGTTGCAGCGCTCATCTCACTTTCAGGCCGAGGGAGCCAGTCTTTGTCTGCAGACAGCTTTCCGGGTCATGTGGCCATGCCTGAACTGCTTCTGGTGCAACAAAACACTGTGACAGAAACCAGAGTGCATGGAAACACAGTTTACCTTCCTGCCACAGCAGTACCTATTTATCTCCTTGCACGGCCATACTTTTGAACTGCTAGGTTGGCAGGAGCTGGGACAGAGCAATGGGAGCTCACCCCATTGCGGGGATTCAAACCTCTGACCTTCTGATCGGCAAGCCCAAGAGGCTCAGTGGTTTAGACCACAGTGCCACCCCCGTCCCCTAGATGGGAGATATGGAGTGCCTGAGACCATTGTTCGTGCCCCAAATTCTCCAGGTCTTGTATTGCTTTGTGAAGCACCTAAGCCTTACTGTATTGCTGAAGAAATCATCCTGTGATTTGGCCAGTGCCCATTGGCTGCTTACATCAATAACCAGCAGGGCGGGTTAGATAGTCGGAGGAGGGGTTCTTCTCAGATACAGCAGGGGTGAGAGTGCTGCTGCTGCTAATGACTTGGTGCATGGCGGGTGTAGTTATGTTTCTGAGCACCGTTGTGATTGACGGTGGTGCCAGTAATGAAAATAAGCAAGTTGGGGAAATAAACTCACCCGTTCCATTGATTTTTAAGAGGCAAGAAGAAAAGGTGGATCTTGGCAGTGGCAAAGGTACGGATTTTCAGCAGGAAAGTGTTACTTGATAGCTTATATTTTGGCGGAATCATAGGCCAGTGCCTTTTCCCCTCTAAAAGACACTCGTGGACTTTTACAGAATATCAAGTTAGGCAACTGAGCTCACAGACCTTAACCCACACATCTTTCCTGTTGCGATGTGATGTTGGGAGGGTGCAATGGGAAGTCAGAAATGTTGTGCTGGGAAAGGGTGCTTAACCTTTCCAATTATCTCTTCTTTTCGACTGCAGCACCGTACCATCCAACCTGTCTTATCCCCATCAAGCATCTCAGGTTCCATAGCAACCCCAGATATCTTCAGGTATGCCTGCTGGTGGAAATCTCAAACAGGTAGCGCTGGATTCTTTTTTCTCTCATTCATCACATTGCTGTTCCAAACCCAGAATAAGAAACGTGAACTTTTGTGTCATTCAGTAGTACTGTGGTGCCACGCACAAAACTCTGTGGTAAGTCAGCAGAAGGATGCTCAAAAAAGAGCCTCTTCTCATTCCTACTCCCCTGCTCTCTTCCAAAAAGCTAAAGGTGGCATTGGGGATGGTGTTAGAATTCCTGCTCCATGATTGCAGTCATGGGATTGTTGTCTATCACATGACGGTATATGTTTTGACTCCACAGAGTGGGAAGTGACGGAGACAGGATGTTTGTGTTACCGTGTTCCGTGAAGTGGGACTGTTGTCCTTTGTTCTTTCTCTTTGCTGTCTGATGCTAGAGAGAGGGGGAGCCATGTTGCAGTGCTCCTTGTGTGTTTATATGTAAATAAAGTAGATTAGCCAAAATGCTGAGTTGCTGAGGTCTGTTACACATGATGTGCAAACTCTGCGGATCCCGAAGTGTGCCGATGTCTGTTGGCATTGGTCGCTGTGATGTTCGGGCAGAAGAAAGCTTTTGAAGCTCCCGAACGATCGACCAGGAGGCAGAAAACATGTCAGTCGGGCATGTGTCTCTACCAGGGTCCTACTTGAGTGTAGGATGAACTCCTGACAGCTGGATGGATCTGTCAATGCTGGGTTCTCTCCGTTTCTCACTTTTACAACTCTAAATTCAACTCAACACATTTCTGCCGCCATTTGCAATGTGTGTGTGTGTGTTTTTTTTAAGGGAAATTCATTGGCATTCCAGTGCAGATTCCACCTAATACACACAGGTTTTTTAATATGCCATTTCGGCTAATATACGCATTTTTTGCAAGCAGTTTTCCCTAGCAGAATAAAGCTGTGTGTGTTGTTTTTGTGAACAGATACATTTTGATGCACACTCTCCCATTTTTGTACATTTTGGGCACTGCAACTCAAAATTCAGAGAAGTGTGGGTTTCGAAAAATAATTGAGTGATTTCACATGTGAATAAGAGACTTTCTCATTACAATGTGAAGGGGGGAAACCCCCATTTTCCTTGGTGGTGTACATACCTCATTCCCACCCATTTTCTTTTTTGGAACAACTGAGCGTTAGGTTACAGTGCCATCCAACTGTGTCATGGCTGAGTGAGCCCTTCAACTTGGCTCTTATTTATCCTATTACGACCTTTGAAGCACTGGTCTACCATGGCTATCTCTTTATTTAAATAAAAACTTGAGATGCTGAAGAATATGCACAGTCCTTTTTTCCTCGTCTTCTTTTGAAAGAAAGGCTACCTCCTCATTCTTTTGTTAGGCTAACTAATGTAAAAACATGATAATTTTCCTCTGTGACGGTTTCATTTGTGCTCTCAGGTGTTCTCTTTTCAAGGTAAGGGATGAAGGAGAACAAAAGGGCTTTCTGGAAAAGGAATACTTTTAACATTCATTTCCCTTCCAGAGAAGCTTATTCACTTTCTGGTATTGCAAGACTGCAGTAGATGATAATAATGGCAAGCTGGCAATATTAGCACTTACATAGCTTTTAGTATTTTGATGAACAATAGGAAAAACAAGGTTTCCGCAAAGTGCAATTTAGCGTCTAGGGGTGTTTGACTTTTTTATTTTTAGTTTTTTTAAATAGGACTTTAGTGGTTTCCCTCTAAGCTGCTACTGAGCCAGACGTTCTGGGCTCCCATTAGCATTCTGAGCTTGCAGGTAGGTGAAACGTCATATTATTGCTTTTTCATCTCGTTTAGTTCAAAGCGTAATGGCCAAAGCATCACAATCATTAAGCTAAATGGGAGAACGTAACTTAACACCTTCATCCTAAATGCATTACGGGGAGCTAATCCTTTGAAATCAATGGGAACGTAACTTGCATGAATGAAAGGTATTTAAGAATGAAGTGAAAGGAACCTCAGCAGGATGTGTGCCTGCACACACGCTCATGCGCGTGCACTGACAAACGTAAAACAAAAACTGCCAAGTTTTGCCAGTCACAAAATAAGGCATCAAAAATTGTGGGATTCTCAGGCCTAGAGCTATATGTCATCTGCTGATGTATGGGCAATGGACCAGCATCGTCTTCCTGTTTATCTGGTGGGGAGGGGAGACCTCTTCTAGGTAACATGTGGTTGAAGGGGGGAAACAGTGTAATAGGACATTATTGCACCCAAGACCCCTCCAGACAACCTCTTTATTAAGCATTCATCCTGATGTCCTTGCACAAAGTTTACATACATGTTAGATCAGATTTGTTGCTGTTTGTTGTTGTTGTTTAGTCGTTTAGTCGTGTCCGACTCTTCATGACCCCATGGACCAGAGCACGCCAGGCACTCCTGTCTTCCACTGCCTCCCGCAGTTTGGTCAAACTCATGCTGGTAGCTTTGAGAACACTGTCCAACCATCTCGTCCTCTGTCGTCCCCTTCTCCTTGTGCCCTCCATCTTTCCCAACATCAGGGTCTTTTCCAGGGAGTCTTCTCTTCTCATGAGGTGGCCAAAGTATTGGAGTCTCAGCTTCAGGATCTGTCCTTCCAGTGAGCACTCAGGGCTGATTTCCTTCAGAATGGAGAGGTTTGATCTTCTTGCAGTCCATGGGACTCTCTAGATCAGATTAGTGTTCCCATATTTCAAAAGGTGAAAACCCGCACACAAATACTGGTAAATTGTTTTCTGGTAATCTGCTACCAAAATCTACACTTCCAACATGGGTTGCGATAAGTCTGGATTTTCCCAGACCTTTCCGTGAATTCCACCTGGACACTGTTTACACTGGACGCTATCGAGTTCCAGCTATGTCTGGGAAATTCCAGATGAATGGCAAAGCGTGTTCTCATTAAAAGAGAGCACGTGTTGCGGTGCGGGCCAGCCAAGCCACCCCTCTGTTGCCAGGCGGGTTAGGATGGTTGGTCTCTGGCAGGGATTGGTAGTTTGAGTTGCTGGGGTCATTTTGATGTTGCTAATTTGGGGGAGGGAACAGAAGTTTTTAAAGCAGTGCACGCAGCTTTTCGCTTTCTCTTTCACTGTGTGCACTGGATCACCCGCCCACCCTCCCTTATTTTAGGTCTTGTGCGTTGACCTTGCTATGCCTGTCATGGGGTTGTCTGCCGTTGGGGCAGGGTCCTGGTAGGAATTTTGTTCATTTGGCTGATTGGCTGGTGTCATTTGGTTTTTGCCTACTGCATAGCAAATTGTCACAACTTGTAAGGTTGCGGTTAGGCATTGGTTAAAAATTGGTTGGAGGAGGGGTAAGGATTGGATGGGCCTGCTCCTCCAATGCTGCTGCTGCAAGGGAATTCCGTTAAAGGAATTCAGGGGCTTGCCATGCTTTCTTCCAAATCCCTGGAATCGGGTTCGGGCCGTGTAAGCCCCTGGGAGCATGCGGGGAGAAGGTGAGGGCCTGTGGCACAGCTCCAGTTTTCCCCCAATATTGTTTCCCCTTACTGACTTTCGCTGGAATCCGGAAGTCAGTTCTGTCCCCAGGCGGGGGAACAGATAGTCCTAATCAATGCCTAAGCAACCACTCACATCCATGTATGTTAATAAAGTTGTGGCCAAAATTATGCCAAAAACGATAAACAAAAATTCTGTGTGATGTGTGAGTTATTAGAGGGGGCGGGTGTCTTGGGGACCTTGACACGCAACCCTGGATTAGATTTTTCTACCAAAGCTAACCACCCTACTTTCTTATCCCATGTGGCAATTGATGCTCCTTCTGTGTGCTAAACCCCCAATTGAAATGGATCCAGAACACCTTAAGTATAGAGTGGTACCTCGGGTTACATACGCTTCAGGTTACAGACTCTGCTAACCCAGAAATAGTGCTTCAGGTTAAGAACTTTGCTTCAGGATGAGAACAAAAATCGTGCTCCGGCGGCGCGGCAGCAGCAGGAGGCCCCATTAGCTAAAGTGGTGCTTCAGGTTAAGAATAGTTTCAGGTTAAGAATGGACCTCCAGAACGAATTAAGTACTTAACCCGAGGTACCACTGTAATTGGTTTAATTCACACAGAAAATGCCTATGTGTATTAATGAAGTTTTAAAATGGAAATGGCCAAATGTGCTTTGCTAATACTGGGCTATTTCCACAGCAGTTTTCTATGTGGTCTCTGAGATCCTTAGTGGGTTAAGGATTACCTGTTGATTGTTCTCTAGTTCTAGCTGTAACTTTAGATCATTTGAGGGATATTGAATTGAAAATCCACCATTTTGAAGGGAGCTGCCTTTCGTTTTGTGTCTCAAGACTCCATGGAAGAAGGATGTCAATGAAGATCACCAGGTAAACAGCTTAAGACAGGATGCAGGCTGTGGGGAGAGACAGAGCTCTGTTTCTGGGTCTGTTTGGATTATTTTATACTTTCTAAGATGCTGAGCCTGTGCTGAGTAGCACTAGATATTGTATTGATATTTTTGATGTGTATTTGATGTTTCAATTCTGTCACGAAGAAAGTACTGCAAGTAAAAGATTGAATAATATTTTTATGGGTCTGGACAAGGCTTCCTTCCAAAAGGAGCCAGTTCTTATGCTTCCAGTCGCTTCAAACTGCACAACATTAATATCTGCAATAAGGTATTCTACTCTGAATAAGTTCTGGAGTGTCACAGGTCCTAACCCCTGCACTGCAGCCTTTGTTACATATAATAAAATATAGATTGCTCCACTGATGATATGCACTCTTAAATGTTACTGTAGTATTCAGAAGAATATGAATGGCACGCTATGCGTGTTCACATTTTAAGAAGTTCCTGCGGTGAAGCGTTCACCCCCAGTTAGGAAATGACTTTGGAAGGCTTTCAGAAGTTTCCATCTCATTTCACCCTCCTACAGACTTTGACTTTAAAGGATGGTGATGTGCAATGCTATGAACACAATAAGTGCAGCGACTTCCTATAATCACACGTGTGACTTCAGCTTCTGGGTGTCTTTAGATGATAAGTAATGATCCTCAGTCTTGCAGAAGGCATTAAAATACAATTACGTTATGTTAGCTGAGCTCTCCTGACTGCTAAATTGCAGAGCAGCAGACCTGATGTCTCTCTGGAAGGCCTGCTTCCCCACCATCCCACAGATGATTCCTTTCAGCGTTCCCCCCCCCCCCCAGCTTCCATCTCAAACTAGGCAAATTTGAGACTTCGACATTTAGCATGTAAGACAGACATTCATTAGCTCCCGCATCCCCCCGCAAAGGCAACCAACCCAGAGGAAGAAAATGCTGCTTTTTCTGAAACTTTGTTAAATCCTTGCAAGTGCTCCAAATGAAATTCTAATCCTGGACTTCACCCATTAAACCCTTCCGCCATCCATCACTATAAAAACCTGATTAACAAGGTGTTGTCTTTTAATATTACCAGCCTAGAGTGATCTTGCATCTTGTCCCTATGACTGAATTAAATGACTTCCGCTATTAATCTTGATCTCACTTTATTTACCACCTTCAGCTTGAAAGGCGCCATGTCTGCTTTGTCTCAAACGGTTGCTCTAATGTTTTAATTGTTCCAAAATGTGTTTGATTTGACTAGGTGGCGGGTTTTGGTGTTCTTGGCTATGGAATGAAATCTATACCGTATGTGAGCTATATAGAAGTGTGTAAGGGAAATCTCCTTTCGGGGTTCCAGTATGAGGCTCACACCAAATTGCCAAATGAAAAAATAAAATAATAAAATAATTAATAAAATAATAAATAAAATAAAATAAAATAAAATGATAAGATAGATAAGATAGATAAGATAAGATAAGATAAGATAAGATAAGATAAGATAAGATAAGATAAGATAAAACTCTCTGTCTGTAAGTGTGGAGGGGGGTTAATGCTTTTGTTTGTTATTGTGGTATGTATTAGTGTGTGAACTTTGAATGAAGGGCAATATAGAAAATTAATAAATAAATGAATAATCAGCCAGAGTTTACTTAGTAACACATTACAGGACAGAGTTCAAAGGTAGCATGCTATAGAGGCAAAATATACATCATCTTAGCTCTTTGTATTTTGGGCAGCCCTCTTCTGCCAGCCCATTTCATCCAAATACAATGCAATGCAATGCAATGTGTCCAAGCCATGTTTGCTGTACCTATCTTTGCACCTTATATGGAGTTCTTTTTCACTGCAACTTCCAGTTGTTAGGTTCCCCATTAACTGGTTCTTACCATGTTGTCAGGCCTCACATATGTGACACTGACCTCACCGATAATGAGTTTTACAGAAATCCCAAGTCATGTGTCATTGAGTGGGACCTTGCTTTTGTAAATATCCATCAGAACATCGTACAAGAATGACTGTCCACTATCCGTTTTCCAGGGAGTGGATTTCTCAAGTCACCCTGCATCCCCACAGCTGTAGCTTTATCATTCCTTCCCTCCCTCCCTCCGCCCTGCCCTGCCCCACTCCCCACCAACATTACTGAAGGTGTCGATTTTTGGAACCTTTCCCCAGATGTCAGCAGCAAAACATAATGCCAAACAATTGAGGGCAGAGTATATTCACATAAATGAACTCGCAAGATCAGATCCCCTGGTGAGAAAAGAAAATGCTTTTAATCATGTGCGTTGGCAGACTTGCCGGGTTCCCCACTGCTCCAAATTATTCACGCTGCTATTTTCTATGAGGTGGCTGAGGCCTGTTGCACTTCAAACTTTAATGGGTACTCTTAGGACTGTGTTAAGCTCTGGGTTTTGCTTGTTTTCCATATCTCCCTTTTCCAGCAGCCTTTGCAGAAGACGGCTAAGCTTTTATTTCCCAGCTGCTATCAGTTATAGCAGCGAAGTAGAAGAGCAATGCCGGATTGATGTTTGAAAACTACTGTCCTCTCTGATGGCGCAACAGTGCCGCGCAATGCACCTGTCTTGGCTAGCAGTGATGGGAATGTAATCCACCTCCTTCTGAACTCTGGTCATTTTGACGTCATCATCATCACCATCATCATATTTTATTTGTATGCCGCCTTTCCATAGTTGAAACTATGCTCAAGGCAGCTTACAACATTGACAAGATTTACATAATTGCAAACGTAACGGAAGTCATAAACAGTAAATAAAACACATCAAAAAGTACACAACCCAATGGAAACAATTTCCACGTAAATCGTAAGATCTGAAGATACAACAATAATACCAATAATAGCAACAGCTCTCTCAACAACACTGCAGCCCAAGAATCTGTTCAACAGCTTCAGCTTTTGTAGCTGGAGTCAGTCCATACTCCACTCTCCCAGGCCAGGAAGGCAGGGGGCAGGTCTTCCCGGGCCCACAGCCAAGATGGTCTCATTTAAAACAACACAGATAAAAATTAAAAACAATTTAAAATCAGCTGCAGTCCTTGTGAAGCCTGTCAAGCCAGGTGGAAAGAGGCAAGGGCAGGGTCCTTCCCATTGATGCTAGGACCTAGAAGATGATGTACGTTTGCATGGAGACTCCCTGTGCAAAGTAGGACCTTTCTGTATAGAATGGCGTCTATTTGCCAATTTTCTTCTGAACGTGACATTTCCTGGGCAGAGAGTATTCTTGGCTGAAATGCATACGCTACCACAGGAATGAAAAGTGCTGCAGATTACAAAAGATCACCAGGTCAGTTGGGTTGCATACCAGTAGGGATGGCAAATCTGCCAATGTTGGTTTATATCAGTTTCTAGCTTGTCCACCTCATGAGAAGAGAAGACTCCCTGGAAAAGACCCTGATGTTGGGAAAGATGGAGGGCACAAGGAGAAGAGGACGAAAGAGGACAAGATGGTTGGGCAGTGTTCTCGAAGCTACCAGCATGAGCTTGACCAAACTGTGGGAGTCAATGGAAGACAGGAGTGCCTGGCATGCTCTGGTCCATGGAGTCACAAAGAGTCATACATGACTAAACGACTAAATAACAACAACAACAACAAAGGCTTTTCCAAAGTTCAGTTCTGTTCTTCACATTTCTGGGATGGTCTGCTTGGGAGAGTAGCGGCGTTCTGTCGCATGGATTTGGAGCAATGTGTTGAGGAAAGCAAGGAGCAGGTTGTGCTGGGGTGCGATTGAGGCTTCAGGGAATGCCCTGCTCAGAAAACAATGTGTCCTTCCAACTGCACAGTCTGTATTTGTTTGATGTTATCACATATTGAAAAGCTCAAGCAGTGCCTCTCATGTTCATGCTCATGTTAATGCATATCCACATATTTTTTATTTGTTAAGCAACCAGACACATGCTTAAAAAATTAAAACTAAAACAGGGGAGGAAGAACCTATAATCACCAACAAAACATACCCACACTGCACATGTAAAGTATTTTTTTTTTAAAAAAAAGACGGAAAGTGAGGAAAGGGAACATCTGATGAATGCCAGTGAGTTCACAATGCATTCCCCATCACAATTTCTCAAGCGTTTTTCTTTTTCTTTTAAATGGTATTTTCTGAGTTTTCAGTTTTACAATAAATTTGAAATACAGTACCTTGTTTTGAGTCTGCCTTGTTGAGCGTCCATTTTGTTGAACGTCCGCAGCAAACCAGGAAGTACTGGAACGGGTTACTTCTGGGTTTGCTGCTTGCACATGCGCAGAAGGGCTAAATTGCGCTTTGCGCATGCACAAACCGGCGCTTTGTCATGCATCCTTTTGATCTAGCATCTGGGGGTCTGGAATGGATCCCGGTCACAAAACAAGGTACGACTGTATAAGACATCTTCACAAACAGAAAAACATCATTTGACTTCCCTCCTCCCCTTGTGTTTACCGTACTTCTAGTTTCACTTCTATTACTGTGTCTCCCCTATAATTCCTTATCATTGTTCCTCTCTACTTTTGAAATAGGTTAATAGATTCCTCAATTCCTCTACCTGGGTTTATGTCACCTCAGGCTTCTGGTAAGAAAGGAGTGAACTAAACAACAAAAAGTGCCAGAATTCACTAGCCTGCAAATATCGGGACCTTCTGCTCCCCCCAAATAACGATGAAATCTTTTCCTAGAGTCATTAAACTTTGGGGGCACTCTGTGGGGAATATTGTGTTAATTTTCCTGCTTATACTGCTAGTACTTCTGACCCATTTTCTGATGTCATTTTCACACTGCAGTACCAATTTACGTTATAGAACCGTGTTGGGCAAAATTCCATTCACACCAATAGTTGTAGTGTGACACAACAATGAACAATATTGGAGAATGTCGCTACTCCCCCCCCCCCAATGCTTCTGTTTCCCCAGTATAAACAACATGAAAGAACTATATGCTGGTATACTGCTCCAGATTTAATTACTGTATTCCTGCAGTTTTGGGGGCTAAGGGGCCTACGAGCAGTTTATTTTTTTCTGGAATCAAATAACATGGAAATTAGTTTCTAAATATTGTTGAGAATTCTAATTCTGTGAGAGGTGAACTACAGTACCCAGAATCCTTTGAGAGAAACAATGTGGTTTCAAATGTAAGGTTTTCGAAGGTATAACGCTTACACAGCCCAGCAAGATTTTGCTGCAGGCCCCATTTGCAAATTAAACAAATGTGGGGAATGCTATCAACTTCTTCCTCAATCTGTTCAGCATGCCTGAGAAATTGAGGCCATGGTCCAGTGCACAGGCCCCATTGAACTCAATGGGGTTTCTTGCTGCGTAAACATGCATAGGATTGTACAGTAAAAGGGAGCATCTGAAATCTCTTCTCCTCCCTCTCCAAAACTCGCTGCTGCTGTGTATGTATGTGTGTTTGATGCTGTCACATGAAAGCTGACATCAAGGGCGCAAACTTTCTCCAAAGACCGAGTGATTTCCAAGATAATTTAAAATCTCCAGCCGCAACTTCGCTGTACAAGTTCTGTTTGATCTTGGTGGAGAGGAATGAATGCTTATTCTTACAGGTTCACTTCATCTAATGAATGGTTCATTGATCCATCCTGCAAAACATCAACCTTGTTGACTAAAGGCAGTGGCGTTCCGACAGCAAGCTGTGTTTCCACCATAAGCTGGATGGCATCGATTGCCACAAATCCGATACATTTTCATTAGAACAATTGCTGGTCTGTTTTATGATGTATTATTTTTCTGTTAAGATTTCTGTCGCTGCTGCATTTATGAAAGGAACGGACTAATTGTCTTAGTTGGATCTGGAATGGGCGTGGCCCACGTTGGTTCAGATCTCCTCGGCATTAGCAGTAGTGTGCAGTGAATTTTTTCATAGTAGAAGTTCGGGCCAGAGGTGCCATCTTGCAAGGGCAAATGGTGGGGGGATGTCATGTGTTGACGTCCTGACTTTGTGTGTGTGAGCATCATGCTTCCCTCCCTAGTATACCTGAAGGAGTGTCTCCACCCCCATAGTTCTGCCAGGACACTAAGGTCCAGAACTGAGGGCCTTCTGGTGGTTCCCTCACTGTGAGAAGCTAAGCTACAGGGAACCAGGCAGAGGGCCTTCTTGGTGGTGGCCCCCACCCTGTGGAACGCCCTCCCATCAGATATCAAAGAAATAAACAACTACCTGACATTTAGAAGACATCTGAAGGCAGCCCTGTTCAGGGAAGGTTTTAATGTGTGATATTTTAATGTATTTTTAATCTTTGTTGGAAGCCGCCCAGAGTGGCTGGAGAAACCCAGCCAGATGGGCGGGGTACAAATAATAAATTACTATTACTATTGCTATTACTAATCCGGGCAGAAGCTTCCTGGGCTTTGGGAAGCTGGGCTTTCATACTTTCATACTCCAATTTACCAGGAATATTTAGGGGACTAGCCTAGTTCCCCTGGTCCACCGACCGCACACCACAGGGCATTAGGGAGTGGTCCAACATGGGGTTATCACATTCAATTGGAAAGAAAACTTTTGCTAGCCAATGGAAGAGGGGAACCCTCAATTGCCCCAAACATAGGGGCCAAGGTTCCAGTACATTTCTGAGCACATTTCAAAGTGTTGGTGCTGACCTTTAAAGCCCTAAACGGCCTCGGCCCAGTATACCTGAAGGAACATCTCCACTCCCATCATTCAGCCCAGACACTGAGGTCCAGCTCCAAGGGCCTTCTGGTGGTTCCCTCACTGCGAGAAGCCAAGTTACAGGGAACCAGGCAGAGGGCCTTCTCGGCAGTGGCACCCGCCCTGTGGAACACCAGATGTCAAAGGAAAAAAAACAACTACCAGACTTTTAGAAGACATCTGAAGACAGCCCTGTTTAGGGAAGCTTTTAATATCTGAAGGACTATTGTATTTTAATATTTTGTTGGAAGCCGCCCAGAGTGGCTGGGGAAACCCAGCCAGTTGGGTGGGGTATAAATTATTATTATTATTATTAACCCTCCCAGTAAAATATTTGAGTGGGCCACCCCCAATAAGTTGATGGGCATTGCTATTCAAATGCTCTGCTTTCACCACATCATGTGGTCGATTAAGCAGCGTGGAGCTTAACTTCCCCCCAGTATTCAAGTTGGCACTCCTGCATATGCCTCAATACACACCATTCCCTCCATTCCCTGCCAGAGAGAGAGAGAGAGAGAGAGAGAGATATGAACTGCAGGCTACATGCTTGAGCTTCATTTGAGACAGATGTTGCCCCCAGAAACCATTAAATGTTGATGGCATTAACTGGCGTAAGTGACTGCGAGAGACTCCCTGCCTGAAACCCCAGAGAGTTTCTGCCAATCAGTGCAGACAATGCTGAACCAGATGGACCAATGGTCCCACTTGGTATAGGGAAACTTCTTATGTTATTGTGTGATGTTCCTTATTCTCCATTCCCATTAGCGGAGGTGACCACTGGATCAAAAATCTGCCTGAGAGTACAAAGACTCAGCAGGATCCCAACCGGTTGTCAGAGTTTATGCACAGTCTCTGTTCAATTTGGATTAGCTCCCCCTCCCATGTATATAGATAGATCCACACTGCCTACTAGCTACGCAAGATGTATTTACTATGTCATTCTCCCCCCCTTTTTTTTTTACTAATTATGGCTAGTGTGGCACTGACTGAAGCTGTTAATAAAGTGTGAAGGTGCCTTGTAGATTTGTGTGGAGCGTTAAAAGGATGATCCACATCTAAATTGCAAAGAATGAAGTTTTCTTATCCGCCAATATTGCAGCGATAGCATCGTAAAAATTAATCAAACTTTCTCCCGGTGTCAGAAACATTAATTTAAAAATTTTGTCACTATTAGAGAGAGTTATTGCAGCTCCTGACTTGTAATTAATTTCTCCCCCTTTTCATCACTGTGCTGGAGTCTTTTGTAATAGTGATAAATGGAATATCTACCTGCCTGACCTTTTATTAAGTGAGAAAAAAAGGATCTAACAAAAAAAAATATCCCCCCCCCCAACACTACTACTCATCACAACCAAAACCTTTAAATAAATATTGGGATGGAAGATAACAGCTACCTTGTTCAAATCTTCAGTATTGTTCTTTCCTTTGGGAGAATAGACAAGAAGAGCACCATGCAAGTCTTCAAGCATGGATTGCTATGGCTGAATTATTTGTATTTTCTCCAAAGTCTTACAAATGTAGGAAAAGAAAGAGGGAGCCATGCACAATGAGCACATATCCCCAAACCTGATAGTATACTATAATAATAGATATTACATCTCACTAGTTCTAATGGGACGCGGGTGGCGCTGTGGGTAAAACCTCAGCACCTAGGACTTGCCGATCGCATGGTCAGCGGTTCGAATCCCCACGGCGGGGTGAGCTCCCATCATTCGGTCCCAGCGCCTGCCAACCTAGCAGTTCGAAAGCACCCCCGGGTGCAAGTAGATAAATAGGGACCGCTTACCAGCGGGAAGGTAAACGGTGTTCCATGTGCTGCGCTGGCTCGCCAGATGCAGCTTGTCACGCTGGCCACGTGACCCGGAAGTGTCTGCGGACAGCGCTGGCTCCCGGCCTATAGAGTGAGATGAGCGCACAACCCTAGAGTCTGGAAAGACTGGTCCGTACGGGCAGGGGTACCGTTACCTTTAGTTCTAATGGAGACCCCACCCTCCATTCATTTGATTGTTTCCTGTTGCAGCGAAAAACAACGAACGAATCCAGGGACACCTTTTTTTTAAAAAAAAAAACTAAGCCATTTCTTACAGTGGAAGTTGGTGACAATTCTGAAATATTTCTATTTGCGGCCTGCCATTTCCACTCTGCAACTCTTTGCACAGCCAAACACCTTGCAAGATTTGCACAGCGCATCAGTTTGACTGACAACGGTGCCCTTGCCTGTGTTAAACTCTTTCTCCCCCATATTCCTGATTGACATTTAAAAATTAATAACCCACCAAGATTGCTGTGTTGGGATCTATGGGAAACTCTCTCCATTCCCACTCATGGTGCTGTTCTGCTCTCCATCAGCATCAATTACAGGCATGTGAGACAACAACAACGATGATTTTCCAGGCCTATCAGTTTCAGCCAATAGACATTAAAAAAATAAATAAATTGCAAGGGGTAGGAGCAGGAGGTCTGAGAGCCAAGTACTTTTGTTTTGACAGTTCCTGTCGGAAATTAATTGTGAATTGTATAATTACCAGGGATGCTTCCTGTTGTCCCCATTGACTTGTTTCTAAACATAGGCTCATTATTTCAGCATTCATGACAGCAACAAGAACAAAAAAAGAGAATCCTAAACAAACCTAACGATCTTTTTAAAGAGGAAAACAATACCCTATAGAATGGGCCTACAACAGTGTTTGGCTGCTTAATGAGTTGACCATTATGCGTTTGGGGTGGTGGTGATGAAGATGAAGATGAAGAAGAAATCTTTGAGAGAGAGAGATTTCTCCTCCCTCCGCCTTTCCTCCTGATGCAGTACATCAAAAGATGCACCCACTCAGTTTAATGGAACTTTAATGAGTGCTGCAATTGTCACTTCCAGGCTTCCATGAAGGAACCACACTGGGATCAGAGGAGGGAAGACAAAATTGGGTGTCATTAGTTTCCTGATGATACTAGGGTTGGGGGAAAAAGTCAATTCCATCTACATTTAAAGCCAACCAACCTAGTTCGCATGTTCCAAAACACAACAAGAACCCAAAACAGCTGTTATTAGAAATTCACGCTTCTCTGAATTTTGCAGTGCCATTCTCCAGCTAGGCTGTACAGTGGTACCTTGGGTTACAGACGCTTCAGGTTACAGATGCTTCAGGTTACAGACTCCGCTGACCCAGAAATAGTACCTCTGGTTAAGAACTTTGCTTCAGGATGAGAACAGAAATTGCGCGGCGGCAGCAGCAGGAGGCCCTAATAGCTAAAGTGGTACCTCAGGTTAAGAACAGTTTCAGGTTAAGAACGGACCTCCAGAACGAATTAAGTTCTTAACCTGAGGTACCACTGTATGTACAAAAAATGCATATACTCAGTGCATTTTTTCTTTAAAAAAATGTTTAGGGGTATTCTCATTTTGACTGAAGAAAATCGCCATTTTATAGTTCAAATTGGGAAAAATAATTACAGTAAATGGACAAAAGTACAAAATGTTTAGGGGTATGCGTATCCCTGTGTCCTCCCCAGAAAAAGCACTGCATATACTAAGGTTAAATGTACAGAAATTATATATATATATATTTAAGCCCGTTATATTCAGGACAATGGTTCTGCAAAAATGTATATATTGGGCCAAATTGCACAAAATAGTCATGCTAAAAGGCTAATGGATTCTCTCATAAGGACCTCTTTTCAAATAATCACAAACACATCTGCCAATTTGCCCACTCTCTTGGGAAGGTAGGCCCTCCCTTAGGTTTCATGAAGGCTCATTACTTTAATGGGTTATATCCAGTTAATTTGTTTCAGTCGGGGTTCAGCCTGACTGCCTCTCCCCTTTCATAAGAACTTGCATGAAAGCTGCCTCCCAATTTTCCTCACAGGCTCATATAAGTTCAGCACAAACAGTTGGGCCTGGTGAGCATTTAAGGTCCCCAACCCTAATCTGTGGGTTGCCATCTGATTGGATTTTATTCTGATCCTGATCTGATTTTAGGATGTATTTTAATTGATTGCCTGATTTTATGTTAATGTGTTATACATTTGATGTTAGCAGGTCTGAGCTCAGCTTTGGCTGGGGAGGGCATTAATAATAACAATATTATTATTATTATTATTATTATTATTATTATTACTATTAATAATATTATTATTAATAGTATTATTATTATTATTATTATTATTATTATTATTATTATTATTATTACTATTATTACTATTATTATTACTATTATTATTATTATTACTATTATTATTACTATTATTATTATTACTATTATTATTATTATTATTATTATTACTCAGTTGGTCTTTAAGGTGCTACTGGAAGGAATTTTTTTATTTTGTTTTGACCATGGCAGACCAACACGGCTACCTATCTGTAACTAATAATAATAATAATAATAATAATAATAATAATAATAATAATAAAATTCAAGACCAGCTGTGACCAAAGAATGTCCAGCTCCATCAAAAGTATCCCAGGCCTTGTTCAGGTACCTACAGACCTGGCAACCCTAGGAATAATCTCTGTTCCACAACACAGGTGCCGAAGAAGAAGAAGAAGAAGAAGAAGAAGAAGAAGTTGTTGCCTAGAGCCTTAGTGACCAAGTGAGGCCAAAAACTGAAGTAACTAATTAAATAAAAAAAGTGTGTGACTCTTGCTTTAGTATACAGGTCTTCTGGCTGGGCCTCAGCTATACTGACAAAGACATAAAACTGTAGTAAATTATGTGCTATGGAACATCCCAGCCCATAAAGCTCTCTTGGTCTTCACATGACATAATTTATGTAGCAACAAAAAGGTCACAAAAATGAGTTCTAGCTTGCTATTGGAAAGTAAATCAGCTGATATTCTGAGAGCAAAACACTAAATCTAGAGAGGCCTAGAGGGTAGGTGCCCAAGTGAAGAAAAAAACACCCAACCTTGCTCTCAATTCTAGATGTAGAATTTACTATAACAGTGACTTTAGAGATTCTTGAATCTGATTGCACTGAGATTGGCATTGGGCACTGCTAATATCTGTAATGAAACTGGCACTGCTTTCATCATGTGTGGATGTGCACCGTGAATATGTGCAAGTTTAAGGAAGTTTTATGTTGGGATGTTTTGTTATTTAATTAGCTGCGCTGATAGCTCATTCAAGCCCAGGGTCTTTGCAGGCAAGTAAGGGATGAGGAGGGGTGCGGGTGGCGCTGTGGGTTAAACCACAGAGCCTAGGACTTGCCGATCAGAAGGTCGGTGGTTCGAATCCCCACGATGGGGTGAGCTCCCGTTGCTCGGTCCCTGCTCCTGCCAACCTAGCAGTTCGAAAGCATGTCAAAGTGCAAGTAGATAAATAGGTACCGCTCCGGCGGGAAGGTAAACGGCGTTTCCGTGCGCTGCTCTGTTTCGCCAGAAGCGGCTTTGTCATGCTGGCCACATGACCTGGAAGCTGTACGCCGGCTCCCTCGGCCAATAAAGTGAAATGAGCGCCGCAACCCCAGAGTCGGCCACGACTGGACCTAATAGTCAGGGGTCCCTTTACCTAAGGGATGAGGAAGGACCAAATCTCAGTGGGAGAGCATATGCTTGGTGTGCAGAAGGAGCCCGGTCCAATTTCTGGCCATGCTTACATCTGTGATAAGATTAAGTGTGCTTCAGAATGAGTCCACCTCTCCATCTCCATTTTAGAAACATTGGAAGCTGCTTCCTACCGAGTCAGATCTACTGGATCATCTAGCTCAGTATTGTCTTCATGGACCAGTGGCAGTTGCCCAAGCTTTCAGGCAGGGAGTTTCTTGCAATCCTACCAGGAGATTGAACTTGGGACCTTCTGCATGTAAGCAGGTGCTCTCCCACTGAGTTATGGCATGCTAGGGAAGAAGTTGCAGGCAGTCTGCCTTCCAGAATATTGCAAAATATGAAATAATGAGAATTATGTATATTAATGACGTGCACATAAAGGGACGATTTGTTAATAATTACAGTAATGTGTGTGTGTGTACACATACACACAGTGGTACCTCGGTTTACGAACTTAATCTGTTCCGGAAGACAGTTTTTAAACTGAAACCATTCTTAAACTGAGGAGCGCTTTCCCTAATGAGGCCTTCCGCCGCCGGTGCCCTTCCACCGTTCAGATTCCATTCTTAGACCAAGGTAAAGTTCTCAAACCAAGACACTATTTCCGGTTTTGCAGCATTTGTAAACCAAATAGTTCTTAAATCGGACTCCTCTTAAACGGAGAAACCACTGTATATAAAACACATCCTGGTATTGCTAAGTTAATTCACACCTGTACTGGGACAGGAGACCATGGTACAGTGGTACCTGAGGTTACATACGCTTCAGGTTACATACGCTTCAGGTTACATACGCTTCAGGTTACAGACTCCGCTAACCCAGAAATATTACCTCAGGTTAAGAACTTTGCTTCAGGATGAGAACAGAAATTGTGCTCCGGCGGCGTAGTGGCAGCAGGAGGCCCTATTAGCGAAAGTGGTGCTTCAGGTTAAGAACAGTTTCAGGTTAAGTACAGACCTCCAGAACGAATTAAGTACTTAACCTGAGGTACCATTGTACTTCTTCATGCCCAAATGGACAGAGCCAGGGCCCTTTGAAAAGCTATAGTTTGGTGGTTTTATGCTCTTGTCACCCTTTGAAGCTCCTCTGCTGGAGAATAGGAACTTTCAGTTCAGTAGCAGTGTGTGCTGGGAGATGGAAACATTATTCTGCTGGCTTCTGAATGTTGGCATTCTTAATATCAGATGTGTCTCCATTTTGTTCTTTTGTGCAGAGGCTGACCTGCTGGTTCAGTACAGAACACAGAAGAGTGCTGCTGGCAGTGAAAGACGCCCCCATGTATAAGACGCGCCCTATTTTAAGAAAATGGGGGGAGATGGCACAGAGTTATCAACCTTTTTTTTTGAGGGGGGATTACCCAGGGTTGTTGAGCTTTTTTTAGGGGGGGTTGCCAAAAATCGCTCACCCACACGCATAAAAAAATCTGCCTCTCATCTGTCCTCTCACTGGCAGAAGCTGCTGATCGCCCGCCCAATTTCCGCATCGTCAGCCAATCAACACCACCCATTGACGCAGCAACCAATAACAGGCGCTTCCAGAAATAGAGTGGAATGTAACGCAAGTTTAACACTCGCTTTCATGCTATTTGCTGCTAGAAAAGATCCGCTTTCAAGTACAGTGGTGCCCCGCAAGACGAATGCCTCGCAAGACGAAAAACCCGCTAGACGAAAGGGTTTTCCCTTTCCCCCCCTTTTTCTAAGCCGCTAAGCCACTTATCGGCTTATCGGCTTATCCGCTAAGCCGCTAAAAGCGCTAAGCCGCTAAGCCGCTAATGGGCTTGCTTCGCAAGACGAAAAAACCACTAGACGAAGAGACTCGCGGAACGGATTCTTTTCGTCTTGCAAGGCACCACTGTAATGTGGAAATGAGTGATAAACTTGCACTACGTATATTCTCCTCTGTTTCTGGAAGTGTTTCATGAAAGCTCAAATTTAATGTGGAAATTAATAGTGAGCGAAACACGGGGAAAATAGAATGTACTGCACTGCACAGCCATAGTAAAATGTCTCACCTTCTTATACTGTGTGCAGCCAGTCACACATACTGCTTGCATCAACTACAGCATTAGGATCACACCCTGCAGTTATCCATTTGAATTTGGGGAATCCAGGGCTGCTCAAGCAGGCAAGAGATGTGCGGTTAGTAAGCCATCAGGTTGGTATTTTCTCCCCACAGGAAAAAAAAGAGGGGGAAAAGAATCCCTCTGACTCTCTCCTCATTTAATATCAAATGGAGTGTAACAGCAGGTTTTTAATTTAATTAAATATAGCAGTTTCAGGTAGCTACGAGTGGGACCACTCAGTCATGCTTGAAATTAGAGGCTGGAAGCAGCAGTATTTGGATTGCGCTGAAGAGCAGAGCTATGATTAAATAGTCTTTGGGTCTCTGATATTAAAGCTTGAAAATTGTGCCGGATGGGCAATGCCATCGGGGGGTTAACAACTCAAACTAATTCACTACGCGGTGTGCCTAGGCAACTGGTTCTGTAGTGCTCCGCTAGTTCACCAAAAGACCACATGGCTGTGTGTGCACAAGTGTGTGTGCACCCATACACAGGTGTGCGTATTTCCTTTTACTTTTCTGTTAGGACCGAGGGCATATTGACGAATAAAAGCTGGTGTCCAGCAGTCATCACCTCATTGGCCAGAGGGGGACCCCATTGCAACACATGGTACCATATTGCTATCTGCAAAGAGAAATGAGCTGTATTTGTAGGAGTCCTTGCTTGCTTCCTTTCCATTTGTGTGTGCCTGTCCCTGCTGTCCGTGGTGCTGAAAACTAATCTGAGCACCTTGAATAATGCTATAGGGAGCAACCTCCGGTCAAGGAGTGCTCACAACAGCCTCCTTCCATGTCCATGGTATTTTTCAATTAACTCTACAGAGAAGGGAACAGGAATTGGATGAGATTGTTCTGTATGGCAGCTAGCTAGGTCACTCAACCCTTTTCTTCGTGCTAGTAAAAGAGGATTGGACTTGGGAGGAGGAATCTGAAAGTTACCAAACTTTTTTTAAAGGGGCGGAAGACAAGTATGGCAACAGTATTTTTAGGGTTTAGGAAGAAGAGGGTGGCTCTTGACCTAACCTTGTCACCTGTCTCTGACCACTTCTTGGTGTTTCCAATATGGCTGCTTCTCAATTGTTGTTGTTGTTTAGTTGTTTAGTTGTGTCCGACTCTTCGTGACCCCATGGACCAGAGCATGCCAGGCATGCCTGTTGTGTTTGTCCATGGAGTTTTCTTGGCAGGGTTACTGGAGTGGCTTGCCAGTTCCTGCTCCAAGTGGATCACGTTTGGTCAGAACTCTCCACTATGACCTGTCCATCTTGGGTGGCCCTGCATGGCATAGCTCATAGCTTCTCTGAGTTATTCAAGCCCCTTCGCCACAACAAGGCAGTGATCCATGAAGGGGCTTCTCAGTTAGGGATGGCTGAATTTGTCAGTTTTAGTTCCCTTCAGTTTCTCATTTTTCCTCAATCTTAAATTCAGCTCTTCACATTTCCACATGAGTTTGAAGATTTTCTAAAAAGGTCCCCATGAAAATTCAGCAATATTCTAATGCTAATTTCTCCTAATATACACATATGAACGCAGTTTGCCTAATATACATGTTTTTGCAGAATAATATAATATATATTTCTGCAGAAATATAATATAATATAATATAATATAATATATATTTCTGCAGAAATATAATATAATATAATAATATAATATAATATAATATAATATAATATAATATAATATAATATAATATAATATAATATAATATAATATAATATAATATAATATAATATAGAAATGATTTCTTTGATATGTTATTTACATTAATATATGCAGTTTCTCACACATTGTGTGGCTAGAGAAGTGCATTTAGTAATTCAGAGAAGCGCAAATTTCAAAGGCTGTCTGTGTTTTGGTTCTTGTACTGTTTCAGAAAGTACAAATTAGGAAAGTTCACCTTCATATATGAAGTGGATCAAACTTCTTCCCCATCTTAGCAGTATGTTTTCATTTGCACAGGGAACAGCCATTATATTGTTATAGGATTTGATAGTTAATCTGCATATATTCTCAGGTACCTCTAGTCCTGTGGTACAGATTGGATTCTGCAAAAAAGAAGGCTGCTAAAAGAGGTCAAACCAGTTTTTTTGTTAACTGAATTGCCCATGCCAGTCAGTTACATATTTCTTTGCATAGCTAAAGGGTACAAGTGGTTGGTTGGCACAAAAAGTACTAGTTGAAGATGGACATAAGGTAAGATTACCAAATGCCCCCGTTTCCCAGGTACAGAATCTGGATTTACAAATCAGTCTCTTGACAAAATCCATTGAAGTTGAAAAGTGTCCCCGGACTCATTGAAAAAAAATCTTAACATAAGGAGGACGTGCCTTTCTGCCTTCCTTGGCTGGAGGTGGTGTCATCAAGGTCTGTGTATCTGGGAAGGAGACCAAAGAACATGGACCACTTATAAATGCCACCTCCAACTTCTCGAAAGATTCTACCAATGGTGCCTCTGAAAATTCTTACACATCACTTGGGAAGGCAGGTGAACTAATGCCAGTGTGCTGGAAGAAGCAAAGATCATCAGTGTCAAAACAATGATTCTTCAACATCAACTTCGTTGGACTGGTCATGTTGTTCGGATGCCTGATTTCCCTCTTCCAAATCATCTACTCTATTCCCAACTCAAGAAAGGAAAGCGAAATACCGGTGGACAACAAAATAGGTTTAAAAATGCTCTCAAGGCAAATCTTTAAAAATGTAGTATAAACACTGACAACTGGGAAACACTGGCTTGCGAGCTCTCCAGTTGGAGAACAGCCTTTACCAAAGGTGTCGTGGGCTTTGAAGACACTTGAACTCAGGGCGCAAGGGAGAAACGTGCTAAGAGGAAGGTATGCTTGGCAAATCCACATTGTGATCAACTACCGCCCAGAAACCATTGTCCCCACTGTGGAAGAACGTGTGAATCCAGAATTGACTTCCACAGTCACTTATGGACTCACTGTTAAGACCGTGTTCGTGGAAGACAATATTACTTGGCTACGAGTGATCGCCAAAGAAGAAGAAGGTGTCATCAAGGTCTGTGTGTCTGAGAAGGAGACCAAAGAACTGAAACAAAAGTTTGTCTAGTTCTCTTTGCTGGATCCAGTGTTGCAGCTTTAGGAAGCCCCATAGACTCTGAATAGAGGGCAAATGTCTGTAGTAGTATTAATGCTATGGGCTTTTCCGTGTTATGCTCTTCCTGTGGAATTAAAGCTTGGGGGACCAGGGTTGAAATCCCCACTCAACTATGAAGCTCACTGGGTCCCCTTGGGCCAGGCACTGTTTCTTAGCCTAACCTACCTCACAGGGTTGTTGTGAGGATAAAATGGAAGAACAGAGGAATCATGCTGTCACCTTGAGCTCCTTGGAGCAAAGGTAGGATATAAATATCATCATCATCATCATCATCATCATTTTTACAAATACACCATTAGCCTTTGGTGAGCTTTTTTTCCTACGGAAACCAAACCCAGTGTATGCACTGGGACCCATCAGATCTCTCAGCATTTGGGAATTAAGTGGGTTTGATAATATTATCATCATTTTCTAGTCCTTTTGTGAACCCTAATTACCCATACATTATTCTTAAGGCACAGATGCACCATTAACTTACATAGTAGCACCATCATATGTTCCAAGCTCCAATTAAAAATTCCTTTCCTAATTGTACATATTTCCATTCCAATTCTGATGGCTATGAAATATTGCAGTAATGTTCTCAGGGAGCAAGCAACACTTCTAAGATATGGGTTTTCCCCGCCCCTTTATTTTAATGCATGTATTTGCACCTGCCTGCTACCAAATTATGACTCTGAATCGCAGCATCTGAAGGCACCGATGGAAAGTTGTATGTCAACAGGCCAAAGTGAAATGATTTGCACCTGCTAGTCATTTCTAGTTATGACTGCAAAAAAATACACATGAGCTCTTACGTTGATTTACATCTTCTCATTTCCCACTTGCCCTTTCTAATTGATATATTTCACTTATCAAATAGGGGTCAAATCCATATTGTGCACATTAAAACATATATGTGTGTGTGTTTAAAAATAATAATTTGAATATTCAAGATGAACCAAAGAGGAAAGAGATTATGGTGAACACACATACACACACACTCATTTTCTTAAATTATTACCCCATTGCTTGCTTGAATGTGTTTATGCCCCCCCTTTTCCTCCAAGGAGTTCAAGGCAGTCTACATGTTTTCTGCCCTCCTCATTTAAGCCCCACAACAACCCTGTCAGTGACTGGCCCAAGTCAGTGACTGGCCCAAGATCACTAGCTGAGCTTCCTGAATTAGAGGGGATTTGAACCCTGGTCTCCCAGGTCCTAGTCTGACACTCAAACCACTGCAGCACACTGGATGTATTTTTATTCATGGAGTACAACCAATAGCTTGTCACATGATTTTTTTCTGACTCTCAAAACAAAATGTATAATCTCTGGACCAAATTTTCACCTGCTCTGGATTGGTATTAAACAGTGTCAAGATGTTGTTGTTGTTTAGTCGTTTAGTCGTGTCCGACTCTTCGTGACCCCATGGATCAGAGTACGCCAGGCACTCCTGTCTTCCACTGCCTCCCGCAGTTTGGTCAAACTCATGTTGGTAGCTTTGAGAACACTATCCAACCATCTCGTCCTCTGTCGTCCCCTTCTCCTTGTGCCCTCCATCTTTCCCAACATCAGGGTCTTTTCTAGAGAGTCTTCTCTTCTCATGAGGTGGCCAAAGTATTGGAGTCTCAGCTTCAGGATCTGTACTCCCAGTGAGCACTCAGGACTGATTTCCTTCAGAATGGAGAGGTTTGATCTTCTTGCAGCCCATGGGACTCTCAAGAGTCTCCTCCAGCACCATAATTCAAAAGCATCTATTCTTCGGCGATCGGCCTTTTTTATGGTCCAGCTCTCACTTCCATACATCACTACTGGGAAAACCACAGCTTTTCAGTTCAGTTTGCTGGTGTAAGGTGTCCACCAGCAAACTGCGGAGATGTGAAAGCTGTGACCCTCCTGATGTTGTTGCATTGAAATTCCCCTCATTCTCATCACTGTTTATGCTTACTGGTACTGATGGGAGTTGGAGCACAACATCTCATGACCCATAGCTTCCCCATCCCAGCTAGGGGAATGGAGTGGACTTTTTGGGGGCATGTCATTTTTCTCCTTCCCAAATCCTGCCAGAAGTTGGGAGACCCACCTGAGCAGATCTTGGTATAGAATGGGGGGGGGGGGCTGCAGAGGGTAAATCATTGAACATTGCTTCCTACCCTGTTGGGCTGATTAGCACCACTTGTTGGTTGAAGCGCACAAATTGGGTGCCACCCTGAAACTTCAATAAAACTGGTTCATCTTCACCTGTGAGCATCCTCACTGGTTTCACTCCTCAATGTGAGCCTCAAGGCCTACCTTGTCCTATCCTACGATCTCTCTCTAACCAAGGGGTGCTGTGGTTTCTTTCGGTGCTCACCACATAGCTGCAATCCCCACCATCCAACTAGTTTTAAAATGGGGAACTTTCAGAGGTTTCCAAAGACTTCTGGAAGCTCTGAGGATTTAAGGTCTGTCTGCACATTAAGATGTTTTGTTTTGCATTCATTTACATTACAGCTGCTGCCTTTTGTTGTTCTGTTGCATTGGGCTTGGACAGTTCCACACTAAACATTTAAAGCATGGGTCAGCAAACTAAAGCCTGGGTCGTAAATCTGTCTGGCGGAGCCTGCCGCCCACTCGGTCAGTTGCCGCACCGCACTGGTTTAGCTCTGTGGAGAGGCGCTTTCCCGGGACTACATCTCCCAGCATGCTCTGAGGTTGCTCAGACCTCCATGAAGCTGGCCAATCCGAAGCCTTAACAACCTCAGGCCTCCTCTCCATTGGCTGGTTTGACACTGCTCCAATCGGGGAAAGGCGCAGGGCAGGGTGCCTTGTTGATGTCTAGCTCTGAGAAGAGAGGAGGAGAAATGAAGGGGTGGGAATAAGCGGGAGCAGAGATCCTGTGAGGAGGGAGAAGGAAGAGGAGAAGGATTCCTCTGTGATGCTTGGTGGTGGCACATTAGCAGCAAGGTCATGGACACCCCAGGGCAGGGGCCCTTCCCAGCGGGGTGACTGCGGCCCCTCCGTGCAAGCCGAGACCCAGCACTGGCAGGGTGCCCCCTCCCCAGCCCAGTCCAGCCTGCTCCGTCTGAACGCAGTGAGTGGAAGTATCTCAGCTGCTCTCTCTCTGAGGGAAGGAGGGAGGGAGGGCAGGCGTTTACATGTGTGTGCGCGCTCCAGCCCACCACAAGTTCTGAGGGACAGTGAACCCCCCCACAGAAAAAGTTTGCTGACTCCTGATTTAAAGCATACTCAACAAACGTTTAAAGCAGCAACTTCCTCCTTCACAGAGCTCCCATTACCAGCAACCTTAACAAATGAGAGTTTCCATGACATCTTCATCAAACTATCCACTATCACCCCAAGGTCTTGTTCCTAAGCAGTCACTGCTAGTTCAGGCTCCGTAAGTGTACATGTGAAATTACCGTATTTTTCCATGTGTAACACTAGGTTTTTTTAATCCAAAAAAATAGGTTTAAAATTGGGGCTCGTCTTATACACGGGTAGTGCTGAGGGGTGTTTTCTTAATTTGGAGCCCCCCCCAATAGGGGGCATCTTATACATGGGGGCGTCTTATACACTGAAAAATATGGTAAGTTTTTTTGGGGGGGGGTTGCGCTGATGTGCATTGCTTTATACTTGTTTACATTGAATCGCATTTGCCATTTTACTGCCCATTCACTCAGTTTGGAGAGGTCCTTTTGGAGCTGTTCAGAATCAGTTTTTGTTTAAACGATCCTGAACAATTTACTATAATCATCCAACTTGGCCATCTCACACCTCACCCCTGACTCCAAGTCATTTATGAGCAAGTTATAAAGAAGGGTTCATAATTCATTCCTACTTTCTGATTCCCATTCTTTAACCAACTGCTGATCTTTGAGAGGACCTGCCGGTTCACTGCATGACTGCTAAGCCTAAAGGTAAAGGGACCCCTGACCATTAGGTCCAGTCGTGACCGACTCTGGGGTTGCGGTGCTCATCTCGCTTTACTGGCCGAGGGAGCCAGCGTACAGCTTCCGGGTCATGTGGCCAGCATGACTGAGCCGCTTTTGGTGAACCAGAGCAGCACATGAAAATGCCGTTTACCTTCCCCCCGGGGCGGTACCTATTTATCTACTTGCACTTTAACGTGCTTTCAAACTGCTAGGTTGGCAGGAGCTGGGACTGAGCAACAGGAGCTCACCCCATTGCGGGGATTTGTACCGCCAACCTTCTGATTGGCAAGTCCTAGGCTCTGTGGTTTAACCCACAGTGCCACCTGCGTTCCTAAGCAGACTTGGGACTAAGTCCTGCTACCGAAAGTAGGACCCAAACCAATGGATTCAAATTAGAAGAAAGGAGATGCTGACCAAACGTTAGGCAGAATGTTCCAACAGTAAGAGCTGTCCAACAGACTCCCTCAGAAAGTGATGGACTCTCCTTCCTTTTTAAGGATTTTAAGCAGAGGTTGTACAGCCATCTGTCAGGCATTCTTTATCTGTGATTCCTGCATTGCAGGGGGTTGGACTAGATGACCCTTGTGGGTCCTTCCAACTCTACAGTTCTATGATTTTATGGGTTGTTTTTGCGTGTGATGTGACTTCCATCAAAATCTCTTTGAAAGTCTAAGTACACAACGTTGACTGCCTCGTAAGAGAAGAGTTCATATCCATCTTTCCTTTAGCATCATCTCATGAAAGCAGAGTCTCCTGCAAAGTTATTAGGAGAGACACTTAGCAGAATACAAATTCATAATGTGATGAAATTTCCCCATGGCAAACGCATAACAACTGTCCTTCCTTTAACGTCGGAAGACATAATTGTATTCCGTTCCCAGATAATAAAGTTGCTCGCATATTTTAAACACCGAAACGAGAAAGCAGAAGGGCACAGATCCCATCTGGGGATTTGTTTTTGGTTTTTTTCCCCAGTGAGCAATAAGGTAAGAAGACTAAAGGCAATACGAAGCGGGCCAGAATTAAGAAGAAATATTATGACACATAAATTAATCATAATTCATTATTAATTTTCAGTTCTACGATGGCCTTTGATGAGGACTTTTGTCTAGTTTGTGGATAAGAATAATTGTCTCTGTATAATTGCTTGTGTTTTTCCTAACTCTTGGCTTCGGGGAAATTCCTTTGCAGCAGGCGAGATAGCAATCAGCGAGGAGGAGAGTTTAGGTTTAATTACTCGGCTGGCAAAAAACTGCTGACCACATTTAGAAGTTGCTAAAAGGCACGGATGTACAAAATTAGCCGGTGCTGCTTGCCCATGCTGACAACCACCCACATGTTAAATGTGTGGGTAAATGGAAAGGGGGGAGGGAGTTTAATGCCTCCGAGGGTTAGGGATGGAAACAAACAAGTAAAAAAAGGTTGCCCTTCAGTTGGGCATCACTTAGGAACACACGCTACTGACTAGGGGTGGGGGAGAAATTCCATTCAGTATGCATTAAACTTACAAAATTCAGTGAGCTAGTAAGCTTTAGTAGTTAGAATGTCAGAGTAGGACCTGTAAGACCAGGGTTCAAATCTCCCCACTCACCCATAAAGCTCACTGAGCAACTTTAAGCCATTCCCTCCCTCTCAGCCTAACCAACCTCACAGGGTTGTTGTGGGTATTAAGCAAATAATAATAATAATAATAATAATAATAATAATAATAATAATTTATTTATACCCCACCCTCCCTGGTTCAGAAAACTGGGCTCAGGGCGGCTAACAACAAATTTAAAACACTTAATGGATGCAACAAAAATTAGCTTAAAATACAGTATAAAACGTGAATAACAATAAATTCAGAATTCAAAAATCAATTTAGGGGGGAAATCCATCCAATAAACATTAGATGATCACCAGGCCTAGTTGTGTAGCCTTATTGGAGTTCACCGATTGGGTCTGCGTTGCTCCGGGACAGGAGGAAGGAAGTCAAAATGACACCGAGGTTGGTTCAAAGAAAGAGTTTATTCTGCTCTCCGGATAGCAGAAGGCACCTGCGTGGTGAGTCCACAGCAAGTACAAAGAAATGACAAGTTTCATGCAGTATTTATATCCTCCAGGCACCCTCTCCCTCCTTCCAACCACGTCAGCCTATGTATGCAGGTTGACATCACATATGTTCCTGCTCTGGTACTCTCAACCATAAAAGAGATTTCCTTCCTGCACTCCTGACCATAAAAGGATATTCCTGTTCCTACTCCTATCTTGGAGCAAAAGGTCACTCTGAGAGATAACGATCTTTGGAGCTCGATCGTTGAGCCGTGGCCTCTGATAGCTTTACGATCCCAATCAGTCGTTTACAGCGTCCAGCACACTTCCTTCTCAGCTGCGCAACAAATTCTGCTGTCTCTTTAGCCACGGCTTAGCAGAGTAGCATACAGCGGTATAAAGCAGTCTTTTTCTCCCTTGCTCCATGCAAGCATACACAGACAGGTTCGTCTATTTACAGCTCTTTATTGAAACATTTCAGCCCATCGCTGCTTGCAGCCATGTCTCTCTCTCAAACACACAGAGAGAACAGAAAGTACAGTCTCCTCCCAGACTCCTCCCAGCTTCCAAGACTGACGTCAGAAAGTGACGCACACCTCAGAACACTTAACCAGTTAAGTTCTGAACTCTCACACCCCCTCTTGCGTTGCTTTCTGACAAGACCTGTGTAACATCTTCAGCAACACCCTGTGAGATCAATCCCTTCCCCAAAGCCTTGTGCCCTCCCTTGGAGTACCTGTTAGGCATCTGTGGAATCATCTCACAACTCTCAGAATCGCACTGTGCGAAACTTACCCACGCACCTGTGGCCTGGTACCTCTCAGGTGGAATACCCTTGGTTGTGCGACTGGAACGCCTGGGCACAAACTCTGGTGTTTCCTCTGGCTCACTGTCACCAGCAGATGTGTCCTCTGCATCACGGGATTCCCCCTCTGACTTAAAGCGTCTTCGAATCCTCTCCATTACACTCACAGGAGAACTAGGCTCACTCTTGGGCTGTCCTTTTCTAACACCTTGTGGAGACGCCCCATCCTGCTCCTGACCTTGGTCAGTGACCTGATCGTCATCAGCAGACTCAGCCTCTCCTTCCTCCTCAACAGAACTGTCCTCTGGATCAGAGAGACATTCTGAAAGAACATCACGCTGTGCAGAAATCTTTGGCCTTTCATCCTGCTCAAAGAACTCAGCGTGTTTACTGATCAGCACCTTACTCTGATCACCTGACGGGTAAGCAAACCTCCATGCACGAGCTTCTGGCTCATATCCACAGAAGATCATTTTCTGGACTTTGGCTCCATCTGGCCCTTGCAAAGCCTTAGGCACAGGGACAACCGCAGGAGATCCAAACTTGCGCAGAAAGTGAACCTGGGGTTTTCTGCCATTCAACAAAGAGTACGGTGTGTCACCTACCAGTGAGTTGTAGACACGATTCCAGGTGAAACACACACAACGGATTGCCTCCAGCCAAAACTTTGGAGGTAACCTAGCTTCTGTCAGCATCACTTGTGCAGCCTTAACCAGAGCTTCACTCCTCAGCTCTGCCATCCCCCTCTTACTGGGTGAAGTAACTGTGTAACTTATCCCTCTTTTGTGAAAGAACTGCTGCAAAGCAGAACCAGTGTACTTAGCATTTCTGTCACTGACGATTGCTTTCACCTTGGTGGAGAACCTTAGTTCCACCCCCTCAATCCAGCTCCTGATCAGCTGTGCTGCATCCTCCCTGGATTTGAGACCATGAGTCCAGGTGTTCTGCGAAAAATCATCCTGAAACGTTAGCAGATACCTGGCCCCCCCTAGACTCTGTTCCTTGACAGACTCGAACAGATCTATGTGTACCAGCTCAAAAGGTTTAGTGGTTACCCGTTCCACCTTTGGGTAACTGCACCCTCTCACCTTTGCTTGTCTGCAAGTGGCGCAACTAATGGCACGTCCACAATCTCTAATTTTACACCCTCTGGTAACCTCAGGAAGCACTTGCAGTTCTTCTAGAGAACCATGAAAAGTCCTCTGATGCCATACACAAGCACATTGAACATGAGCGGGAATTGTAGCACACTGCGCCTGTGCTCTCTCAACCTTCCCCTCACCCCCAAGAGACATTTTAAGAATGAAAAGATCATTCTGCCCCTTCTTAACCTTGGCAAGTACCCTCTCCCCTTTGGAGATTGTGCAGACATCATCCTGAAAACAAACCTGAAACCCTTTTTTCAACAAATAAGGCACAGATAACAAACAGTGATGCACCTCTGGGACAATACAAAAATCCATCTGTTCCTGCAAAACAGAAAGATAAACATTAGCAAACTTAGAAATTTTAGTTCTCTGTCCATTTGCAAACTTAACAGTCTGTCCCTGTCCTTTTGGAACTGCCGTGCAATTCCACATCTCGACTGCAGGGGTCTCTGGAACCATGTTGCGGTTAGCTGCAGAGTCAATGACAAGATTCAGCTCCACACAGCTGTTCTCAAACAAAGCCATGCTAGCAGTGACTTGATAAGACTCTTCCTGTTGTTCACCACGTCGGCCGGACTCAATCCCACGCCTGCCTGCCTGTGCAGGCTGGTTGCCATGGAAACCCGCCTGATTCCCATGAGAAGTGTCCTTCACAACATCCAGCCTCGGCTCTGTGCTCCGGTGGGGGCAACTGCCATGCAGACGTTGAACTCCAGTGGAAAAACACTGCCCGGGGCTCCTCCCAGCTGGCCTGGCCTTCCTTCTCCTGGAACGGCGCCTCCCACCAGCCTCGCCCCCATTGAAGCTGCTCTCCGCTTCAGCACTTCCTGTGGAAAGTTTCTTAAACTTGCCTTTGGAACTCTTCGCCCCCCCGATCTGCTCACCAGCGCTCCTAGAGGCCGATACATCGGGAAATGGGCCTGCCAGTCCAGCGTCTCCAGGGCTCTGGCCTTCTGCTGAAGCTTCACACATGCCCTTCAGCACATCCCAGGCAGCCCTTGCTGACTTTACTCCCTCCAAATGAGGTCTCAGCGATGCATGAACGCATGCTCTGAGCATATCCAGCTCTTGTTGCATTTTCTGCTGGCTATCTTCAGCCCCACAGCCTGCAACGCCTGCTCCAGCTGCTCCAGCTGCTTGCCAGCTAAGGGGTGTTGCTTTTGGCTCCCACTGGCTTGCTTCCCAAAGCCCAGAAACTAGGAACCAACCCCTGATTCTTCTGCTCCAGGTTGCCCAACTTTTAAAAGTGAGCTTTTCCACCGGTATTTCCTGGCTCTCTGCCATATTCTCCCGTTCTCCCAAGGTGCCCCACAAGCTGTACTCACTCAGTACCAGCTGATTCTGGCTCCTGTCCGTGGAGAAACGGCCCAGCTGCTCCGGCTCAGCTCTGTGTCTCAGCAGCTCTCTTGCCTCTCGGAAGCAGGCAAAAACTCACTCTGCTTTCCAGCATCAGGCTAGACTCACGGAATGCAGCTTCCAACCTCCGGCTAGCTTCAAAGCATTCCAGTAGCTCAAAGCCGACTGTTTTACGAGCGTTGACTGACCTTCCATAACCTCTGAAAGAGAGAACAGTTAAGTTCTGAACTCTCACAGTCACTACTTCCGAGAACATGCTCTGGCGTTAGTCCCAGACTTGGGTCTCCCCGTCATTTGTGGTCAGAACATAAGATATGTCTGTGTCTGTTCTGCTGGTAAAGTCAAGGCCAGTCTTGCCGTCAAACTGATAAGGGAGAGAGCTGTGTTCTTGTTTTGCATTTGCTCAACGGCTAAAGTTTATGCATTTTAGCTAAGGAGAAATGGGGATTTTGGTGCAGTTTAAAAATGCCTGCACAGTCAGTTTTGGGTTTGGGAAACCCATTCCTTCATTCCCTCCTCTTCTTTTGGACAGCCTTTCGGCTCGTCCCAAGGTACTGGCTGGTATTCTCGTGTCACTGCTATAATCTGGGGCCGAATCATTCGTGACATCATTTTACGCATCATATTTTGCAAGAGTTGCATTAAGCAGTGTATACAGGAGCAGAAAAAAGCAAGCATAGTTCATTAACATCATTACAAGTCCTCTAAGCCACCCAAGGTTTGGAAGCCACTCAGTCAACCAAAACATGTCCCATCCCTTCCTGGTTGGGACAGGAGCATGGGCTACTTTCTCTCTTTCTGTTGCCAGGTGTCGAATAGCTACACCATGGTCAGAAATGTTAAAGCCACAGGCTCCTTCTGTCAAATTTAATGCAGCCCAAAATCCAGCGGAACCCAAAATCGGGGCCATAACTGAGGACTCATTCCAAGGCACAGGGAGGAGGGGTACTCCTCCCAAAGCATCTGTAGGTCACAGAGTGTGAGAGGTTCCAGGTGCAGACCGTGCAATTGGTTCGGTTTTGCAGAATAGGCTTCCATTTCTGCGTGTTGCAGGCACCCCATTCTCTCATTAGCCGCTGGGTTACCTTAAGTGGTGTGGGTGCAGTGATGGCCAGAAATCAGAAGACTACCATCCCGGCTAAAACCATGCCCCCCCCCACAGCCCTACCTGCATCATTTGGTCACAGGGATATATCTATTTCCTAATACCTTCTTCTTCTAATAAGGACGGTACCTCCCGCAAAGCTATATACAAAGCTACATATTCATTCAAGGGGAAAGAAAAGAAAAATGTCCTCCTTTAGTCCACACTGGAATTTTCTCTTGCCGTGCGTAGAGATGCCAGTTTCCAGGCGTGGCACCAGCAGGGCGGTCATCTGGTGGGTGCCGAGCCGATGCGGTGAGGAGAAGCGTGAGGCGGTGTCTGTAGGGCCCCGAGAGATGGTGAGTCGAAGGGGTTGGTGTAGATCAATCATAGCAGTCCAATCTGATGCTGCCTGGGGTTTGCTTCATCCTTCAAATCAGGCCTGCTGGAATATATGCAGTCAGGTGTTGGAGGCCCATCCTCTCCCATAGGTAACCAGGTAAAAAGAGTCTCAGTAATTCGCAGCTGCAACCACGGGTGCATGGGCAGTATAAGTCAGCTGCTAGGTGCTTCATCATCTCTGCTTGGGATAGAAAAATAAGTTCCTTTCATGTCCACCAGTGCTGGCACAGCATGAGGAGTGACGCACGTAGTTTCTTGTCCAAAGGTGAACTTGTCAGCTTTTGTAATCAGAGTGGCAGCAGTCACTGCTGTTCGCATGCAGGGAGGCAAACCTTGTTTCATAGTGGTTAATTTTTCCAGACAAATAGGCTATGGGTTGGTCATCATCAGGGTCTAACAATTACCTTGATAAAAAACATATTTCGCCATGTGCAAATGGCTTTGGATACCTACGAGGTCCACAAATCACCATATAGCATATATTCATCATACACACAAAAACGAC
Source organism: Podarcis erhardii (assembly GCF_964252035.2). NCBI lineage: Eukaryota > Metazoa > Chordata > Lepidosauria > Squamata > Lacertidae > Podarcis > Podarcis erhardii. The sequence goes on along the minus strand of NC_138498.1, from coordinate 105,301,422 downwards.
AATTTGAGCCCAACAAAGGACTGCTGGACATCCAAAGGGCCCCATTACCTCATTAATGCCTTCTGTTTCTTCAGCCAATTCCCATCCCTGTACTCTGCTGCCCTCAGGACCAAAGGTGCTACGCCCACTTTATCGCTATATGCTCTTATATACTGAAACACCCTTTTGTACTGTCCTTTTGTCTACTTCACCTCCTTTTCTTAAGTCCTATCTAAATTATTCAGTCCCATCATCATCATCATCATCATCATCATCATCATTATTTTCCCTTCTCTCTCTCTCTCTCTCTCTCTCTTGACACTGACACAAAGATGAAGTACGTTAACAAGGTAACACAGGTGATGATCTGGCATCTGAAATCATTCACACAAACAGAAAGCTTAAAAACACATAAAAAGCGTACCAGATGCTGGCTCTCTTCTCCAGGGTTAAATGTGATTGTAGCATATACACACAAATAGCAAGCAGAAATTAAATCACAGAAGAATTAGATCCTTTTGGAAGGGAGCATACTACCGTGATTACCCTTCCTTTGCCTTTTAAGATATGCTTCTGTTTTAAATTCTTTCTGCAGAATATTTACTGTGAAAGGGTGTTCTGTTGGACTCCATTTGAAAGTTGATTGAACTTTTGAATAAACTGTAGGACAGTCCTTCCCAGATTTCCCTATTATTATCTATTATTTATCTGCAAATAATTTAATCCTTGATATACATATTCATGTACTTAATTGACTTGGGATGGTGGTTCAGTTAAATTAGGGTACAGCAATAGGTTAAGTTCCACCTGCTGTATGGCTCAATTTTCCTATAAAAAACATCTGATAACAGTTTGACAGGGTGCAACTCAACTTTTAACACCAATTTTTTCTTCTTCATTTCTATTCAATTCAATCCTATATATATATCAGATGGGGGGGGTCAGGGGGGTTGAGAGAGCAGGTACCAAGACACTGTTTAGGGGAAAGGTTCCTGCTTGTTCCTTTTCATAATGTGAAACTAAATATCTGACCTAGAGCACTAGGAACATTTTAGAGAACACCACATAGAAGGCTAATGACAGCATACAAGCAGCCCTGTTAAGAAGTGCCTGATAACTTCCATATTTGAAACCACAAAGAAAGGCACAAACCACAAACGAACGAATGCAGGCAGTGGGGCCTCTTGCTTGGTGTTATTTGCTTTATGAATTAAGGTCCCAGTTTCTCAATACACACACTTGCTATTCACCCCAACACTCTTCCTACATGGATTCACACACAGAGAATTCTTATCAAGTAGTTACAGGAATATTAAACTGGAGTGTGCCTGAATTTGCGTCATGTTTGGTAATAATAAAATTCTGCACATTTATGTAATTCAGACATACTAATTATAATGCACTTTTGCATTCAGTTGGGCCAGTGTTCACAACATTCTGTTTTACTTAGCATTTTGGTTTGAAAACCCAAGTTCCACCTTCTCTGCACTTGCTGCAAGATTGTATATTATTAAACAATAAAAGGCACAATTTTCCAAGAGAACATATGTCTTGGAGTTGCATATAATCCCCACCAGGCATCAGAAACTGGCAGATATTACTCGGAAATTTCAAAATTAATGCCCAGATAATTCATATCTTTTCCCCCTGGGTGGTCGCAAATATAAACTTGAAAGTCTTTTGATACATTCATATAAAAGTTCATTTACACCTTACATACTTCAGGTAGAAATGGTTCTGGAAAAGTGCAGTTACAATCAGAAAACAAAATTCTTCCTCTTCCAATTATTCACCATGGTTCAGTAGCATACCAGTGATTAGTTCATTGTACATACTTTCTCCATTTACTTTAATATATCAATTTTCATGCAAACATTAAAAATCACTTTTCCTTCAAAGGATCCATACATAAGGTAACTTTGTTCAATATTGCCTTTCACCCAAGGGAAACCTAGGAAGCATCGAGGTATTTGTCTATCAACATCTTAATTCTGCTGTCACTAATGCATTTGACACCTTTTGATTCTGGCAACTACCCTGAGTATATGTGTGTCTCAGAACAGGGAAATTTCAAAGCATTGGACACTTTCCACAGCCTAATGTGAACAGGGAAATAAAAGTTATTTTGCCTAAGACCTCTTCTGGCATGTACACTTAGAAATCAAAAAGGCCCATCTCAATTTTCAATTAATAGATATCCAAGGAGTATCTTTCATGGGAGGGACATACTAAAAAGAGCACAAACAATATTCCAGGTCCCTACTCTTTCTGTTAATTTATGGATGGTTAGCTGTCCAGCCAGCCAAAAAGAGGGCTGTTTCATAATATATTATATTCTTAATTCTTAATTCAGAATTCATTAAAAGCTGGTTTTTACTCATGAAAACCTCAACCAATAATCTGAGTGCATTTTAACAGCACATGCAAGACTTTGACTAAGTGTGTCGCTGGTCACACACCACCTTTAAGCAATTCAGCTTTTACTATATTTAGTAAACTCTCAATAATAGCATCTTAATATATTACTTTCATTAATACTCATCAGCATAAACACTCAACCGTCTTTATAGCCCATTACCCAACTTTCCTCCTGTTCCAACATTCTCACTTCTCTATCCTCTACCTCTCACCTTCTTTTCTACTTCTCTCTACCTTCTGCAGCTCTTACTACTTCAACACCTTCCCCATAACATTCGGGACACAATTGTTCATCCCTTTTACAAATAAAAATTATACGCATTTCAAAAATATATCAGAAGAAAGGTAGTGCAAAAATCAATTTTGGTATCAAATAGTGTGCTATTCCTTATTTTAAACTGAGCTGAGATTTATAATAAAAAATCTAACTTGCACGCCCCTTTAAGTTTTAAAACACAGGTCTGCAAGTATAGCAAATTCCCTTTTGCTGCTACCTGCAAGATGTAAAGGTGTGTCAAATTTACAGAACCACCTCCATGATAACAAAAGAGGTCATATGTTTAAATGACACAGGTACTCTTGCTCTGGGGGGTTGGCCTGCTATGCAATATTTGGTAATTTGTAATTTTCCTGAGTGTTCTCTGGCCCCATTTTAACTTGGTTTCCAGACTCCACCAAGGGCTGCATAGTGTCTTTGTTTCTGTGTTAAACACAGACACTGCAAGGGGGATGATTTACTGCTTTGTCCCCGTAACCCTCTCACTTCTCTTCTCATCTGTCTGAACATGGGATTGGGGGGGGGGGGTTAAAACCCCATCCCTTTTGACAACACTACCTTTTCCCGTACATTTTTAATTTTGATCAACATTTAACAAGCGGTTTCTAAATCCACCAGGGTACCTTATGCAACAGAGTCAATAAGAAACAATCTTATTAGCAAAAACATCTTAACATACCAGGTAGCTCAAAGCACAGTGAATTGATGACATTCAAATTCAGAAACCAGTACATGATTGTATTAGTAATTGAAACCTTCCCACCTTTATCATGAAAATATAAAATTTGACCTCATTAGCAACTCATGTCACTTTTAATGTTAAAAGACCAAATAATCCTTTTATATATGTATATACTTGTACTCTGCAAGATTCTAGGTGTTTTAAGGTCTATTTCCCAACCCCCTAAGATGCAGCACAGTAGATGTGGCAGAATTGAGAACCCCTTCATGCAGGGTTCTATTCCTGGTGCCTCTGCAGAGCACATATCTTTTTTTCCCCCGGACCCCACGTGTTGGCAATACAATACAAGCCAACTGGACACACCTATGCTGGGCACTGCCAGAATACAGAAAGGAGCTTAAAGGGTTTTTTTTCAACTGTAGCTTGACATTTCCAATTGTCCAAAAAGAACAAACACTGCAAGGGGGTTGGTTTACTTTTTCTTTTTTTCCTTTTCTTTCCCTTAACCTCTGGGACACTCCGTCCACCTAACATTGTTTCCCACTCAGTCACCTTTCTCCGCGTCCTGTCAGTGGCCTAGACGGACGTCTCATGCACCCAACGTCTCATGCACTCAAAGCATTCACTGGAGTTTCCCCATACACAAATAAATACACATACGAGTCCCCATACACATACAAGCCCCATGCACCTCCCCAATCCCCTTTACCCACAAACTTCCCAAGACCGGTGGCACTTACTGCTCTTCTACCGGCAATCCAGCGGCACACTACTGCTCTCTACGGGCTAAACCCAGCGGCACTTTACTGCTCCTACTGGGCAGGGCTGATCAAACCCCTGACTCCCACAAAACAAGCTGTGGAGCCTACCTTTCCCCTGGGTACCCTTCTCCCGTGCAGCTGCTGTCTTTCTTCCGTCTCTGCTGCGTCTCCACTCAGGTACGGGGTGGGGGGCTCCCCCTAGAAAATGTAGGGTGCGCGCTTGGAGCCACCAACGCCGACCGAGCTGTTTGCTGAGCAGTGACGCCCCGGTCCTTCATCCTGTCCTCAGAGAACACGGATTCCCGGCCAATGCACCAAGAAATGTAGCCTTATTGGAGTTCACCGATTGGGTTTGCGTTGCTCCGGGACAGGAGGAAGGAAGTCAAAATGACACTGAGGTTGGTTCAAAGAAAGAGTTTATTCTGCTCTCCGGATAGCAGAAGGCACCTGCGTGGTGAGTCCACAGCAAGTACAAAGAAATGACAAGTTTCATGCAGTATTTATATCCTCCAGGCACCCTCTCCCTCCTTCCAACCACGTCAGCCTATGTATGCAGGTTGACATCACATATGTTCCTGCTCTGGTACTCTCAACCACAATTTCCTTCCTGCACTCCTGACCATAAAAGGATATTCCTGTTCCTACTCCTATCTTGGAGCAAAAGGTCACTACTTCCGAGAACATGCTCTGGCTTTAGTCCCAGACTTGGGTCTCCCCGTCATTTGTGGTCAGAACATAAGATATGTCTGTGTCTGTTCTGCTGGTAAAGTCAAGGCCAGTCTTGCCGTCAAACTGATAAGGGAGAGAGCTGTGTTCTTGTTTTGCATTTGCTCAACGGCTAAAGTTTATGCATTTTAGCTAAGGAGAAATGGGGATTTTGGTGCAGTTTAAAAATGCCTGCACAGTCAGTTTTGGGTTTGGGAAACCCATTCCTTCAGTTGGATAATTTAGTCCTATTTGGGCCAGTGAGGAGACCAGGGGAGAATTAGGTGTGGGATCCCAGAGTGGGTAATCTTCATAAAAAGGGGAAGGGGAGGGAGGGAAGGAAGAGGAATAAAAGATCAGGCTAAGTTCAAACTGAAAGCCAGGCGGAATAGCTCTGTCTTACAGGCCCTGCGGAAGGAAGTTAAATCCTGCAGGGCCCTGGTCTCATGAGACAGAGCATTCCACCGGGTGGAGGATGGCATGCATGCCTTATTGAATTCCTTGGAGGAAAACGTGAAATATAAATGCAACAAATTGAATAAACAAACAAACAAACAAACAAACAAACAAACAAACAAATATGCACTTATTGGAACAATATACAAACTTGAAAGCAATTCTTTGATATTTGCACTTCTCTCAATTTTGCCCTGCAGTTCTCCAGCTTAGTAATGTGTACAAAAATGCACATACTAGGGCAAAGTGTGCATAAAAATGCATGTATAGTAAGCTTGCAATTTATGTGGGGTTATGTTCTGGGGATTGCGCCTAAAACCAAAATCACATATAGTCAAAACACATTGGGGTCAATAGTGGGTGCGCTTGCCAAAGTATCTTTTCCTACCCCAATACCATCCCCCTTGCTGCCCTCTTTTAATTTTTAAAATGTACACAAGTTCCATGCACAAAAGTTGAGGGCTTGGTGAAAATAATATAGCAAAATGCATTTTATTTGGGAAAAGAGCTTGCAAAAACATGCACATCAATCGAAACTACACCCACAAATACGTTTGTTGGGGGAAATTTGCACTAAAAAGTGGGTGAATTTCCACGAGGGGGTTTGTCTTGTTTTTAATCACAAATTGTTTTGGAGATTTGGAGAGACTAATTCAAGATTGGGGGTGGAATGAGAAAGCTGGACAAATGAAAATAACAAATTTGTCCATCCCTCTTCAGAACACCATTTATGAGAAGTGTATTCAGTAGTGGCCAGAGACATGTTGTTGCTGTTGCTGTTTTGAGGTGAGGTGGAGGGCAAGAGGAAGGAAGGGGTCCCTCCAATTCATCAAGGATGTCCAACCCTGTTCATGCTTCAAGCATGTCTTTTCAGGAGCAAGAGGAGCAGCAACCTCCATCAGATCTCCATCGAAGTACACAGCTAGCTGCTGAGGAGGCTAACTCAGGAAGCAGGAGAAGGTCATGGAAGTGGTAGATCACCCATTTCCTATATGGCTTCATTGCTGTAGCAACACCTTACTTGCAAGCTCCAGCCTTCCTGGTCTGGGAGAAATAGATGAGTGACTGAAGAGGTTGATGAACTGGGAGATGGAAGGAGATGTTGATGGAGGAGGAAGAAGGTGTCTGGAGAATACTATGCTGCAGGAGTAGCTGGTGGGGAGAGGCAGTGCTGTGGAGATGGGGCAAGATGGCAGGTAGGCTGGCGCTGTGCAGGCAAGCAGCAGTGGTTCTACTGCCAAGAAACTACTGCCAAGAAACTAGGCGTACCATGATGCCACCAGTCACACCTGCATGCAGGTGCATGGCCAAGACACTTTTCCACCATAGGTGGATGAAATGGTACCCACACTTGCCTGCTTTCCCACTTACAGAAGCCAATAGGGCTGGCAGCTGAATCTTGCTTCAGCCCTGGAGATGCAACAGTGTCTTCCAAGCTACCTTATGGTGTAAGAAAGGCCATGTGGCACACGTACAGCTTTGTCCTCCCACTGATGCTCCCCACCACCTGATTTGTTGTTGTTGTTGTTTAGTCGCTTAGTCGTGTCTGACTCTTCGTGACCTGTCTTCCACTGTCTCCCGCAGTTTGGTCAAACTCATGCTGGTAGCTTTGAAAACACTATCCAACCATCTTGTCCTCTCATGTACCCTTCTCCTTGTGCCTTATTCTTTCCCTACATCAGGGTCTTTTCCAGGGAGTCTTCTCTTCTCATGAGGTGGCCAACGTATTGGAGCCTCAGCTTCAGGATCTGTCCTTCCAGTGAGCACTCAGGGCTGATTTCCTTAAGAATGGATACGTTTGATCTCAAGAGTCTCCTCCAGCACCATAATTCAAAAGCATCAATTCTTCGGCGATCAGCCCTCTTTATGGTCCAGCTCTCGCTTCCATACATCACTACTGCGAAAACCATAGCTTTAACTACACAGACCTTTGTCGGCAAGGTGATGTCTCTGCTTTTTAAGATGCTGTTTAGGTTTGTCATCTCTTTTCTCCAAAGAAGCAGGCATCTTTTAATTTTGTCACTGCTATCACCATCTGATGACATCATCATCATCATCTGATGATGATGATCTACCACCACCTGACGGCAGCTGCCTAATAGTAGGGCCGGCCATTGTGCATTGCAGCTACCTGGTGAGAAGCCCCAAAGATGGGTGCTGCTGACATCTGTTTCCACTTTGCCTTGTGCTCAACCATGATGTGTCTTCACCATCGGGCAGAGGCTCAAATTTTTGTCAGGCAGCAAGGGAGACAAGGCATTGGGTTAATCAGTGCATATGAGGTGGAGATGTAAAAACTAATGGGTTGCCATAGAAATGAGGCCAATCGATGCCTCTCAATTGGTCGGGCCGTTGATGGATATTTTTTTTTGCTGGATCGTAGATTCTGGGAGATGAAATGCCACCCACCAGAGCAAGGAGCAGTCTCTGCAGACCTTTTGCCAATGAAACATCCTGCAGTGCTTATAAAGCAGAAAAATAATAATCCTTCCAAGGCTGGTTATTTATCTCTTGGGAGATTATCTGATACTGTTAAAATCAAATTCAATTACATTTATTATGCTGTGGGAGTTTTTGATCAGTAAAGTTTTTTGGTTTTTTTTAAAGGCACACACCAGCTACTGGATTACAGTAAGAGATGCACAGAGCATGAGACAGCATTGGGAAATGATCACATTAAGAAGCCACTGGAAACAAATAAGAAGGAATGGCTGAAGAGAGCCAGCAGGGAAGCTCTGCTCAACCAGGGTCCAGCAGTTCTGCAGTGCCTTTTGCAGGATTTTCCTGGGCTCCAGAAACATCTAGAGCTGATGCAAACCTGCCGAAAGAGCATGCAGGGATTGTCCATTTTGCCTGGGTTGTGACATTTCAGACAGTATCAGAGCGACCCAAATAATAGGAAGCCAGCACAGTTGTCATTGGGGTAAATTATGCCAGTGTAATTTCCCTTGTTCCAAACTCAGCAAGCCTTAAAAACAGACTTATACCACCCTTTCCACCTGTGTGACTTCTGCTGGGTTGCTAGGTCATGTGACCAAGGGGAATGGAGTTTAGAAGCAGGTGGCGCTGTGGTCTAAACCACTGAGCCATTTGGGCTTGCCGATCAGAAGGTTGGCGGTTCGAATCCCCGCAATGGGGTGAGCTCCCATTGCTTGGTCCCTGCTCCTGCCAACCTAGCAGTTCTAAAGCACATCAGAGTGCAAGTAGATAAATAGGTACCACTCTGGAAGGAAGGTAAATGACGTTTCCATGTGCTGTCTGATTTTTCCAGAAGCGGCTTAGTCATACTGGCCACATGATCCCAAAGAACTGTCTGCAGACAAATGTCGGCTCCCTTGGCCAGTAAAACGAGATGAGCGCCACAACCCCAGAGTCGTTCATGACTGGACTTAACTGCCAGGGGTCCTTTAACTTTTTAAATCTCCACCAGCCCTGTTCTGCCTCCAATATGTCTCCAGAATATCCCCTTTGGGGAGTTTACACCTTAAGCCTGAGGTGAGCCTGGATGGAGTACTTACACTCAGTGCTTTTTCCCCCGTAAAAAATGTTTAGGGGTACTCTAATTTTGACTCAAGAAAATCTTTTATAGTTCAAATCAGGGAAAATAAGTACAGTAAATGGACAAAGTACAAAGATTCACAAAATGTTTAGGGGTATGCGTATGCCTGCGTCCCCCCAGAAAAAAACACTGCTTACACTATACGCCTCCCAGAATTACTGTTCCCAGAGTTCTCCGTGAAGAGGGATTGATTGTTAAACTGCTGAGAATTGTAGCTCTGGAGGTGAAATAGGGGTCTCCTAAACAACTCTCAGCACCCTTAACAAACAACATCTCCCAGAATTCTTTGAGGGAAGCGGCATGGCTGTATCGCAGTGCTTTAAATGCATGATGTGAATATGGTCATTATTATCTATTACTCTCATAATCTTTGTGTACTAATTCCCTTTTGCTGTCAGTGGCCCTGCAGACCTGTTGCCAGGCTGAAAGGCAGGATATACTATTTCAAATTTAAGCAAATTTTAATTAAATTGTCTTCATCATCCACAAAGAGGTCTAAACATTCTTTACGTTGTCTCTTTCACTCCCAGGGTGAAGGACTTTCAACCTGAACTGGCCACATTCAAAAAGAGCTTTTGTATATGTATATGTTTTATTGTTATTTTGTATTTTAATTATGGATTCATGCAATAGTTAATAACAACAACAACAACAACAACAACAACAACAACAACAACAACAACAACAACAAATAGTAACAATGACCCTCCATCAGTCTCTGAGATCAGAAAGTTCCCACCATATGGTGAAAAAATCATTTTTGAATCTTTTTACCCTAGAGGCCGTCTTTGGACTACCGTATTTTTTGCTCTATAAGACGCACCAGACCACAAGACGCACCTAGTTTTTGGAGGAGGAAAACAAGAAAAAAAATATTCTGAATTTCAGAAGCCAGAACAGCAAGAGTGAAAGTAGCAGTCACTCTTGCTGTTCTGGCTTCTGGGATAGCTGCGCAGCCTGCATTCGCTCCATAAGATGCACACACATTTCCCTTTACTTTTTAGGTGGGAAAAAGTGAGTCTTATAGAGCAAAAAATATGGTAATGTGACTTCTTTTTCACACACCAAAGTCAAATGCAACCTTACTTCCTGTGTTCCTGTCACTCATCCCATGCAACTGGGCCAAGCGCAAGACAGATTGTTCTGCTTGTGAGTTTCGTGGACTCCATTTTAATTACTGGCTCCCATTTCCATCCTGTGTAGTGACTTAGGACTCAGCTACATTAGTAATACTGAAACGTTATAAATGCATTACAACACAGTGACACCAGATGGCGCGGTAGAGCTGAAATCAGAACTCTATGAAATGTTACATTGTGAGCTTTAAAACACGTTTTTTCCAGAGCATTTCCAGAGCGTTTTTTAATAGCTGTATAGATATCTCTCTAAGGACGTGGGTGGCACTGTGGTCCAAACCACTGAGCCTAGGGCTTGCCAATTGGAAGGTCGCGGTTCGAATCCCCGCAACGGGGTGAGCTCCCGTTGCTCGGTCCCTGCTCCTGCCAACCTAGCAGTTTGAAAGCACATCAAAGTGCAAGTAGATAAATAGGTACCGCTCCGGTGGGAAGGTAAATGGCGTTTCCGTGCGCTGCTCTGGTTTAACCAGAAGGGGCTTAGTCCTGCTGCCCACATGACCCGGAAGAACTGTCTGCAGACAAACATCGGCTCCCTTGGCCAGTAAAGCAAGATGAGTGCCGCAACCCCAGAGTCGTTCACGGCTGGACTTAACTGTCAGGGGTCCTTTACCTTTACTTTTTATACCTCTCTACTTTGGCCACCTTATGAGAAGAGAAGACACCCTGGAAAAGACCCTGATGTTGGGAAAGATGGAGGGCACAAGGAGAAGGGGACGACAGATGAGGACGAGATGGTTGGATAGTGTTCTCGAAGCTACCAGCATGAGTTTGGCCAAACTGCGGGAGGCAGTGGAAGACAGGAGTGCCTGGCGTGCTCTGGTCCATGGGGTCATGAAGAGTAGGACACGACTAAATGACTAAACAACAACAACAACAACAACAACAACAAAGATCCTGAGGAAGGAAACCTGTGTATTGGAAGCAGAGTCCTGGGACAAAAAGGGTCTGTGACAAGGGATTACCCTCTCCATAGAACAGGGGTCTGCAACCCGCGGCTCCGGAGCCGCATGTGGCTCTTTTACACCTTTGCCGCGGCTCCGGGGCGGATACTAGCGAGGGGAGGAGGCGCATTGTGCGCCCCGACTCTCCCCACTGCAGCGGGTGCTGTACTGGCTGTGACGTCGCATGGGGGCGGTGCGTGTGTTAGTCACGCACCGTCCCAACGTCACCTTCCCACCCGCTGTCAGATCGGACATTAAGGTAAGAAACAATATATGCAGTGTTATATTTGTTTTAAATGTCGCGATGGTTTTGCGGCTCCCAGTTGTTTTTTTCCTTCGGAAACGGGTCCAAGCGGCTCTTTTTGTCTTAAAGGTTGCAGACCCCTGCCATAGAACATCTCAAGATGTTCTGTGATTGCACCAATACTGCTAATGATTGCAGAAACCAATGTATCTTACTCTAAAGATGTACTCATCTCCTGGAATCCCACCTCCTCTACTGCACCAATTCCAGAGGAAGCTAGAGGTACATCAGGAAACTTAAAGGTGCTGCTGGACTGCACACATAAGAACCTCTTCATGGATTCAGCATCTATATACATGGTATCGAATGGTAGCAGGTGGTTCAGTATGCCAGAAAGTCTATCTGTTGACGGCCAGACAAGAGAATTCAGCCCCACATCTACTCAGACAAGGGGGAATGTGTGGGGGCACTTCTAAAGAACAGGGTTGTTTGCAATATTTACTTTGTCCTTGAATTCATGCGTATCTTCAAGAGGCCCAGAAACCCTGCCAAAAAATAAAGTGCCAATGTGAAGTTTAAAAGTTTTGTGTAGTGCTGGAAAAATATTTATAGTGCAATGCAAAACTCTACAAAGCATTAAAAAAAAAGCAAAAAAGCTGGGTTAGATGTTTTTCAGAGGCTTGATACATAATACTTGCTCGTGAATAATAATATTGGACCTAGTAGGAGAAGAGATCCTTTATCAAACCCATTTAAAGAAAAATGACAGGCTCTGTAGAATATAATGGAACGGATGAAAAATCGCAACATGGAGGGGAGAAAAACAATGGTGTTACTTTTGTCTGGTTATGAATTTCTGCTTGAAAGGTCTATATGTTATGTTTTCGATGGCATGAATTTAATGAAACTATTTGGAAAGGCTGAGCAAAAGTCAATATACAACACAAGGCAACCAAGTTCCTTGATCTCCTCCCTTCCCTGCCTCCTGTTTCGCGTAGTAGATCTGTTGATGTCTTTCTTATTAAGTGCTGTGATATGATATTATGGTGCAAATTACAATATGGAAAACTATTTCTAATAAAGAAGGGTCCGTAGAGCAAATGTCAACCTTAACAAATTAGCAGTTGCAGAAAATGTCCCCCTCGGCCACAGAAACTGGCTCCTTTTGTCTTTCCTGGTGACTTCTAGAAATAAAACCCAGGATATAAATGCCTGTAGGACATGTTCTCAAGTTGATAACCATGCAGTGTGTTTTTGGAGGGACGTGTGGAGGGAAAGATACTCCTCCTCCTCCTCCTTGTACTTTTTCTCCTTCTGTTTTTCTTTTCTAAAAAATTAAGGCAAAGTTTTATGGCCTTGGGTGCATCAGCTGCTGTCAACACATAGGAAAGGGGAATATTTTCTCTCCTTGGCTTAAGCCCAGAGAAAAGAGAGAGAAGCCAGGGCTTCAATTTGTGATTCCTAACAGTGCTTCACATCAGATTGCCTAACCTGTGAAACACGTTGCCACGGGGGGCTGTCAAGGCCGACAGAATATCTAGGCATCAGACTGTCGGGAATCACAGAATGCTGTGTGAGATAGCAAGTCTGCAGGCTTGAGTTTGCTAGCTGATGCAACTGGCTGATGCAACCAGCCTGCAATACTTTCTATGCAAGTGCTGGGTCAGAATGACTCGGCGGTACTGTGCTGACAGTTGATTGGCTGTCATTGGTTTAAAAGGGAAATCTGTCCAGCAGTAAAGAGGTGGGGTAGAAGAGGGTGGTGTAGAGGAGTGTGGTCAGAGAGAGAGAGTTAGAGGTCTTCCTATTTGCCTTAAGGTGCAGCCAGGTACTCTGTTTGACTGTATGAACTGCTCCTGTATTATAGCCTGTAGATATTTGTATATATAGCTCAAAATAAATATACAGTGGTACCTCGGATTAAGTACTTAATTCATTCCGGAGGTCCGTTCTTAACCTGAAACTGTTCTTAACCTGAAGCACCACTTTAGATAATGGGGCCTCCTGCTGCTGCCATGCCGCTGGAGCACGATTTCTGTTCTCATCCTGAAGCAAAGTTCTTAACCTGAAGCACTATTTCTGGGTTAGCGGAGTCTGTAATGTATGTAACCTGAAGTGTATGTAACCCGAGGTACCACTGTACTGCACTGAAGAACCTGGAACTATGAGCATTTCTGCTAAAGTGCTGCGAAGAATTCGCGACACAGACAGGGTTATTTAAGGAAGACATGTGTGATGGCCTGGGATTCGGACTCGGAGGCTGAACCTGAGGAACCCCAGCCTGCACAGGAGTCCCCGCCTCCAGAACCAGCTGAGCCAGGGCTGGGGCTTGAGCCTGAAGGGTCCTCACATGTGTTGGATCCTCAGGTGCAGGCACCAGCTGAGTCTGCTCTGGCTCCTGAGGTGATGGAGGACCCATTGCCTGCAGGTGCTCCACTCTCAGCCCCGTCAGGGGAAGCTGAGGTTGCCTCTGGGTCCAGTAACCCTCCAGCCTCTCCTGAGCTGCAGAGGCTCAGGGGAGAGAGGCGGAGGGAACTAAGTACCCGCAGGAGGAGTGCTCGCCTCCAGGCCAGGAGAGGCGAGTCACCTGTGGACCGGGGCGGCCCTATGCCTCAGGGCAGATAAAAGCCAGCCAGCCCCAGTCCCAGGTTGTGGGAGCAACATTGCTGGTAGCCTGTTTCTGCCTGCACCCTGTTCTGCTCTTCTGCCAGAGTTCCTGACCTCACCCGACTCCCTGCCTTGGACCCCACTTCACCTTTGACGGACAGTCTCCATACCACACCCTCGACCTCGGACTAGACTCAGACCTCGCCGCACGGTTAACCCTCGGGACCAGCACAACATGGCTATTGGCCAGGTGCATCCAGTGATGATCTCTCATGTTCAGAGGAGTGCCACACATCACTTGCTATCTACTCTGAACAGTGACCATCAGGTTAAATAGAATCACAGGTTTCTAGAGTTGTAAGGGACCATGAGGGTCATCTATGCAACCCGCTGTAATGCAGGACTCTTTTGCCCAACGTGGGGCTCAAACTCACCTGAGATCAAGTGTCCCAATGCTCTACCAACTGTCCATTACCCTGTATGCTAACAGCAGACCCTTCCTCCAAGTGTCAGTTCTTATATAGCAGAGACAGCATCCCCTCAGGCGCAAGAAGGGGGACGTCAGCATGCTTGGAGCCACTCAAAGGGTTGCAAACAAAGAATAATATCAATAAATTTATTATTTATGCCCCACCCATCTGACTGGGTTTCCCCAGCCACTCTGGGCGGCTTCCAACCAAAGATTGTTGTCGTTGTTGTTGTTTAGTCGTTTAGTCGTGTCCGACTCTTCGTGACCCCATGGACCAGAGCATGCCAGGCACTCCTGTCTTCCACTGCCTCCCGCAGTTTGGTCAAACTCATGCTGGTAGCTTCGAGAACACTGTCCAACCATCTTGTCCTCTGTCGTCCCCTTCTCACTGTGCCCTCCATCTTTCCCAACATCAGGGTATTTTCCAGGGAGTCTTCTCTTCTCATGAGGTGGCCAAAGTATTGGAGCCTCAGCTTCACAATCTGTCCTTCCAGGGAGCACTCAGGGCTGATTTCCTTCAGAATGGAGAGGTTTGATCTTCTTGCAGTCCATGGGACTCTCAAGAGTTTCCTCCAGCACCATAATTCAAAAGCATCAATTCTTCGGTGATCAGCCTTCTTTATGGTCCAGCTCTTACTTCCATACATCACTAAAAGATAACAAAGATAACAAAAGATTAAAAATACATTAAAACATCAGTCATAAAAAACTTCCCTAAATAGGGCTGCCTTAAGATGTCTTCTAAACATCAGATAGTTGTTTATTATTCTTTGACATCTGGTGGGAGGGCGTTCCACAGGGCGGGTGCCACTACCGAGAAGGCCCTCTGTCTGGTTCCCTATAGCTTTGCTTCTCGCAATGAGGGAACCGCTAGAAGGCCGTCAGTGGTGGGCCTCAGCATCCAGGCTGAACAATGGGGTGGAGATATTCCTTCAGGTATACTGAGCCAAGGCCGTATCCCTCCCCCCAAAGAAAACCCTATGGAGGAAAAACACACAAAAACACCCCAATGAAGACGGAGCATGTTCCATGGCCACAGAACTTTGAAAGTCTGTTTGGGTTGTACATTCAAACAGGGGTTAACCCCCCCCCTTTTAAAAATAGCCCCACCCCCTCAATTGTTTTGTGGGTGGATCTCAGACAGGGTAGGTGGCCTCTGGAGTGAATAGACCTGATTCAGGGCCACAGGGCGGGTTCTGGTGGGTGTGGGGTCTGTGGACAACCGTATTGTCCTCATTGATCTCCAGGATCTCAGAGAAGGAAATTTATTACCCTTACCTGGAATTACTGGGAATAGAACCTCAGAGCTTTTGCATGCAAAGGATGTGTTCTGAGACGCAGCCCTTCCTTAGCTTTTGCTTATTTATTAATTTAATGCCTATTTGAATGGTGCTGAACTTGCCTCATGACAGGGCGAATTGATCCCAGCGCATAGGAGGAGCTGGACAATAACAGAAGCCTTGTCGTGCAATGATTCCTCCTCCCCAGCCCGCCGCCTATTCACTTGCCTTCTATTAAGAGTCTTCCCAAAAGCACAACCTTTCACTGTTTTGATCGGTGATGAATGAAACGTATAATTGGTAGTGTAAAGCCCACATTTAACCTTGACTTTTCCCTGAGTTTTGCTTGCTTGTTTAATCCCAACAGAGATTGTGTGAATTGGTTTGGTTGACCTTCACATATGATTTAAAAAAAAAAAATCAAAGAAGGGTGATAGAACAAACAAAACATTACGGTTTCAGTGAAATGAAAAGCATTTCAGGGCACAAATAAAAAAATAATTTAATTGTGAAATAAGGACGCTAACGAGGAAGGACCATATCAAGAGGCTTTGATGATGCTAAAAATACACATGTCACCACCCCCCCAAAAAAACCCCACAAGGTGCCAGCAGTATTGTGATTGTTTACTAATATAGTCATAAAGAAAAAGAGTTATTAAAGGATCCTAAATCACTCGGTAATTCAGCGGCTGACATTGATGGATGGAACCTGGCTGTTCCTCTTGCCTAAAGCTGCTGACTGGATAAATGTTTTATGCATAAGGTCCGAGGTAGGAACGGATGCCAAAGGTTTAGGAATATTTTAAGAAACTCTTCGAGGTGTCAAGCAAGTTATCAGGTGCTTTGAAGGAAAGCAGTCAAAGTGCAGCACTGAAACACAGATGGCCGGCGAATGCCTGTACAATAGAGGAATGCCCAGGAGTGGGGTGCACTTCTTGTTCGCAGCACAGGTAGGGATTAACTAGTTTCCATTCTGTGTCATTTTCATACATGAACAGTAACAGGTACATCTCCTTTGTTGCTGGGATAGATAGATATATTTTGAAACCCCTAAATTGTGCATGCAAATTATACATATTTCCCTTCAGCATAAACATTTTGTACATGTTTGTTCCCTAAAACCCACATTTTTTGGCATGCTTTTTTATGCATTCCCTCCAAAACACATTTTTAAAATAAAATAAAAAATACATTTTATCATAGATTATGGAACTGTGTATGTCCCCCCCCCCCCCCCGGTGGAAACATCCCTGTGAAATTGGGGAGCAGTTGATAGCTGCATTCCAATCTGTGCTCAAGTTGGCTGCACGTGAATTTCTTACGTAGCTAGCTCACATATGGTGTTTAACTTTAGATCACGTGAGTAAGGCATTTAGTAGCAAATCACCGTTTTAGAGGGAGTTGCCTTTGTACTTTCTTCCCAACCAAAGTGGGAGAAAGATGAGCAAATGAGCCTTTCCAAGAGAGAAAACAGCTGCAGGCTGTAGAGAGAGAACTATACTTGATTTTAGTTCTCTTTGGAGCTATGTAATATTACTTAGAAGATGAACCTATCCTTTGACAACTATATGTCTTATGGAATTATTTGGATGTATCATTGTTTGTTTTTGTACCTGTTACGAAGAAGATTCTGTTAGTAAAGTTTTGAATTATATTTATGGGTCTGGACAATTTTTGTTCCAAGAGGAGTCAGTTTTTATGCATCCTATTTCTTGAAGCTGCGCAATATTAATATCTGCAATGTGAATGCGGCCAAGTGGTCATATAACTTCAGTGGCTCACCACTGGGGCTCCCAAGATGCTCTTGGGAGTGAGTATGAGGGATAGTACATTGTACCAAGGTGAAAATGGATTGCTCCTACCTAGCCTTTGCTATGACTGTTTAAAACATAGTGCTTAGAGTGCTGGACTATGACCTGGGAGACCAGCGTTCAAATCACCACTCAGCCATGAAGCTCATGGGTGACCTTGGCCCAGTCACTGCCTCTCAGCTTATCCTACCTTGCCAGGTTGGTGTAGGGAGGAGAACCATGTATGCTGTCTTGAGCTCTTTGGAGAAAAAGGTGGGATATTAAATAAATAAATAAATAAATAAATAAATAAATTGCATCATAGTGTTCTAAATGTACAGTGTGAACCAGACCGCAGTTGACTCTGCCTGTCATTGGCTCTGGTGCCACCTACTGTTGGACTCCCTGCTTTCTTTCTCACCAGCTCCAATGAGCACCAGGAAGAATCGGACCCACATATTCTCCATCCCGTGAATCTCTTGCCCACGGTACAAAAATGTGAAGGTCTTGGGTGTTAGGATGCAAAGGAATCTATTAAAACCGAATTTTGTAAGAAGTATTTTTTAATGAAATTACTCTTGACTCATCCTTGTCTTGTATGGGTAAGTGCTTGAATATTTCATAATCAATATATTAATAACCTCTTTTCACTCTCTGCTTGTCTCTCAAGAGTGCACAGATGAGCTTTTGATGAAACCCAACTGTCAATCCTAAAGTGGTGCTAGCAGAAGCTCGCTGAGGTGACAACTTTAGCCTCCAATATGGGGCCTCCCTAATCAGGGTCGAAAGGAGCTGAGGGGAAAAGGTGTTCTCTGAGGAAACCTTGAGAAGATTTTTAAAAAATAAAAATCTGGCAAAGGTATTAAAATGAGCAATTAAATATTTAAAAAAAATATAGTTAACCTTGAATAGAAATTAGGAAAGTACTTCAGTCTACCATCCCATTTTTTGAAAGTTCAGTGCTGTATAGCCAGTCATATTTCTCCTGGGCACCAGTTAAAAGTCAAACCCTATAGACTGACAGAAAAAGGTACAGTTAAAAGGCTGTCAGGATGTATTTAAATATGTCACTGTCCTACCTCTTTTTATCCGTCAAAGACATTGATTAGTTTCAATAGAGGAACCCCTTTGACATTTACTTGAAACGGAGGAATTCTACACAGCTGTGATGTGTCTGACACATGTCAAGTACTCCTCTAAAGAGACAAGCAAAAAATTATTCTTGCCCCTATCCACAAACACACACATATACATCGGGTATAAGTTCAGGGAAACTGTTGTATCATATTCTGCAAAAAGAGGCAACATAAAGAGGCAAAGAGTATCCATTAACTCATTGAAAACACTGCAATAACTTAATAGTGGCTTTCATGTAAATCTAATGTTTATATAAAAGAGGACTGCACCAAATATTATATAATTTTCATTCATATTTGAGCCACTCAAACAAATTATCAGTGATGGTATTGGGGGAAATTACTCTTCATCATGCGAAAGGCTGGGCTGGATGAATCCCTAGCCGGAATTAAGATTGCTGGAAGAAATATCAACAACCTCATGCAGATGACACAACATTGATGGCAGAAAATGAGGAGGAATTAAAGAACCTTTTAATGAGGGTGAAAGAGGAGAGCGCAAAATATGGTTTGAAGCTCAACATCAAAAAAACGAAGATCATGGCCACTGGTCCCATCACCTCCTGGCAAATAGAAGGGGAAGAAATGGAGGCAGTGAGAGATTTTACTTTCTTGGGCTCCATGATCACAGCAGCCACGAAATTAAAAGACACCTGCTTCTTGGGAGAAAAGCAATGAAAAACCTAGTCAGCATCTTAAAAAGCAAAGACATCACCTTGCTAACAAAGGTCCGTATAGTTAAAGCTATGGTTTTCCCAGTAGTGATGTATGGAAGTGAGAGGTGGACCATAAAGAAGGCTGATTGCTGAAGAATTGATGCTTTTGAGTTATGGTGCTGGAGGAGATGCTTGAGAGTCTCATGGGCTGCAAGAAGATCAAACCTCTCCATTCTGAAGAAATCAGCCCTGAGTGCTCACTGGAAGGACAGATTGTGAAGCTGAGGCTTTAATACTTTGGCTACCTCATGAGAAGAGAAGACTCCCTGGGAAAGACCCTGATGTTGGGAAAGATGGAGGGCACAAGGAGAAGGGGACGACAGAGGACGAGATGGTTGGGCAGTGTTCTTGAAGCTACCAGCATGAGTTTGACCAAACTGCGGGAGGCAATGGAAGACAGGAGTGCTTGGCATGCTCTGGTCCATGGGGTCACAAAGAGTTGGACGTGACTAAACGACTAAACAACAACAACAGCAACAACAACAACAACAACAACTCTTCTTGCCAAGCAGTGTTGAAACAATTCAGATGTTTGGCTTGAGAATACCTCTGCATTCTCCCAGTGGTGTTTGGCATCTTTTGGTCCCCTTGGTCCCTGCTTCTCAGCACTACTTCCCTTGTTCTGGGCCATTACTGCCTTTGCCCTCAATTGCCTTCACTTACCATGGCAACCTATGTGGCTTTTGCTTGCTTTCATCGTATTCAGGTATGCTCAGTTGTATGGAATCTGTTTGTGATGGACCAGTACAGGGAACGCATTGTCAAAAGAGAGGACAAAAGAACACAGATCTGCATCTGCATGTACAGAAACAAATTTGGAAAGAATTGGACTAAGCAACCCTTCAAATAAAGGACTTCCCTAGGCTGCATGGTCACCCTAGGTGGTAGAGGTCCAACCTCTGGGTGTAGATTGTGGTTGTGCAATTCCTTGTGGCAGGTTTGGCCTGTTTCTCTTGGCTTCTTTCTGCCCAGTTAAGACATTTTTTATTTTGGCAGGCATTTAACCTGCTGGGTTGGATGGTTTTTATGACCTGATTAGATTCCTTGATTTATGAAGTGCTTTTACCTGCCATTTACCCTGTCTCCTATTTTCGCCATTTTAATTGTGAGCTTTGTTTTGGTTTGTGGTACATTATAGGATTGTTTTAAGCAAAATACCCATTAGTATTGTTGTGGCAATAGATGAGTGGGATATACATCCTCTTCATAAATAAATGAAATATAGCATTAAGGCTTTGGAGAACATCCAGCTTTAGTTGTACGCAGACTGGGTGGTGGGCCAGATCCTTGTCTCCCCACCCAGGCAAATTTGAACAATCATCTGACATTGCAATGGCATCAGGGGCCCATTTCTGCCCACATAGTTTGAAGGTAAAGACCTAGAGATTTGTGAAGTGTATGGCTTTTCAGGCCATATGGATGGTGCTTGCAAAGCCCAGTGCACAGCTCTTTGAAAGCCCTGGCGATGAGCTGGTCGCCAGTGCCTGCAAACCTCCTTTTGGCCCAGCCTAATCATTACCTGCCCCACACATATATGATGTCAGGTGTAGGAAAGGTGGGCATGTCTTGGCCAACATGGCCTCGTGGGTCTAATTAAGCCCGTAGACTGGAGGTTCTCCACTGCTGGCACGGACCCATTGAAATCAATGGGTTTAAACTGAATGGTTGTAGTAGGTCTGCTTAGTTGGAGATCACCCTTCATCAGCAAAATCACATGGATTGCCCAGGTTGTAGAATTAAATGGCAGGGTGGGCAGGTGAGACTGAAGACAACGAAAGCAAAGAAGTGGAAGGCCAATGGTACCAAGGAGATCAGCACTGAAACAGCATGAATGTGTTTGGACCAAAAGCCACTTGTGGAAATGAGGCACTATAGTGAACCAACAGCCAACAAGTCAGGTGAACAGTACAATCAACAAGCTATTTAAGATAATTGGTATATCTGTCTGTGTTTAAGACAACAGGGCGCATGCTACCTCCTGAGCTGAACCCTTGCCCTATGTCTGCCAGTGCTGCTGAGACAAACGATTATGATAACCTAGGGATGGAAGAATCTTTCAACTTCCATATTGCTCATTTCTCATCTTTCAGTTTTAAGTTCAGTTCACCACATTCCTGAGTCAGTTAGCAAAAATTCTTTTTGAAAAAAATTGTGAACATTCATCTCCATGTACATTTCTCCTAACTTTTGCAAACATTATTTTTACAAGCTGATTTCCCTAAGAGGTTTCACTTTGCACATTACATGTTCATTTTGTGCACATTTTCCCTTAATATACACATTTTTTTTGCATGGTGGGCGGACTGCATTACAAAATTCAGAGAGGCGTGAATTTGGAATAAGGGTTTCAGTTCACTTTTTGGTACAGAAAATGCAGGTTAGGTGGGTTCACTTTCTAATGCAAATTGGAACGTATTTCTCCCCATCCCTACCAAAGCTCAGTTATAGATTTGAGTGTATTACAGGAGGACATTTGCTCAAAGATGACTCGTTCCCTAAATAGTCTCGTTTTATATGGTAGGTAGTTTAAATTCATGTCCTGTGCTACATGTTGCTATTGGACTTGAAGTTCTTATGAATTACTGGCATATTAATAAAAGTGATAATTGGCTCAAAAAGGAGCTGTCGCAGGCCGGCTAATGCTTTTGCACGTAGCCTTTATTATTCATTAGCACATATTGTGTTTCCTGCTAAAAATAATTCAGGCTACACTTGTTATCGCATTAAGATAACACTAAATCGTACCACAATGCTAAGGAAATAGGACTCCCAGCTGTTGTCACAAAAGCACAGCTTCCTGGCCATTTCATGCAAGAAAATGCAGGGGGGCAACAGTGCAACTCACAGCCTCATTCAGCACAGCTTTTCCTCTGTGTATCACATGCTGAAGTGCCTAAAATAAACAACCTGGCCACAGGGAGAGAAAATCAAAATATAATGAGATTCTCCTTTCACTTGTACCAATGGAAATTGGGAGAGGCGCCATGAAACTCAAATTTAAACTGTTGGCACAGGTGGCTTTTGCTGGCACTGTTGCAAGATATTACCATGATGGAGTGAGTGAGCAGTTTAGTCCCAATCTGCCTCCTTGCTTGTGCTGAGGTTTCTTTAGCCTGAAAGAATCCTCAGCTTAGCCCAAGCCAAATGCAATGTGTTGTTATGGTTTCTGAGTGTGTTGTTAAGGTCCAGCAGGACATGAGTAATTCAAAACAAAATTAAAAAATTCCTTCCAGTAGCACCTTAAAGACCAACTGAGTTAGTTCTAGGTATGAGCTTTCGTGTGCATGCACACTTCTTCAGATACCAAAGAAACAAAGGAACCTGGGAAAGGGACTTGAATGAGACCTACACTGCAGTGGTAGAACATGTAGCTCAGAGGTAGAGCACCAGGTACAACCCCTTGCATCCCTAGGTAGGGTTGTGGGAGACCTTTGTCTGAAATCCTGGAGTACTGGTCCTGGCCAGTGTAGACAATTCATTAGATTCTCAACATAAAAATGGAAAGCGTAATGCCGGTGGTCAACAAAAGAGGATTAAAGACTCTCTCAAGGCAATTCTTGAAAAATGTAGTATAAACACCGACAACTGGGAAACACTGGCCTGCAGGCGCAACAATTGGAGAACAGCTTTTACCAAAGGTGTCATGGGCTTTGAAGATGCTCAAACTCAGGACGAAAGGGAGAAACATGCTAAGAGCAGGGCATGTTTGGCAAACCCTCACCGTGATCAACTCCCACCCGGAAACCTATGTCCCCACTGTGGAAGGACGTGTGGATCCAGAATTGGCCTCCATTGTCACTTACGGACCCACTGTTAAAACCGTGTGTGGAAGACAATCTTACTCGGCTACGAGTGAATGCTAAAGAAGAAGGACCAAGTGGTCTGACTTGTTACAATAATGATAATAATAACAATAATGATGATGAAGATGATTTTATTTGTACCCCACCCATCTGGCTGGGTTTCCCCAGCCACTCTGGGCAGTGTCCAGTACATTTAAAAACACAATAAAACGTCAAACATTTTAAACTTCCCGATACATGGCTACCTTCAGATGTCTTCTAAAAGTTGTGTAGTCCTTTATCTCCTTGACATTTGATGGGAGGGTGTTCCACAGGGAGGGCGACACTGCCGAGAAGGTCCTCTGCCTGGTTCCCTGTAACCTCATTTCTCTTAATAAGGGAACCACCAGAAGACCCTCAGAGCTGGACCTCAATGGCTGAGTGATGGGGCAGAAACGCTCCTTCAGGTATACTGAGTTCATATAAGGCAGAATCCTATGTTCCTAACAGATTTTATTTGATAACCATCTTTTCATCATTAGCTGTGATTCCTCCATTGCAGGTTTTTGGATTAGATGACCTTTGGGATGTGTTCCAACCCTGTATTTCTATGATACGTTAGAGGAGCAACTTGACTACTACCACCAGAACCCTCCCTGCATGTTCCATAGATGACTATAGGGGAACCTAGGCACATATGTCAGTGTTGATGACAATCAGTCCCATTATTGAGCCTTTGAACTGCTTTGGCTTCTGCACTGGGAGATAGGTGGGATATAAACAGGGCTTTTTTTCCATCCCGAACTCTCCAGAACTCAGTTCCGGCACCTCTCAGGCAGGCACCATTGCTGTTATAAGAGAAAGGTAAAAAGGTCAAGGACCCCTGGATGGTTAAGTCCAGTCAAGGGTGAGTATGGGGTTGTGGCGCTCATCTTGGTTTCAGGCCGAGGGAGCCAGTGTTTGTCCACAAACAGCTTTCCAGGTCATGTGGCCAGCAGGACTAAACTGCTTCTGGAAACCAGAGTGCACGGAAATGCCATTTACCTTCCCGTCGCAGTGATACCTATTTATCTACTTGCACTGGTGTGCTTTTGAACTGCTAGGAGCTGGGACAGACCAACGGGAGCTCACCCCATTGCAGGGATTCGAACCGCCAACCTTCTGATCGGCAACCCCAAGAAGCTCAGTGGTTTAGACCACAGCGCTGCCAGCGTCCCTAATATAAGAGAATTCACGGTGAATTCTGACACCTCTTTTTCTTGAAAAGCAGCACTGTATATAAATAGAATTATCCCCATCCCCGAAAAAATAAGTCTGGCCCTATTTGACTGCACCGCCACTCAGATTATTGCAGCTGAATTGTCCAAGCTGTGTGCATTTTTAAAAGTTTGCTTTTTAGATGTTAAGAAAACAGACATAAAGGGCTACTGGGCTCCAGTCCCATGCATTTGTATGCAAAGTGTCAGTAAGCTCCGAGAGTTCAGCAACTGAGGACTGCGACTTTTT
Organism: Podarcis erhardii; assembly: GCF_964252035.2. Taxonomy (NCBI): domain Eukaryota; kingdom Metazoa; phylum Chordata; class Lepidosauria; order Squamata; family Lacertidae; genus Podarcis; species Podarcis erhardii. The sequence continues at coordinate 105,276,976 of NC_138498.1, read as the reverse complement.
AGCCAGAGCTTTCTCTGAATCTCTTCCTTCCTTCCCTTTAGAAATGCTCGAGAGACCACTCCAATCAATCCCTCCAGCGTTTTGTGGCTGAAAAGCATCCATACCAGTTGTGAGGTCCTTGAAGAATGTCAGCAGGTATGAGTTCATCAGTGTAAACGGGCCTCTGATATATTCAGAAACTGCATGATGCCAAAGCTATGTTTGTAATGTGAGTGCTCTCTGCCTGCCTTCCCAAGATATGAAACCTGGCAGCACACACAAGTGATAAGGCGATTCTTATGGCTTAATTGCAATCTTCGCCAAGACCTTTGCTGGAAACCTGTGCTGTGATGGGAAAATCCAAGTTCTTTGAAACATCATTTCTGTATATGCTTCACTTTACTCCTGAGAGTTGACAAAGTCTCTGCAGACGGGGATCTAGAAGCAAAAAGATACCATGTTTCTTCCATCACTACAGGAGCTTCCCACATTCACGTTAAAATACAGTATACATGGCCATGCATTCTGAATGCAGAATTGTGATTTTCTTGGGACAAGCAAGATGAGCGCTGCACCCCATAGTCGCCTTTGACTGGACTTAACCATCTAGGGGTCCTTTACCTTTTACCATTATCTAAAAATATGTTTCTGGGTGTGAGGAATTCAGATCTGCTATTATTTTTTGTGATTTGACAACATTTAGCTTGGTAAGTCTATATTTGATGAAGAAGCACGTACAACTCCTTTTGGAAGAGCAAAGGATTTTTATTTTACCTTCTGCAAATGTCAGGTAATGCTAAATAATAATAATAATAATAATAATATTAATAATAATAATAATAATAATAATAAACTACAAGTACCTGGCAATCATTTTTAATTATTTCTGTGCAATTTTACACACATTTTACTTACCAAGCAAAACTAAATTATATTAATTTAGCCAAAATATCTTTTGAATTCCAATGCCATGTTACAAGTTTTTAGCACTCCTCATTTTTGGAATTTGGAAGTTGAAAAATTCAACACATCCTAGACTGGTTCAAAGAATAAGCCATCAATGCTTGATTCCAACAACAACATTTTTTACTTGTACCCTGCCCATCTGACTGGGTTGGCCCAGCCACTCTGGGTGGCTTCCAGCAGAATATAAAAGCACACTCCTCCTCCTGTTCAAGATCACTGAGATGGTGTGTCCCACTGCGCCCACCCTAGTGGTACCTGCCCCAGACATTATATTGGCCAGGGCCCCACTCCCAAGGCAGCCCTGACCTTCTCCCCTTGAAAGAAACACCTGACATACAAAACTAATAAAAAGTTTACACACAACAATTTAAAAACTATTTGAAACATCCCCAACCTCATTAAAACATTAAACCCAGGAGGACTTTGTAAAGAAAGGGACAAAGGAGTATAAGAGTGGAGGAAGAAGCACGAGAATCTCTGCTCATTGTCCATCTCCTAGCACGAGCATCTTGCGGAGATCAATCAATCAATCAAGACTTAAGCACATATTAGTTCAATTGATTTCAGCAGGCTTTATCATTATGTAAAGTTCTCTTGGTTTGTTTATTTAGTTTTAAAATTTATACCATCTTTTTCCACTTCAGATGCTGTGCTCAAGGTGGGTAAGTTAATAATTGGGGTGCTCCCAATCTGCTCTTGACTACCATCAAGCCACACCAATTTCAGGATTTGTGCTCTCAGATACAAGCAATGTAACTGCTACCTTTCTTTTTTTTACATTTCACTTTTTGATTATATTGAGCAAAAACATCTGGGGCGGGGAAACTAGTGGCCCTCCAGATGTTATTGAGCCACAATTCCTACCATCCCTGATCATCAGAGAGTCCAACAACATCTACAGGGCACTAGGTTCCCCATGCCTGGACTTGACTGTCCCTTGGTCCCATTATTGTTCAGAAACCTTAGAGATTCATGTTGTTGACTTTGGAAGGTCTAGCGTAGCACAGTACAGTGGTATCTCGGGTTAAGTACTTAGTTCGTTCTGGAGGTCCGTTCTTAACCTGAAACTGTTCTTAACCTAAAGCACCACTTTAGCTAATGGGGCCTCCAGCTGCCACCACGCCGTTGGAGCAAGATTTCTGTTCTCATCCTGAAGCAAAATTCTTAACCTGAAGCAATATTTCTGGGTTAGCGGAGTCTGTAACCTGAAGCGTATGTAACCTGAAGCGTATGTAACCTGAGGTACCACTGTATTGTCTTCTCTGAAATATGTTCTCCAGCATCTCATGTAGAGGTCCATGTTGTGGTCCTTTACCAGGAGATATTCTCAAGGGTGAACGTGCAAAGCATACAATGAAGCCGAATGTTGGAAGATTCAGAACAGACAAAGGAAAGCACTTCACACAGCACAGAGTTAAACCATGGATCTTGCTGTCACAGGAAACAGTAATGGGCACCAATTTGAATGGCTTTAAAAGAGGTTTGGGATATAGGTTACACAGTTCGGCTGGATCAACGGGAGAAATTATGGAAATGCGATACGCATTTACGGCATGTTATACAATCAGAGAAAAATTGATGAAAATGATGTACCAATGGTACTTAACTCTGGTAAAATTGGCAAAAATCTACAAATCAAAATCAAAAACCTGTTGGAGATGCAAGAAAGAAATAGGAAGAATCTTTCACATGTGGTGGGAATCCCGACCTATTAAGCAATTTTGGAATGAAATATATGAAGAAATCAAAAAGATGTTTAAAATATCTTTTAGTAAAAAACCAGAGGCATTCCTTTTAGCTACAATTACAAATGATATTCCTGGCAATCAAAGGAAAGTATTCGTCTATGCGACAACAGCTGCCAGGAAGCTCATAGCAAAAAATTGGAAAGGGGGAAAAATCCCATCAATAAAAGAATGGCAAATTAAACTTTGTGAATATATAAATTTGGCAAGATTCACAGCATTCTTAAGGGGATAATCGGACAAAAAATTAGCAAAAGAATAGGATTGTGTTAAAGAATATATGAAAAAACATTGTTCTGGAGTAAGTATATCGATATGTAATGAATGAGGCTTTGCAGGGTTAAAGAAATAGAAAAACGGTGTGAAAGGTACAAAGATAGAGGTAATTTACATTAGACACAACAATTCAAAAAGATTTAAAAAATGAGGTCTCAAAACAGATGAAGGAAGTCAATATGTGTATATGTACGTAAAGATTACTATGATGGCATGGTTTTCTTTGTAGGTGTGTTTTTTGTTTATGTTTGTTTTGTTTTGCTTTTTTGGGATTTTATGTTTGTAATTGCATTGAAATATTTTTTTTTTAAAAAAAGAAGAAGCTGAATGTTGGAAGATTTGGGACAGATAAAAGAAAGCACTTCTTCACACAGCACAGAGTTAAACCATGGAACTTGCTGCCACAGGAAACAGTAACGGGCACCAACTTGAATGGCTTTAAAAGAAGTTTAGACAAATTCGTGGAGGTCAAGATTATCAATGGCTACTAGACCTGATGGCTATGCTCTGGCTCCACAGAGGAGGAGGGGGAGGAGGAGTTTGGATTTGATATCCCGCTTTATCACTACCCTAAGGAGTCTCCAAGCTGCTAACATTCTCCTTTCCCTTCCTCCCCCACAACAAACACTCTGTGAGGTGAGTGGGGCTGAGAGACTTCACAGAAGTGTGACTAGCCCAAGGTCACCCAGCAGCTGCATGTGGAGGAGTGGGGAGGCGAACCCGGTTCACCAGATTATGAGTCCACTGCTCTTAACCACTACACCACACTGGCTCACATGGACGCACGGACACACTGGCTCTCACCACACACAGAGGCAGCTCTGAATACCAGTTCCTGGAAACCACAGGAGGGGAAAACGCTCTTGTGCTGGGGTCCTGCTTGGGGGTTTCTTACAGGGATCTGGTTGGCTACTTGAGAACCAGATGCAGATTGCCTACAGGCCTGATCCAGCAGGCTATTCTTATGCTCTCTGCCACTTATTTCTCTTGAAGTCATTACCCTTGAAACTCAAGGGAAAGGTTGATATTGCCTATAGAGCAAGATGTAGCTATATAATTCTTTGGAATTTTACTTTGATGGACTTGTTCTCGCCTCACCACCCACAGCCTGTCCTGCTGTACTTTTTCCTTACATGAAATTAATTCAGGTTGTTTGACCAACCTATTGTATGCCATCTGACACTAATAAACCAGCCAGGCCTTTATTTCTCTGGCTAGAGGAAATGGTTATTTTGAAACCTATCTCGCCAGTAACAGGTGGGGTGCAGAATGGTCATTTGATTGCTGGTAAATAGCATGTAAAACAGATGCTTTGGTTTACAACTCATCATAAAGGCTTCCCAGCCCCTGGACTTTGTATGTTTAATAAATTTGCAACACAAGTTTTTTTTTTAAAAAAAAACAAAAAACAAGCAATTCCTTCCTGGATACTCTATTGATCCTTTAGTAGAATGGCAAAATGCTCATTAAAGGAAAATGATACATAGATGTCCAATTACTGAATGATGAATGTAAGAATGTGAAATTACAGGGAATAGTATTCTCCAAAAAGTGAGCCAGAGAGCAGACTGGTTGCTCATATCGTTTGGGGAAGGGCTGTAGCTCAGGGGCAGAACTATCATTCTGCATGCAGAGAAGTTTCAACCCCTGGCATCGACAAATAGGGCTGGGGAAAACCCTTCTCCGAAACCCTGGTGAGGTACTCCCAGTATGTGTAGACCAAGGAAAGCTGCCATCCAGATGTTGCTGGACTAAAACTCCCATCATCCCTGACCATTGGCCATGCTGAGTTGGGCTGATGGGAAATGTAGTTCATCAACATCTGGGTGGTACCATGTTGTATATCCCTAGTTTAGACAATACTGTTCTGGGTGGGGAAGTGGTCTGACTCAGTCCTAGCAGGAAAGACTGTAACCCATGTTGAAGAACTTCCAGGTATTTGCATTGGTTGTTCTTTGTGGATGAATGGATGTGGTTACCCCAAATGCCCGATCTTCAAAACAACTACAGTGGTACCTCTGGTTACGAACTTAATTCGTTCCGGAGGTCTGTTCATAACTGGAAACCATTCTTCACCTAAGGCGCGCTTTTGCTAATGGGGCCTCCAGCGCGCGACTTTCGCTCGCATCCCGGGGTGAAGTTTGCTACTGGGAGCAGCTACTTCCAGCTTAGCGGAGCTCGTAACCCAAAGAAATAAAATCTAAACATACAAATTACTTCATTGCAAGGTTTGCTCTAGCTGGAAACTAAGAGCTAATATTTACAGTTTGCATAATATAACTTAACTATATCAGAATTCTATCTCTGTTATCTCTATCCATCTCTATCTATCATCTGTCTATCTATCTATCTATCTATCTATCTATCTATCTATCTATCTATCTATCTATCTATCTATCATCTATCTATCTATCTATCTATCATCATCTATCTATTATCTATCTATCTATCTATCTATCTATCTATCTATCTATCTATCTATCTATCTATCATCTATCTATCTATCTATCTATTTATCTATCTATCATCTATCTATCTATCTATCTATCATCTATCTATCTATCTATCTATATCTATCTATCATCTATCATCTATCTATCTATCATCTATATCATCTATCATCTATCTATCATCTATCTGTCATCTATCTATCATCTATCTTAACAATGGATACGTTTGATCTTCTTGCAGTCCATGGGACTCTCAAGAGTCTCCTCCAGCACCATAACTCAAAAGCACCAATTCTTCGGCGATCAGCCTTCTTTATGGTCCAGCTCTCACTTCCATACATCACTACTGGAGAGACCATGGCTTTAACTATACGGACCTTTGTTGGTTAGGTGATGTCTCTGCTTTTTTAAGATGCTGTCTAGGTTTGCCATTGCCTTTCTCCCAAGGAAAGACTGCTGTCACCATCTGCAGTGATCATGGAGTCCAAGAAAGTAAAATCTCTCACTGCCTCCATTTCTTCCCCTTCTATTTGCAAGGAGTTGATGGGCCCAGTGGCCATGATCTTCGGGTTTTTTTTTGATGTTGAGCTTCAGACCATATTTTGCGCTCTCCTCTTTCACCCTCATTAAAAGGTTCTTTAATTCCTCCTCACTTTCTGCCATCAAAGTTGTGTCATCTGCATATCTGAGGTCGTTGATATTTCTTCCGGCGATCTTAATTCTGGCTTGGGATTCATCCAGCCCAGCCTTTCGCATGATGAATTCTGCATATAAGTAAAATAAGCAGGGGGACAATATACAGCCTTGCCGTACTCCTTTCCCAATTTTGAACCAATCAGTTGTTCCATATCCCGTTCTAATTGTAGCTTCTTGTCCCACATAGAGATTTCTCAGGAGACAGATGAGGTGATCAGGCACTCCCATTTCTTTAAGAACTTGCCATAGTTTGCTGTGGTCGACACAGTCAAAGGCTTTTGCATAGTCAATGAAGCAGAAGTAGATGTCTTTCTGGAACTCTCTAGCTTTCTCCATAATCCAGCACATGTTTGCAATTTGGTCCCTGGTTCTTCTGCCTCTTCTAAATCCAGTTTGCACTTCTGGGAGTTCTTGGTCCACATACTGCTTAAGCCTGTCTTGTAGAATTTTAAGCATAACCTTGCTAGCGTGTGAAATGAGTGCAATTGTGCGGTAGTTGGAGCATTCTTTGGCACTTCCCTTCTTTGGGATTGGGATGTAGACTGATCTTCTCCAATCCTCTGGCCACTGCTGAGTTTTCCAAATTTGCTGGCATATTGAGTGTAGCACCTTAACAGCATCATCTTTTAAAATTTTAAATAGTTCAGCTGGAATATCACCACTTCCACTGGCCTTGTTATTAGCAATGCTTTCTAAAGCCCATTTGACTTCACTCTCCAGGATGTTTGGCTCAAGGTCAGCAACCACACTACCTGGGGTATACGAGACATCCATTTCTTTCTGGTATAGTTCCTCTGTGTATTCTTGCCACCTCTTCTGCTTCTGTTAGGTCCTTTCCACTTTTGTCTTTTATTATGGAAATCTTTGTAGAAAATGTTCCTTTCATATCTCCAATTTTCTTGAACAGATCTCTGGTTTTTCCCATTCTATTGTTTTCCTCTATTTCTTTGCATTGCTCATTTAAGAAGGCCTTCTTGTCTCTCCTTGCTATTCTTTGGAAATCTGCATTCAGTTTCCTGTATCTTTCACTATCTCCCTCGCATTTTGCTTTGCTTCTCTCCCCCGCTATTTGTAAGGCCTCGTTGGACAGCCACTTTGCTTTCTTGCATTTCCTTTTCATTGGGATGGTTTTAGTTGCTGCCTCTTGTATAATGTTACGAGCCTCCATCCATAGTTCTTCAGGCACTCTGTCCCAAAAATCTAAATCCTTAAACCTGTTCCTCACTTCCACTGTGTATTCATAAGGGATTTCACTTAGATTGTATCTTACCGGCCCAGTGGTTTTTCCTACTTTCCTCAGTTAAGCTTGAATTTTGCTATAAGAAGCTGATGATTTGAGCCACAGTCAGCTCCAGGTCTTGTTTTTGCTGACTGTATAGAGCTTCTCCATCTTTGGCTGCAGAGAATATAATCAATCTGATTTCGATGCTGCCCATCTGGTGATGTCCATGTGTAGAGTCGTCTCTTGTGTTGTTGGAAAAGAGTGTTTGTGATGACCAGCTTGTTCTCTTGGCAGAACTCTATTAGCCTTTGCTCTGCTTTGTTTTGAACTCCAAGGCCAAACTTGCCAGTTGTTCCTTTTATCTCTTGACTCCCTACTTTTGCATTCCAATCCCCTATAATGAGAAGAACATCCTTCTTTGGTGTCATTTCTATAAGGTGTTGTAAGTCTTCATAGAATTGGTCAATTTCAGTTTCTTCAGCACCAGTGGTTGGTGCATAAACTTGGATTACTGTGATGTTAAAAGGTCTGCCTTGTATTTGTATTGAGATCATTCTATCATTTTTGAGATTGCATCCCAGTACAGCTTTTGCCACTTTTTTGTTGACTATGAGGGCCACTCCATTCTTTTACGGGATTCTTGCCCACAGTAGTAGATGTGATGGTCATCCGAACTGCATTTGCCCATTCCTGTCCATTTTAGTTCACTGATGCCCAGGATGTCAATTCCAATCCATTCAATTCGTATCCATTCGTATCCCAGGATGTCAATTCCAATCCATTCAATTCGTATCCATTCTTAAGGAAATCAGCCCTGAGTTCTCACTGGAAGGGCAGATCGTGAAGCTGAGGCTCCAATACTTTGGCCACCTCATGAGAAGAGAAGACTCCCTAGAAAAGACCCTGATGTTGGGAAAGATGGAGGTCACAAGGAGAAGGGGATGACAGAGGATGAGATGGTTGGACAGTGTTCTCGAAGCTACAAACATGAGTCTGACCAAACTGCGGGAGGCAATGGAAGACAGGAGTGCCTGGCGTGCTCTGGTCCATGGGGTCACAAAGAGTCGGACATGACTAAACGACTAAACAACAACAACATCATCTATCTATCTATCTATCTATCTATCTATCATCTATCTATCTATCATCTATCTATCTATCTATCTATCTAATCTATCTATCATCTATCTATCTATCTATCATCTATCTATCTAATCTATATCATCTATCTATCTATTTATCTATCATCTATTATCATCTCTATCTATCTATCATCTATCTATCTATCTATCTATCTATCTATCTATCTATCATCTATCTATCTGTCTCTAAGATACGCTTGTGTTGTACCTTTTAAAACTCAAAAAGTAATAAATGATCATGAGTCTAAAGTATAGGAATCATGATGCAGTATGGTTGTTAATAGGCTTTTTAAAGAAATTGTGCTCTCCAGTTGATTGGCCTTTTGCCTCCCTCTCATTTCCTGGAAAAATGAGTCAACTTGGTAGACATCCAGGCAGAAGGCAGTATTTGCAGAAATACTTGCTCTACTCTCTCTCTCTTTTATATACAGGGCACTCATTAATGGAGTTGTTTATTACTATCATCTTCAGCAGTTGGAGAGCGATTTTAAACTGCAATAAGGACAGATAAAAAACAACAAACGACCCACCAATTGACCTTGATCTAGTCTCATTTCTTACACGCTTCTAAGCCTGCACGCTACAGGTGGGACCAGATGGTTTTCAGATACTTTCTGAGAGCAGGTCCCATAATACATTTGGATGTTGTTAAAAGAGCTAGTCAGCACTTCTTTCAATGAACTGATTTGGAGGTGTGGTGCTCAAGAAGTGAAGGTTAGCAGGCCAGAGGTTGTCAACCACCCTCTAAATCTGGTGTGAGGAACCTGTGGCCTTCCAATGTTGTTGCTGAACTTCACCTCTCATCTTTGAACCATTGGCTGTGCTGGAGGAGAGGGCTATCAATGGCTACTAGAAGAAGAAGAGGAGGAGCAGGAGGAGGAGGAGGAGAAGAAGAAGAAGAAGAAGAATTGTTGTTGTTTGGACTTGATATCCTGCCTTTCACTCCCCTTAAGGAGTCTCAAAGCGGCTAACAATCTCCTTTCCCTTCCTCCCCCACAATAAACACTCTGTGAGGTGAGTGAGGCTGAGAGACTTCAGAGAAGTGTGACTAGCCCAAGGTCACCCAGCAGCTGGATGTGGAGGAGTGGGGAGGCAAACCCGGATCACCAGATTACGAGTCCACCGCTCTTAACCACTACACCACGCTGGCTCTCATGCTGGCTATGCTCTACCTCCAGAGTTGTTTCTGAATACCAGCTGGTGGAAACCACAGACAGCTCTTGTGCTCGAATGCTGCTTGCTGGTTTCCCACAGGCATCTAGATGGCTGCTATGAGGAGAAGATGCCGGACTAGATGGGCCATGGGCCAGATGCTTCTTATGTTTTTATGGCTGAGAGCCTCTGAAGTCCAATTGGAGGGCCACAGCTTTCCCTAGCCCTGCTCTAAATATTAACTACTTGGTAAAAATAGCATCCTTCAGGCAAACCCTCCCATCCGATTTGGAAACAGGGGGATGCAACTCGAAGTGACATTGTGACGCGTCGGCAGATCTTTGGCCTACCGACAAGGTTTTGTAAGTGGACAAAAAAAGTGATGCCACTTCACTTTCTCCTGCCGTAATTATTGCCCAGGACGGCAGCCTCATTTTGCAATGCCACTAAGTCTCTCTAAGCCGTCAGCCTTGCCCCTCTCAATTGGCACCTGAGGTGCGCAGTCATCTCTCAGAAATGCATGGCCTGTCATGTCCCATCGCTTAAATAATCAATAGTTCAGCCGAATGCTGTAGCATAGCTGGGCACTTTAATGCTGTCAAAATTACTGTGTGTGCAAATAAAGGACGCTTGCCTTTCTGCAACTGCAGCTCTGCATATTAGTCGCTGTGGCGCGGCACTAAATCTTGTTTAAGCCACCGTCATTCCATCTGGTGATGAATGTCACTACCTGAATCTAATTTGGGTAATTTCCTGCAACTTGAGTCTACTAGTGGTGGAATGGAGCGCTAATTTATTGGTAATTTAGTATACTAACCCATAATTAGGACCTTGGAAACACTGGGTTCTGAAAGCTCAGCAACCTTATGAAGTTCAAAAATGGAGAGAGAGAGAGAGAGAGAGAGAGAGAGAGAGAGAGAGAGAGATTCTCCTTCTAGCTATACTCTTCCCTTTATAGCAGAGGTTAAGAATGACAATGTGTTGGGAGGGGTCTGTTCATTACCTCTTGGTAGGATGTATGCCAACAGAAACTCTCTCATTAACATTGTTTCTCTGGAAGTGCATTAGAAATTGTTCTTCTTCTGTGCAGCCACATTCCCCACCCCCCTACATTTCTAGCACTATGATACTATAGTTTAATATGTCATAGTTTCCCTCAAGGAATTATGGGAGATGTAGTTTGTTAAGCATGCTGAGAGTTGCTTGGAGATTCCTATTCCCCTCACAAAGCTACAATTTTCCAGATTCCTTGTGAAAATCCGGACAAGCCCATTCTTTGATGGTTAAACCTCTCTGAGATTAGGGGGTCTCCAAACAATTCTTAACACCCTTTCTGAAGAAAGGGACTGAACTGCCCACCATTTCTCTAATGTAACACCAGTCCTGAAAGACCTACATTGGCTCCCAGTACTTTTCCGAGCACTGGTGCTGACCTTTAAAGTCTAAACAACCTTGGTCCAGTATATCTGAAGGAGCGTCTCCACCCCCATCATTCAGCCTGGACACTGAGGTCCAGCTCCGAGGGCCTTCTGGCAGTTCCCTCACCATGAGAAGTGAGGTTACAGGGAACCAGGCACCTGCTCTGTGGAACACCCTCCCATCAGATGTCAAGGAAATAAACAACTATCTGACTTTTAGAAGACATCTGAAGGCAGCCCTGTTTAGGGAAGTTTTTAATGTTTGATGTTTTATCGTGTTTTTAATATTCTGTTGGGAGTTGCCCAGAGTGGCTGGGAAACCTAGCCAGATGGGTGGGGTAATAACAACAACAACAACAACAACAACAACAACACCACAAGCCATGATGACTGTGTTCCACCTCCACTGTCAAAGGCTGTATCTCTCTGAATACCAGCTATTGGTAATAATATATTGGGAGAGGCCTGTCACACTTGGGCCCTGTTTGTGGGCTTGGGCATGTAGTTGGCCACTGTGAGAACTAGATGCTGGGCTTAATAGCCCTTTGGTCTGGTCCAGTAGGGTTCCTTTCATGCTCTTGTTTGTTAGAAAATTGTTACAGGCTCACTTAGCGTGCCTTAACAATCCTCTACAAACCTCCTTCCTGTATAAAAAGAGGCCTGTATTGATAGCTGCCCTGGTAGGTAGAGAGGTAGGGGGAGAGAGAAATAGAACGAATGAACGAACGAATGAATGAGTGAATACAGTAGGCTAATAGTTGCACAACTCTGTTATAATAGAATTCTGGCATGTTTCACCATCCTTTGCAAACTCTTAACCTACACCTGCCTTTGCTTGCTGTGCTGTACTCAGCCACTAGATGTCTCCCACTCAGGCCACACACAAACATACACACCATCTTTCATGGAGTATTGTCAGATGGGCAAGGTGGTTCTTCTCACACTGTATCAAACAAACTCACTTCCCATCTCTCCTCGTACCTGCTTTCTTTAATTAGTATCTCCTGCGACCATAAAGAAAGCTGATTGCCGAAGAATGGATGCTTTTGAATTATGGTGCTGGAGGAGACTCTTGAGAGGCCCACGGACTGCAAGAAGATCAAACCTATCCGTTCTTAAGGAAATCAGCCCTGAGTGCTCACTGGAAGGACAGATCCTGAAGCTGAGGCTCCAATACTTTGGCTACCTCATGAGAAGAGAAGACTCCCTGGAAAAGACCCTGATGCTGGAAAAGATGGAGGGCACAAGGAGAAGGGGACGACAGAGGACGAGATGGTTGGACAGTGTTCTCATAGAAATCATAGAAATCATAGAATCATAGAGTTGGAAGAGACTACAAGGGCCATCGAGTCCAACCCCCTGCCAAGCAGGAAACACCATCAGAGCACTCCCGACATATGGTTGTCAAACCTCTGCTTAAAGACCTCCAAAGAAGGAGACTCCACCACACTCCTTGGCAGCAAATTCCACTGTCGAACAGCTCTTACTGTCAGGAAGTTCTTCCTAATGTTTAGGTGGAATCTTCTTTCTTGTAGTTTGGATCCATTGCTCCGTGTCCGCTTCTCTGGAGCAGCAGAAAACAACCTTTCTCCCTCCTCTATATGACATCCTTTTATATATTTGAACATGGCTATCATATCACCCCTTCCTCGTCTCCAGGCTAAACATGCCCAGCTCCCTTAGCCGTTCCTCATAAGGCATCGTTTCCAGGCCTTTGACCATTTTGGTTGCCCTCCTCTGGACATGTTCCAGTTTGTCAGTGTCCTTCTTGAACTGTGGTGCCCAGAACTGGACACAGTACTCCAGGTGAGGTCTGACCAGAGCAGAATACAGTGACACTATTACTTCCCTTGATCTAGATGCTATACTCCTATTGATGCAGCCCAGAATTGCATTGGCTTTTTTAGCTGCCGCGTCACACTGTTGGCTCATGTCAAGTTTGTGGTCAACCAAGACTCCTAGATCCTTTTCACATGTACTGCTCTCAAGCCAGGTGTCACCCATCTTGTATTTGTGCCTCTCAATTTTTTTGCCCAAGTGCAATACTTTACATTTCTCCCTGTTAAAGTTCATCTTGTTTGTTTTGGCCCAGTTCTCTAATCCGTCAAGGTCGTTTTGAAGTGTGATCCTGTCCTCTGGGGTGTTAGCCACCCCTCCCAGTTTGGTGTCATCTGCAAAGCTACCAGCATGAGTTTGACCAAACTGCGGGAGGCAATGGAAGACAGGAGTGCCTGGCGTGCTCTGGTCCATGGGGTCGCGAAGAGTTGGACACGACTAAACAACTAAACAACAACAACAGCTTAAGTCAGACTGTGAGTCTATCCATTGTGCCAGCAGCCTTACGACTTTAGACAGCAGAATCATATTTACATTTACATTTATAAATTGAAAATAAGCATTGGTTGATCTCCCCCACTCCCTTGCTTTTCCTTTCCAGGTGCATTTTCAACCCAGCTCCAGGAAATCCAGTACAATGCCAGTTAATTAATTAAGCGGATTAACAAATAATATGGATGCAGTAATCTCTGGCGTGCAAGCACCATTTGTATTTAAACAGATGTGGACTTCTGACAGCCATCAGATGCTTGAGGGCGATCTGCAGCAGGGTCTGTTTTCTTGCCCACTCAATGCCCTGCCTTTCTGAGCTTCAAAGTTTATACATCTTGCAAACTCCACGGCTGCCTATTAAACTGGCATAGTACATGAAGTGGATTGAGGGCATAAGGAGAAGGGGACGACAGAGGATGGTTGGACAGTGTTCTTGAAGCTACCAACATGAGTTTGAGCAAACTGCGGGAGGCAGTGGAAGACAGGAGTGCCTGGCATGCTCTGGTCCATGGGGTCACAAAGAGCCGGACACAACTAAATGACTAAACAACAACAAATACATGAATTGAGCAGGGAACCAGGCCAGTGGTTCCCAAACTTTTTTTCCAGCTATGTCCCACCTAAACATCTCTAAAATCCTGATGTCCCCCCATGACATATACAGTAATTCTTATTACAGTGGTACCTCGGGTTACAGATGCTTCAGGTTACAGACATTTCAGGTTACAGACTCCTCTAACCCAGAAATAGTACCTCAGGTTAAGAACTTTGCTTCAGGATGAGAACAGAAATCACAAGGTGGTGGCAGCGGGAGGCACCATTACCTAAAGTGGTACCTTAGGTTAAGAACGGACCTCCAGAACAAATTAAGTTCTTAACCCAAGGTACCACTGTATTCAGAAAGTGAACTCCTATTCACATGGAGGAAGGAAGCCTAAAAGTGGCTGGAAAAAGAAGCCCCTTTCATGCTGATTGGGTGATTCTAGGATGCTGGAGACAAGGAACCTGCTGCAGAAATAGTAATGGGTCTTTGACCTCCAACACTTCTAAACAACCAGGGTTTTTTTCAGCTAGAGCTCACAGGTGAGTACCATTGCCATTCTAAGCGAACAAAGGAGAAGTTCGTGGTGAGTTGCAGCACTTCTTTTTCTAGAAAAATTGCACTGCAGGGAACTATTCCACTCATTGTTAGGCCATTGTTAGTCACAGCTAATATATGACCAAGAAAAGAAAGTTCACCAGCTCTCCTTTACTTTTGGCCTCAGCTATTTTCACTTTGCTGATATGAGGGTTTCCTACTGGTGAAATGAGCAGCTGTGATTTGTGCAGGGAAACTTCATCAACTGTGCTTGGGAAAGGGGGTCTCCCTGAGCTAAGTGATACAAACTGTGTTGATGAATAGTCAAATCCACTTATTGCCCTTATCTCATATATTACTCCATGTGTTTAAGTTTTAATTTTCTGCTTACAGCTGAATAGTGGCTTCCAAGCTGGCCAAAACAATAATATTGATTGCCTGCTTATAGTTTTGAGACGGGGAGGGAAGTTACATTAAAAAAAAAAATATCCATATTAGAGCAAGAATTTAGTATGGCTAATATGTTTCATCAGATTCATCTGTTTAAAAATATGTCCAGTAATTCCATTGCTTCCCCCCTTATTTTGTAATTTTTATTTTGGTAACAAATCTAGGTTTCTTTTAAAAATATATAAAAAAATCAAGATGCATTTTATGATCTCACTGGGACTTAATTTTAATCATGGCTATCACTGCTGCGCTGATGATGTACTCTGCCTTTTAAATGTAATGGCCTTATTTTCTTCTGATTATATTTCAGAGAGAATCTGAAGCCCCAGGCACTTGGCTAGGGCAATGCATCATCATTTGCAGAGGGAACAGCAGGAAATGGGAGCGAAGGCAGGAGTGGGAGGGTTGTAAATGGCAGCCACTAAATCAGCACTAAACGATGGCAGCAGGATGCAGGGAACCCGGGCATTCTGGGAGGCTGGTGGACCGACACTTAGCCAGGGCATCATTACGTGCGGAGACTGGTACGCAGGCAGCAAGCCATGGGAAGAGCTCTGCAGGGGCTGAGCCAGAGACCAGCTAACCAAGACATGTTTACTTACATGATGCACCTCCAGAGGAGACAGAAGAGCAATTAGCTATGCCAAGGGTGGCGAGGTAGCTAGTAGGAGAGCAAGGCCCATAGGCCCACCCTCATAGGAACATAGGAAGTTGCCTTATACTGAGTCAGAGCATTAGTCCACCTTGCCTGGTGTTGTCTTTGTCAGGAGTTCAGCCTACACTTGAGTAGGACCCTGGCAGAGACACATGCCCGACTGGCATGTCCTCTCCCTCCTGGTCTTTTGTTCGGAAGCTTCATAAGCTTTCTTCAGCCCAGACATCACAGCGACCGATGCCAACCGACACCGGCACACTTAGGGATCGGCAGAGTTTGCGCACCTTGCGTGACAGACCTCAGCAACTCAGCATTTCGGCTAATCTACTTTATTTACATATAAACATACACGGAGCACTGCAACATGGCTCCCTCTCTCTCTAGCATCAGACAGCAAAGAGAAAAGAACAAAGGACAATAGTCCCACTTCACGGAACACAGTAACACAAACATCCTGTCTCCGTCACTTCCCACTCTGTGGAGTCAAAGCATATACCGTCATGTGATAGACAACAATCCCATGACTGCAGTCATGGAGCAGGAATTCTAACAGTCTTCACTGACTGGCAGGGGCTCTCTGGGGCTTCAGGCAAAAGTCTTTCCCAGATGAGCTGTGTCAGAAGGATTTGGGGTATCACATGGCAGGACAGAATTCCAAGCAAAAATGTGCTCTCCCAAGCCCACAATCCAGGCATGTTCACACTCAGTGACCTCTGCACTGGCTTGGTCATGGTCACACAGAATGGAAGGAGGGCAGGATCCCTGAGGATGTGCTCCTGGGAGGAAGCTGGCTTCTGGCACCAGGCCAGTTGGCAGACCAACTCTGCATTACAAGGATGTCTGGAAACATGACTTGAAGGTTGGTAACATTATCCCTGTCGTGTGGGAATCCCTTGCAGACAACCGCAGTGCCCAGAGACAGACAGCCAAGTCGGGTATCCATAGCAGTACCAGAGGAGAAATGACTGCTGGGAGGAGAGGAGAAGTGCCATGGTGCATCTGCCCCAGCTGCAACAAAACATGTCTCTACAGCCACAGCAGCAGCAGAAGAAGAGTTGGATTTGATATCCCGCCTTTCACTCCCCTTCAGGAGTCTCAAAGCGGCTAACGTTCTCCTTTCCCTTCCTCCCCCACAACAAACACTCTGTGAGGTGAGTGGGGCTGAGAGACTTCAAAGAAGTGTGACTGGCCCAAGGTCACCCAGCAGCTGCATGTGGAGGAGCGGGGACGCGAACCCGGTTCCCCAGATTACGAGACTACCGCTCTTAACCACTACACCACACTGGCTCCAACCGTCCAACAGGCGCTGCAACCGTCCAACAGCTTGACTGAGGAGATTTCACCCCTCCCATACCCAAGAATCTCCTGAGAATCTCCTGAGGTCTCTGCTGACTCTACAGAGAGGAGGAGCAATGTACTGCTCTCTACTTAATTAGTCAAGTGAGTGAGTCAGTCTCTGTGTGTGAGAGAGAGTCAGTCAGTGTGTCGGAGAGAGAGTGCAAGAGATCATGTTTATAGATAAGATTGCTGCTAAGAGCAGCTGCAGGCACTCAGAGTATAGCACTGATTTATGCTCAGAATATTTAGCTCTGTATATAGTTTGTATCATAGCTGTAGTTATAGAATAAAAGGAAGATACTTTACAGGGCTGCTCTCCGAGTGGTTTATACTCTGCAAGACTCTGCAAAACGCTGCTGCGCAACGACTGTATTATTGAGACAGTGAATCCGGTGCTCTCAGCTCCAAGCTGTGAGTCCACAGCACTGTGACCTGTTCCTGTGGGAAAGGAGGTCTCTGGCAGTGCTACCCAGCTCGCCTAGCCCAGTCGGGGCTGTAGTGCATGAGTCCAGTTGGTACACTGGCTCAAGGGCGATGCTGACATTGACCTCACATACAAAGGCACACTCCATTGTCTCCCAAGACAGACGGATGCCAATGACAGATGCCAGTTTAGTAATAATGACTCATTTAGACAGAAATGCAATGCATCTCACCGTAGCAGGGAAGAAGACTGTGGCCAGGAGACCTGTATTCCTGCTCAGTTTACTTCCCATGCTAACTCGTGGTGTGGTACCTGCTCTCTCTCCACCCCCCCCTTCTCCCTCTCCCTCTCCCTTCTTAGGATTCTTCATCTTTAAAATGGGCTTGGACTAGACCAGGCACTCCCAAACGCGGCCCTCCAGATGTTTTGGGACTACAACTCCCATCATCGCTAGCTAACAGGGCCAGTGGTCAGGGATGATGGGAATTGTAGTCCCAAAACATCTGGAGGGCCAAGTTTGGGGGTGCCTGGACTAGACAGCCCTTCAAACAGAAGACTGTCCTCTGCAGTGTAGGAAACATGCCCATCCTACTGCCCTTGGAGGAAGGCTTGGGATGCAAACGTGGTGCATCAGATAAAATGACACAAAGCTGCTCTTTGAGCCACCTTAATCCCAAACAGAAGCGATCCCTATCAAGTTCAGTGTCCTTGACAGTGTCCTTAGGAAATCATGGCTCAGATTGTAACTGAGGCAAGACCTCCAAGTGTATGCTAATTCCACTGGGGACAAGGAGATGCTCAGAGCAGAGAGAGAAGGACCACTGCGGTATCTGCTGCACCATCCATACAGGAGAACCAGCATCCTGAGCATCTCCAGTTTTTGGGGTTTGTTTTTTTAAAGGATCAATCACAGGTGCTGGGAAATAACTCTGCCTGAAACCCTCAAAAACCAGTGGCAGTTCCAGCAGTAGACAATATAGCCTGGGCTAGGTAGGCAAATAGTCCCAGCAGAAGACATTTTCCAGTATCCTTGCTGGAGGTCTTCTGCTGGGGTCTTCCCCTGGAGAACCATCTGCTGTGCTTGCTGAATTGGGTAGGGGTTTTACAAGATGCCACCACTCTAGATCAGACTTGCCTATCCAGTTCCAGGAAACAAATTAGCAAGAGAGTTTAAGGGCCCAGAACTCACATAAATTGGGTCCTGCCCCACTAGGAGGTTAAGGGGTGATATGATAACCATGTTCAAATATATAAAAGGATGTCACATGGAGGAGGGAGAAAGGTTGTTTTCTGCTGCTCCAGAGAAGCGGACACGGAGCAATGGTTCCAAACTACAAGAAAGAAGACTCCACCTAAACATTAGGAAGAACTTCCTGACAGTAAGAGCTGTTTGACAGTGGAATTTGCTGCCAAGGAGTGTGGTGGAGTCTCCTTCTTTGGAGGTCTTTAAGCAGAGGCTTGACAACCATATGTCAGGAGTGCTCTGATGGTGTTTCCTGCTTGGCAGGGGGTTGGACTCGATGGCCCTTGTGGTCTCTTCCAACTCTATGATTCTATGATTCTATGATTCTAGATCAGCGCCAGATTTTGGGCAGCTCAGGCAGTTCCCCCTCACAGGGAGTCAAAGCAAGGGGACACATGATGATTATAATGGTGATGATGATAGAAACCTACAAATGGAGGATGGTGCCAGAATTTGCTCTCACTCAGGGCACCATATTACCAAAGTCCACCCCTGCACTAGATGCCCTGACCATAAGGACATAAGCCCTCCTGTATCAGACCAATGTACCAGCTAGCTCAACATCTGGTTGTCACGGCAGCCAGCTAGATGCCTATGGGAAGCAAGCAGGACCCAAACGCAGCAGCCACTCTCTCTGTGTTTGATTCTCAACAGCTGGGATTCAGAGGCAAACGGCCTCCGACAGTGGAAACGGAACATAGATACCATCGCTGGCTAGTAGTCATTGATAACCACCTTCACCAATTTTCCTAGGCCGCTTTTAAAGGCATCCAGCTCTGCAATTTTATCATTCCTATGTTCCTAATGTTCCTGGATCACAAAGATCTTTGTACATCTCATGCCGGCCCACCCGCCTTTGCCCCATTCATGTGACATCTCTAGGCTGTGTGAAAAAAATCGCACAATCCCACACCTGCAAGTTTTTATTAAACCAAGAAGTTTTGAACTGTATGTTCATAAAAAAAAGAAAGAAAGAAAGAAAAGAAAAGAAAATTAAAGTGTTTTAAAGCCCACAAAGAAAGCATAAATCAAATCTCACAAAAGGAAAAGATTACGGCTTTTTTTGTCTTTAGCACAAAGGGGATTGTTAAGGAACAAGAAAGTCCTTCATTTTCTCTTTGTGATAGTATCACCTTTAATATAATTTTACATAATGCTATATATTAAGATAGAAAAGCGTCATAATGAGCATGCCAAACGGTGAGGCAGCACACAAAGAGGATGGATCGGGAGAGAGCAGTTTGGTTTTGTGTCTCTCTCTCTCTCCTCAAAGAGCTCAGAGGGACGGGTTAGTTAGGCGATGGCACAAGGCAGGCCCAAGGGGACCTCAAACTTGCTCCTGGGGTATGAGAACAAACCTTCAGCTTAGCGATGAAATCAGGACTGGCTCTCTCAGATAGTTCCATGAAAAACACAGCCAGGGAATGTGTCAGGGTTGCACATTGTTTTACTTAGTGTAGAGATCCATTGCAATTAATGAACCTAAGGTAGTCATGCCCATTAACTTCAATGAGACTGCCCTAGCATTTGATACAAGCCCTACTGTTGAGGTAGCAAAGGAGGCTCCTTCCAGATGTTGCTCATCAACGACTTCCATCATCCTTGACTGTTGACCGTTGTAGCTGGGGCTGATGAGAGTTGGAATCCAACAACATCTGGATGTCCACAGGTTCCCCATCCCTGCTATACTTAGTCACTTTGACAGGACTTAACGATCCAGGGGTCCTTTACCTTTTTTTTTACCTTACCCTGCTATGCATACATGTCTACTCTGAAAGTTAATCCCTCTGAGTTTAATGCAGCTTAATCCCAGGTATATTGGTATAGAACTTCCATTTTTAAGGGACTATCATTCAGTGGAATCACATAATGAAGTCCATTTTGGATTGTACTACTTCAGACTAAAGGTTGGGTCCAACAACATCTGGAGAATATCATGTTGTCTACTGCTAGGCTAGGGAATTGTAGAGATACCCTAAATGGTGATGGCTATCTACAACAGCAGAACTCCTTTCTTCCAGAGACTTGCCAAATCTTGAGTGTTTGTTTTTTAACAACAACAACAACATCGTCCATTCCATCTACGTTAGTGTCACCTCCTCTGATCTGCAGGGACTCTCCAAGCTCTTAAGTGAGGAATTGGTTAGCTCTACAGTGGTACCTTGGGTTAAGAACTTAATTTGTTCTGGAGGTCTGTTCTTAACCTGAAACTGTTCTTAACCTGAAGCACCACTTTAGCTAATGGGGCCTCCCGCTGCCACTGCACTGCCGTACGATTTCTGTTCTGAAGCAAAGTTCTTAACTTGAGGTACTATTTCTGGGTTAGCGGAGTCTGTAACCTGAAGCGTCTGTAACCCAAGGTACCACTGTACTTGTCATTGGCTCTGGCACCATCTACTGTTGGCCTTCCCTACCAGCCCCAATGGACACCAGCCACCATTGCAAATAGGTGGGAAGGGAGAGAAGGGTAAAAACTAGTTTCAAAGGGGGCTTCCTCTTTCCCTGAATCTATTAGCTGCAACTGATTGGAATAAACTTCTAAACTGCTTCAGGAACAAATTGGGGCTGGATATCAAAAACGCATACTGTTCCTTTCATCTTAGTTTTTTTTTTATGTCATTCACTGATACAATCAGTGGGAAAAAATAATTTTTTTTTAAAAAAAGGGGCCTCATTATTAGGATAATAGACGTCAGGTACAAACAAATCAAAGAATGTGTGAGCTTGAAAAAGGCTCCTCCCTTGACAGCTTGGAAATAAATGGAAAACAAATTCAATTAAAACAACATTCAACCTTTTTGTTCTTTCCAAGGTATGATTTCTCTGAGGCAAGTACACAGTGCTAACAGAGATGAGTTTGAAATGCAGGGCACAGGGACCCCCTGCAACAAGAACAACTTGCGACACGTAGGGGGAAAACATTTCTAGGGCTTCACTTGTTACCTTTTAAGGACACAAGAGTGTTCCTTCAAGTCTCCTATTAAAAAAAGAAGGGTGTGAATTCCTAATTCACTTGCTAAAGGGCTGCCTATTTTGATAGATGGGGCAAGGATTCAGAGTTCCAGCAGAAGGTAGTGAGGTGTGGAACTTTCCTGACCTTCCACCCGTGGAGCTTCTGTGGTTTGCCAGGAGGGAGAGTGGGAAGGAGAAGGCAGTGGGTGTCAGGAGTTCAGCCTACACTTGAGTAGGAACCTGGCGGAGACACATGCCTGACTGGCATGTTCTCTCCCTCCTGGTCAGTGGAATTTGCTGCCAAGGAGTGTGGTGGAGTCTCCTTCTTTGGAGGTCTTTAAGCAGAGGCTTGACAACCATATGTCAGGAGTGCTCTGATGGTGTTTCCTGCTTGGCAGGGGGTTGGACTCGATGGCCCTTGTGGTCTCTTCCAACTCTATGATTCTATGATTCTATGGTCTTTCGTTCAGGAGCTTCGTAAGCTTTCTTCTGCCCGAACATCACAGCAACCGATTCCAACTGACACAGGCACACTTAGGGATCCGCAGAGTCTTCGGGGTTTGTGTGACAGACCTCAGCAACTCAGCATTTTGGCTAATCTACTTTATTTACATATAAACACACACGGAGCACTGCAATGTGGCTCCCTCTCTCTCTAGCATCAGACAGCAAAGTGAAAAAGAACAAAGGACAATAGTCCCACTTCACAGAACACAGTAACACAAACATCCTGTCTCCATCACTTCCCACTCTGTGGAGTCAAAACATATACCGTCATGTGATAGACAACAATCCCGTGACTGCAATCCTGGAGCAGGAATTCTAACAGTGGGGAGGTTGGCACTGTGCAAACACACCAGAAGGAGTGCTATATTGGCTCCAGAATCGCGTCTGCTCAGTGACTCCCTCCTGGTAAGCAGCACTGACTCCACCGCTGGGAGGTCAGGGAAGCACTACCATCGCCAGAGGTGCCGCCTTGGGCCAATGTATATGCATTGGTGGGAGAAGCTGTATCCTTGAAAGGAGCTTTTGCTCAGTTCTGTGCAGCTTCAACAATTGCAGCTCCTTCTTTCTTGCACTCAGGAGGAGTCTGCCTTTGATGACGCACTGTGCAAGGCTCGAAGGTTCAGCCTCCTGAACCCCCTCAATATTTGGGGGGCTGAGCCCCCTGCTAAGGAATACTGAAGGGTCTGATGACACCTCAGCCCCCTAGAGTTGGTGAACCTGACCACCACACCAGCCCACCATCCAGTACTGGTTCGGGGACTCTAACCAAGTAGAGTCTCCACGCAGGGCTGGTCTTACCATTTGGCAGAGGGAGGCAGCTGCCTCTGGCGGCTGATTTTAGGTGTCATGAAATGGCAGCAAATCTGTTATCATCATCACCACCACCTGGGGGGGGGGAGATACTTGTTGGATTTATTTATTTGCATTATTTATAGCTTGCCTTTCTTTGATATGGATATCAAGGTGGTACTGATACTGGGGGATGTGGGAGAAATCTGACTCAGTTGACATTATAGTGCAAATCTACGTTATCCACCCTTCCTATGAATCAAAACACAACTATTCTTTGTCATTTCCAACAAAGAATATGTATACAAAAATGCACACTTTGGGGCAAATATGGGTGTATTTGTGAAAAATGACATGCAAAAAATGTGTATCAGGCAGAACGCTTGCAAAAAATATGCATTTCAGGAAGAAATGAGCACAAAGCTGATGCTGTAGTTTGTGAGGACTTTGAAAGACAAATTTGCAGGAAACAATGTGGAAATATGGCAAACTTAAGCTTGGAAAGGCACCAAGAGAAAGTTTCCCTCCCTCTGTCACCTGAACTGGTGGACTTTCAATGAAGCTGATTGCGGGAAGATTCAGAACAGACAAAGGAAGTACTTCTTCACACAGCATAGAATTTAGCTCTAGAATTTGCTCCCTCAACAGCTGCGAACCATAAGCCTGGCTCAGAGTGGCTAACAACAGTAAAAGTAACACAGTTTACATAGAATCACAATCAATTAATTGAAATACATTCTAAAATCAATTCATTCTAAAATCAATTCAGAATCAAATTAATGGCAACCATTGGGCTAGAGTTCTATGAGGATTATCAAAGGAGGGGGTCAGACTGTGCCTGGTCTATGTTCTGCCTCCACAGTTGAGGGCAGTCTCTGAATACCACCAGTTGCTGCAACCCAAATGAGGGGAAGAAGAGTTCGGATTTGATATCCCGCTTTATCACTACCCTAAGGAGTCTCAAAGTGGCTCACAATCTCCTTTCCCTTCCTCCCCCACAACAAACACTCTGTGAAGTGAGTCAGGCTGAGAGACTTCAGAAAAGTGTGACTGGCCCAAGGTCACCCAGCAGCTGCATGTGGAGGAGCGGGGAAGCAAACCTGGTTCACCAGATTACGAGTCTACTGCTCTTAACCACTACACCACACTGGCTCTTGAGCTCAGGTCCTACTTTTGGATTTCCCACTGTAATCTGGTTGGCTGTTGTGCTACTGTGAGACCTGGAAGCTAGGCAAGGTGGCTCACTGGCCTGAGCCAACAAGTTTCTTACCATGGTCTTGATGGTCTGATTCAGTATAAGGCAGTTTCTTGTGTTCCTAATCCATCACTGCACCAGCTGAGTTTCTGCCTCTTATGAAACTATTAAAGAGGCACTCTTGACTACAGTGGTACCTTGGGTTACAGATGCTTCAGGTTACATACGCTTCAGGTTACAGACTCCGCTAACCCAGAAAGAGTACCTCGGGTTAAGAACTTTGCTTCAGGATGAGAACAGAAATCGTGCTTCAGCGGCACAGCAGCAGCAGGAGGCCCCATTAGTTAAAGTGGTACCTCAGGTTAAGAACAGTTTCAGGTTAAGAACGGACCTCTGGAACGAATTAAGTTCTTAACATGTGATACCACTGTATTTGTTTGTGCTAAGCTATTTATTCGTGCTTTCATCTTATTTTATCCCCTTCAGGGATCTTTTGATGAAGGGTGATATATAAATCCAATAAAAATAAATAAACATATTGGTAGATATTCAGGGCAGAACGCAGAAGCTTTAAGATGTTTTAAACTTTCCATTATTGGGAATTAGGATGGATCTTGGATTTTATACATCCAGCCTCGAAGGAGAGGCCCCTCTGTTTAACTTCTGGTATGATTCCTTGCTGGCAGCCATCACACATGAATAAAATGTAAATCATTAATTAAATCAAGGCAGCCACAGATGGGCTGTGTGCCAAGTAAGCTTTCAGTCGTAAGCACCCAGTCATCATCCTTCTCTCCCCTCAAGCGCCTACAGAAACTAATGGGCCATTTCAGGATGCTCTGAAGGTCACTGCCTTGCTAGAGCCAAAGGAGCTCTCAAAGCAAACTGTCGGGCAGCTGTATTGGATGAAATCTCCAAGAGAAAGGAAACTTGTCGATGTGGTGGTTAGAGCACTGGGCATGGGAGACCGGGGTTCAAATCCCCACTCAGCGATGAAGCTCCTTGGGTTACCTTGGCCCCAGTCACAAGCTCTCAGTTCAACCTACCTTCCAGGAGAGAGAGAGGACCTTGTTGTGACGTTAACATATGAGAGTGCTGGAGGTGGAATAGTTAAATAGGTTGCCCAGTCAGGACCCAGGGGGGTGGAGTCAGAGGGACTATAAAACAGGGGCGAAGGGGGAAGTTCGTTGGGAGTTGGGTGGTCGGTTGGAGTGGGAGTGAATTGGGATAGAGTTTGTGGGTAGGTTGAGTTAGTGTAGCGAAATAGGCTGAGTCAGGAACAGTTAGGGGCTAGGCAGACAAGTAAATATCTGAGAGGTGGTTTAGTGAGTGAGAGCAGGTAGCGGAAGTTATAGGTCTGGATAGGCACCCCATGAATGTAATTGACTGATACTGTTTATGAAACTACACGCTTGTTAAACTGCAATAAATAAACAGAAGTTTATGTTTCAATTTAACCCTGACTGGACTCAGTATTGTCCCAGGTAGGGCCTGGGTCATGGCAGCGAGAAATAAAGTGGTGGCACAGGGATCAATAGACGGTGAAACATCCGGGGACCCTGTGTAATCACCACACTTGTATGCCATGTTGAACTCCTTGGATTCAATAAATAAATAAACATGAATGAATGAATGAATGAATGACTGGAAGGGTATATTCAGCCTAGCCCTAGATGCACTTTGTATGTGGAAGGGACTGAGGAGTAGCTCTTTTGCATTAGCCATGAGCTTTCATTCAACGAATGCCAGATTTAGCACAGGGTTCAGAAACCTATGGCCCGTCATAGGAACATAAAAGAGGTAAATTATACCTTGTCAGATCACTGGTCCATCTACCACAGTGTTGTCTACACCGGCTGGCAGGGTCTCGCCAGGCTTTCAGGCAGGGAACATTCCCAGCCCAACCTGAAAATGTCAGGGACATCTTTTATTGTATTGAGTCTGCTGTACCCCACTTAGAGAAGACTGTAATTAAGCAGGATACAAATTGCCAAAACAAATGAAAATCCCTGATCATTGGCCATGCTGGCTGGGGATGATGGGAGATGGACTCCAACAACATCTGAAGAGCACCAGTTTGATGAAGGCTGACCTATGGTGGCCAAGACAATGGACTATTGTACTGTTAAGATTTGTAGGACAAAGAGAACCCCCACTGAGTGTATTTTTGGTCTCTGCAGCATTGTTGGGGCAGGGTATGCATGTGTGAGAAAGAAGCCATGCCTAGTTACAGAAGCCTCCTCAGCAGCTGGATCCATTAACTCTTGCCAACCAATCCATGGGATTCCATACTTCTCAACTAGGTCATGCTCCTGTGTCTTTAACAGCAATCTGAAATGTATGAGGATCTCAAGATGTTCCTGGACTACAACTCCTACCATCCCAAGTCAACAACCTGGCCAGTGCTCAGGGATGATGGGAGTTGCAGTCCAGGAACAACTGGATGATTACAGGTGATATAACACAAGATGGTTCACAATGTCTGGTGGCATAGGGTGGCCATGTGCCCTACTTTATTCCGGCCTCAATTTGACAGAGTTTTCAATTTGCAGGGCTGCCCGGTCCAGGTTTGGTTTAAAGATAAAGAACCATAAGGAGAGGGAGTAGAGAAGGAGAGAGAGCAGAGGTCTTGCAATCCCCCATCAACAGAGTAGGCTGAGCAGGTACACAGTTCACTCTGTTGCTGCCTTCCCCGCTGTAGTGAGATGCATTGTATTTCTATTTAAATGGCAGGGAGGAATTCAGTGCAGTGCTAAGGAGATTGCTACATCAGCGCAAGCTTCTTCCTGCAGGTGTGTTTGCATCGTGCTGACCTTATTGCCACCCCCCCCCTCTCTGTTCCACTTTGGGACATCAGAAGGGAGATCAGGTGGGCATTGCAGCCTGACCACACCATCAGCTCCTGCTGAAAAGTGTCACCACTGCATTCCACTGTACAAATTGGCCCTCCATGTACACTCACTTTTACAGCATGTGAAATGTGCACATATCTATTGTTAAAAGTGCTTATCCCAGCCTCCCAGGCCTTGCACCAGCTCTAGCTGGTATGCTCAATGGTCAGGGGTGATGGGACCCTTCAGTCCAACAACATCTGGAGAGGCACCAGGTTGGGAAAAACTTTCAATCATACAAAAACAGGTGCCCAATCATTTCCAACTTTCACTTGCTTTAAAGGGACGAGCACATAAGAACGACGCTTCTCTGCCCTTCACATCTGAGACATCACACTTGCCCTTTGTACTTGTGCTTGCTTTCCCAAGCAGAAATATTCAACTCAGACATGAGTTGCACTTCCAAGGGTCTAGAGCAGAGTTTCCCACACTTAGGTCACCAGCTGCTTTTGGACTACAATCCCCATCACCCCTGACCACTGGTTCTGCTAGCTCGGGATGATGGGAGTCGTAGTCCAGAAACAGCTGGAGACGAAAGTTTGGGAACACACTGGTCTAGAGTGCCCTGTTCCTCCCTGCCCTACTCAGGCATTCAGTGAGGGCTTGGAGGTCACTCACATGTGAGACAAACTCCAGACACTCAAATCAGTTTAAGACATAGCATGCTCCAGATTTTTGTTCACTATCATTGGACAGGGCGGCTCTTTCCTCAGAGCCATCAAGGATTTCCTCAGAGCTGCCAAGGATTTGCAGTGGCTGGTGTTTTGGTGTGTTTGAAATGTAAAGCCTCAATTATCTAAAGCCCAGTGATGCTCTGGTTTTGCAGAACACCTTCTGAGAGCAAGAAGAATCATCATCATCTCACATACCTTTCTAAGCAAGCAGACGAGCAAATCCAGGACTTTGTGGGAAGGTCTTTATGCAGCCACTAACAACATTGGAGGCTGAATCCCCTTTACAAAGTGCCCTTAAAGCTAAGCAACATATTTTCCAGCTGCATTTTCTGAGATCACAAGAGCTTTCGCTAGCAGCCAATTATACATGGGAAGGGCACACAGCTTCATTTACAGAAGGATTGTAAGGAAGATTTCCTTTTGCACTCTGATGTCTTACTCGGCTTCCCTGCTTGGGAATGTCTTCAATGTAGCACTAAATCTCTTGACAGCGCTTGTATTTCAGATATTTCCGGGCCAGAAAGGACATCTAATATATTTTTTGCATGCCACCCCAATCTCTGAGAGGAGAGAGATTCCAGGGGTTCCAGGCATTTCCTTGGGATGAAGGCCGGAAGAGACTATGGTGTCTTTAAGATATATGGTTTTATTTACATGTATATGCAACCTGAGCATAGGATGGAGGGACTCACAGCACTGACACCCCAAAATATCTTGCTTCTCCATTAGTCACAACTTTGGATCCAGCACAGAGCAAGCATGTCTCTGTGTCTCCAGCTTCCAGTCTGTTTCCAACTTAGCTCAGACACAACGCTCTGGCGTTTGTTCTCATACCTAGTGGTTAGGTGAGGGGTGAGGGAAAGTTCTGCCCATTTGTTTTATGGCACAGGGCATCTTATTTGGCGTTGCTAAGTGCAGCCAAAACCGTTACTTAGACACAGGAAGCGATCGGGCAAGCTTGCTCTCATGAATTCAACCCCACAGATACAGGATTCAAAGAACCGGAAGGGACTCAGGACATCGTCCCACAAATTCCTAACAATACATAAACCAGATGGGGAACATGTGGTTCTCTAGATGTGGTTGGACTCTGTCTCCCATCAGCCTCAGCAAGCATGGCCAATGTTCAGGGATGATGGGAAATGGAGTCCAACAACACTTGGCCAGTCACAGGTTCCCCATTGCCAGCCCTGAGCTAGAGAGGTCAATCATTTGACTCTGCAGAGGGCAATTTTCCTATGTTCCATTTCCAGATTTGAAATGTTGGGTTGGCTGAATGTTCTGCTGCTTCTCGCCTTTGTGCTGGCGAGCACGATTACCCTTTCCAGGCCCTCAGGGAGCAGATGGGCTAGGAAACTGACAGCACGCCAATCACATGCCTTTTCCACCTTAGCAGAAACAACTTCATATTGATTTAGGGCTGTATGCGCCGCGCCGATGCCGATTCTCTTCCCTCCCTTGCAAGACAGAACAAGTTAAAATCGAGCCATAATGCCACACATATGGGAAGTAATGGCCTCATTAAAAGCAACATAGCAGATGTTTGACGGCTGAAGTGTATTGGTGGGTTTGTGCCACCAAACTGACAGGCAGGAGCCGGCAGGAGCCTGCCAAGCTCCCTTCTCCCTTCCCCCTCTTGACCTCCTGGAAGATTTGAAAGGCTGTCCGTCTCCCTTGTATTGAATGCCAGCTTTCACCCTCTGCTGTCAGTTCAAGGGACAGGTAACGCAGGAACAAGGAGAGCGGCCCGCAGTCTGTCTCTCTGTCTCTCATCTCGAAATGTTTTCGGTTCCTCAATCGCTTTCTGCATCGAATGCATTTATGGTAATGCAGGAGAAAGCAAAAGAGATTGTGTGTGTGTGTGTGTGTGTGTGTGCACACGCACGCACACACACACATGCAAGGGAAACAATTCATCACCCCCAAATAAGCACTGTGGAGGGTGGGGGAATTGTCCTAGCTCTTTGCTTTCTAAAATACAAGATTGTTTCCAAAACAGCATGCAGTTGTTGTTGCTGTTGTTGCTGTTGCTGTTGCTGTTGTTGCTGTTGCTGCTGCTGTTTTGGCTGTGTTCAAAATGCATTAAAGGGGTAAAGATACTTGCTCAGCACTAATAAAACCACACACACACCAGTGGGTTAGGGACTTCCCTTGCTCGCAAAGACAGGCTCTGGTGGATTGAGCAGAAAAGACCAATAGTGGGTCCAATGGTCAAAAAGGTAGTTTCTGCATGTGCTATAGAGGGAATTGAGGGGCAGATAGAGCTCGCCGACCTGGGAAGGTAGCCCACCTAGGAGAAAGAAAACTCTGATCCTAAACCTCTGTTGCCCTGCAGGATATCTTCAGGAGAAGAAAAGGCTAAACTGTAAACCCTACACAAATCCAGAGTGGAGTCCCTAAGACTGTTGGATGGTGCTTTGTACGTCTCCTTCTGGCAACTTCTGCAGTCACGTTGGTATAGGAGCCAACTCCTAGGGGCCGTCAAACATTTTGGAACCTGAATTCTGAAAACTCAGAAGTAATTGCTTCCGTTTTCAAATGCGCCTTGAAAGTCAAACAGCTTCTTTTTTTCTTTATTCTCCATTGACTTTGCCAACCGCCCTTTGTGCCTCAGTTGTTGAACGTTTCGGAAGTCGAACAGTCTTCCGGAATGGATTGCGTTCGACAACTGAGGTACCACGCTGTATTGCATTCCAACAGCTCTTCAGAATCAGGCCAGTCACCTGCAAACTGGGTTATGCGGCCACCCTATTTGTATAGCCCTTTCTGGGTACTAAAAGCGGTATACATCCAACCAATAACAAATATTATTAAATACATGAACAATGGTATCACTCCTAACAATACTAGACAATTGCAACCAAGAGTCCATTTCAGGGCTGTCAAAAACAAGGCCTTTGGCTATGGAATAACCTCCCCAGAGACACTTGCCTGTCATTTTCTCTGTATAACATATTTTTGGCAATAGGTGAATACCTATTCATTGACCCAGACTTCCAACTTGTGTCTTAAATCTAGGCTGTAAATTGCCTTATGCTAACTCGGTTGCAAGGAAGTTTTGTGGTGGTGGTTTTGCAGTCTTTCCCTGCTTGCTGTTGATTTTAACTCTTACAGATTGTATTTTAATTAATTCATTTGTAAGCCACCCAGGGAGTATTTATGGATAAGCAGCTATATATATTTAATAAGTAAGCAAATTGAATTTAATTAGAAAATACAAATAATCAATCTAACAAAAACCAAACAAACCCCAAGTGTCAATTTCAGTAAGTAATATAGTACAATAACACTCAATGTGGCATTCAACTAAGTCAGTGTAGGACCATTAAAATGATGAAGCTAAGTAAGTCATGTATATGAACTTGAATAGACCTACTCTGAGTAGGACTAGCATTGAATACCCCACTCAGTTGCTAAACATTCATTTTCCTAGAATAGACCACACTATGATAACAGCCTTCAATGACAATCAAAATTTATTTATTCAAAGCAGCAAACATTCCGAGAGCATGCTCCTCATGATCCATTCTAGGAAAGAGATTTTGCAACCTGATTGTTATTGCAATGACCCAGAGAGGAGAATTCTGTCCTTTTCTTTCTTGAAGTGATGATAGAGTCTACCTGTCACTGCCTCTGGCTCCACCTACTGTTCACCTCCCTTCCTTTTGCCCTACCAGTCACAGGGGGCTCCATTCGCCACTGATAACGCATTGAAAGAAAAGTGCCCCAAAATGGAAAGAAGAAAAAGTCCCAGTGAAAGAAGAATGGATACAAAAACTTATGGAATATGCAGAAATTGCAAAACTCGCCAGAAAAATAAGAAATCAAGATAACCAACTTTTTTAATGTAAAAGAATTGAAATGGTTTATTAAATATTTACAAATAAATTGTAAACAGATAAGAACATTGGCAGGGTTATTGTGATAACCTGCAGTTTTATAAGAGTATATATTTAAAGTAGATGAATAAATGAGAAAATTAAGTTAATTTGGAATATGCAGAAAATATAAAAAAGAAATTTAAGGAACCACAGAAAGAGGGGGAAGGAAGTCGAGCTTTGTGAAATGTGAAAATGATTGTAAAATTATTGAAATGTATAAAACTGAAAATCATAAAGAAGAGAAGAAGAAGAGAAGAAAAGTGCTGTTGAGCTTGAGGACTTAGATGTAAAATGAACATCAGAAGTGAAATGTTTGCTTTGGCCAAACTTTCAGCAAAGTAGACCAGCAACACTTAGAGTGAAGAAATAACTAAAAGACTCTATAATTAAGGGAAAGGGAAGTTACTTATTTGATAAACACTCATTACAGCCTGTGCCTGCTTACTCCAGAGTAAATCCAACAGAGCTTGAAGAAGTCTTGAGTAAGTGCCCATAGGAAGGCAGGCTTAATATATGATGGTTATTTTTAACCATCCTGTTTTGCTTTTCAGTAAGGTGCTGTTTTCTGTTTGCCTGATTGCATGGCAGGGCTCTGTTAACGCCTGGCATGCGTGCAGATTTCAAGATGTGAGATGAATGACTGGCCTTCCAGTGGGAAGATCAAAAATGTGGAGATGTGTATCTGCCGGGGTCATCCCCTCCGTCTCTTCTGCTCAGCGAGTGCAGCTGAATTTACCATGCAGACAGAAAAGGAAGCCAGGCAGCAGAAAAGGGATCATTAGTAACAGCCGGAGACAGCATTCGCCGTTCATGCCTGAAAGTAAGAAACAAGATTTATCTGTAAATAAACAACCATGCTTTCACACAAAAGGGGGCAGGCCAAAGATGGATCGGCTATGAGAAGCCAAGAATTTCTCATTGCT
This sequence comes from Podarcis erhardii, assembly GCF_964252035.2. Classification (NCBI taxonomy): domain Eukaryota; kingdom Metazoa; phylum Chordata; class Lepidosauria; order Squamata; family Lacertidae; genus Podarcis; species Podarcis erhardii. The sequence goes on along the minus strand of NC_138498.1, from coordinate 105,244,602 downwards.
GGGAAATCGGTCCTTTTCGCATGCATTAGAATAAGTGTTATATTCCCGGGATCGTTTTGGCCTGGGACTGCCTGTGAAATGGGAAGTGCTGCAATGTCTCTGTGTAAATCCACGGGGGTACTCGCTTTTTAATAATGTGCACATTATTCTGGCAGGCCTGACTCCAAAAGCAAAATTGCGAAAATTAGCCCCATTCTCCCAACACATGTATGGGCAATCAACACATCACATTGTCAAGCCCAGCCTCTGACACCTCCATGCGGCAACCGTGTCTTATGTTCACAGCCCAAGTCTGCAAATACTGGGTTCACGTAGGAGGTGTGGTCTGTGTGGGCTTTTGTCCCAGGGACAGAAAACTTGTGGACCCAACTGGTTATTGCTGGGCTACAATTGATATTGTTCCTGCCTATTGTCCTATTTAATGGGAACATAAGAATACAGTAATACCTCCGAGAACGTCCGCCTTGTCTAGCGTCCATTCCAGCGAATATTCACGGCAAACCCGGAAGTACTGGAACAGGTTACTTCCGGGTTTGCCGCTTGTGCATGCGCAGAAGCACAAACTGCTCCATGCGCATGCACAGACATGGTGCTTTGCCCGGTGTCCTTTTCGGCTAGTGGCCAGGGCTCCAAAATGGATCCTGGCCGCAAAACAATGTATGGCTGTAACAACATTTGGAGGGCCACGGGTTGCCTAACCCTGCTGCAGAGCATGCTCTGTGTATTTGTAGTCTCTATTCACAAGACATCATCAATGCACAGAGGTCAGGGTGGAAACAATCTTACATCTCCAATCTTAATTTCAGCTCTACAGATATCCCCAACAATGGGGTTTTGTTTTTTTTAAAGGCCTCCCTCATGGAAATTCACGAGCATTTGAGTGAAATTTCCTCCCAATAAGCACATTTTTATATGCAATTTTGCCCGATAAACACTCCCACCCCCAAAAAAAATTCCCTATTACAATGCATTAATTTATGCTATTTTCACTAAGCTATGCATTTATGTGCATACTTTAGTGTGGCATATGCATTTTTGTACATCTTACTTGGCAGGAGAACTGCAAGGCGAAATCTGGGGGAAGTGTGAATTTCAAAGGATGACTGGCTTTTAGTCCGCACCTTGTTTCAGAATGTGTCAATTAGGTAAGTTTGCCTTTAAACAGAGCCAGACCACCCAATGCACATAGTGACGCACCCGCCTCAGGTGGTGGAAGTGCAGGAGGAGGTGCTTCCGTCACCGAGAGGGAGATGTTCTAGCACGTGGCATTGCCACCTGGCTTTCCCATCCCTGGAGAAGTTGAGTGAGCAACAGCCCTCTGAGGAGAAGAAGAGGAGTTTGGACTTGATATCCCGCTTTATCACTACCCGAAGGAGTCTCAAAGCAGCTAACATTCTCCTTTCCCTTCCTCCCCCACAACAAACACTCTGTGAGGTGAGTGGGGCTGAGAGACTTCAGAGAAGTGTGACTGGCCGAAGGTCACCCAGCAGCTGCATGTGGAGGAGCGGAGACGCGAACCCGGTTCACCAGATTACGAGTCCACCACTCTTAACCACTACACCACACTGGCTCACTGAGTTCGACAAGAACCAGGGCGCAACAGTGGTGTCAGAAGTGCAGCCTGTCAGGCCAAGAAGTGGCAATTCCCACTTTGCCTCAGGTGATGAGACAGGCTGGGCTGCCTCTATCTTTAAACAAGAACCGAACGGAATTTCTCCCCCAGCTCTAGGGTCAAGGCATGTGAGGTGAGAGCAAGACATGAGCAAAAAGTATGAGATGGTGCTGTGTCCCATTCCATAGCCAGATGCTGACCATCTAACACTTGAACGTTTCGACACTGGCGAATGGGCCCAGTTCTCTGCTGCACCCAAAGGCAGCAAGGCAGCTTAGGAAGTGCAGAGCAGGCAGTGTCCTGCAACGTCTTGCTGCAGCTCCCTAACAATTGCTGCCTGGGGTCACTGCCTCACTCCACCTAATGGTAGGGCTGGGTCTATTTGGGATGGGGGTGGCGCTGTGGTCTAAAGCACTGAGCCTCTTGCCAATCAGAAGGTTGGTGGTTCGAATCCATGTGATGTGGTGAGCTCCCGTTGCTCTGTTCCAGCTCCTGCCAACCTAGCAGTTTGAAAGCATGCCAGTGCAAGTAGATAAATAGGTATCACTGCAGCGGGAAGGTAAACAGCGTTTCCGTGCGCTCTGGTTTCCATCACGGTGTTCCGTTGTGCCAGAAGCGGTTTAGTCATGCTGGCCACATGACCCGGAAAGCTGTCTGTGGACAAATGCTGGAAAGTGAGATGAGAGCCACAACCCCATAGTCACCTTTGACTGGACTTAACTCTCCAGGGGTCCTTTACCTTACCTTTGGGGACATTACACTTGGAGACAAAGTGCAGAACATGGACACTATTATCACGCCAGGCTTGCAAGCTTCCTAGGGCCATCTTCCTGGTTTCCATGAGTAGCAGAATGTTTTCTTGCAGCCTCCATTCTTAACATTTGCCAGAGTGCAATGAAAGATTAAATATATTTATGTTTGCTGTACTTATTTCAGCACAGAAGGCCTTGGCTCCAAGAATGCACAATTTATTATAGATATGGTGGTCATTCCGCACTGACACATTTGGCTGACCTGGAAGGCATAATCTAACAACAACAAGTGTTAAGAGCATTCTCCTCACATTCCTGTTATGGAGCCGCCTTACCATCGCCCATCTGCTTCACCAGAGAGGATGCAGTTCTGTCGCGTGACCAGCAGATGGAACACTTTCTCCTGCTGAAGGACGGTGAGATTAACTTGTGAAAATGTTCATTAGCGGGCCAGTATTTCAGCAAATATATCTCAGTTGAAGTCAGGAAAGCAATCCTGGCGTGTTTCAAGTGAGAATCCTACCGCGTTGTAAAAGACTTTTGTTAAAAAGTTATCTGTGGGTGCCTCCAGAATGTCACAATTTTGCAGGTAGTATTCAAGAAATACTGGAACCTTAGTTGTTGTTGTTGTTGTTGTTGTTTTGCAATTAGAGTGGATTAAAGCACCCTGTTGCCTCAGGGCAACAAATCCACATTTTTTTTTAAAAGAAAGAAAGAAAAGAAGAACAGATATTTTTGCAGTAACTAAAGCAAACAGAGGAATGCGCTAGGGGGGGAAAAAGTGGGATGAACAAATGATGAATGGGAAGAGGGGTAAACACCCTGCAAGTAAATCAGGATGAATGCTTGCTGTTATATCACCGCCCCATAAACAAATCAGAATGAATGCTCAATAAATGCTTGACATTGTCTAACCGCTGTGTAAGGAAACCAGAACAAATACTGAATAAGCAGGGCATCTGTTTGTGTGTGTCTGGGCGGGGGGGCATGCACACACACAAATGCCAGGGGAAGAAGTACTTGGAAAGCTGCACTAGTTTGTACTTGGGTTTTTATAGAATGGATTTCAAGAGCAAGGCTTACAGAAACCTATCAGCTTTCCTGCGCTTTATGTGCTGTGCAGTAGACAGACTTCCGCCGAACTCCAATATGCAGTTAAACCCCTGACAAGGGCACAGCAGAATGATCTTTGGGGCTATATTGCTATTTTATGATTACAATATACTTGATTATCTTTAATATAAAACAGCAGAGGCTGCTGTTAAAAAGAAGTCTCCCCACAGCAGAAGTCAACGGCGATTGCAAACAAGGCAATAACCCATCGCCTCTCCCCCCCCCACCCCTCTGGTTTACTAAGTAATTGAAATATAAAATTAGGAGGAGGAGGGAGATTTATTTATTTATTAAAAATATTGTTGCAAATTTGCAGGAAAGCCAATATGCTCCCATTTGGTTTTTAATCTACTGTAACTGCCTATATCTATCCACCACCAGTGTCTGCAGAGAGAGAGAGAAGTCATTGTATTGTGGGTCTTTTGATGGGAGGACTGGGTTCAAAATCCCTGCTTAGCTGCAGAATCTGTAATAATAATAATAATAATAATAATAATAATAATAATAATAAGCGGCCCATCTGACTGGGTTTCCCCAGCCACTCTGGGAGGCTCCCAACAGAATATTAAAAACACAATAAAACATCAAACATTAAAAACTTCCCTGAGCGGCAAGAGTCTTGTTATAGCACAAAGATGGAAGAATGAGGAAATCCCAACGAAAGAACAGTGGCAAGAAAAATTGATGAGCTACGCAGAGTTGGCTAAATTGACATACAAATTGCGGGACAAGGACAACTGTGACTTTAAGGAAGAATGGGAGCTTTTTACAAATTATCTAAAAAGACAACAAAATGAACTGGACTCCTTGGCAGGTTTTGAATAAACATACACAAATTTATTGGTTGATAACATGGTAGATAGATAATGTAAGGACATGTATAATTTCATAACATGCAGAGAATAATATGTGCTGAGAAATCAGAGAGAGGAGCTGAAGGAAATCTCGGGGGGGAGGCTGATGGGGGGAAGGGGAAAAAATAATGAATATGATATGTTTTGATATTTTGTTATGCTGAAATTGCTAATAAAAACATTAAAAAAACACTTTCTCAGTTTAAACCAATTGCAGTGGTTTAGGGAAAGAGGAGCCAGGGTGTGGGTTGGGCATGACAAGGGACACATGAACAGGCAATTAGTGACTGTGCTGTGTGCTAGACCCCCCTCCAGCCTGGCGAATTGTGAGGGGGAAAGTCCTCAGTTCTGTGGCTGCTGTTGTTGAATGCCAGGTTGCCTCTGGATAAGATCTTCCCCATCCATGAAACAGGAGGCCAATTTGGTCTGCATCGCTGAGACCTGGGTGAGTGAACAGGGCAGACTTGAGGGTTGGGGAGGCAAAGTTGTTGCGATCTATAGAAACACCATCTTTCTCTCTGGGCTTTCTGTCCAGCTGAGGGGGGAATCTGGAGAGTGTGTTCTTGGCATTGGGCAACTGGGCCAGATTAGGGATTCTTCTGGTTTACCTCCCACCTCATTACCCAGCAGGCTCCCTGCCTGATTTGACAGCTGGTCTTGGAGGTGGTGTTGGGGACTATCACACTGCTGGTTTGCGGGGACTTCAACATCCATGCCAAGGTGACATGGCTCCCATGTATAAAAGGTAAAGGTAAAGGACTCCTGGACAGTTAAGTTCACTCAATGGTGACTATGGGGTGCGGCTCTCATCTTGCTTCAGGCCAAGGGAACCGGCGTTTGTCCACAGACAGCTTTCCAGGTCATGTAGCCAGCATGACTACCACTTCTGGTGTGACGGGACACTGTGACGAGTGCCAGAGCAGCACACGGAAACACCATTTACCTTACAGCCGTACCTATTTATCTACTTGCACTGGTATGTTTTTGGACTGCTAGGTTGGTAGGAGCTGGGACAGGGCAACGGGAGCTCACCCCGTCACGGGGATTCAAACCGCTGACCTCCCGATTGGCAAGCCCAAGAGGCTCAGTGGTTTAGACCACAGTGCCGCCCATGTCCTATGGCTCCCATGACAAGCATGGGGCTATCCCAACATCACATCAGCCCTGTTTTTTTAGCTGGGCAGGAAGATGGTTATCTGAAATTGTGGGATATTGACATCAGTCCTTTGTCATGGTCAGATCACTTGCTGTGACTTTTTTTACAAAGAGTTTTGAGGATAAAATATTAATATTATTAATATTTTATTATTTATACCCTGCCCATCTGGCTGGGTTTCCCCAGCCACTCTGGGCAGCTTCCAACAGAATATTAAAATACAGTAATCCATCAAACATTAAAAGCTTCCCAAAGCAGGGCTGCCTTCAGATGTCTTCTAAAAGTCTGGTAGTAGTTGTTCTCTTTGACATCTGGTGGGAGGGCGTTCCACAAGGCGGGTGCCACTACCGAGAAGGCCCTCTTCCTGGTTCCCTGTAGCTTGGCTTCTTGCAGTGAGGGAACCGCCAGAAGGCCCTCGGAGCTGGACCTCAGTGTCCAGGTAGAACGATGGGGGTGGAGATGCTCCTTCAGGTATACTGGACCGAGACCTGTATCCACCGGGACCTTGACTCCACTGTTATAGCAGATGAGTCTTGAGAGCTTTCCAGAGCACTGTCTAGTCCTGCCATGTTGGTTGAGTTTCAGTTAGTACGGCTCGATGATGTGGACAAGGTTCTTCGATCAGTCAGATAGATCACTTGCTCTCTGGACCCTTGTCCCTCTTGGCTGTTAAAAACTAGGAGGTTAGAGGAGCTGGCTGGGCCAAGGAAGAGATTAATGCCTTTTGTCTTTCAGTTTGCATATTCAGAAAGTGCAGATTTGACAGATTTGATTGCCAGTGTGTACTGAATCGAAATTCTCCCCCACCCTATCTGGAGATTCTGAGGACTGAACCTGAGATGTTCATGATGCAAAGCATGTTCTCTGCCACTGAGTTATGGCCTTTCCCCAAGCTGGTTGTTGCTGGGTTTTGTTTTGTTTTTAATTTAAGGTTGGTAGAGAATTGCTGTAAACAAATGAATGAATGAATATGCTCATGTATAAAAATGGCTTCTGGTGAAATAAAAAAATGTAGCTGGATCTGTGAAAAGAAAGGGGAGGTAAGACTATCACAGAAAGAAAAGTCTGTCACCACTATCAAGAGCAATACTAAAAGTGTTTTAGGCCCAGAAATCTGTACAATTTATCAGGATTCAAAGACCCTCCAAGTGTTCCGATTTTCCAGGGATGTCCCTGATTTTGAGAAGCTGCCCCAGATTCTGATTTGATCCTGGAATGTCCCACTTTTCCTTAGGATGTCACTATTTTCATTGTAGAAATGTTGGAGGCTATGGAGTTATCCAGCCCCCGAGCAGTCAGAAGGCAATCCTGTGTAGGGAGGTTGTTTTTTTAATGTTTAATGTTTTATTATTATTATTTTATATGTTGGAAGCTGTCCAGAGTGGCTGGGGCAACCCAGTAAGATGTGTGGGTTATAAATAGTAAAATTATCATTATGGAATGGGGCGTCTCCATTTTCATCAGAGAAGTGTTGGATGGTATGGATTCAGGTGATAGGAAGCTTCCATCTGGGGGTGGTTCGGAGCTGGCATTTTTTAAAAGACAGCCTGTGAGTCTGGCCATCTGTCAGGACTGGGAGAGGTGGTGGCAGCTCTTGCAAACTTGAGAAAGAAGCGGCACAGATTTGAGTAGTTCGATTGCAGCACTGAAAACAGAGAGGTTTAACAATCAATTCCTTTTCATGGGGAACTCTGGGAATGGTAGCTCTGTGAGGAGAACAGAGGCCTCCTCACGTCTCTCAGCATCCTTAACAAACTACACTTCCCAGGATGCTTTGGGGGGAAGCCATCAGTGTTTAAATTTGCAACGTAGTGCATTGAATGCATGGTGTGAATGCTGAGAAGCTGGCAAGTGGGATCTGGTCTCATGTCCAAAGAGGTAAATGTGCTCAGGAGATACACAATAGTGGAAGCACAAGCCACTTCTGCATACAGGTGCCTTATACACTAATGGACCCTTGATCTAGCTCCTACCAATGATTTGAGGCCCTCCAGCATGGTCAGTCGTCACTCTGTATTTGTTGCATGCAGCTCTGTTTCTGTTCCACTGCACTTCAACTGCTGCTAACATTATTTGCCTTAGTGTCCACTGTGGCAAAATTACTTGATGTCAGACGCTGGGCAGAGGAGGAATGATGGAGACCACCTCCCCATCCTGACAGTATAGTGGTTTGAGGGAGGTCACAGCTCAGAGGCAGATGAGGGGGGAAATGGGGAAATAATGGGAGAGGAGAAGGCAGAACCAGAGTGGCAGCTGGCTGACACAGTGTCTTTAGAAAACATTCTAGACCCCCTCATCTCCCAGAGCCTGGCGAGCCTTAAAAGTAGGAGAGCAAAGAACTCAAAGACAGAAGGCACGTAGCAGCACCCGTAGAAGTGACGAACGAGGAAGTGGGAGAGATGGGTGTGTGGGTGGAGATTCACTTGGGACAACGCCATTATCCAGGAGGCTAGGTTCTATAGTCTATCTCTGTAATAATGAAATAAAAAAGTACGGTAAGAAACTTTTCCTTGTCTTTATACTTTCCTGGGCAACCAGCCGGGAGCCGCTGACAGCATCCTGACACTCAGTTTATGTAGTTTAGACAATTAATTATATAAATTACATAAATTATGCTGTCATTAAGTTATTCCACCCCACTCATTTCAATGAATCACAATGCAAATGGAGGGAGACGTAATCAACTATGTATCATTTGTGGACTGAATTCAACAACAACTGTGGACACCAGTTGCATTCCCTGAATTCATTTCCATTATGGACATGGGGTGAATAAAAAAAATGCACTCCTGTCTCCACTTTCATCAGAAGTATCTGATATTCCTAGATATTCATGATTGCTGGAAAGCTGTTCAAAGAAGTTTTCCGGAAAATAGAGGTTATTCTGCAAAATAGTGCAACAATGAAAGAACCCCGAAAACACAGCAAGCAACCCATACACACTGACTCTTTCCCAAGCCGGAATCAGTCCTGGTTGCCTGGCCAAACTTGGAGCTCATTTTTAAATTATGGAAACACTTCCCATCTGAACATTGGCAAGAAAAAAGATACCCAAAACTCTGCATGTGTAGCAACTTCCGCCGAGATACAGACACGTAAAATCTCTTGGCATTAGGCAAGTGGAAAAATATAATCTATTGCTTGATTTTGGAGCTGTTGCTTCTCACAACAGTAATGCCAGAGTCACATAGGACCATTTTTAGCATCTCGTCTACATAATAGCTCAAATGAGAATTGGCTCTGTGTCGAATGAGCACCCAGGAGTCTACTGTATTGGCTGTGGTTTTTTCCCTGGTAATAGCATGTGGGCACCAGAGTAGCTTGCATACCCTCTCAACATATTAAATATCCTGCCACTCAACCGGTGCCACCTATGAATTCAGTAGCATTGTGCATCTAGATCTGGAGTGTCTGCTGCTGAAACATTCATTGAACACTGTGGATTTAACCGTCCTAGGAAACAGATGAATATATTTTGGAGATAGGCATATCCCTCCATGGGTGCATTTTGTTTCCCCCCATAATAAGTTATCTTCAAGATTTCAAACATAGGGAAATAACTAATTTGCACACAGCCTGTTGCTGGATGAGTTTGAGAGCTTAGTGAACTCAGCTAGAGGTTTTGAAGCATTGTTGTTGTTTTTGGTAACATCTCTTTCAGGGAGTAAGGAATAATGCAGGCCACACCTCCATCCACTGATGCTGGAGCATGATCAACTTTCTCCTTCCATGTCCCACAGTTCTGTATCGTGCACTGCACTCCGTCACCTGAAACCATATGCCAACAAATACAGGATCAGACCTACACCCCCAAAAAACTTTTGTGTTTTATTTGCAAGGTGGGGTTTCCTCCTACACCTTCCCCCTCCTTTTTTATTTTGCACTCAAAATTTCCTCTGCATTCTGGGTGTGTGTCATGGGAAAAGAAGCACTTTGGGACAGATGTGACTTTCTTCTTCTTCTTCTTCTTCTTCTTCTTCTTCTTCTTCTTCCTTCTTCCTTCTTCCTTCTTCCTTCTTCCTTCTTCTTCTTCCTTCTTCCTTCTTCTTCTTCCTTCTTCCTCCTCCTCCTCCCCTTCCTTCCTTCCTTCCTTCCTTCCTTCCTTCCCTCCCTCCCTCCCTTCCTTCCTTCCTTCCTTCCTTCCTTCCTTCCTCCTCCTCCTCCTCCTCCTCCTCCTCCTCCTCCTCCTCCTTCTTCTTCTTCTTCTCCACCAGAGCTCTGATTTGCTGCAAAACGGCATGCATAGCTCTTTCCACTCTGGCCGGACAGAGTCTTCCAAGAGTGTCTCTCTCTAGGAGGGCATTCCGCCTTCCCTGCCTGTGGAGAAGAAGATTTGCAATGTCCTGTGGTGTGTTGGATAAGTTCCCAGGGACCACAGGATTGTGCCCTTAATTAGTTTATTTATTTGAAGATTTCGTTTCAGTTACAAAAGAGAAATAAATTAGCCAACGTTTCATTAACCAACATCACATTAAGCGATCGTTTCCAGCAGAGCCACCAATTTTTAATTACATATTCTCTTTTCAGAGTCACCCGAGTTCAAATTTACTGAAAGTCTAACGCACAGATAGATCTATCTATGTTTGGCAGGCCTTTTACACATCCCCTTTTTTAGAGTCAACGCATAACAGAAACAGGAATCATCCCCCTAGAAATTTTGCTTGAAATTAGAGTGCAAAGCCGATCCCATGTACATTGGGTCCTCCAGGATTCATTGGACTCCGGCTCCCATCATCCTGGGCCATTGGCTGGGGCTGATGAGAGTTGGAGTCCAATGACATCTGGAGGGCCGTAGGTTCCCTAACCCTGCCATATGGTTCATCCTGACTCCTAGCTGAAAGAACACATGCAGAGGCTCTCACTTGTAAGTAAGAAAGAGTTCTTTATTCATGTCAGGCTTCGTAAATGACATGATACTGGTGGCCGTAAATGAGCACATCAAATGAAAGGAATTCTTACCAGTTAGTTTCTTTAATAAACACAGTGAAGGACAAAAGAAAGTGTCAACCCAGAATGGTGGTGCTCCCAATGACGTTTACACCCCCTCCGTCCCTATTAATCTATGTCACTCCTACGTCTCGTCACAATTCAGGAGAATAATAACTTATCATCTGCTCACCTGGACACCACAGAATCTTATCTAGGAGAGGTCATCGCAAGGAATTTTGAGGAGCTGTATGCATGGCACAACTGACCAGAGAACTGGGAACATCCTCCATAACCCATGGTCCATGAGAACACAACAATTTCTCATAGGTATTCCAGTCACACACTCCTCCCCAGTATTATTCAATAAAAGTGTCTGAAGACTAAGGACTGGCCAATGAAAGGACATCAATTTCACTGCAGTTTGAGAACAGGAAGGAACTTTTACTCCAGTTTACATTCCCTACAGAATGTAGGGAACCAGAGCTTGGTTTCACTCAGGAAAAACAAAAGCCCCCTTTGATTTATAATAAGTTTTCTACTTGATAACATATTATGACTAATTAAAACATAAACGCAGAGGGTACGAGGTATGGGACAAATATTTACTTCTCTGATTAGACCTCCATATGTCTTGCTGGTGACTGAAAATCCAGGTGCTCCCTGCTTCTGGCTGCCTCATATGTCCCCCCCCCCTCCTTTCCCACCAGCAAAGACTACACTTGTCTTAATTTCCCCTCAATTACACCCAGGCATTAACTAATACTGACTAACTACAGCCCAAAATAATTATTGCTATCTGTTCCCTTTGTAAATATAACTCCAGCACTGAGTGAGAAGAATAATGGCATATTTACAGAAGGCAGCTAATTAAACTCAGCTTCAATTGCCTTCGGTTTGCCAGAAGGAGCCACTTTCAGAGGGAGGGGAGAAGGGAGTGCGGAAACCTGAACGTACACTGGGAATGAGTCGGTGTAACATTATTCAGGGTTCCCAAGACAAAGATTCAGTTTGAGACAAATTTACATTGGCCATAAAAAAATCTCATTAAGGAAGATATGAAGATATCACAACTACAACATGACACTTTCGTTCCTGCCTCGCCTCGCCTCGCCTCGCCTCACCCCACCCTACCCCCGCCTCACCAACTAACTGAGAGCCAGTGTGGTGTAGTGGTTAAGAGCGATAGACTCGTAATCTGGTGAACCGGGTTCGCTTCCCCACTCCTCCACATGCAGCTGCTGGGCTAGTCACCTTGGGCTAGTCACACTTCTTTGAAGTCTCTCAGCCCCACTCACCTCACAGAGTGTTTGTTGTGGGGGAGGAAGGGAAAGGAGAATGTTAGCCGCTTTGAGACTCCTGAAAGGGAGTGAAAGGCGGGATATCAAATCCAAACTCTTCTTCTTCTCTTCTAACACCAGTTTATTTAAGGGAGAGTATATATTTCATTGTTCCATAGCAGCTGACATTGAAAGCCTCTTTCTTGAGATCCTTGACTGTAATACACTTTCCTTATTGTCAGCACCTTGAAGACGTGGTCTGTTGAAGCACCATCATCAGAGAGATGGAAATGTCAAAAGACTTGTGAAACTCCCTTTGCTTAACTGCACAACAGCAAAATGGGTTTTGCAAGCCCTTGTGGTCATTAGGAGACTTAAAACTTCCAAGCCTGGGAAGACAAAAACACCTTCCATCCATTAAGTGATGGCCAGAAGACCTCACTGTCCTTGACCCATTTGAACACATTCCAATCTGGACTGTTGCCTGCCTTATATGGATTTATATGTTTACATGTATTGTCGGCTATTGTATTCTTAATATGAGCCACTGTTGTCTTCTCCTCCTCCTCCTCCTCCTCCTCCTCCTCCTCCTCCTCCTCCTCTTCCTCTTCCTCTTCCTCTTCCTCTTCTCCTCCCCTCCCCTCCTCCTTCTCTTTCTCCTTCTCTTTCTCCTTCTCCTTCTCCTCCTCCTCCTCCTCCTCCTTCTTCTTCTCCTCCTCCTCCTCCTCCTCCTCCTCCTCCTCCTCCTCTTCCTCCTTTTCCTTTCCTTTCCTTTCCTTTCCTGAAATTTGTTATTAAAAATCAAGACTTAATAAACTTTTCAACATTCGAGTTAGGCTTCTGCCTATGTGGACAAGGTATCATTTGGTGTGGGGGTCTCATTCTCCAGACAATTTATAATTTCTTTAGAGTTTTTGACAGTGTGGTGATTTGAGTTTAAGATGACAAAGAGTTTCTTTCCAGTAAACATTTCTTTAGCCTCTCTGAAAAAGACCTGTGGGAGGAGTTAACTTGCGATGACTTGCTCTGGGCTTTGATTGATGCGTGGTCACCTGAGAAGGCTGCAGACTGCAGACCACTGGTGAGATGATCTGAAGAATGAATGAAAGAGCTTTCACAAATAACCCTCAGCCATATCAAAAGTAAGGTAAGTATCAGAACCACCACCCATGAAAATGTCACCAAAATTTTCTTTCTCCTTTGATAATTGTCAATGCAGTTCTTTTCTCATTGATTGATGGATAATGGTTAAAGATTTGTTTTATTTTTGTTCACCACTAATGAAAAGCCTGGGATCTCCTGACCTGTATGGCCAGAGTATGACTTTAAAAGCTAGCATGAGATTTTCAGAAAGGTTTGCAAGATGCCAGAAGGTGGTGTTGCTTCAAGCAGACAAGACCTGATTGCGTAGATCTAATCAAAGCTCGCGTTTGGTGAGGATGCTGTTTGCTAAAGAGAGATAATTTTAGCCATTCCTGCAAATGATGTTGCTGGAAAACTGTATCCTAAGGATTATTATTTTTTTACATATACCTATTTCACCCACACAATTCGTTAAGGGGGCTCCCATAGCTCAGTGGCTGAGCATTTGTTTTGAATGCAAAGGTCCAAGGAACAATTCCTGCCATCGCTAGGTAGCGTTGGGAAAGACAGCAGTCTGAAATCTTAGAGAGCAGCTGCCAATCAATGAAGACATAGCTCAGTTGGATGGACCAAGAGTGTAAGGACCCACACCACTTGCCAACATGAATGTCATTGGTAGGACAGGCTTACATTTTACCCAGTGATATATCTAAAATTGTACAGACCCTTTGCTCCTGATATCAGCTGCACACCATTTGTTCCAGTTTGTAAACTTCACACAGTAGCATTTCATTTTTTTCCAATTTTTAAAATTAATTTTCCAAAATTGTAGCAGAAATAACATACAAAACACACAAAAGAAAACACATTGTAATACTAAAAAGAAGAAAAAAGACAAATAAAAACACTTATTGCTTCTAACCTAATTTAACTTTCATTGTTAACTGACTTCCTCAAATCCCCCCTAACTGAATTTTATTGTATCATTGTAACAGTTCTCCAAAATCATATTTCTTATAAAATTAACACCTTCAATTTACTATCCTCTTCTCATTTATTGATATTCTTATCCTTAATTCTTTCACAAGTCATTCTTAATCTAATCCTAAGCCTATTTGATACTTCCAAGTGATTTCTAATTATTTTATATTACAATATTTGGCTAAATATTCTTTGAATTTCTTCCAATCTTCTTGGTATTCCTCTTCCTTCCGGTCGCGGATTCTTCCAGTCAGGTCGGCCAACTCCAAAAAGTCCAACATCTTCATCTGCCATTCTTCTATTGTTGGTATCTCTTGCAATTTCCAATTTTTGGCAAGTAAAAGTCTTGCTGCTGTAGTGGCATACAAAAACAATCTAACATCTTTTTTGGGCAATTCCAATCCTATTATTCCAAGTAGAAAGGCTTCTGGTTTCTTAATAAATGTATTTTTCAACATTTTTTTCAACTCATTAAAAATCTTTTCCCAGATATCTTTCACCTTGGGACATGTCCACCACATATGATAAAAGGTTCCTTCTTTTTCTTTGCATTTCCAACATAAATTATCATTCGTATGGTAAATCTTTGCCAAGAGATTTGAAACATCCCATGATTGGGATGTAATGCTTCAAATGACTTAATATACGGTGTGGAAATCGCTAGAGTATCCTGGAATGCTTCTGATGATTGCACAAAATTCCTTAGCTTTGGGGGAATCTGCGACTAGATTTCACAGGGCTTTGCTGTGAGCAATATCTTGTTGTAAAGTAGCCCTGAGAAGGTGTGTGTGTTTGCTGAAAAGCTTCTGAGAAATGATATATAATGAGATGAAAAAGATGTTGAAATGTACATTTACAAAAAAACCAGAAGCGTTTCTACTTGGCATTGTAGGGGAGGATATTAATAGACAGGATAATAAACTGTTTCTATATGCAATAACGGCAGCAAGGGTACTAACGGCACAGAAATGGAAACAAGAAGAACTACCAATGAAAGAAAAATGGCAGATGAAATTAATGGACTATGCAGAATTAGATAAGATGACAGGAAGGATTTGAAACCTGCGGGATCAGAGATTCTCAGAGGACTGGAGTAAATATGTGAATTATTTGAAAAGCAATTGTAATCAACAGATTACGCTAGCAGGATTGCAAGAAGGACTATATGAAATATTGCAGAGAAAAATATGAAGAGAATTATTAATGAAGGAGTATCAAAAGTAATAGTGAAATTAATGAAATGTAGATTAAGTGATAAAGACTGAAAAATCTTCAGATGTGGTTGATGGAAGTCCAAAATATTGTATAAGATAAGAAAATATGTTGTATGTTTTTTGGAAACTTTATGTAAAAATTAATAAAAATATATTTAAAAACAAAAAACAAAATATATAATACATTAAGACATAAAATTCAACAATCGACTGAAATACAGCTTAAAATCGGATTAAAATCCAAATAAATTACCCTTTAATCATTAAAAGGGGGGGAGAAGGTGTGTGTGTTTGCATTCCTATGGAAACCAACAGCAGAAAGCATATCCAAGGAGACATAACTATTGGGAAACGCCATAGCCCAGTCGCAGAGCACTTACTTTGCATACAGAAGGTCCCAGGATGCATCTCCAGCTCTAGACTCCCTTGTCTAAAACCCTGGAGAACGGCTGCCAGCCCGTGTAGACAATACTGAGATAGATGGACCAAGAATCTAACTCTGTAGAAGGCAGGTGGCCATGTGTCCTGCCCTTTTTCACAGTGGTTGCTCAGAATTCCAAATAATTTTGTGAGTTTCTTGAACGAAACATTGCCTGCACTGGACTTTCTAGGTACGACAGTGAACGATCCTCTCCATCTTTCTTTGCTTCTGATTTTTAAATTTGCCTACCCACCCCCTTCTCTCGGCAGCAACAGTTTGGGAGGCATCTGGCCTCTCCTCTCCTACCTCCTCCCATGTTTAATTAATTCCTTTAATTTTGAGACAAATGAGCATAATAGGACTAAATTTTGCCATTTATGTGAAATTGATTAGTAATTACGGTGTGCACAAGAGGCTTGGCTCCGCACACCATCGCAGAGTGACCTCTTTGATGGCGTGGCTCAGCATGTCTGAAATGTTCCTTGTGTGCAAGTGAAGGCAGCATGCCTTAAACTGATGCACATGGGGAACATGTGGACCGGGAGGTGCAGCCTTCCTTTTAAATAAATGAAAATAGCAATGCTTTACAGCAGAAGTGTTTACTGCTTTGCAGTCTTAGATTTCATCGAGTTCCTTGCAATTTTTCCCCAACTGTCTTTCAGTCTCAGTGCGCAAGCTCTGTTCATTCCCAAAGTGGCAATGCTCAGCAGCCCTTGAAATTATTTACAGTGTGAAATTTCAGTTTGAAAAAAACGAAATGTAGTGCCGAAGAGAAGGGTCCGTTCTGGTTATTTCTTGGGTTACAATGCATCTCAGTAGATGGGCGACTTGTATAATGCTTAAGCTCAACACTTTTTAGAACAGTGAAGCTATTTTTGTAACATCTGATGAGCATATTAGCCAAGATTAAAAGATGGACAGACAACAGAAGATGGGCAGAAATGGGGCAAATAGGGACAGCAATAATGTTATGATACACAAAGCATCACATTAAGTGAGTCCTGTTCAGAAACATTTCTGCTGTCATCTACGGAGGCACAACATAGCCATCATAGATAGTAGCTGTTGATAACTATCCACTTATAAACGCCATCTCCAACTCCTTGAAAGATTCCATCAACAGTGTCTCCAAAAATTTTTAAAGGCGAACTAATGTCAGTGTACTGGAAGAAGCAAAGATCACCAGTGTCGAAGCAATAATTCTTCTTCATCAGCTTCGTTGGACTGGTCACATTGTTCAGATGCCTGATTATCATCTTCCAAAACAACTACTCTATTCCAAACTTTAAAATGGAAAGCATAATGCTGGTAGTCAACAAAAGAGGTTCAAAGACTCTCTCAAGGCAAATCTTGAAAAATGTAGTATAAACACCGACAACTGGGGAACACTGGCCTGCGAGCGCTCCAATTGGAGAACAGCCTTTACTAAAGGTGTCATGGGTTTGAAGACACTCAAACTCAGGATGCAAGGGAGAAACATGTTAAAAGGAAGGCATGCTTGGCAAACCCTCACCATGATCAACTCCCATCTGGAAACCTACGTCCCCACTGTGGAAGGACGCAGTGGCGTAGCGTGGGGGGTGCAGGGGGTGCCAGCCGCACCGGGCGCAACATTTTGGGGGGCGCACTCGCAGCTCTCTGCCCCTACCTGGCTCACTCCCGCTTGCAGCGGCGGCAGCAGCAGCAGCCTGGCGAATAGGGCGCGCGCGCGCAGGGCGCACGGAGTGGCAAAGGCGAAGGAGACGAGGCAGAGGCTGCGGGCTGGCGGAGGAAACAGGAGAGATTCAGATTGCAAGCAAGCCGGGACGCTTCGTCGGCTTGGGGAAAGCCCTGCGGGGGCCAAGGGCACGCGCCTCGCTTTGCTGGGCGCAGAGGTGGGGAGGGAAGAATCTCCACCCCTCTCTCTCTCCAAAGGGGATTTACGCCGGCTGAGCTGGGTTTCGCCTCCTCTGCCACGGCCTGGGGACAGCTCCTCGGAGGAGAAGGACGTTGGGGAGCGCAGAGAGGAATCGGGGGGGGGCGCAGCTCCAGCCATTGCCCATCGCCAGCAGTGTCCGTGCCTCCTTCGGGGGGCTCCTCAGGGGGCTCCTTGAGGAATCCGGGCAGCAGGATCTTGGAGACGCTTTGCCTGCGAGGCAGCTGCCCACAACTCCCGGGGCCAGCCCGGGCAGCCAAGTGAGACCCCTGCTTCTTCAGAAATTTCTCCAAAGGCTTCAACCTGCCGACGGCAGTGGGGGCACCCCGGGGCTCAGCTGGGCCCCAGGACGAGGGCCCTTTTCAGCTTAGGCCAAAATTGGGGATCAGGGGCGGCGCACTCTGCGTGCCTGCGGCGGGGGGGAGAGATGTGCGATCAAGAAGGTGGCAGGGAGCTGCCTCTTTGGAGAAGGGAAACGTGTCCTGCGTTGGGGAGGGGGGATGGAGCGGGGGCGCTGCTCTGGCCAACCTTACCGAGCGTGGAAAGGCTTTAGGGGGCGGGGTGCGCGGGGTCCTGCTTGACTCTCCCTGCAGGGGGAGTGACCAGAGGCGCCTCCGATGGCTTCGCATCCTGACGCCCTCCTGAAGTGGTAGGCGGCGAGAGGCAGACAGGTGGATTGCCGTCTACTCTTTGGCCACGCCAGAAACGGGGCGAGCGGGCGCAACATCTGGGGGTTAGGGTTAGGGGGCGCAAATCCACGGGTTAGGGGGCGCAAATTACTTGCCTTGCCCCGGGTGCTGACAAGCCACGCTACGCCACTGGAAGGACGTGTGGATCCAGAATTGGCCCCCACAGTCACTTACAGACTCACTGTTAAAACCATGTTTATGGAAGACAATCTTACTCGGCTATGAGTGATCGCCAAAGAAGAAGAAGAAGCCGTTGGTAGCCTATTATTATTTATTACTACTACTACTACTACTACTATTAGTATACCACCCTTCGTTTTTATTTTTAAATATACAATATGAGAACACAAAATACATTTTTAAAAAGCAAACTAATAACTGACCTCCCACAAGCACATTTGAAAGGCCATTGATTGTTCCATCAGCCAAAGACTTGCATACAGAGAACCGTTTCTGCCAGGCATCTAAAGATATGTAATGAAGGTGCCAGGGTAGCCTCTCTGGGGAGAGGATTCCACAAACGGGAGCCACCACAGAAAAGGCCCGTTCTCATGTTGCCACCCTCCACAAATTTGTCCTCCTTTACGGCCATCAAGTTGGTGACCATCACTCTTTCCAAGCCCACCTCTTCATATTTACAGATGTGAGGATACTCAGTGGCATCACAGACTCTGGGATATGTAGTCTGCAGAGTGGCTCATGTCCCTACAGAAACCTTCTGTTGGCTGCCACTACAGTCCCAGCCATCTCCAGGCAAACTTTTTGTGAAGCAAAGGGTAGCAGTATACCTGCCTTGGCCCGGTATACCTGAAGGAGCGTCTCCACCCCCATCGTTCTGCCCGGACGCTGAGGTCCAGCGCCGAGGGCCTTCTGGCGGTTCCCTCATTGTGAGAAGCAAAGCTACAGGGAACCAGGAAGAGGGCCTTCTCGGTAGTGGCGCCCACCCTGTGGAACGCCCTCCCATCAGATATCAAAGCGATAAATAACTACCTGACATTCAGAAGACATCTTAAGGCAGCCCTGTTCAGGGAAGTTTTTAATGTGTAATATTTTAGTGTATTTTTGGTTTTTATGGAAGCCGCCTAGAGTGGCTGGGGAAACCCAGCCAGATGGGCGGGGTATAAATAATAAATTATTATCATTATTATTATGATTTATGAAAAATACTTGGTTCAAATTCATTTGTGCTCTGGCTCCCATACCGAATGCATGCAGAGCAGCTGAAAATGCTGCTTCTTGCTTGATTCAGGAACCCTCACAGTGAGACCCTGAGACGTTTCATGGAATTGAGGGCGAAAGGTGTTGTGTGAGATGCTGTTCATTGAAAGTGATGGGAGGTGCAGCGGGCGAGAAGCACAACTGAAAAAAGAAGACTCATTAATAATTTGGCGGCCATTTGGTTTAATAAGAAAGTTATTGATTGGCTATAACAGTGCTCACCACTAGGGAAAATTACATACAGTTTGCAAATGTCAGCTACCAGTGATTTTGGGGGATTAACGCTGGAATGATGGGGAGTGCCGCTGAAACCCTCACCTGTTTTGCCTGACGATTTATTGTTTCTTTTCTTTCTTTCATCATTCCCTGAAGCAGAACTGCCGCATTGATTCAAGAACCTCTGCAGACAACAAAGTTCCAGACCTGAAGAGGAAAGTCTTCATTACTTCAAGTAAGATATCCACTACTTGTAGCTCCATGAGATTTAGACACTTATCAGCTGTAATTTAGCAACTACAAGCGTGGGCAAGAAGAGCTGACAGCGTCTGTATTTTCTACTGCTTTCACACTTAATTTTTCTTGATAAACTTGCTCCTCTCTCTCTCTCTCTCCTTCCTTCTTTCCCAAAAGATTTTTTTTTACAAAAAACAAAAAACAATAACATTATGAATAAGAAATTAACAACATTTTAAGAAACTCAAAAAGTTAAAATAACAATACCCTTATTAAAACTTATGAAACCTCTGGGTAGGCTTGTCTAAGCGAAAATGTTTTTAGCAGGAGCAGAGGGAAGGTTCCTGCCAATATTTTCAACGGGAATGGGGAACCTTGGGTCCAGGGTTCAGATGTGGCCCTCTGGGCCTCTCCCTATGACCCTTGGTCATCCTCGGTCGTATCTCCTTTCCCCAGAATCCAAGCTCTCCCTAGTCTCTGGGGTCAGCAGGTCATCAGTATCCCAGACTCTGATATTTTGGGGACCAAAACCTGAGACCTTGGGGCAGCCCCTGGTGATGCCACAAAGGGCTGGGGTTGCCACCTTTGTTCTGGCAAAATAGAAGGCAGGGCAGAGCAGTTGAGGGACGTCCCCGTCCCCCCCAATTTGATGCTGAAATGACTTCAAAACAATCCATTACTATCTACTGCAGCCTAACAGGATGGCCCTTCTGGAATTTGTTACATATGAACACACACATGCACATGAATTTGTAAATCTGTCTGTGCTTGGCTACCCAGATTTTAAATATGTGACCTTTCAAACACATGCATTTGGAGAGGATCCCTCACTTGGCAGATATAGATAGATGATAGATAGATGATAGATAGATAGATAGATAGATAGATAGATAGATAGATAGATGATAGATAGATAGATAGATAGATGATAGATAGATAGATAGATAGATAGATAGAAGACACAAAATACAGGACAGAACTGTATCAATACAGAATATAGCATTTTACACTGAAATACAGGAAAATACTAGGGACGCAGGTGGCGCTGTGGGTTAAATCACAGAGCCTAGGACTTGCTGATCAAAAGGTTGGCGGTTCGAATCTCTGCGACAGGGTGAGCTCCCGTTGCTCGGTCCCTGCTCCTGCCAACCTAGCAGTTTGAAAGCACGTCAAAGTGCAAGTAGATAAATAGGTACCGTTCCGGTGGGAAGGTAAAAGGCGTTTCCGTGTGCTGCTCTGGTTCGCCAGAAACTGCTTAGTCAAACTGGCCACATGACCTGGAAGCTGTACGCCGGCTCCCTCGACCAGTAAAGCGAGATGAGCGCCGCAACCCCGGAGTCAGCCACGACTGGACCTAATGGTCAGGGGTCCCTTTACCTTTACCTTACAGGAAAATACTATATTGTACAGGACAGGTGGCAACACTACAGGAGCGGGCCCCAGTGACACATTAAGCATTAAGCCCTGTTGCCGAGAGCATGTCGTTCAAGTGAATAAACGCAAAGCCTAACCAATGAGTACGTAGGTCCCTGGTTGGAAATTAAAATGGAAATGGGATTATCCTCAGGCCTAGCTGAAGTAAGCCCCTTCATGGATCACTGCCTTGTTGTGGTGAAGGGGCTTGAAAAACTCCAAGAAGCTGTGAGCTATGCCGTGCAGGGCCACCCAAGACGGACAGGTCATAGCCGAGAATTTAGACTAAATGTGATCCACCTGGAGAAGGAACTGGCAAACCACTCCGGTTTTTTGCCAAGAAAACTCTATGGACATAAAAAAGGAGAAGCTTTGAGAAGAAAGTGAGAGTTTCCAAGGCATGCCCTGGTTCATGGGATCACGGAGAGTCGAACACGACTAAGACGATTAAACAACAACAAAGCTGAAGTAAGGGGGTCAATCCCTTTTGCCTGCTTAGGGAACCTGCATAGCGAAGGTGCTGTGTCCCACTTAGAAATTCTAGCCTCCCGCCTCTGGGGGGCAGGACAGGAAAACCCAGAGACTTCAGGTTTGCTTCACACTCTCCTTGAGTGTTTTTGCTTGCTGGAATGTGTCCTTGAACCCCAGCCTCTCTGGGCGGCTTCCAACAGAATATTAAAATACAATAGTCTATTAAACATGAAAAGCTTCCCTAGACAGGGCTGCCTTCAGATGTCTTCCAAAAGTCAGGTAGTTGTTTATTTCCTTGACATCTGATGGGAGGGCATTCCACAGGGTGGGCGCCACCACCGAGAAGGCCCTCTGCCTGGTTCACTGTAACTTGGCTTCTGATTCAATGCTCTGCATACTTTTGTCTCTGGCCCCACTCCAGCAGTGGCATGTAGCCTCCCTGGTAAGTTGCCCAGAAGAGAATGTGCTTTTCCATCTAGAAAAAAGGTTTCCCAGCTCATTCTTATCATTAGTGCTACACAATACGATATGATAACCTTTATTGTCATTGTCCCATACAGAACAACGAAATTGAAAAAAACTACACCAGACATTCAAAAACCAACAAGCCTGCTATCCTAGCTATCCCAGCCTGGTTAACCCCCTAAAAACTCTGATATCCTTTAATTAAATACAATATACTCCCATAGAGACTACCTTACACTGCGTTTAAAACCAAAATCACACCCAGAGCAGGGGAAAATCCAACAAGACTTTTGTGGGTCTCTCTCTCTCTCTCTCTCTCTCTCTCTCTCTCACTCTCCAGCAAGGAGGCAATACTGCGAAAGCTCCTCTCGCCCCCCGCTGCCCTGCCCAACTTTTATCTTCCAACCACTTCATTTGGAATTAGATTACATCTGCTCCATCCCTGCATTGTAACTGCGTCACACAGCACTGCACCTGCTGATGCATCGAACAGAGCGGAGGTGACCCCCAAAGCCTATGGGATCAATTCTAAGTATTGCTGTATAATGAAAAACACATTTCCTTAATTCCCCACCCCCACTCCATCGATTCTGCACACACTCTCCTCTAATGCGCCTTTGGCTTTGATAATGCAAAAAAAGAAGAAGAAAGAAAGAAAGACAGAAGAAGTGCCCAGTGACTGACACTGGCCTCTGGTCTAATTGGTTTAGAGAACAGCACCCACCCAGGGAAGGCACGCTATGGCTATATTTGTCCCAGAGAAGAATACGGTGATGCCAGCAAAATTCTTTGGGGAGAAAGGAGATCATACACCCTTAGCCTGGCATTCTATTGTGAAGCAACAGTGGCTGCTATTTAAGAAAGTTTTCCCTGGACATGGAGGGAGAACGTTCTTTTCTGCCTGAGGGCTACATTCCCTTCTGAGCAAATTTGAGAGGGCCACAAGCTGGGCACAGCCAGAGGGAAATGTAGCTGGGGCAGCGGGTATAGATTTTGCCTTGTTTCTACACATGCCCTCCCCATCCTTCATCAGCAAAGGCATTTTCAAGGATACAGACCAGAGAGGCATTGAACCAAGAGGCATGATCAGGGTTCAATGACATGTTCCAGCAAAAACACTCAAGGAGCACATGAAGCAGTGAGAATCACAGTGTTAGGAGCTTATCCTACACTCGAGTAGGACCCTGGTAGAGATACATGCCCAACTGGCATGTTCTCTCCCTCCTGGTCGATTGTTCGGGAGCTTCAAAAGCTTTCTTCTGCCTGAACATCACAGCGACCGATGCCAACAGACATCGACACACTTGGAGATCCGCAGAGTCTTCACAGCTTGTGTAACAGACCTCAGCAACTTAGCATTTTGGCTAATCTACTTTATTTACATATAAACACACTGCAACATGGCTCCCCCTCTCTCTAGCATCAGACAGCAAAGAGAAAAAAAGAACAAAGGACAATAGTCCCACTTCACGGAACACAGTAACACAAACATCCTGTCTCCATCACTTCCCACTCTGTGGAGTCAAAACATATACTGTCATGTGATAGACAACAATCCCATGACTGCAGTCATGGAGCAGGAATTCTAACACACAGCCAGGGGGAAAGGGTGTGACTGAGGGAAGGGGTATAGCTTGGAGAGTGTCCTGAGGGCCAGGTGGAGAGACTAGGCAGAGCGAGGGGGCCTGAGATTATATAAAGGAAAGGTTGTACGACTTATCACCCTAGGGATATTGGACCC
Organism: Podarcis erhardii; assembly: GCF_964252035.2. Lineage (NCBI taxonomy): Eukaryota > Metazoa > Chordata > Lepidosauria > Squamata > Lacertidae > Podarcis > Podarcis erhardii. The sequence goes on along the minus strand of NC_138498.1, from coordinate 105,220,845 downwards.
GATTCTTCTGGGACAAACAGAACTCTCCCCAATACTAGAAGTGACACTAGTTGTTTCTCTTTCCAGTCTTTCCAGCAGCGCTTGGTGGCTTTAGCATGGCTCATTCCAGTGCTCCCCTCTGTTCTCCGTGTTTTCTACATGCCTCTTCTTTCGCTGCTGCCACTTTACCTGGCTACTGCTGCTCCTTTCATCAGTAGCTCCATCTGCCAATGGTTTTCTTCATGCTCCATTCTCATCCCTTCTCTGAGGGTTAGAAAAAAGCCCCAACCCTCCATCCTTCAATGTGTTAAGAACGTATACTGTACTCGCCAGATAAAGATATTATTTAGACACTCATTAAATGGATACGCAAGACGATTCACTTTGCCTAATATCCTCCTCCATCACCGTGGCAAGAAAAAGGAACCATTTGAGAAAGAACTGCAAGTTATTAGCACAATTTCCAATTACTATTTTTTATTCCAATTGACCCTAATGAGGCTGCAGGAGCCGCAGATTGATAAGGAGTTTCAGCCATTAGTTGTCAACTTTTGGGAACATTTATCTCCTTATCCCACTTATTCCTGAATGGTTAAGAATGTAACATAAAGAACCTAAGAGCCAAAGGACCATCTAGTCCATATTCTGTTCTCATAATGGCCAACCAGATGCCTAGGGGACCCAAGTGTATCAGCTTTTTCCCAACTTGTGATTCCCAGCAGCTGGTATTCATACTGCCTCCAACTGTGGCAGAAGAACATAGCCATCACTGCTCATAGCCACTGAGAGCCTTGTCTAAGAATTTGTCTAATACTTTTTTTAAAGCCTTTGAAGTTGGTGGCCATCACTACTTCTGGGAATGGCTTCCATAATTTATGTGCTGCATGGAGAAGCACTTTCCTTTGTCTGTCTTGAATCTTCCAACATTCAACTTCATTGGATGTCCTCAAGTTCTAGTACAGTGGTACCTCGGGTTACAGATGCTTCAGGTTACAAACGCCACTAACCCAGAAATAGTACCTCAGGTTAAGAACTTTGCTTCAGGATGAGAACAGAAATCAAGTGCCGGAGGCATGGCGGCAGCAAAAGGCCCCGTTAGCTAAAGTGGTACCTCAGGTTAAGAACAGTTTCAGGTTAAGAACTGAAGTGAAGCACATGAGGCAGGAGTTGATAATGCAGGAGAGCTGCGCACAGGTGAGCTGCAAGCAAGCTGCCGGCCAGCTCTGTGGAGGCTCTTTTAGTGACATAATATGCAAACCCAGGCAGATGCATTTTGGGCTGTGACCTTTACACGTCTTCCAGTCCCAAGATCGTGGGGTGGTACAAAGCTATTTTGGCACCTGTTTCCACCGCGTCATTTTCCCCTTGCACAGTGTATGAGGAAGGAGACAAAGGTCTCAGAGACAAAGGTTACAGACAGGACACTGCAGACTACTGAGACCGCAAAAGGTTAGACAGAGGGCATGATGTTCAGACAGCTGTGGCTTTGTCTGTGAAGGAGAGTGTGCTCTGCACCCCAAGGTCATGTGTGCAGGCAGGCTGAGGCAGCCTGCAGGTGGGGAGTGTGCTCCGCACCCAGCGATCATCCCTACAAAGAACGGACCTCCAGAACGAATTAAGTTCTTAACCCGAGGTACCCCTGTACTATGAAAGAGGGAGGAAAACTTTCCTCAACCCACTTTCTTCTGTACCCACTTTTTTTCATAGGCACCCTTCCTCCCACATCTATATTGAATATTTTGTTTTAATGACAGTGTGAATTTGATTCAATTACTAAGAAGAGGACTGTGGTTGTCATCAATTAAGTTTGACTCAGAGTAGAACGAGTGACCTAAGTGAGTCATATGTTAACCTCAATAGCTGTGCTCGAAACAAAACAAAATAAATAAAATAAAATAAATTAATTAATAAATAAATTCCAGTAGCACCTTCGAGACCAACTAAGTTTGTTCTTGGTATGAGCTTTCGTGTGCATGCACACTTCTTCAGATACACTGAAACGGAAGTCCCCACGACCCTTATATATAGTGAGAGGGTGGGGAGGGGTATTAATCATAAGGCTGGTGGGAATGGGTGATTGGCTGATAGGTGTGGTAAACCTGTTGACGACTGTTAATGACTGCAGTTGGTCTTACAGGAAAAAGCAAGGGGTGAGATGGCTAAAAATAGCTTCATCATGCATAATGAGATAAGAATCCAATGTCTCTATTCAGACCAGGTCTCCCTATGGTTTTAAGTTTGGTGATAAGTTGCAATTCAGCAACTTCTCTTTCCAGTCTATTTCTGAAATTCTTTTGTAATAAGACAGCTACTTTGAGATCTTGTATAGAATGTCCTGGGAGACTGAAGTCTTCTCCTACGGTTTCTCTGTCTTGTGATTCCTGATATCAGATTTATGTCCACTTATCCTTTGCGTGGGGTTTGGCCTGTTTGTCCAATATAGAGAGCTGAAGGGCACAGTTGGCATTTGATGGCATACACAATGTTAGAAGATGAGCAATAAAATAGACCTGAGATGGTATGTTTGATGTTGTTGGGGCCAGTAATGGTGTGTCCGGGTGTATGTGGCAGCAAAGTTGGCATCTGGGTTTATTGCAGGCTCTGGTACCAGTGTCCATGTTAAGTCTGGTTGTTGTATTATTGTGGGTGAGTTGTTGTTTAAGACTGGGTGACTGTCTGTAGGAAGGAAGGAAGAAGGAAGGAAGGAAGGAAGGAAGGAAGGAAGGAATTTATTTCAGTCACTCACCAGAATGTGTGAGTACGACTAGCACTGTGTGCTTAACTCTAGTCATTCTACTAACCTTAACAAAAATCAAATGGCTTTGGTCTCATTGGATGTGACCATAGTCCAGCTTTGTAAAAGTAGCTGGTGGAACACAATCCACATCTTCTATTCATCTAAAATGATTCATCTTGCTCTCTTCATGGGCCTGATAGAGCAATCAAAGAGAGGTAGAAAAGTGAGCGAGCACTTTGTCCAAAAGCTGGTTCAGCTGGCAAGTGGGGAAGCCAGATCACAGCATCATAATTGCGTCAGCCAATGGAAAGCATTTTCAATCTACACTGTTGCCAAGCAATCTTTAAAGTGTGTTTCTTTCTATTAAAAGAACAACCTTATAATAGTTGAAGAAATTATGTATGTTCTTCTGTCTGTTTAGAATGAATGTCACTATGGGGCAGAAAATGAAATCTGAGAGCTAGGGAGAAATTCCCACAAAAGCCACACTACCAGCGTTCTGTGACTGATACCACTTCCTCTCCCCCTTGATGATATTTGTGAACAGGTAAATGGTCTCACAGCTGCTCTCCTAATGGCTGGGGCAGTAGTGGCTCACAGGTAACAGGAAGACAGCCAGCTTTTATCCTATGATACATATGAGATAGGAGAATAGTTATTTGGTCCTGTTACCTCTCTCTCTCTCTCTGAAACAAATCACTGACGTTATCTGACCTGAAGTGCCCAGTACTTCATTGTTATCCTATTAAAAGAAGGCTGTGCTGGCACTGAATATTGTATATTTCTCTTTCAAATGCTCCACAGCAACCTAATTAATTATTAGTCTCATAAAACACAGGTTAATTTTACCCCTTTAATAAATCTGACCCTTAATTAAGTTAGGGGATTTTGATAGCAACCCTCCAACGTCCAGTACCTCTTCCATTTTTCTTACATCCTGGTTGTACAGTGGGAAGTGGTGTTCAATTATAATTGATGGGGGCCATAATTCAGACCAAATTATAACATATAAAGCCATATGATCATTCAGGAATATAATAGATTTGCACACTCTGGTGTCATTTGGATTGATTGGTTCTATTTTCAGAGCCTTATGAAGGAGAGAGGCTTGGTGCAGCAAGAAGGTTTCCCCCTTCCTTTTCTTATTTTCTTTTCAACAGTACAGAAGCTTTCCCACGCCTGGTGTCCTTCAGATGTTTTGGACTGCAATATCCGCCAACCCCTTCCGACACAGCCAGTCATCAGAGATCAGGAAGCAATGGGTTGTGTGCAAAGTTAATGCTACTCAGAGCAGACCTTTTGAAATTAATGAGCAAGACCAACTTAGGACCATTCATTCCACACGTGTGAGTACAGTTTAGTTGAATACAACCCAATGTCAAGTTCTTCAGTGATACCTTCTACTGACCAACATCTTTACATCTTAAGGGCATAGTTGAAGATGGTAGTATTTGTATGGTATTTGTTAGAAAATGTATTTTACAAAGAATAAATGGTACTGGGGGAAAGAAAGCCAATGTAATGTAATGTAATGTAATGTAATGTAATTAATGTAATGTAATGTAATGTAATGTAACAGCTGCAAAACCTTGTGACTCCAATTAAGGTTACAGAAATGCTGAATCATTGCCTTGTTAATTTTTAAACTCCCTTTAAAAGTGTGTGTGTGTGTGTGTGTGTGTGTGTGTAATTTGCAGATGGTCTTTAACTTCAAGGAGGCTTGCTAAGTTGTATAAGACTGAATCAGATAAGTGCTGGAGGTGCAAGGAAGTTGAGGGAATGTTCTTTCATATGTGCTGGACCAGTAAAAGGGTAAAAGAGTATTGGGAAATAATCCATAATGAATTGAAAAAAAATGTTTAAAAGTACTTTCCCCAAAAATGGCCCCCAAAACCAGAGTTCTTTTTGTTGAGGATAATTCAGACGGAAATTCCCAGGTATCAAAAAAGGTTATTTATGTATGCCACCTACTGCGGACCATGCTTCATTAGCCCAAAAATGGAAAATGAGCGAGGTGCCAACTAAAGAAGAATCGTAACTTAACCTGATGGAATATGCGCAGCTTGCAGACTTAACATATAGAATAAGAGAACAAGAAGAGCATACGTTTAGAAAAGATTGGAAAATGTTTATTGAATATATGGGTACACCTGAAACAGTGTAAATAAGTTTTGATGGATGTAATACTGGAATACTCAATGGTTTAGTTGACATAAAATTTGCAGGGATTTATGATATACAAAATGAACCATGGAAAGAGAGAAAGGGAAGTCATTGAAATTCTAAGGATATTTAAATGAGTATTCAAAATTGTAAAACAGAAAATTTAATAAAAATTGTGTGTGTGTGTGTGTTATATAGGAAGGGTTCTTAGATAAAAAGAATTGAAGGTTGGCTTGTTGTCTTGCCATTGTTGGAGTGTGGAAACTTCAGGTGGACATTTATGTATGGAGGAGTTTGTGAGGACAGACAAGCTATGGACTGGTGACTTATGCATTGTTTGGGAAGCAAGAAACAAGGAGACTCACCCTTGGGCTCAAAGGAGAAAAACACATTGTATTGGACTTAGGGTGCATAAATAATACTGCTTGTTAATAACTGCCATCCTGCAAGTAAAGAGTCATCTTCAAACTCTTGTGTGTGCAGTCTACTTCATCACTAAGACTCCAAGGGTGAAACTGTGGCATCACTCTGCATGACTCAGAAAAATAGCTGATAGAAGAGTACTCAGATCGTTCACTAATTGGAAGTATAATTTTAGGGGGTAGTCTAATTTGAAATGCCCCTTTCCCAAATGCATATTAGTCCAACCCATGGTCTCCATCGTTCTGCCTGGACACTGAGGTTCAGCGCCGAGGGCCTTCTCACTGCAAGAAGCCAAATTACAGGGAACTAGGCAGAGGGCCTTCTCGGTAGTGGCACCCGCCCTGTGGAATGCCCTCCCACCAGATGTCAGTAGAAAAAAACGACGACCAGACTTTTAGAAGATATCTGAAGGCAGCCCTGTTTAGGGAAGCTTTTAATATTTGATGGACTATTGTATTTCAATATTTTGTTGGAAGCCCAGCCAGATGGGCGAGGTAATAATAATAATAATAATAATAATAATAATAATAATAATAATAATAATTTGTTTTTGTTTTCACAGCTAAGATGTTTGGGGGAAGGCCCATTGCTGAATCGAGAAGCATCTGCTTTGCATACAGAAGATCTTGAGTTTAAGTGGGGCTGGGAGAAATTCCTTCCTGAAACCCTGGAAAGACACTTCCAGTCTGTGTAGACAATACCAATGGGCTGATTCAGTATGAGGCAGATGATTCCTGCCCTCCTCTGCCAGAGGCATGAGGAACCTGTAGCCCTCCAGGTGTCATTGAACTCCCATCTGCCGCAGCCAGCATTGGATGATGGACATTGTAGTCCAACAACATCCAACCACCAGCTTCCTATCCCAGTTTTAAAAGAACAGCTAGAATAACCCTTTTTCTTTTCTTTTAACCAGACAGGATCTCCAGCTAAAGTGAATTTGGATTACACGCTCAATAGACCTTGTGCGCTTGACAGAAATGCCAGATTCCGCATTCTGTAAGTCTTTTAGCAAGCGGGAAGAAAAAACCTCTGGGCTCTAGGTCAGACTGCAGTCAGGAGGTCACAGGTTTTTAATATCATGCAGAATATATACTATGCTGGAATGCCAATCCAGGAAACTCTGCCACAGCACCCTGTTCTGCATTGACCTGGAAAGAATGTCAAAGATATGCACTATGCACTAATTAGTAAGAATGTCATTCTCTGACTCCTGGCAGAAAGGAGTTTGACAGTGCAATCTACTCAGAAATAAGTCAAATTGAATTAAATGTGGCTTCCTTCTAGGTAAGTGAGTATAGGATTGCAGCCCAGGGGGATTCAAATGATATGAATTTGGAGGTCAAGCAAAGTCTTTTGTGCACCTGAATCTAAGGGATGTTCTGTAGTGCCATATCATTAGCAAATTAGTGTGCATCGTTTTAAGATGATGTACCAAATTGCACCCTACCTGGGAAGCCTGTAGTTGGTCACTCAGTCCAGACATGGAGATCCAGAAGTGGAAGAGGGATGCTATGTTCCAGAGATGTGGGTATAAAGGCACCTCTCCATGTCCATCTCTATTGGTCATAGAATCAGAGAGCTAAAATAGGTCTTTGAGACTATCAAGTCCAACGGCCTGATTGATGTAGGATCTGATTGATGTAGACCATAGGCACCAGCTCCTAGGGGGACAAGACACTTTTAGAGCCCTCGATGTTTTGTGACTTTTTTTGAGGGGGCCAGGCCCCCTCAATGTTCAGAGGGCATCCAGCTCCTCCTCATGGCTCCTCACAATGTTGCGCGTGCAACATCAGGATGTTGCATGACATTGCAGCCATGAAGTCAGAACATCACACGTCACTCATACGACGTAAGGACATTGTGTCAGGCTTCCTTAATCATCTTGAGAAGTTGGTGCCTCTGATGTAGACCTTGAACACCCTCAATAATTTGATGTCCAGCCTCTGCTCGAAGGCTTCTAGGAAAGTTCCGTTGTCAAATTGCTCTTGCAATCAATAAGTTTTTCTCCTTGTACAACTGAAAAGTACTGGAAAGGGTTACTTCCAGGTTTTGCCACTTGCACATGCGCAAATGTGCAAAATGACGTCATGTGCATGTGCAGAAGCGGTGAATTGCGACCCGCAAGTGTGCAGGCGTGCAGACGCGGGTTGCGTTCCTTTCAGATTGTAAACGGGGCTCCGGAACGGGTCCCGTTCGCAACCAGAGGTACCACTGTAATTTGTTTTATCTTTGTGCGAGCAGAACTTCTACTAATATTTACTTGTCTCTTCTGGTTAAGTGCTGAGATACAAACGGAACAACATTATTTAAGTCAAATAATCTACGTCTCTTGAAAATGCTGCACATGGTGTGTGTTTTTGTTTTTTTTAATGTCCCGTCATTTCTTGTTAGCGTTTTACAAAACATTCCTAGTCCTTGTCAGCTCCTCCAAACAGGCCGTCATATGAATTATCTCTGGTTGAAAGCACTTATCGTAGATAGAAATGGTTTCCTTTATTGTTACCTGCGCAATAAAAATGCACTCAAGCATTGTGAGTATAATGGACAGGAAAAGGGGCCTAGCGGTCCACCTCTGTCCTCGATCAACTCAGAAAACTCCATTGGGTAAGGAGATGTACCCAATGGTGACTTGTGCCCATTGGAACTGGTAAGGCAGAAGGCAGGAAGGCCAGCGATGGAACCAGAGTCAATGATAGGCTGAGCCAGAGCCAATGACAGACAGAGCCAACTCATTCAAGTTCTGTCCCCATTCTCTTCCCTGCTGAGTTGTGCAAGGGCAACACTGAGACTAAAGAGGAGGAAGCTGATGGGTAATCTCAGCCTCTGCACCGGATGTACATGAGAAGAGAGACAGGTAGGGGCTTGCTGAGGACATGCTGAGGTTGGTGGGGCAGTTCAGCCTAAAGTAGGGATGCCATATGTCTGGAATTTCCCAGGCATAGCCGGGATTCGGCCCTTGTAAATAGCGTCCGGGTGGAAACAGCTGAAATGTCCGGGGAAATCCGGATAGATGGCAACCCACATCTGATGTGTTCATTTTGGTGAATTTCCTTAAAAACATCTCAAAACTACTTCTTTTTTGTTTTGTTTTTAGATTTCTGGGAGGAAAAAAAGCTCAAAAATGTTTGTGTCCGAATTTTCTAGGCAACCCAAGAATGGACCAGCCTCTACTGGATATGCCTCAAATAGTATATGCTTTTGGTTATTTGAGGATGAAAACAGACATTCCACTGACCACAGGGATGTCGCTGAAAATATTGCCTCACATGGCAAGTTCTCCATTTCACCAGTGTGAGCGCCAATAAAACCCTACTACAACTCCCTCCCCTCCCCCTTTCGAAAAAAAAAGAATCAGTCTTGGTGTGATCATGCACATGATTGCATAAATACCATTTGTTCATCATTTTATTGATGCTCCTGCACATTGTCAAACCATTGGGCAAAACGAATATTGATAATAACATAGTGTACAATCATCATATTAAGTTTGCTTTTGCTTTTTTATTGTCAATGTCTTATTATTGCATATGCTCATTAGGAAATCGTTGCAGAAAAATAATTCTGATGCCGACAATCACACGGGGGAGGGGATTTGCTCAGTGATAGAGGATATGCTTTACCTGCAGGTCCCAAGTTTCATTCGTCAGCATCTCCAGGTAACGCAGGGAAATGGCTCTGTCATAACTCTTTGAGAGGCCCTGGCAGACTGCATAGACTATACTGAGTTACAGGGAACTATGGTCTGACATGATATAACGTAGCTTCCAATACTCCAAATCAAGACAGTATTTTTTTGTAGCATTATAGTGGTACCTCGGGTTACAGACGCTTCAGGTTACAGACTCCACTAACCCAGAAATAGTACCTCGGCTTAAGAACTTTGCTTCAGGATGAGAACAGAAATCGCGCGGCGGCAGTGGGAGACCCCATTAGCTAAAGTGGTACCTCAGGTTAAGAACAGCTTCAGGTTAAGAATGGACCTCTGGAATGAATTAAGTTCTTAACCCGAGGTACCACTGTATTGTAGTGTGATCCTGACTTCTTTTTAGGAGGTAATTTAATTATTGTATGATTTTATACCAATGTTATATATTTGATGTTAGCCGCCCTGAGCCCAGTCTCGGCCGGGAAGGGCAGGATACAAATAAAAGATTGTGATTGTGATTATTTATTTACCACTGGAACTTCTCACTGCCTGAGGAAATGGTGGGTGCAACAGTATTTCCCAAGGGAACCTATAGAACAGGGTTGGGGAAACTGTGGCTCTCCAGACATTGTTGTGCTCTAGTTCCCATCAAAGCCAGCCAGCATGGCCAATGGTCAGGGGTGATGGGAAGTGTTGTCCAACGACATCTGGAGGGCTACTGCATTCCCCATCCCTGGTTTCGTTAGAGCCTGATGGGAGCACACGGGACCTTTGTTGCTCCTTCTTACAGGAATTGTGCCTCAACTTAGGACGAGAAGGCACTTCTTGAAGCTCTATAGTGTTTTTGTGTTGCTAGGAAACACTTTTCTACCCCCCCCCCCCAAGCAAGCAACATTAACTTCTCAAGAGAGGATAAAGAAACCATTAATTAAAGCAATTTAAAATCACTTTTCACTTTCAGAAATTAATTACAAACATAGGTGAAATTATCCTGAAATTTGAGATATTTTGGTTCCTGTTGAAACATGGTTCTTTAATTGAGTGTTTGGATGTTTCGCCTTTGGCGCAGCTGGTATGTAATTACTGTTGTCCTCCCACTCCCTTCTCCCTCTCTCTTAACATGTTCAAGTTAAGTTGAGCACAATGAGCCAACATCCTCTCACTACATGCCACTGAAATCGTGATTCAGCCCACCAAGCCTGACTCACAGGGCTAAAATTTCTAAGGAGCCCAATGCCAGTGGGAAAGGGCTGGATTTGCAGATGACCTACTGCTCCTCTACACAGGACTGAGATGGTATGCCTCGTGACTAGTCTCTGAGAGCTTCATTGACCAATACACCACCAGAAAGAGTGGCAGGTGGGGCTCACAGCTCAGTGACAGAGCTCATGCTCTGCCTTAAGTCGGTCCCAGATTCACTCTCTGTCATCTCCAATTGGGGGATACTCAAGAATGAGGTAGGACTGGAAAAGATGAGACCTTGGATAGATGCTGACAGGTGGAGAAGTAGCAGCGGCTGGTACTCACTGTGATGAGGAGGGTGTAAGCCAGTAGGTGGAGCCATAATGAATGACAAGAAGAGCTGACTGGCTGCAAGCAGGAGCTGGCTGGAGTCAGATTGAGGCTGGTGGGGGTAAGATGGACCTATCACCTGTGTCACTCCAAGGCAACTTCGTAAGATATGTGGGATTCTAGTTTCCTTGGAAGCACGGCCTCAGAAAAAGCCAAATGCCTTGTTATCAGCGCTGATCATCTCCCCCAGCGATAACACAGTGGATTATGTGGCAATTGGATGCTGTGGGCAAGGCAAGTTTAATCTCCCTTCACTTCAGTTTCCTTCACAGATCAGTTGATAATGGCAGAAGCGCAACAGGCACTTTGAGAGATCATAGACACCCGATGCACTTTACAGGTGTCCGATACTGAAAACAATGACAAACTACCAGAATAATCAATGGGAAAAACAAACCCGAACTCATAAGGGCTGAAGGGAAGAAGAAGACAGAACCTGGATTGTGAACTTGACAGTCATGACCACCGATGCCAACCTGAGTGAAATATTGGGGGGGGGGAGTAAGCCCTGCCCCACACAATCAACCCCATGATGTGGTGCACCACACCATTTGAATGGCAACATCCATCAAATATTTTAGGGGGGAGGCTGAAGGGACCTTGGGCCCTAGGAGTTGGTTCCTACAGTCATGATTTTGACATTGTGCTGGGCCTGGGGGTAACCCAAGTAGCGCAGTCCAGGTCCGGTCCTGAATCCAGGTTTGCCACGAGGAGTCAGTCTGGCAGGGCCAAGGCAAGACACAAGGTGGAAAACCAGGCAAGGTCAGGCACAGGATCACAGGCAAGTTCTGGCAAACAGCAATGTTGCTCCCGCAACCTGGGGTGGGGTCTGACAGACTTTTATCTTTGTCAGGGTAACGGCCGGTCCTGATCCCCTGGTGACTCACCCCCCGTCTCACCCGAAGGTGAGCACTCCTCCTGCTAATATTTGGATCTCTCCTCCTCTCAGACCTTAGTCTCTGCAGCTCGGGAGATGTCGGTGGGTTACTAGACTCAGAGGCCGCCTCAGCCCCTCCTGACCCAACCAGCAGTGGAGCAGCTGTAAGTGATTGCCCAGTCGAAGGCAACGAGGCAATCCCTGCATCTGGAGCCAGGGCAGGCTCAGGCCCCTGACTCGGCCCAGCTGGTGCTTGTTGCAGGGGAACCTGTGCAGATTGGGGCTCTTCAGAATCAGACTTGGTTCAGATGCTACCTGAGGCAAAGGATCTGGTGTGGACTGAGACTCCTCTGGTTCCGAGTCCAAGCCCGAGTCCCAGGCCAGCACAGCCATCTTACTGAAAGCCTGGCTGAATTGACTCACTAAAAGCATGCTCAGTCACTGCTTGGACAGAGGAATCATTTGGGAGGGTGAAGCGAAGTCTGTTTTAGGTGGTCTTGGGACATCACAGTGACAGCCAAAACTTTGCAGGCTTCAGAAGCCACTTACATAAGGTTGCCATGTACCTGGGATTTCCCGGACATAGCCAGGAATCGGCCGCCGGAAGCAGTGTCTGGGCGTGCACCGCTTTTATGTCTGGGAAAATCTGGACAGATGGATTGTCACTTTTTGACAAGAAGAACATCTTCTTAACCTTCTCTGTGACAAATGCAAGACTGGAAATACGAGTTTGCCGCACACAAGAAGTGTCTCCTTCTGTATTTCCTACCTAAGGGAAGAAATTCCTGACTAGAAATAAGGGTGGTGTGTGTGTGTGTGTGTGTGTGTGTGAACAAATCACCCAGGTTGCAGCAGCAGCAGCTAAAGGGAGAAGTTCAACATGAATTCAATCTGTTACATTTCTCCTTCAACGTTTGTTTCTGAACCTCTTTTCACAGAGCAATCATCTGGAGATGATCTTGGCACTGCCAAGGAGTGTGTGTGGACTTGTAGACAAATGGAATATGGAGAAGGTTGATGTGAGTGACCTTCAACATGGGCACCTGGCTGCTCCTGTCATCTGTGATGGCCACCGAAGAAGGAAAGATCAGAGTGCAGATTTAGCATTCCATCTCTCTTTCTCTGTCTCTTATGCACACACATTGTGAAGGGTCATAGCTCAGAGATAGAGAATCTGCCTTGCATGCAGGAGCTCTCCGGTTCAATTCTTGGCGCCTCCAGGTAGGGCTGGGACAGAACCCTGCCTGAAATGCTGGAAAGCTGCTGCCAGCCAGTGTGGCCAGTACTGAGTTAGGTGGACCAATGGACCTATGTCCCTGTGCTCCACTATTTGCAAGGAATAATAAATGGCCAGATAAGAGGCCTTCCTTGCATTATATACAGTACTGGTTCCGGGGAAATGAATGCACATACCAGTTGCAGTGGAGAAATTCTCCTCTACAGCAGCAACTCTGGAGACTTGGCAGGAACCAGTGGAGCAGGCACAGGCAAACTCGGCCCTCCAGATATTATTATTATTTTTTGGCAATAGAACTCCCATCATCATCCCTAGCTAACAGGACCAGTGATCAGGGATGATGGGAGTTGTAGTCCCAAAACATCTGGAGGGCCGAGTTTGCCTATGCCTGCACTGGAGCTGCTTTTGAATAAAAAGATACTGGGCTTGAGCTTGACTTATTCCCAGCTTGACCTTCCTCTCTTTAATTGCACTGTTGCTGTGCTTTTTGCTCAGAGTGAAGCCAAATAGATATGAACGTAGTCACAAGGCATGTGATGAGTTCTAGCTGAACTGAACTACTTTGTGAGAAGGGAATGCAGAGGGAAAGGAGAATCATCCAGAACTGTCTGCCCTCATTTTCTGCTCATAGAAACCCCCCCTGAATCAGTGAGCATTCAGTCAGCTGAGGGGAAACCTTATGGTTTGATGTTGGCAAAAGATGGATTACAGTCATACCTCGGGTTGAATATGCTTCATGTTGAGCGTGTTTGAGTTGTGTTCTGTAGCAACCTGGAAGTAATGGAGCGCGTTACTTCTGGGTTTTGCCGCTCGCGCATGCGCAGACGCTCAAAATGACGTCACGCGCATGCGCAGAAGTGGCAAAAAGCGACATGCCCGTGCACAGACGTGCCGTCACTAGTTACATTTGCTTCTGGATGCGAACGGGGCTCCAGAACGCATCCCGTTCGCATCCCGAGGTACCACTGTATTGTCATAGACACGCTACGTTTCATGGCCCAGTTCTATGCTGGTATTTGTACTACTGAACCCTGATCAAAATGGGTTCTGTGGACCCCACTGAGCCTCTTGAAACCCACTGACTTTGAGAATTGGCCACTTGGTAGCCAAAATATTTATTTTAAAAATATTTTGTCCCACTTTTGTGCCCATTTGTGAGAGCGTCCTTGCAGAGCTAACATTCCTAATAAATGCCATAAAACAGCAAATCACAAATTCAGTATTGTTAATAGAAAAAATAGTGAGCAAATTGACAAGGCACAGGAGTTGTAGTATACAACGCGGTTTGACCAGATTGCTTTTCCTTCTATTTATGGAACATGATAATTTTAATTACTATAGCAGAAAAGAAACGACTGAGAGTAATTAAAGGTGCAATCCTGTGCACACTTATTGGGGTGTATTCTCACTGAACTCTTGCCTAGAATCAAGCTGTACGTATTATAATTGAAATAACACATTGGCTTCTTACCAGCTCTTTCCCATTTGTGGTGACAATTCTTAATTAAATTAGTGAACTTCGCACTTAGAACTAAGCATTAAAATTTACTAGCATTTCCTTAATTTGTTTCACCTCTTCGAACATTTGCCTCACTAACTTTCCCGTCAAGTACAATACCATGAAAATCTCTCTTAAGAATTACTCACCTCTCTCAGCACAGGATATGTCAGCTTAGGGAAATGGCATAAACTCCCCTTGCCCCACCCACTTGCTTTCAAATGGTCACCCTTCAATTCAGTTACTATGTATGCCATGACTGGATCATTTGACCAGTTGTGCTCTGTCCCAGTCACAGTGCCACACCTCCCTGTGCAGAGGCTGTAACTAAGGAGCAAAGGAACAAACTCAACAAGGCAACAATCTGAGTTAGAAATGGCCACAACTTTATTGATTACAGATTTCTTCTTCTTTGCTGATCACTCGCAGCTGAGTAAGATTGTCTTCCATAAACACGGTTTTAACAATGAGTCCGTAAGTGACTGTGGAGGCCAGTTCTGGATCCACACGTCCTTCCACAGTGGGGACATTGGTTTCCGGGTGGGAGTTGATCATGGTGAGGGTTTGCCAAGCATACCTTCCTCTTAGCATGTTTCTCCCTTGCTTCCTGAGTTCGAGCGTCTTCAAAGTCCATGACACCTTTGGTAAAGGCTGTTCTCCAATTGGAGCACTCGCAGGCCAGTGTTTCCCAGTTGTCGGTTTTTAAAAGATTTGCCTTGAGAGAGTCTTTAAACCTCTTTTGTTGACCACCAGCATTACACTTTCCATTTTTAAGATTGGAATAGTAGTTGCTTTGGAAGACGATCATCAAGCGACCTCACAACATGACCAGTGCAATGAAGTTGATGTTGAGGAATTATTGCAGGTGTTCAGGAATCATTGTAGGTGGCTTTTGGCTCAGGCATTGGGTGTATATCTGTTTTAGCCTCCTGCAGGAGGGCTGAAACTTTTGACAGGATTGTGCCAAGGATAATGGCCTCCCCAAGACACCAATCTACAAAGGTGGCTGCCCCCAGGTTGCCTCTGGAACCTCTATGTCGTGTGTGCCCTGCACTTGGGTTCTAGACAGAGACTTCCACCTAGACACATCTAACAGGGTACCCTAAACACACACCTGCTTTGCGGTCAGGTTGATGCACCAATTCACTCGAAACCATGATGACTAGGATTCCACTCGATGCCTTACCTGCCAAAAGTTGTGATATTTTGCTATGGAAAAGGCAAAACCTCCAAACGGGCCCAATCCGTTTTGTGGGAATGTTCAGGGGGGCAGGAGAGGATATATTGTTTATTAATATCCTTCCTAACTTGTGGTAGCAAGTTCCTTTACTTAGAGTGCATGCCCGTTTACACAGCAGAAAACTTGTTGCAAACTTGTGTGAGTTTCTTAAGACAATATGCAATTCAATCTGGCTTGTCCAGATTGAAATGTGTTCTAATATTTTCCTGGTAAGACCCCTTGAATCCCTCCTAAAAGAATAAAGACACCACAGTCTTATTCATAAGTAACAAAAAGAAAGTTTACTCACGATCAGACAGAACACAGTGTGATCCCTGAAGGCAGGCTTTAGGCTTTAAGTTTCAAACATACACCAACAGGTTTACACCATATGTGGGTTCACCTATTGACTGCAGTTAGCAGTCCGGGAAGTTCGCAGGACAAAAAGAAGATGGAAAAGAGAGAGAGTGGCAGCATGACTTGTCCTTTTACCAGGTCTGGAAAAGTCACGCCCACCCACTAGTCACATGCAAGGAAGGATGCTCCAGGCCAGGAGGAAGAGGAAGTTTCAACTGGCTGGACCAAACATTCCCTTGCATGTCCACTCTAGCAAAACAAGGAATGTTGCATTTGACTGCTCCCAGTGGATGACATCCCACACTTTTGAAGGCAAATTCCTTCCCAGCTGAAGAAGAAGAAGAGTTTGGATTTGATATCCTGCTTTATCACTACCCTAAGGAGTCTCAAAGTGGCAAACATTCTCCTTTTCCCTTCCTCCCATACCACAAACATTCTGTGAGGTGAGTGAGGCTGAGAGACTTCAGAGAAGTGTGATTAGCTCATGTGGAGGAGCGGGGACATGAACCCTGTTCACCAGATTACGAGTCTACCACTCTAAACCACTACACCACACTGACTCCAAATACAGCAACCGTCAGTAACCATAGCAAGGTCAGGTAGAGTTCAAGGAGGCAAAACATGGTTAGAACAAGCAATCTAGAATGCAAAATATGGTTAAAAAAAGATAAATTACAGTAGCATGACAGGGAGGGAGGGATTGCTCTTCTGCCTACTGTGCTGAAGGTGTCAGGTGCTGTCAGCTCCTCAGGAAAACTGGCAGGCCAGAATGAAAGCATCTGCTTCCAGGTCTGCCAGCAAGGCTCTGCCCCCTCAGGTGCTCGTGACTGGGCAGTTCAAATTAGGGACGTTGGCAGGCAGTCCCACCTTCCAATGCAGCCAGCCAGAGGGTCTTTGTTGGGCAGCTGTGCACATGAGTCTTGGCCGCTGGGTAAGGTGGCTGGCCCGCAAGGGGCTACAACCGCCACCCATGTGAAACAGAGTAAGTGGCCACTGTCTCCAACATCCAGCACCTAAGAAGAGCCGTACTGGATCAGGCTGCTGGTCCATCTAGTGAAGTATCTGTTCTTCCAGTGGCCAACCAGATGCCTATGGGACGCAGGACTTGAGTGCCACAGAACCCCCTCCCCCACTCACAATTCCTAGCAACTAGCATTTAGAGGCAATCAACCCCTGAGGTAAAGAATAGCCATTGTGACTAGTAGCAACTGACAGCTGTAATTCTCAACACATTTGTCTCATCTTTTTTGAAAGCCATTTGGGTTAGTGACAAGCGCTTGTGGGAGCAAATTCCAAAGTTTAGCTATTCACTGTGTGAATAAGTTTTCTTTTCGGTTTCCCATATGCAGTTTTAGGAACAAAAATAAAATCAAATTAAAATGTGTCATAAATATGTGTTGATAAGGGTGAGGGGAATCGCCTCCCTCCCCAATTCTCCTACTTAATTGGCTGTTCTTTTCTGTTTTGGTCTTCTGGTTTGCTTGTTAGCTGCGCACCCTTCAATAATTGAATAAATGCAGAGTATACAGATCATTGTGTGCAAATATATCATTTTATTCATATCATCTTATATAACTGGGATAAATCATGCATGCAAATTATACATTAGACAGGCTACAAGAAACAACAAAAGGAAGACTGCTGGGAGCCTGAAGGGCCCTGCTCTGCTTCTCTTCACCTGGCGCCTGACAGCCTCCATAAAGGAGCGCTTCTGCTGGGCAGAAAGGGCTCCGTTTTTGTTTTTGTTTTTGTTTTTTAAATTGCTTTTAGTTTTTACCTATGTCATTTTAAATTGTGATTGATATTAATGCTGTACACTTTGTTTTCTTGCAGTCTGATCAAACATATCCATTCTGAAGGAAATCAGCTCTGAGTGCTCACTGGAAGGACAGATCCTGAAGCTGAGGCTCCAGTACTTTGGCCACCACATGAGAAGAGAAGACTCCCTGGAAAAGACCCTGATGTTGGGAAAGATGGAGAGCACAAGGAGAAGGGGACGACAGAGGACAAGATGGTTGGACAGTGTTCTCGAAGCTACAAACATGAGTTTGACCAAACTGCGGGAGGCGTGCTCTGATCCATGGGGTCACGAAGAGTCGGACACGACTAAACAACAACAACAACTCCTAGTTTTAGATTTTATGATTTATGTGGAAATTGTTTTCCATTTGGCTGTGTACTTTTTGATGTGTTTTATTTATTGCTTATGACTTTTGTTATGTTGGTAATTATGTAAATCTTGTCATGTTGCAAGCCGCCTTGAGCATTGTTTTCACTATGGAAAGGCGGCATACAAATAAAGTGATGATGATGAAGACTTTTAAAAGTTGGCTGCTTCAAGAGGAAAGAGGGAGAATGCAAATGGAGACATCATCGTCCCCCCACTCCTAAGTTCACATTCTATCCATAACGTTACAGTTTTGAAAGATCAGTCATGTAAAAACTACCTGAGCAAGTTTAGGGGTGGGGAACCTGCAGTTCTCCAGATGTTGTTAAACTCCAGCTCCTCTTACCCCAACAGCATGGTCAATGGCCAGGGATGATGGACTAGGGTCTGGCAATGCCTGGATGACCCAGGTTTTCCAGCCCTGCTGTACAGCAGTTAGGGATGAGGTAGGAATTTGATTCAGTTTGCGTTGAAAGGCAAATCAGTGCAATTCACACTTTCAGAAACAAGACGAGAACCAAAACAGAGCCATTCTTCAAGATTTGCACTCCTCTGAATTTTGCAATGCAGTTCTCCAGTGAGGTGTACAAAATTACTAAGATAAAGTTGCATAAAGTGCATATATTACAGGGGCCCTTTTTTTACTGCTAATAGCAAAGAAAAATGCACGACGGTAGGAAAACCAGCATGCCAAAATGCGTGCATCGGGAGGGATTTGCTCTAAAATACTGACAAAGGCAAGTTTTGCTTCATTTAAAAACAAAATCAGAAACTGGTGTGAAAAGGTGTAGAATTGAACTTAAGGCAGGAAAAAAGAGGAACCGAAATTGACAAATCCACCCATCTCTAGCAGCAAAAAAAGAAAAGGAAAAAGCCAGCTGCCTCTGCTAAATGGGTATAATAAAGACTTCACGCGCCAATAAAAATGTCAATTGGGTAAATAGTTACATTGGACACTGTCTTATACCAGATCATATTATTTGCCCACCTCCCTCACTATAGCAGCTCTCCAGGGTCTCAATAAGGGACTTTCTCATCAGCAGACATTGTCCATGAAATATTTGGATTCGTACACTGCAGCACTGCAAATGGTAAGCCTGCCTGGTTGGTTAAAATGAGTTAGATTATTGACCGGCATGCGTAAGCCTATTGTGGCGCCCTGCACATTCCTTTTTCCGATCTCTGCACAGCCCGTTGTGGCTTCCAGAGTAACCAACCCACCACGATCAAGGATGCCAGGCACAGTGCGGAATCCGGCATCTTGCTCTCCAATTTTCTTTGATTCCATACAGCTGCTTTCCAATGCTGCTTGTGAGCTGTAAAGGAAAGCTGTAACCACTGAGAAAGACTAAAGGGACAAAGGGGAAACCTGAATGGAATTTTTCTGAGGGTGTTTAGCAATTCCAGGCATCCTCCGTGGAGCTTTCCATTCTGGCTTCCTACTATTTCTGGCCTGTGACTCTGGGGTGTGAGCATATGTGAGGCTGCTAGGCAATTATCTCTTGACCCTGCCCTAATTAAGAGGTCTGTCTGGATAAGGGTTTGGATATTGCAAAGGAGCCATCAATTAAACCCTGTGTGTCCTCTGCAGTTGTGCTCAGGCTATCACCATAGACAGAGTGCTGTCTCGTGTGAACCGAGGGCTTCATTAAGCTGCCACCAGAGTAAAGTGTTAGCAACACTCTTGTTATGAATCATAGAATTGTAAATTTCAAAGGGACACCAAGGGTCATCTAGTCAATGCAGGAATCTCAGCTAAAGCAGCCATGACAGGTGGCCGTCCAACATCTGCTTGAAAACCTCCAAGAAGGGAAGTCCACCACCTTCCACTGGCAAATAGCTCTTACCATCAGAAAGTTTTTCATGGTATTTTGTCAGAATTTCCTTTCTTGTCACTTGAAGCCATTGGTTTGAAGTCTACCCTCTAGGGCAGGAGAAAACAAGCTTGATCACTCTTCCAGTGTGGCGTAGTGATTAAGAACGGTAGACTCGTAATCTGGTGAACCGGGTTCGATTCCCTGCTCCTTCACATGCAGCTACTGGGTGACCCTGAGCTAGTCACACTTCTCTGAAGTCTCTCAGCCCCACTCACCTCACAGAGTGTTTGTTGTGGGGAAGGAAGGGAAAGGAGATTGTTAGCCGCTTGGAGACTCCTTAAGGTAGTGATAAAGTGGGATATCAAATCCAAACTCCTCCTCTTCTTCTTCTTCTTCTTCTTCTTCTTCTTCTTCTTCTTCTTCCACGTGACAGACCTTGAGATAGTTGAAGATGGCAATCGTATCTCCTCTCAGTCTCCTATTGTGCAGGCTAAACATACCCAGCTCCTTCAACCGTTCTTCATAAGGCTTGGTTCCCAGACCCTTGATCATCTTGCTTGCCCTCCTCTGCACATATTCCAACTTGTCAACACCCTTCTTAAACCACCCTTTCATGGATTTATAATAGTGCCCTCTTGAGTACAGAGGCAGCCATGACCTGCTACAAAAAGGGGTGGAGAACAGGCCCAGACTCCCCAAATG
Source organism: Podarcis erhardii (assembly GCF_964252035.2). Classification (NCBI taxonomy): domain Eukaryota; kingdom Metazoa; phylum Chordata; class Lepidosauria; order Squamata; family Lacertidae; genus Podarcis; species Podarcis erhardii. The sequence continues at coordinate 105,200,451 of NC_138498.1, read as the reverse complement.
TGATTCCCAATGCCTCTGTCTTCGGCCCTTAGGACTATTCCCACACCACACACCCCTACCTGTTGGGTTGGCCGGGGGCTAGGACAACCCCCAGGAATACGACAGGAACGTTTCCAGCCTATCTGTCCCATCAGTGTGCAGCTAGGGAGTTCCGAACCACTGCCCCGACGATTTATAGTGACTCATGTCTTGGAGACACTGAGCACACATCCACCAGAGATAAAGCACAGACAGAGCTAGGCTGGGGTTGCAAGCGCTCAGCTACTTTATTAAGCATAAGGCAGAACTAAAGAAAACATGTCTCCTTTCTCTCATCTTCCTCGGAGTCAGAAATGAAAGCAAAAACTAACAGAAACAGAGTACATTAGACAACCGCTCCCATGATTCCAACAGTCGGTGCTGGAATGCATAACACAGACATGTGATGAACCAATACTACACAATATCCACACAGTGAGAGGAATAGAAACCCAACACTACCCAGTCACAACCCTTCTCTTCAGGCCATGCCCCTCACCAGTCCTGCATGGCCATTCCTTGAGTGTTTGTCCTGGCTGAAATGTGTCCTTCAAGTCTGGAAATGCCTTCTCTTTGTGTGGATGGAGGATAGAGAGATGTGTGTGTGTGTCTAGAAATCAGCTGACAATAAAATGGCAAAATTTGCATTTGTTTCTACATCTCTCCCTTCCCAACCATGACTTGCTCAGAAGGGAAATCCAACCAAGGGGTGCTGTGTTACATTAATAGCCGAGCCAAAGCTTACCTACTTTGCATGTTCATGTCAAAAAGCACCTCTTAACAATCTTTGTTTTCTGCTTTTCACTCTGACGATACGCAGTGTTGACCTCATCACTGGAAAACCCTCTTCCACAGAAGATGCTTTTGGCCACCTTGCTGACTGCTTTCAAGTGGGTTTTAAAAATCTGGCTGTTCAGATCTGCTTTTAATTGAATGGTTCCACTTGTCTTTAATCTAAGGCTGTGCATTTAACCACTGCTGCAATTTATTTTCAGTTTGGAGTGAAATGCTTTGTTGCTGCTGCTGCTGCTGCTGTTATGGTGGCCTGTATCTGATCTATTAAATTGCTCTGTGATACTTATTGAAGGGACGTGGGTGGCGCTGTGGTCTAAACCACAGAGCCTAGGGCTTGCCGATCAGAAGGTTGGCATTTCGAATCCCTGTGACAGGGTGAGCTCCTGTTGCTCGGTCTCAGCTCGGTCCCATCCCCTTCACCATTTTGCCCTTTTCTGAATCTTTGCCAACTCTAAAACTCTACCTTTCTGAGGTAAGACAACCAGAACTGTACCTAGTATACTTGATCCTTTTAAATGGAGAAACTAGGGTTGCCATATTTCAAAGAGTGGAAGTTTAGTCCAAAGCTGTTAAACTTTTTTTTTTCTTTTTCTGTAAAATCTCCAAAAAAGAGAGAAGTTTTTGAGCTATTTTAAAGGAAATTCACCAAAATATAGACATGGGTCTATATTTGTTTGTTTCACCAGACAGTTAAGTGATTTTCACCCAGGCGCTCTTCCAGACAGCCAAATCCCATCTATGACCATAGGCCACGCTGAGAAGGAATGATGGGAGCTATAGTACAAAAACATATGAGGCCCTAAGATTGTGGAGGTGTTAGATTATTAAAAATCAAATCAGTGGTTTCTCCAGAGGTCCCCAAATGTCCTGTTTTGTTTGTTTGTTTGTTTAATTTGTATACTGCCCTACACCTGTAGGTCTCAGGGCAGTTCACAATATAAAAATAAAATATAAAAAAACAGAAAATACAAAACAAAAACAAGGACAACCCAGCAACCCCCCCAACACATTTTTAAAGGGCATCAGATGTCAATCAGTCAAAGTCCTGGTTAAAGAGGAACACTCAAAGGTGTATTTTACTGTATTTTTGGTTTCTATGGAAGTCGCCCAGAGTGGCTGGGGAAACCCAGCCAGATGGGCCGGGTACAAATAATAAATTATTATTATTAATTTATTAATAATTTTTTTATTATTATTATTATTATTATTATTATTATTATTATTATTATTATTATTATATTAATTATTTATTATTATTATTATTATTATTATTATTATTATTATTATTATTATGAAGGCGCCAACTGAATCTCTCTGGGGAGAGTATTCCACAAATGGGGAGCCACTGCAGAGAAGGCCCTTTCTCAGTGCTTTCTCGATGAAATTATCTGGAATCATCCCCTCCTTCTTGAACCACATCTTGTCAGAGTCTTGTTTTTCTCAATATATTTTCCCCAAAACTTTCTAAAACTTTTACTAGAGACACACACCACCTCCTAATGACACTAACCTTTGCCTTGAGCCTATTAAGCTCTCCTGTTTTTCTTTTTAATTTCCTGACCAGGAAATGCCGTGTTTACAACTGGGCATTGTAATCATATAACAAAATTATAATGTATTAAAAAGAATTCTTGAAATATTGCTGTTATCTGTTCTTTTCTCTCCCCCACAATGTGTCTTGAGGTGTATGGTTTATATAAAACAGGCATGTCCAACAGGTAGATCGTGATCTACTGGTAGATCGCAGGGTTCTTCCTGGTAGATCCTGGTAGATCTTTGGCCCCTCAGTTTTTTCTCCCCCCCCCCCCCACAAAAGGGGGGGGGGACAACTGTGGCTTCCTAAAAAAAGCTCAACTTTGGTCCATCCAATGACAATGGGTAGATCACTGACAGATTTTTTATATTGTGAGTAGATCGAAGTCTATTAGGAGTTGGACGTCCCTGATATAAAACAATGTATATTATTTTCAGGGGGGTGGGAGGGCGGGATTGTGCAGTATAAGCTCTATGTATTGCAGTCATTAATCTTTCTATTTAAATGCAAATTTTCCCTTTCAACACCAAACTAAAGACACTTTTTATACAACTAATAAAGCACGACTTTGATCTCCCGATGTATCCATCAGGGAAGATGCCTTTCTTTGGAGTTAGATTTAGCATCTCTCTGTGCTGGCATAGATCGCTATTTTCTCTCTGTATATTTATGCATAAATGTGGGGTGATTTTAATTGGAAAGCAAGCCACGACATCCACATTTATGCATTTAGCACACCATACCGCCCAACTTTTTCGGATCTGAAACCGGGACACGTGTCTCCCGGGATGCACTCTTGGGTATATCACATGACCCATACCACGCTCTAGCCCTGAAAAAGCGCTTTTCTGGGGCTAGAGTGCAGCCCATAAGAGTTGGAAGGGACCCTGAGGATCATCTAGTCCAACCCCTCTTCAATGCCCCGTGCAGGGATCAAACTTCTCCTTTAAGAGAATGAGGAAGGCCATTGCATATACAGTCAAACCTCTTCTTACGTCTGCCTCCGCTTGTGTCCATTTCACCCAATGTCTGCGGCAAACCCGGAAGTAACCGGAAGTAACCGTTCACACATGCACAGAAGTGGGCAATCACCGCCCGTGCCTGCACACAACGGCGCCTCTCCCAGCGACCCATCTTGACCTCCAGATGAACCTCCGGAATGGATTATGGTCATAGGTAGAGGTTCCACTGTACTGACGTACATGTATAAGTGCAAATTTAGAAATATTTCCCATAATTGAAAAGAGAAATGCAATACATCTCACCATAGCAGAGAAGCCAGAGACCAGGTGACCTGTCCAATGCCCGGGAGCTCACTTCAAGCCCCCTGCTGCTCTGATTTCTCGTGGTTCTGTATCTTTAAAGTGGCCTTGGACCAGGCAGCCCTTCAAGCAGAGGGCCTTCTTGGTAGTGGCACCCACCCTGTGGAATGCCCTCCCACCAGACGTTAAGGAGATGAGTAATTATATCACATTTAGGAGACATCTGAAGGCAGCCCCATGTGGGGAAGCTTTTAAGATTTAATGTTTTAGTATGTTTTTATATACGGGATGCGGGTGGCACTGTGGGTTAAACCACAGAGCCTAGGACTTGCCGATCAGAAGGTCGGCGGTTCGAATCCCCATGACGGGGTGAGCTCCCATTGCTCGGTCCCAGCTCCTGCCAACCTAGCAGTTCGAAAGCACCTCAAAGTGCAAGTAGATAAATAGGTACCACTCCAGCGAGAAGGTAAACAGTGTTTCCGTGTGCTGCTCTGGTTTGCCAGAAGCGGCTTAGTCATGCTGGCCACATGACCTGGAAGCTGTATGCCGGCTCCCTCGGCCAATAAAGTGAGATGAACGCCGCAACCCCAGAGTCGGTCACGAATGGACCTAATGGTCAGGTGTCCCTTTACCTTTACCTTTACCTGTACCTATGTTTTTATATTTGCTGGAAGCCACCCAGAGAGGCTAGGGCTACCCACCTGATGGGCAGGGTACAAATAATAAATTATAAGCAAGACTTGAGATGTATTTGAAATATTAAGCAACTTATCAAAACTTCCCCCCCCCCACAAAGTTGACTGAGGTCTTTATTGTCATCTTCCATGTGTGCAGTTTGCACCAACCCATATAACTAGGCACAATTAAGCAAAGCACTGTTTGTGCTGTAACACAGAATATAGACCACTTTTTCCTAATTACCTTTTTGGTATCTGTCGTTTTCCTTTGGTTTCTGTGTATTGTTCATTTCCTCTTCCTCTTCCTCTTCCTCTTCCTCTTCCTCTTTCTCTTTCTCTTTCTCCCTCTTCCCCTCCCCTTTTATTTTTTTTTTTAAAATATATTTATTAGCAATTTTTTTAATTTAATTACAATACCAATAAACAAAACAATGTAGCATATCTCTTAACATAATTTTCTTATCATCTTTGGACTCCCTCACATCCCCCGCTCCTGCGTTCCTAACCACAAATTTTTTTTCCAGCAAATTTATCCCCTTATTTTCATTCTTGTTGTCTAATTTTCCAATATTGTATCTCTAATTTTAGATATCCTTTATTCAAATCTTAAAATATTAAATATATCGTAAAAATTCTCCAAAAATTTTTCTTTTCTTAAGTTTAACTTATCTTCATATATCACATATTTAACTTAATGGTGCCCAGTTGTTTATATTCTAGCATCCTTCTTAACATTCATATAGTTTACAATATTTTTGTAGGTAGATCTTAAATTTCTTCCAATCTTCTTCTAGCGTCTCTTCTCCCAGGTCTCGGATTCTGCCAGTCATCTCAGCTAGTTCCATATAGTCTATCAGTTGCATCTGCCATTCTTCCAGTGTGGGTAAATCTTGGGTTTTCCAATGCTTAGCGACGAGTGTCCTTGCTGCTGTAGTTGCATACATAAAAAATGTTCGGTCCTTCTTTAACACCTTCTGGCTGACAATACCCAGAAGGAAGGCCTCTGGTTTCTTAGGGAAGGTATACTTAAATACCTTTTTCAGCTCATTATATATCATTTCCCAGAAAGCCTTCACTCTAGGGCAGGTCCACCAGAGGTGAAAGAATGTTCCTTCATTTTCTTTACACTTCCGCAACTTTTCAAAACTTTTAAGTAAATTACAGAGCATGTCTTCAGATAGAGGACTGCCCTCTGTAGTGCACAGCATGCGGCCACCCTAAATTCTCACGAAACCATATTGAATGCAATCAGACACTATCTCTCCCAGCCCCTATCAGATTCTCCAGTCAGGCAAGCAAAGCACTCCAGCTATCTAACAAGAAGCTATAAAAAAAAAAGGAGGTGGGGGTGGGGTGGGAAGAGCAAGGCTAGTCAGATGAAACTGATGTTAAGATATCTAGCAAAAGCCTGTGTATAGCTTTGGACTGCTGAGTGGGAGCTGCAGTTTGTGCCCCAGTCTTTCAAGTGAGAAAGGAAGCACTCATGCAGTTCACTTCCACTTTGTCTGCCTGCTTATATGAAGATATATCCAAATCACATAATTCCATAGTATTCAAATCACATAAAGATGCAACAAAGCGATCTGTATACAGCAGGCGGGTCTCAAATTTTTGATCTGCCAGATTCTGGAATATGGCCTCACCAAGTCCGCTACCTATGCTATAGGTTTTAAGCAGCATCACAACACTTTAAGCTTCCATGGCTTCTCCCAAAGAACCCTGGGAAATGGGGTTTGTTAAGGGTGCTGAGAGCTCTTAGGAGACCTTATCCCCCACGGAGGACAACAATTCCCAGAGTTCCTGCTGCTGCATCGTGAGTGTTTGGAGTGTAAGGCCTCTCCCTCCTCAAGCTAATTCCATCTGGCCAAGGGGGCGGGGCCCAGGCTCACCTCCGTGATAGTTTTAAGGACACTGGTGCTGCTGCAGCAAATGCTAAAGATGTTTTATATATTTTAAGGTGTTTTAAACGTGTTTTTATTGCTTATTTTGTTGTACCACCGTGAATGGTGGTTTTTATCAATGTATTTTTGTTTTGTTTCATCTTGTTTTGTTTTGGGGTGGGATATTGAGTGGGGTGGGGATTGGTTTTTGTCTGGGCATAATTGTTTTTTGGTTGTTTTGTTTTTCTGTTTTGTAAATGGAGGTTATTATGAGGCTTGGGATTGCTACTGTGGAGGGGCGAGGGAGGTATGGCGGTGGGGGCAGATGTTATAGGCGAAGGGGATCGAGATACGGATATGCTCGTACCCCTTCCAATCTGCGCCCCATCCCGAGAGACGAGGGTAGGGTGAGCAAGGATTACTCACCTCCTTCACTGGTGTTGTGCAATGCCAGGTCTATAGGCAACAAAACCGCCACCCTGCGAGATTTCTTTACCTCGCAGGGGGTCGACCTGGCTTGTGTGACGGAGACCTGGGTGCGCGAAGGGGTAACTGTTACCTTACGAGAGATGGCGCCCCTGGGTTTCTCCGTCCTCCACCAGTCACGGACTGTGGGCCGGGGGGGAGGGGTGGCATTATTAATCCGGGAAGATTGTTCTTTCAGGGCTCTACCATCGCCATCGATCCCCGGCATTGAATGTGTTGGCCTAGTGTGGGGCTCCGAGGAGAGCTTGGCTGTCTGGCTGGTGTACCGGCCACCTAGCGCACCAGCAGCCACCCTGTCAGGCCTGCTGGAGGCAGTGGCCGGCTGGGCCTTGGAGTTCCCTAAACTATTGGTATTGGGAGACTTCAACTTCCATGCTGATGCCGCTCCCTCCTCACAGGCTCTGGACCTGGCGTCTTCCATGGCGACACTAGGGCTCTCCCAGTTTGTTTCGGGCCCCACACATCAAGCAGGCCACACGCTGGATTTGATCTTTGGTGCCGGTATAGATGTGATCATGTCTCCTTCAATGAGGGTGCCATGGTCTGATCACTACGCTCTGAAAGCCAGGATTGACTTTCCACCCCCACCCTGCTTAGGTGGCGAGTCGATTTGGGCTCGCCCGCAGAGGCTGATGGACCCTGATAGATTCCGTCAAGCCTTGCGGGACCTTGCTCCCCCTGCCGACTCATTGACTGAGCTTGTTGAGGGCTGGAATACCCAGCTCCTGGCAGCCATCGATGAGATCGCACCTAAGCGCCCTCCGCAGAAACCGGGCTCCCTGGTTTACCGAGGAGCTTCGGAAAATGAAGCGGGACCTCAGACGGCTAGAGCGAGTATGGTGGGGTGCCCGTGACGGAGCCTCAAGAACATCTTATAGGGCTTTTATGAAAACCTATGAGATGGCAGTGAAGGCCGCTAAGAAGTCTTACTTCTCGGCCTCCATTGCATCCGCTAGCTCTCGCCCGGCGCAATTATTTAGTATAATTCGGTCTTTAACGTCCCTTGAAGGACAGCCAAATTTAAATAACAATCTGACACACAGCTGTGAGGCATTTGCGAGCTTTTTTTGTGGAGAAGGTACTGTTGCTCCGCCATGACCTCCCTGCCAATTTGGATACAATAAAGGAACTGGAGGCCCCTCGACTGTCCTCGGGTCCAGTATTGGACCATTTTGACCGGATATCTCCAGCCAATGTGGACAGACTCCTCCGAGCTGGAAAGCCCACCACCTGTCCTCTTGACCCGTGCCCGTCATGGCTGATTAGAGCGTGTCCAGACGAGGTGCGGGCCCCCCTGGGGGATATCATCAATTTGTCCCTTGGCACCGGGATATTCCCAGGGGAACTGAAGGAGGCAGTGGTGCGTCCGCTCTTAAAGAAAACATCATTAGATCCCCTAGATCAATCCAATTACTGCCCGGTCTCGAATCTTCCATTCCTGGGTAAGGTGATTGAGAGAGCAGTTGCTGAACAGCTTGGTAGGTTTCTGGATGAAACATCTGCTCTGGATCCATTCCAGTCCGGCTTCCGCACTGGTCATGGGACCGAGACGGCTCTGGTCGCCCTAACAGATGATCTCCGCAGGCAGCTGGATCGAGGCGGGTCGGGGCTGCTGATTCTTCTAGATCTGTCAATAGCCTTCGACATGGTCGATCACGAACTCCTGGACCACCGCCTTGCCGACGTGGGGATCCAGGGCACAGTCCTTCAATGGCTGCGCTCGTTTCTCTCTGGTCGGGGACAGAGGGTGGCGCTTGGGGGGGAATTGTCATCGCGCCACTCCTTGGTGTGTGGAGTACCTCAGGGTGCGATTCTCTCCCCGATGCTTTTTAACATTTTTATGCGCCCCCTCGCCCAGCTTGTCCGGAGTTTTGGGTTGGGTTGCCATCAGTATGCTGATGACACCCAACTCTATCTGTTGATGGATGGCCATCCTGACTCGGCCCCAGACACACTGGCGAGATGTCTGGAAGCTGTGGCTGGATGGTTACGTGGGAGCCGGTTGAAGTTAAATCCTTCGAAGACAGAGGTCCTCTGGCTGGGGCGGGACAATATGGGATTGGGGGGGGGGCAACTCCCATTTCTTGCGGGGGTGCAATTAGTGCCAGCACCGTCCGTTAAGAGTTTGGGTGTAATCTTCGATACCTCCCTCTCTATGGAGGCGCAGATTACAGCTATAACAAAGGCGGCATTTTTTCATCTCCGCCAAGCTAAGCAGTTGGCCCCTTATCTCTCTCGCCCTGACCTAGCCACTGTGACCCATGCGACGGTCACCTCCAGACTGGATTATTGTAACTCGCTCTACGTGGGGCTGCCCTTGAGACTGACCCAGAAACTCCAGCGGGTGCAGAATGCCGCGGCGAGACTCCTTATGGGGTCTTCGCTGCGAGATCACATTCATCCGGTACTATACCAGCTGCACTGGCTCCTAGTGGAGTACAGGATCAGGTTTAAGGTGCTGGTTTTAACCTTTAAAGCCCTATACGGCCTAGGACCCTCGTACCTACGAGACCGCCTCTCCTGGTATGCCCCACAGAGAAACCTACGGTCTGCAAATAATAACATCCTCAAGGTCCCAGGCCTCAGAGAGGTTAGGCTGGCCTCAACTAGAGCCAGGGCCTTCTCGGCTGCGGCTCCAATCTGGTGGAACGCTCTGTCACAAGAGACTAGGGCCCTGCGGGACCTGACATCCTTCCGCAGGGCCTGCAAGACAGAGTTGTTCCACCAGGCCTTTGGTCAGGGCGCAGCCTGACTCCCTCCTCTGGCAACCTGCACAGAATCTTGCTTAATTAGTTGCCATTAATTTGATTTTAATTGATTTTTATAATGAAATATTTTTAGAATGTGTGAATATCTGATTGATTGTTTGATTGTTTGACTGTTGTTAGCCGCCCTGAGCCCGGCTTCGGCTGGGGAGGGCGGGATATAAATAAAATTTATTATTATTATTATTATTATTATTATTATTATTGCTAAGCCAAACTCTGCAGGGCTCTGGTATATTTCCATATACAGAGCCGGATTTAGGTGTGATGAGGCCCTAAGCTACTGAAGGTAACAGGGCCCTTTATATATCCAGCTATCTTTTGTCAACAACAAATTGTCGCTGTTTTTTGTGTTGAATATATGCTATATGGTATATGCTATATGTGCCATTTGCACATAACAAAATATGTATTTTTTCAAAATAATTGTTGAACTGACATTTGGAACGGATTAAGTTTGAGAACCAAGGTACCACTTTGTATAGAAATGAGCAAACCAGTGATATTTTAGGGAGCAAGTTAGCAGGCGGGTCCCATTACTTACATCATAGGAGCCTACACAATGCAAAACACTGTTGCTGCAAGTAGGTTTTATTTTATTTGTTTTTTATCTTATATTTTGGAAATGTACATCCAGGTTTTTTTCCTTTAAATTTTTTTGGGGCCCCCAAGAGAGTGTGGCCCTGCAGCTGCCAGGTGACCTTGGGCCAGTCACACTTCTCTGAAGTCTCTCAGCCCCACTCACCTCACAGAGTGTTTGTTGTGGGGGAGGAAGGGAAAGGAGAATGTTAGCTGCTTGGAGACTCCTTAGGGTAGTGATAAAGCGGGATATCAAATCCAAACTCTTCTTCTCCTTCTTCTGAGGATCACCGGGCAGTTTACAATAGAAAAGCACAAAAATAAGCAACATAATACCAAACAAAACAATACCCCCCATGCACACAGTTTAAAGGGTCACAGGTTGTTTAACTAGCCATAATGCTGGCTTAAATGAACCACTGGCCTGATCCAGCAGGCTCTTCTTATGTTATTTTACTTGTTCATCACTTATAGTTTTTTTAATAGATATTAAGGGATACTGAAATGGTCATAAATAAATAGCTAGTACATTCACTGAGTGGGACGCGGGTGGCGCTGTGGTTTATACCACTGAGCCTAGGACTTGCCAATCAGAAGGTCAGCGGTTTGAATCCCCGTGATGGGGTGAGCTCCCGTTGCACAGTCCCAGCTCCTGCCAACCTAGCAGTTTGAAAGCACGTCAAAGTGCAAGTAGATAAATAGGTACCGCTCCAGCGGGAAGGTAAACAGTGTTTCTGTGTGCTGCTCTGGTTTTGGTGTTCCATTGCACTAGAAGCAGCTTAGTCATGCTGGCCACATGGCCCGGAAAAACTGTCTGCAGACAAACGTTGGGTCCGTTGGCCAATAAACCGAGATGAGCGCTTGAACCCTAGAGTCGTTCACCACTGGACTTAACTGTCAGGGTACCTTTACCTTTTTACCTTCACTGAGTGTGATTCACACAGGAAACCGGTATAGGCAGACTAAGAGAGGTTCAATTTGTTCCTGCAGCCAGTCACATCAGGAAATAGTTATAGCATCAAACACTGATGGAGTTTCAATGCCATGTGAAAAGGTAGCTATATTCACCACCCTTCATTTGTCTGATGCAGCAATTGTCTTAGTATGTTGTCTGGATTTTGTTTTTGTTTTGCTTTCAATTGTATTTAAATGAAGTTTTCAACTGTTGTTTTTTTCCCTTTCACTACGAGATGCTGTGAACAATGCAGAACAGGCTGAAAACGAATGCAGCTTCTGAGCAGATTTCAAGGGCAGCACCATAGGAATGTAGGAAGTAGCCTTATACTAAATCAGGATTGTCTGCACTGACTGGCAGCAGTCTCCAGTATGTCAGGCAGTGGTCCCTCCCATTCCTACCCGGAGATGCCGGGGATGGAACCTGGTACTTTCTGCATCCAAAGTTCTGGATGCTCTGCCACTGAGCTACTGCCCTTCCACAAACAACATGTAAACATTTATGCAAGGTTTATCATCACAGCAAAGTAAGGGAAGCAACAAGTTTGTGGTGAGATGGAACAACAGGCTTGAAATGTTGCACAGTAGCTGAATGCCACCTCCTCAACATCCTAACAAGCTGAGCCTTGGGTCCCTCTGGGCCTTTTGTTGTTGTTGTTTAGTTGTTTAGTTGTGTCCGACTCTTCGTGACTCCATGGACCAGAGCACGCCAGGCACTCCTGTCTTCCACTGCCTCCCGCAGTTTGGTCAGACTCATGTTTGTAGCTTCGAGAACACTGTCCAACCATCTCGTCCTCTGTCATCCCCTTCTCCTTGTGCCCTCAATCTTTCCCAACATCAGGGTCTTTTCCAGGGAGTCTTTTCTTCTCATGAGGTGGCCAAAGTATTGGAGCCTCAGTTTCAGGACCAGTCCTTCCAGTGAGCATTCAGGGCTGATTTCCTTCAGAATGGATAGGTTTGATCTTCTTGCAGTCCATGGGACTCTCAAGAGTCTCCTCCAGCACCATAATTCAAAAGCATCAATTCAGCCTTCTTTATGGTCCAGCTCTCACTTCCATACATCACTACTGGGAAAACCATAGCTTTAACTATACGGACCTTTGTTGGCAAGGTGTTGTTTCTGCTTTTTAAGATGCTGTCTAGGTTTGTCATTGCTTTTCTCCCAAGAAGCAGGCGTCTTTTAATTTCGTGGCTGCTGTCACCACCTGCAGTGATCATGGAGCCCAAGAAAGTAAAATCTCTCACTGCCTCCATTTCTTCCCCTTGTACTTACCAGGAGGTGATGGGAGCAGTGGCCATGATTTTAGTGTTTTTGATGTTGAGCTGATAAACTATATATAAGGGCGTCCTTCTTTTTTGGTTACTGTTCAGTATTTCTGAGAATGCATTTGTTAGGAAAATTCCTAGGGTTCCTTCCTTGGAGTAGGCAGCCGAAAGCCGCAAAGGAAAGAGGAGTCAGGCACACAAGGTAGGCTCAACAGAGATCTATTAATCATTAAGGCAATGCTGAATGGTCAGCCACAATGCTATTGCCACAAGCACAGTCTGACAATGGTACATGCCCTTAGGCTTTTCTTATATACTCCTCTTCTTTCAGGTAAATACATGCAATCCTCGTGCCCGTATCATTTATGCAATATTATTGCCTAAAGCAATGCATGAACAGATCGTGGACACCTGGCCTCCCAATTGGACACACCACATTTGGGGGTCAAAGCAAAACAAATTCCTTCCAGTAGCACCTTAAAGACCAACTAAGTCAGTTCTTGGTATGAGCTTTCGTGTGCATGCACACTTCTTCAGATATGTATCTGAAGAAGTGTGCATGCACACGAAAGCACATACCAAGAACTGACTTAGTTGGTCTTTAAGGTGCTACTGGAAGGAATTTGTTTTGTTTTGACTATGGCAGACCAACACGGCTACCTATCTGTAACTGGCACATTTGGGGGTGTTTTCCACTTAGAAATCCCCACTATCTTATTAAGGTGTCATCCTCAATCTTTCATTTTCAGCAGGTTTTGGCTTGCATATTCTGTTACCTATCCCTCCCAAACTTGTCCTTGGCAGTTCTCCTTGTTTGTGCTAACTCCTTGTCATTACATTCCAATATGTTTTCCTCCTCCTCCTTATCTGGCCAGCTATTAATCTCCTATTAAAGAACATAATTGCTGAGGGCAAGGTTCTTGCTGTTTACGGACACTGCTTTGGACAAGCAGTTCTGACTCTAAGCATAGATGGCAACTTTGATTTTAAGTACTTCTATATATGTATCCATAACATTATGCATGTCCTGTCCTCTATCTATCATCTATCTACAGTGGTGCCTCGCAAGACGAAAGTAATTTGTTCCGCGAGTTGCTTCGTCTTGCGATTTTTTCGTCTTGCGGAGCGCGGATTCCCCGGGTATTAACGGTTTTACGAAAAAGAAAGCAAACCCTTCAAGATGTTTTCATCTTGCAAAGCAAGCCCATAGGGAAATTCGTCTTGCAAAGCACCTCGAAAAACGGAAAACTCTTTCATCTAGCGAGTTTTTCGTCTTGTGAGGCATTCGTCTTGTGGGGCACCACTGTCTGCCTGTCTATCTATCTATCTATCTATCATCTATCTATATCTATCTATCTCTCTATCTATCATCTATCTATCTATCTATCATCTATCTATCTATCTATCTATCTATCTATCTATCTATCTATCTATCATCTATCTATCTATCTATCATCTATCTCTATCTATCTATCTATCTATCTATCTATCTATCTATCTATCTATCTCTCTCTCTCTCTCTCTCTATCTATCTATCTATCTATCTATCTATCTATCATCTATCTATCTATCATCTATCTATATCTATCATCTATCTATCATCTATCTATATCTATCATCTATCTATCATCTATCTATATCTATCATCTATCATCTATCTATCTATATCTATCATCTATCATCTATCATCTATCTATCTATCTATCTATCTATCATCATCATCTATCTAATCTATCATCTATCTATCATCTATCTATCATCTATATATCATCTATCTATCTATCATCATCATCTATCTATCTATCTATCTATCATCTATCTATCATCTATCTATCTATCTATCTATCTATCTATCTATCTATCTATCTATCTATCTATCTATATCTATCATCTATCTATCTATCTAATCTATCTATCTATCACACATATTTCTAACACATTAAAGACAGAGTTTATTTCCAAGCCCTTTAACTGGCATCCATTAATGCAAAGGGGGGGCTGGAAGAGTGAAACATGCTGTGCATGAACAAAGCCTACCGAGGGGAAGAGGCGCATAATGCGCCGCATTGTAAGTGAAGCACACCGATAAACATTGGGTGCAGCCTGCATAGTTGCGAGTAGGCAGGTGGTAATCAATTCCAAAACGGCATCAAGCAAATTTCTGCAAATCACGTACATCAGGAAGAACTACTGGCCATGTTCTAATACAATTCATTCTTTCCTCCAACAACGAGGCATTGGGAAATTACCATAAAGGGACTCACTTGCTTATCTTTGTCTGGGAACCCTAATAGCATCTTATTAACTGATTATATGGAGGTAGAAGCCTTGCATGCAACACACAAATTGTAACATTCGCTTGTGCACACACAAAATCCTTAAGCAAAGCAGGATTTAAGATGCCATCACTTCCCACTATAGCTTAAGCCTACTTTGTTTTGCCTAAATTTAGCACATCACGAGGCACTGAAACTCCACCAGTGTTGCTGCTGCAGACATGAAGCTTTCTTGATGACCCAGGGCCACAGCCACATGATACATTCAAAGCAGTATCAAACCACTTCAAACAGTCATGCCTTCACCCTAAGAATCTGGGAACTGTAGTCTGTTAAGGGTGCTGAGGATGGCTGAGGAGACCCCCTACTGTTAAGTATAGTTGTTTAGTTCTACACTGAAATGGAACATATCTCTGTATGTGTATTGGTAAAGGTCTAACGTTGGAGAATTCCAATGGGCTATACAAAAGCTCTTTGGTGCCTAACAGATTAATGATTAGCGGCTAATGTCTCTCTGCCGCTCTGTCACATGTTTAACTTCGATCACATGAGAAAGGTATTCAGTTGCAAATCACCATTTTGTGGGCGTTGACCTTTGTTCTCAAGTACTGTAGAAGAAAGGTGTGCAAATGATTCTCTCCAGGAGGAACACAGCCTCGGACTGTAATGGAGGCTGGGATAGAAACAGAGCTACTGCTTTCAGCTCTGTTTGAAGCAATTTCACATTTCTAAGATGTTTTGCCTGTGCTTGGGCAAGCACAAGATTCTACGCAACTATTTTGATGTAACGTTATTCTTTTGAAACAAGTTCTGTTAGGAAAAAAATGGAACCATATTTTTGGACTGGACAATTTTTATTTCAAGAAGAGACGGTTTTTATTCTTCTTATTGCTTCCATATGTACAACATTAATAACTTCATTACCAACCCCCTTCCAGAGCTACAGTTCCCAGAGTTCCCGTGATTGTTTAAACCACTTTGGTGACTGTAGCTTTGTGAGGGGAACAGGGGTCTCATAACAACTCCCAGCATCCTTAGCAAACCACAGTTCCCAAGATTCTTTGCAGGAAAGCCATGATTGTTTAAAGGGGCTTGATACTGTTTTAAGTGTATGCTGGTGGGGCCTCCCTTTCAACTAACCCATCTCAGAGGACCATTGTAAGGATCAAATGGGGTGACAGCCATCAACACTATTCTGAGGTTCTTGCATAAAACATCATCATGTTAAGTTGGGAACTTTGAGGAAACAGAGCCAAAACTGTGAGGGGGGTGGGAGGTGGGGGAAAGTCTCCTGAAAAAAAGTTATGCTAGCAACAATTTCATGTGCCCACTCATGTTATTGTTGGAATGTATGTCGAGCAATAGTAATAATTCCAATGACAGAGATATTGTAAGGAAGAAAAGAACACCTGCCATGTTTTACCCCTGCTACAAAGCTATTGTACAAGAGAATATGGGGAAATGGAATAAATTTTTATCAGATCTGGGGAAACAATTTGATCATTTTTGCAAAGCAATTTGCCAGTTTGTTTACTTTTTTTTAAGACTCTGAAAAGAATAAATGTGTTTCTGTTCTCTCTTCTCCCCCAGCTTTTATTTTCTGCTTTTCTCTTTGGAACAGTGAATACATTTGGTCTTTATATGCAGTGAGGAGTAAAAAGCCCGTCTTGCAACTTTTCTTTCAAAACAACATTTGCTACTATCTAAAGAAGCAGCTAGAAATAAAAGGCATATAAACTGCAGGGCTGCCTGTAATTCTCTGAAACCAGACATTGTACTATGGCTATGGGTTATATTATTTAAGAGATAAGAATCTTCTCTCTCTTTTTTAAAAGAAAAGCAATACACACTTTACAAACATGGTTCTCATATGTTTCTGATGCTATCATTCCTCCCAATTCAGGCTTTCCTGGTAGTAAGTCCCATTAAATTCAGTGGAGCTTACTTCTGAGTAGGTATGTGTGGCATTGCGCTTCTTATGATGTTAGCAATTTCATTTTAATGCAATGTAATATAGATTTATATTTTCTGGGGTGGGGGAAAATAGGTTCTTTGTAATCTGTATCCCTGATATCTGAGGGTAAATTAAATCCATTTAACATTTTAAATAGAAAGCTACCTCAGTCTCTTCCAAGAAGAAGCAAATTCAGAAGAAGGCAAACCCATTCGCAGTGGACACGCTACCATTAGCTGAGCATTAAAACATCTGTATAAATACATTTTGTCCTCTGACAGAAGGCAGTATCCCTGGTGCATAGTTAGCATCATAATCTTGCCGGTCACCAATTGATTTTGCCTTGTTTCCAGTGACTCTCTCTTGAGGGTTCCAGATATGCTGAAGGTAAAACAGAAGAATGATATTGGATCAAACTTCAGGAATGAACTTGTCATTCCCTGTTGGTTTAAGAAGGGAAACGGCGTTCTCTAGCATTGCTGCATTCTTCCCTTTTAGAGACACAGAAGCAAAAGGAAGAGCCCCTTACTAATGGTATCATCACCTCCTTCCTTCTGAATTGGGCACCAAGGTGGGAGAAATGATAAAAGAAAGTGCTTCTTCACACAGTGCATAGTTAAACTATGGGACTCGTTTCCGCAAGAGGCAGCGATGGCCACCAACCGAGATGGATTTAAAAGAGGATTAGATAAATTCATGGAGGAAGGGGCTACTGAGGGCTACTAGCCACAATGACTAAGCTCTGCTTCCACTGTCTTAGGCTGCAATGCTTCTGAACGCCAGTTGCTGGAAACCACAGGAGGGCAGAGTGCTCTTGTGCAACAACAACAGCAACAACAACAACAACTACTACTTATAATTTATACCCTGCCCATCTGGCTGGGTTTCCCCAGCCACTCTGGGCGGCTTCCAACAAAATATTAAAAATACATTAAAACATCAGTCATTAAAAACTTCCCTAAACAGGGCTGCCTTCAGATGTCTTCTAAACATCAGATAGTTGCTTATTATTCTTTGACATCTGATGGGAGGGCATTCCACAGGGCAGGTGCCACTGCTGAGAAGGCCCTCTGCCTGGTTCCCTGTAACTTCACTTCTTGCAGTGAGGGAATCACCAAAGGCCCTCAGCGCTGGACCTCAGTGTCCGGAAA
Organism: Podarcis erhardii; assembly: GCF_964252035.2. Lineage (NCBI taxonomy): Eukaryota > Metazoa > Chordata > Lepidosauria > Squamata > Lacertidae > Podarcis > Podarcis erhardii. The sequence continues at coordinate 105,182,854 of NC_138498.1, read as the reverse complement.
GAACGATGGGGGTGGAGATGCTCCTTCAGGTATACTTGACCGAGGCTGTTTAGGGCTTTAAACATCAGCACCAATACTTTGAATTGTGCTCGGAAACGTACTGGGAGCCAATGTAGGTCTTTCAAGACTGGTGTTATGTGGTCTTGAGGGTTTCCCATAGGCATCTGGGTGGCCATTGTGAGAACAGGATACTGGACAAGATGGGCCACTGGCCTGATCCAGTAAGTTCTTCTTATGGTCAGAAAGTGCCCTCCTATGGTCAGAAAGTGCTCTTCTCCCAGGCCTTTGGCTAATTAAGCGATATATGGCTTTTTAAGCTGGGGTGAGAGTGTTGTTTTTGTTTGTTACTATGTTATGTATCTTTGTGTTTCTATATTGCAAACCGGCCTGCGATCATTGTATGAAGGGCAGTAAAGAAATTTAATTACAGTGGTACCTTGGGTTACAGACACTTCAGGTTACAGAATCCGGTAACCCAGAATTGTTGTTGTTGTTGTTGTTGTTGTTGTTGTTGTTGTTTAGTCGTTTAGTCGTGTCCGACTCTTCATGACCCCATGGACCAGAGCACGCCAGGCACTTCTGTCCTCCACTGCCTCCCACAGTTTGATCAAACTCATGCTGGTAGCTTCAAGAATACCATCCAACCATCTCATCCTCTGTCGTCCCCTTCTCCTTGTGCCCTCCATTTCCCCCAACATCAGGGTCTTTTCCAGGGAGTCTTCTCTTCTCATGAGGTGGCCAAAGTACTGGAGCCTCAGCTTCAGGATCTGTCCTTCCAGTGAGCACTCAGGGCTGATTTCTTTAAGAATGGATACGTTTGATCTTCTTGCAGTCCATGGGACTCTCAAGAGTCTCCTCCAGCACCATAATTCAAAAGCATCAATTCTTCGGCGATCAGCCCTCTTGATGGTCCAGCTCTCACTTCCATACATCACTACTTTTATAGCTTTTACTATACGGACCTTTGTTGGCAAGGTGATGTCTCTACTTTTTAAGATGCTGTCTAGGTTTGAACCCAGAATTATTACCTCAGGTTAAGAACTTTGCTTCAGGATGAGAACAGAAATCGTGCTCCAGCGGCAGCAGGAGGTCCCATTAGCTAGAGTGGTACCTCAGGTTAAGAACAGTTTCAGGTTAAGAATGGACCTCCAGGACAAATTAAGTTCTTAACCCGAGGTTAATAAAATTAACGTGGGAGTCTCCCAGAAACAAGCATCCCATTGATTTTCCAGCTTAAAATTGGGAAATGGGAAAGACTGAGCCCCAGCCTCCGGAAAGCAATGAAAGAGCATCCCAGATGGCCCCCCCCCTGCAGCAGCCTCCCCTCCCCCATAGTAAGCAGCACAAACCTGACATACTTTGCTACCAGCACGGAGCCGTCAAGAGGAAGACGGGTTAAAAGACAACTTCTCTCCTGTTGCAAGTAGGATTCTATCATGCCAGTTTGTTCAAAGGCTCCCCCCCCCCCAAGGCTGTTCTGTGATATGCAATATGTCTGCCTGGATACTGCAGAAGGGGAGAACCTGGGTACCTTTCAGCATTCTGAGAGCTTCCTCGTCCCAGATTCCCCTCAGAGTCCCCCGCAGTGCGTGAGGTGGATGTGTCATCCTCTGAGCCTGCTCTTGTTTGTTAAGGAGTTTCCCTTTCATGAAGGCTGTTTTGTTTCTCCCATCCCACATTCATGAAACACCAGTAATGTGCTGCCGTGATGATTTTTATTTTCATTTTCCCTCGGGTAGTGCAGAAAAGAAGGCAGAAGCCGTCTTTGGAGCCTTGCTTCGTAACTCTTATTTGCCTCCCCCTTTTTCATCGCGTATTCCCTTTGACCTGACTTATTTCCATCTGGCTCTTTTGCTTGTTTGGGGGAACAGACTTTGCTGCAGAATGTTAGATGTGGAACGGCCTTGACAACTGAATCCCGAACTTCACGTAAAAGCAGTAAACAGGTCCATGGCACCAGGGCGAACTTCTGCTGCCCAAGCTGCTTGGGGAGCCTTTCTGGATTTAAACCTGTCTTGTCAGGAGGTCCATTCTGCACAATATAGGAATCGGGCCTCTAGTGTCGTGGCACCCAGCGGCACCTCAGTTGTCTTTTCAGCACCTACTGAAGGCCTTCCTCTATCAACGAAATTTTTAATCGTCTGAGGCCCTCATCTGAGGCCCTTCTTTGTGTGCCTCCTCTACATGAGGTCCAGAGGGTGGCAACATGAGAACAGGCCTTCTCTGTAATAGCTCCCCATTTGTGGAATGCTCTCCCCAGAGGGGTGTGCCGAGTAAAAACGTCTCCCATGGAGGCCTTTAAAAACAATGTGCTGCAGCTTCTAGACCAGTCTCAAAGCAAGCCTCGCATAGAGCACATTACATGACTCCAACCGTGAGGTTACCAACCAATCAGTCAAGGTGGGCATGCTATTCCTGTCTAAGAAAAAGATTGTTAAAAAATTTAGAAAACCCAAAAGATTATTTAAAAATTTAGAAAACTCACATTTTCTAATGTGGAGACCCCAAGATAAAAAATTCTAGATGGGCTGGCCCACCCTCCCCCTGAATTCCATTCCTGGTGAGATGACACCTCTGGGTTGAAGGAAACAGCCATGTTTGTTTCCAGTGCTTGTCACTCAGAATAGCATTGTTTCCATGAATGGAGTTTCTCTTTAGCCAGGCATAGGCAAACTCGGCCCTCCAGATATTTTGGGACTACAATTCCCATTATCCTTTACCACTGGTCCTGTTAGCTAGGGATGATAGGAGTTGTAGTCCCAAAACATCTGGAGGGCAGAGTTTGCCTATGCCTATCTTTAGCTATCCTGGCTAATAAACCTTTCTCCTATAATGTCCAATGGTGGAGAGGAAGAAGTTACATAAGAGATTTGTTGCCCATCATTGGTTAGGGAGGTTATTACAACGTGCAATGATGAAACCCTACAACGAACTGAGAGATCGTGTTTTGTTCAAGGAAATGCAGAGAGCTGAGATGGGAAATGGACCTGACAGTATAATGGTGCAACACAGACATGGGGCCCGAGGGTGGCAGCCCAGTCGTTTCGCTGAGGGGATCGCAGCTGCGAACAGTGAGGAATAGTAATATTCAAGCACCTGTGATCACGAGGACAGGAGCCAGAAAGCAATCCTGGCTTTCAGAAATGACACACTTGTATAAAGCTGCCTAGTTCATAATGGGTCCCGAGGTAGAACCACAAACACTCAGCCTTCCAGTTTTCTGGAAAAAACTCAAAATAAACTTGAGGCAAAATCTGCAATTGCCACAATTCACAGTCCAAATGCCTCTGGGTTTAAACCAATTGTTTTCATGGTTTGTGGCAGAGGAACTGATTCTGCACCATGGGGAGATGTAAACACTTAGGACTGAGTTAAAACCATGCATGATTATACATTGGAGAGCATGGATGAGGATAGATGGCTGGGTGGTAGCATTTCCATATATTTGGCTACCATTTTTGCTTGTTCAGAGCCTAGCATTTAAGGTTTCAGAAAGCATGGGAGCAACCAGGACTGAGAACTACATTTGTAGGAAATAAGAGAGCCTGGATATAATTGCTACCCAATCCAGCTGCTGTTAGTGCAAATTGCATAAATAATATCCATTTTGCAGTCCAAATACACTGCCAGCTGAGCCATCACAATGCATATTAGGAGGCATTTGCACCGAAATGTTGGTGGGCTTTCATAAGGATTGCTTTTTGAAAACTTGATCTATGGTGAACATTTGGATCCCTCCATTTGGTGGCGTGTCAGGGGTTACCAAATGGTAGCGACTATTAGGGACAGAGGGAGAAAACTGACCAAGTTCGCATTTAAAAACCAACTCACCTCATTTGCACACTGGTCCCATCACCTTCTGGCAAATAGAAGGGGAAGAAACAGAGGCAGTGAGAGATTTTACTTTCTTGATCACTGCAGATGGTGACAGCAGTCACAAAATTAAAAGATGCCTGCTTCTTGGGAGAAAGCAATGACAAACCTAGACAGCATCTTAAAAAGCAGAGACATCACCTTGCCGACAAAGGTCCGTATAGTTAAAGCTATGGTTTCCCAGTAGTGATGTATAGAAGTGAGAGCTGGACTATAAAGAAGGCTGATCGCTGAAGAATGGATGCTTTGGAATTATGGTGCTGGAGGAGACTCTTGAGAGTCCCATGGACTGCAAGAAGATCAAACCTATCCATTCTGAAGGAAATCAGCCCTGAGTGCTCACTGGAAGGACAGATCCTGAAGCTGAGGCTCCAATACTTTGGCCACCTCATGGAAAAGACTCTGATGTTGGGAAAGATTGAGGGCACAAGGAGAAGGGAATGACAGAAGAGGATGAGATGGTTGGACAGTGTTCTCGAAGCTACGAACATGAGTTTGACCAAATTGCGGGAGGCAGTGGAAGACAGGTATGTCTAGCATGCTCAGGTCCATGGGGTCACAAAGAGTTGGACATGACTAAACAACAACAATCACATGCGAACCAAAACCTAGCTATTCTTTAAATTCACGCTTCTCTGAATTTTGCAATGCACTTCTCCAGCTAAGCAATGTGAAGAAAAATGCATATGCAAGGGTAAAGTGTGCAAGGCAATGCATAGATGGGTGAAAATATGCCTGATATAGCAGAACATTGCTTTGCAGCAATGTGTACACATGGCAAAGTTACATTTTAAAAATGTGAAAATTAGGAACAATCACCACTAAAATGCTGATGATTTTTCATGAGAACGTGAAAGAAGAAGAAGAAAAGCCCACCACACACTGATACAGAAATGTGGAGAGCTGAACTGAAGACTGGGAAATTGAGAAACTGAGAGAAACCAGAATTGGCAGAGTCACCCATCACTAGTAGCGATTGGGTTCCACCACTCCTGCTATTGTCTGTCCTCCTGCCCAATCCACATTATTCACATGCCAGCCTCTGATTATTCACAACTTCGGGAAACTATAGCTATTCACATAGCTTCAAATCCCTCCATGGCTTACCTTGGATTAGCCTGGAAATAAGCTGAGCCATTAACCAATGTAATAATAATTATAATTAGGAAATGACTGGACTTATTTCCAGGCTAATCCAAATTCAAAACAGCACTCAGCCTTTGCTGCCTAAGACCATAGCTGAAGGTCATGGTGTAGCTTTTAGTCAATATAAAACTCAACAGCTTGGGACCAGTTTTATTTGAGCGATGCTTTTAACTCGTCCATACCCACTTGATGGCTTTGATCTCTGGAACTTGCACTTTTACAAGTGCCATATAATGTTCCTTCTGCATCTGCGAAGGATTTCTCTTTTGGCACAGCGGCCCCCATGCTCTTGAATTTCCTTCCCAGTAACATCAGGGAGGCACCTTTGCCACACTGTTTTCGACATCTAATAAAAACTTACTTGTTCGGACGAGCCTATCCAGAAATGAAGCTTTGTCACACATTATTGTTCTTAACATCTGCTGATTTTATCTGGGTATTTTAAAATAAATAAATAAATTATACTATTTCGTGCAATATATTCATGAAACTATATGAACTTCAGTGCAAAGATTTTGAAAATGAAAATGCACTGCAAGGTCTATAACTTGAAGCCCCAGTTTGACTAAGTTTTTTTACTCTTGGAAAAATTGCTGTGTGGTTGGTTTTTTTGCTTTGCTTTTGCTTATTAAGATATGCGCTGTCTTCTTTTGCATACACCAAATCTCCACCTCCCAACCTGTTCGCAGGTCGACACAGACTTCTTCTCTTTCTTATGTGCTAAATTCTCCAGTATCTTATCCGGGGTGGTACGTTCCTTACCTTAATTACATCCTCTGTGCCCATCTGCCACTGCTCAACTTTTTGGGCTTCTTATCTTGGCTACATCTGCCATCCTGGCTGTTGTAAACCCTAGAGGGGGGGATTTGCAATTGCTCCAAAGTAGACATCCCTTCCAAAACAGATCAGAATATTGACCACGGCAGCAAAGTTGCAACCAAAACAGAGTACCTAAGAATGAAAACCCAGCTACTCTTGACAGTAAACACGCACACAATAAGCAAGGAAATTTAATTATTGGAGGAAGTCCGCTGAGGAGGGAAGTGAGCATACATTTTAATGAAGGGAAATCAGACCATCAGAGCAAGCGTCCTAGCGGAGTTGATCTTTCTCCAAGATGCAATTACTAGCTGGCCGGAAGACTGGGAATTTAAATGAAATTGTCAGTTTGAGCACTTCTCGTGGATCATCTGAACAAGAAGAGGCTGCGTTTAGCTCAGCCTAATTCCAAAAACGCCACATTGAAAACGAAGTGGGTCTACTTCAGAGAATGCAAACTGTAGCCACAGAAACAATTCCTGCCCCTGCCCCCATTTGTGCCAACAAATAGTTGGCATGTCTAGATGCAAATCAAGGTGTGGATCCCGCCCTCCTAACAATCTGAGGTATCATGTTGAGATACGTCAGGTGTGGGGAACGTTTGGCCTTCCAGGTGTTGCTGAACAACTCCTGTCATTCCTGGCCATTGGCTAGGCTTTCTGGTGCTTGTGGGCATTGCTGTTTGACAATATCTAGGAGACCAAAGGTTCCTCACACCTGAACTATGTCAATAAAGTGGCAGATTTCCTCATGAAATCCTCATCAGTAAGGAATTCTTATCAGTCAGTGCTTACCTTGATAGTTCAGCCTCCTTCTGTATCACTCAATGTACTTCTCCTGATCTTACTTGACATTCAAACCAGTTTAGGACCTGAAATTGTGAAGAGAATTATTTTCCTTTCTTGTGACTACATGTGAGGATGCGACTACAGCTTAGGATCGATCAGTTTGTTGACTGGCAAGTAACTCACTGGGCACAATGAATGTGCAGCCATAGGATGTATCAAATAATATATTACATTGAGGGGCGAGGGGCAGTTAGCTTGCATGATGCTGGGCAAAAGATTCTTGCATTGCAGGGGGTTGAACGAGATGACCCTCGTGGTCCCTTCCAACTCTACAATTCTATGATGCCTGAGTTCCTTGTAATTCTGGGGGTCTAGCAAGGGTTAAAATCTAATGGGGAATTCCATTGTTCAGTTAGCCAAGCAAAAGCCGGGCGTATGGCACCCCATGTGGAAAATGTTGACTGGAAAACTTCAAAAGCTCAACAACTTTTGAAATATGGCAACTCTACCATAAATACCACATAAGTATGCTTATTAGTCTGATAAAGGATGGTGCCCTGTGCTAGAGGGCAAATGGCCTTACCTGGTAGTGAGAAAGACAAAAGCTAGTGTGTGAGAGCTGGGCTAGAAGCAGGCAGAAACCAGAGAGTGAGAGCCATGCTTGATTTCTTCCTGGTGCCAAGGCTGTGGCTATGAGAGAAGGAAGGTTTTCTGGGGTGTTGATGCTGTAAGCTCCTTCATCAGTTTGTATATATGTGTATATACAGTCTCTGCTGTCCCTCATTCCAAGGAAACCAAACCCTGAATAAGTGCCTGGAACCTCTCCTCACACCGCTTGTAGATTGAGGTGTCATGCAACAATACATATACACCATCCCAGTTTGCACATCATGGTAAACTATGGTTAATATGATTGTGTCTATGGGCACTCTTCCACACCTCCCCACTTATGCTGGGATCATAGGAGCCAACTCTTAGAGGCTGAGGTTCCTTCGGCCTCCCCAATAAAAATTTGAGGGGGGCACTCCACCCCCCACCCCTGCAGTTGATGGGCATTGCCATTCAAATGGTGTGTGTTTGCCATATCATGTGATGGATTATGAGAGATGGGGCTTACCTGGTCACCCCCAAATATTTTATTCAAGATGGCAGCCTTGGCTGGGATGAAACAAACCATGATTCCAGGCTTTGTGTTACAACACAGCCAGAGATCATGGCTTGTTTCAGATCTAACAATACATGATTCGCGGCTGGAGCTGTTCTTGGCTTACTGATCACGGTGTGTTAGAGCAAAACCGACCATCACCCCTGGTTTGGACATAATGAGAGCTTAGGGATTGTGGTTTGTTTCCACTCAATGTGAGCAGGAAGGAGCAAAAAAGTCTCTTAGGATCGATTAGGACTATTAACTGTGACATGTGACCAGTTCCACTGGGTTTGTTCCTCCGCACTTGAGGTAGAAAAATGAAGAGGCTTTAAAGTTCTAGCTTGGTTGGAGTCTGAGATTCAGTTCTCTGATCTTATCTTTTTCCAGATCTAGTTAATTTTCTGGCACCTGCTTACAAGGTGGATTTAGATAGGAAGTTTTGTGCACAGCCCAGCCTAAGTAATACGGCAGGGGTATGTTTCTGTGGCCACGTAGACCTTGTGTTTTCAGGGAGTTTGAAACAGTGTTTTTCTACCTCACCAGACACAATGACCCAAAGTGCATCTGCTCAGGCTAATGAGTCCCTGGAGAGAATGCTGGACCACTGGATAACAGCAGGCCAGACGACCTTCTGCAAGAGTTGGGCAGGTCAGCTCAGGACAAGCAAGGCCTCTAATGAACTGCACTTTCCCAGACGGTTCACAGGGACATCATCACCCAGGACCTTGGCACAAAGCTTCCTCCCTCCCCACCGCCAACACACACAGATCAATTTCCTCAAATAAAGGGCATTTAGCATATTGGGGACACTAGCAACAGCAGGGGAAAGGCTCAGGATGTCACTTTTTATCTGAAATACTGGAATGGACAATGGCTGGTCTTCCTTGTGTACCTGAGAAACAGTCTGTGCTAATGTGCACTAATGTTATCAGTGTCAGATTTATGTATAAGCTAAACAAGCTATAGCTTAGGGGGCCCCTCTCTTGCCCCCCCCCCAATTTAAAGGGGAAAAAACCCTGGATGTACATTTCCAAAATATAAGATAAAAAACAAATAAAATAAAACCTACATACAGCAACAGTGTTTTGTGTTGTGTGGGCTCCTATGATGTAAGTAATGGGCCCCGCCTGCTATATAAAGGGCCCCATTACCTTCAGTATCCAATCTCTCTGAAGGTGTGGTCTGAATTTAAGTATCTGGCTGCAAGTAGTTGAAGTTTGCAAGTGGTGTGGCAACAGGACCAGGTTGGCCTTGAATGTGACAAATGTGCTGTGGTGGCCTCCCTCTTCCCCAGCAAGAACCATAAGGCTACCTGCGGGCCATCTTGCCATGAGGGGAGGAGAGTTCTTGTTTCTCTCCTTGCAGTTTGCCTTGGCTGCTTTATTATATAGGGTTAATCCGTCCTTGTTGCTTCAGTATTTTCATGTACACTGTTACAGAAAAATGGCACAGAAATATTTTAAAGTTTTTGGGATCCCCTTATGGTTATGGCGGGATGCAGGTGGCGCTGTGGGTTAAACCACAGAGCCCAGGACTTGCCGATCAGAAGTTTGGCAGTTCGAATCCCTGCGAGCTCCCGTTGCTCAGTCGCTGCTCCTGCCAACCTAGCAGTTTGAAAGCACGTCAAAGTGCAAGTAGATAAATAGGTACCGCTCCGGCGGGAAGGTAAACGGTGTTTCCGTGCGCTGCTCTGGTTCGCCAGAAGCAGCTTAGTCATGCTGTACACCAGCTCCCTCGGCCAATAAGGCGAGATGAGCGCCACAACCCCAGAGTCGGTCACAACTGGACCTAATGGTCAGGGGTCCCTTTACCTTTACCTTATGGTTATGGCAACAAGCACCAGCCCTGTCTAATAAAACAACCCCCATGGTCTCCGTACAGGTGACGGTTTATTATTTTTAATACTAAACAAGCAAACAAGTAATTGATGAGGTGCCCCCACAATTGTGAGGCTGAGTACGTTGTGGTGATGATTATCTGGCAGTGGGATGCCGGTGGATATCTCAAGGATGCACACCTTTGCCGTTTTGCTGCTTCCCAAATAGGAACACACACATCCTTAAAAAAATAAAAAAATAAAAATAAATAAATAAATAAATGACCAATCAAATCAAATCAAATCAAATCACATCACATCATATAAATTCCAAATTACAAATCCGAATTTTAAATTTTTGTTAGGGGTACCCATATTTCAAGTTCCGAAGGGGGTCCAATCATCTTCTTGCTGCTGCATTAATGTCCACAAATCTGTCCAAATAATGTTCATAATTCTATCCAGTCCTATCTTGCTGTTTCCACATCTCATCTTGTTATTTTTATATATTTTTCTTTTTTCTTTGTGACCTCTTCTAATAATCTCCTTAAGCAGGTAAAAGCAAGTTGTAATCCTGTGTGAATTTTTCCGTTCGTCCAATAGCCATATCGAGATGGTTTTCATATATCATCACTTCCATAAATAAAAGCACTCTTTCCATCATTAATCTTCGCAAATCTGTCACCTTCTTTAGTCCTCTGAGATTTGCCCGCAGTATGAAAACAAATCCATCCTCCCAGACATAAATCTTTCGACAGAACTTGCCAAAATGGCGATGCTGTTTTTTACTGCATCATCCCAAAGCTCTTGTACTTTCCTCAATCTCCTTAAAACATGCTTTTGGTTAAAGTTTATCTCCACACAGTCTTAAATCATCCAGTTTAGGTCATTTAAGCGGCATTTCTGACTTGTGAGGGGGCATTATTGGTTAATCACATAGAAGAAAGAAAGAAAAGTCCCCCCCCCATCAAGTCCCACTGCCGACATACCGAGCCTTGGTGTGTCTTCTCATGATATATTCCTGTTTATCTGACCCGTCTTCTTTCACAGAGGTCCCTTCAATTAGCAGTCTTTACTCCCCATTCTTCACTTGAAATATGTGCATTTGCTTTTACCTAATTGTTTATTTTCAAGTTGCTGCAGCTAGTGGCGCGAATCAGAGACAGCGTCCAGAAGAGCCGAAGTCCACACAAGGGCGTTCTGCCTAGTGCCCTCACCCCCTCGAATCCGGGGGTGATTTATGGGCACAGCAGGCAAGGGCAGTCCCCCCCATTCCCTTGGGGGGGGGGGGCAGAGAGGCTGCATACTCCCATCACAGCCTCTTAATTACCTTGTGTGGGTCGGAGAGATGTTATTGTCGGCCATCTTCCAATGTGCCCCTAGTGGCCCCGCCAGGAACACACACATCCTGCAACAACAATCTTCCACATTCTGCTGAGTTCCATCACTTGACATCATCCAGCTAAGATGCATATTTAGAAATAAACTGGTCTAAAAACAGGAAAAAGAAGAGAGACAAATTTGAACAAGACTGGAGGTTTAAGGAAGGCTGGAACAGTAAAGAAGGGGAAAGGTTTGACTATGAGAATTTATTTTACATGTCACCCCAATCTCTGAATGAGATTCCAGGGGTTCCAGGCACTTACGGAGGGGTTGTGTTTCCACTGGAAAGATTGAGGCACAGTGGAGGCGAGTGTCTTTAAGAAATATGGTTTATTAACCCATATATAACCACTTAGAAAAGCATTTACAGCTTTGCGTCTTCAGTGTATGCCCTCCACGTATCTAATGGGAAGATTCAATAACACCCCCGTGCACCAAAGACTCTGCATCTGTAAGTCGGGAGATGTAAAGGACATTCAACACTATTTGTTACGATGCCTTTTATATACATCACCTAGACAAAAATTCCTCAATTACATCCTTTGCTCTCTTTCCAGCTGAACTCACCTTGAGTAAATCTCTATTTTGCTGGCTGGCAATAATGTATTTACTACTGCACGGGCTGCAAAATTTGCCTTGGTGCAAGTAAGTTGAGAGCTAGGCGCCAAGACAAGTATCGTAAAGGGGAGTGTGAGACGTGGAGTGCTTAACTTATGCAAGAGTGATTTCTGCATTTTTGTATGTTTGCTTTGCTTTGTTGTTGTTGTTGAGTTTTAAATCAGTTATTTGTATCCTACGCATTGTGACCAATTGTGACAGCTTATAGCTTTTAGCAATAAAGATTCATTCATTCATTCATTCATTCATTCATTCATTCATTCAACCAACCAACCAACCAACCAACCAACCCATATATACACCTGGAAGTCTGCAATGGAGGGGGTGCAGAACATTATACTCCAAGAGTGTCTCTCATTGCCCCTCCCATAGCTTCTGCAAGCTTGGGTCCAAAACAGCAGTCAGTCATGGAGTTTTGGCATTGTTCTCCTTCTCCTTCCCAACACACCTTTTGCCCAAAACCCAAGTCTCCTGCAAAACACTTTCCTCCCCTGTCACCTCACACCCCTCTCCATCACCTTGGCAGCCTGTGTTTTGCAGAGACCTGAGTACCTCCTTTGATGTGTAGATACCTGGCCATTGATGTGTAGATACCTAGGCTACTTTGCCTAGGCTAAACACAGGAATTTCTTTTGGAACAGTTCAGGAGAACTGCTGAAGCCTGTATTTCCCCCTTCAGTATCCCAAATATTAGCTAGAGTCTGATATTCATTAATTTATTGGTTTTGTAACTCTACACTGCCTTCCCTATCTGGTATCAGCAATTATCAGAGGCTCAAATCCCTCCCCCCATCATATAATTATTATTTTGCATAAAGGGGGTTGTTATTGTCAAGAATGGGATCTGCTAATACAGTTAAAAATGTTAATTACAGATAAAATATACTTTTAAAGTAACATTTAAAGAAGTATCTGTTCTATCTTTTTTCCCTCAGGAGATTGGAGAGCTAGGTTTTGGGGTGTGCTCCCTTCCTGGTCTCAGTAGACATGGGTCTTTTTTGAATAAAGCAAACCCCTGCTGAGGTGCCCCCCCAAACACCAGGCCTTGGGGAGGTTGCGCTGCTGCCTCCCCAGCTGTTGCCTTTGTCTATGGACCTCCTGTGATGTGACCAAAGGACACGTTGGCTGAGGGGAAAGATGCAGTTATTAGGGAAGTGGTGATATAAACTGGTGCTACCAATCAGGCCTCTGACATATCACCCACCAAGCAAATCTTCTCTATGTCTCTGTCTCCCCCTCCGTCCCTCCATGCCAAGCGGCTTCTTCTGTTGTGGATCCTGGCCTAATGATGCTTCCACACCAGGTGTGCTGCATTCAGCTGTTGTTTGCGAGCAGTTCAGCAACAAGCCCCCGGAGAGGTTAATAACTTCTCTCAATTTACAAATGTTTTGACAAGACTGCTTGCTGACCTTTATGGTGATGGGAGTGATAATGATGCAGGCACGACCTCTGCCTTGTCACCATTTGGCCACTGCATCCTCGTGAAATAGGAACTCCAGTGCCCTGGGAGATAATCTGCAGGAAGCCTAGTGCCAGAGCAATCCTGATGGCTTTCCCAGGCCCTCACTGCATTGTTTTGAAGCCTGCAAGCATCTGGCGGTGGGTGGAATCCGCATTTGAGACCAAGCGCCAAGCCAAAGTTGACTGCTGTCATTATACAATAAAACAGCACGTTGAATTTCCCATTTCTAATTGAACAGCTGAAAGCCCCCACAGACATTAGGCACTTGTTTATGGATCACTCGTCAGATCAGGAACTGGAAGGCACTGCAGCCAGCTAGTAAGGAGGAAAAACCATTTAAAATACATTGGAAATGTTCCTTTGCTGAATTAATGAACAAAACCTTGCAAGCTGTGGTTACACTTGGAAACTAAATGCAGGTTACCTGCTTCACCCCTTATTTCGCTCAAGTTGTGGATGGGAAGGGAAAAATTAAAAGCAGCAATTTCTTTCCAGGATAATTTTCAATGCAAATTAGTGTTAAGTAAACTGTCAACGGGAGAAAAGCAATGGCAAACCTAGACAGCATCTTAAAAAGCAGAGATATCACCTTGCCAACAAAGGTCCGTATAGTAAAAGCCATGGTTTTCCCAGTAGTGATGTATGGAAGTGAGAGCTGGATCATAAAGAAGGCTGATCGCCAAAGAATTGATGCTTTTGAATTATGGTGTTCGAGGAGACTCTTGAGAGTCCCATGGACTGCAAGAAGATCAAACCTCTCCATTCTGAAGGAAATCAGCCCTGAGTGCTCACTGGAAGGACAGATCCTGAAGTTGAGGCTCCAATACTTTGGCCACCTCATGAGAAGAGAAGACTCTGATGTTGGGAAAGATGGAGGGCACAAGGAGAAGGGGACAACAGAGGACGAGATGGCTGGACAGTGTTCTTGAAGCTACCAGCATGAGTTTGACCAAACTGCGGGAGGCAGTGGAAGAAAGGAATACCTGGTGTACTCTGGACCATGGGGTCATGAAGAGTCAGACACGACTAAACGACTAAAGAACAACAACAAACTGTCAACGCAGATTGTGCACCTTTGCTTTCTCATACGAAGTCCACACTGGTGGGTGCCAGTTAAGGCCATTTCAAGTGAGATTGCTTTTCTACATGGAAATTTCATGTGCTTGTGTGCATCCCCTGCCACATGTATATCCAGGCACAGGCTCACTCTATGCCCAAAGATGTCATTGGATTATGACATCCGTCATTCCTGAAGACTGGCCAAGCTGGCTTGGGTAGAGGTTTGTTGTATTCCAGAACATCTGGAGAATGTCAAGTTGCCCACCACTGCTCTCGTCAAATCATCTTTTGAAACAAATTAATTTTTGTGATATGTATCGTCCAGAAGTGGAGAAGATGCAATTAGTTTGGCAACTGGCAGGCATTTTTCATAGGCTTGTTGGGTTCATCCGCCTACCCTAAGCCTTACCATTGACACTTTTCCAAGCTAAACATACCCAGCTCCTTCAACCGTTCCTCATAAGAGTTGGTTTCCAAACACTTGATCATATTGGCCACCCACCTCTGCAAGCATTCCAGCTTGTCAACATCCTTCTTAAATTGTGCCACCCATAACTGGACACAGAACTCCAGGTGGGGTCTGACCAAGGCAGAATAGAGTGGGACTATTACTTCCCTTAGGGATGCGGGTGGCGCTGTGGGTAAAACCTCAGCGCCTAGGACTTGCCAATCACAGGGTCGGCGGTTCGAATCCCCGCGGCGGGGTGAGCTCCCGTCGTTCGGTCCCAGCGCCTGCCAACCTAGCAGTTCGAAAGCACCCCCGGGTGCAAGTAGATAAATAGGGACCGCTTACCAGCGGGAAGGTAAACGGCGTTCCGTGTGCTGCGCTGGCTCACCAGATGCAGCTTGTCACGCTGGCCACGTGACCCGGAAGTGTCTCTGGACAGCGCTGGCTCCCGGTCTCTAGAGTGAGATGAGCGCACAACCCTAGAGTCTGTCAAGACTGGCCCGTACGGGCAGGGGTACCTTTACCTTTACCTTATTACTTCCCTTGATCAGCACAGTAATAGTTGATGTAGCCTAGAATAGCATTAGCTTTTTTTGGCCGCTGCAGTTCTTGTATTGTTTCAGAAAGTGTAAATTAGGTGGGTTTGCCTTTTAACTATGAACTGAATTGAATTTCACCCTCATCCTGAGCTGGGTGTGTCTGAACCACAGATTGGCAGAGGAGGAGGGGGCAGCTGAGTCCAGAGAACAAAGAAGTAGGAGAAGCCGCAGCTGGATTTTCTCCCACAGTTTTGGAGCATTTAAACCTCTGCATGCCTCTGGACAAGCTGCAACCGGGCAAGCCCACTTATGAAGCTATGAATAAATGGACCCACATTTGTATGAAGCCAAACAAACAAACACACCATGAAAGACTGGAGGGCCCTCGTTTCTTTCCTTCCTTTCTCCTTTTTTGGGGGGTGAAGTGAATGAAGTAAAACCAACAAACAGTCTATTACGATATTGATTGTTCCCCATGCATCATTATAACAGGTTCTCACACCATTTTCTCAACCACTGGTGATCAATAGCATCACAATCACAAAGAGCACGCGCGCGAGAGGCTATTTTTTCATCACTTTTAAAAGGTTTACACAGCGGCTTCTCAAATTAATAGTGCCCTCCCCCGCTGCTAACTGCTGGTCATGATTTTTATCGTTTGACAAGGCCATTCAGAGAAATGCTGCTTCTCTGTGGGAATTATAAAGGTTCTGGAAGCAAAACGTTGGCACAGCTAAAGAAAGAGGTGGACATTTAAGCTCCCCAACTTGGTCAGATAAATACAGGTGACCCGATTGCAAAATTCAGGCCCTTGCATTCCAGTGGCTATTCTTTGGTACAGCACTTACATACACTGGCTCCATTCACTCACCGAAAAGAAGAAGACTGGGCACTGATCTTTTAATATTTCTCAATCAGATGCCCCAGTTACTCTGGAAATCCTTTAACAACCTAATTATCGACCTAATGTTCTGGCTTGCAACGAGACCCTATCCTCTATTTTCATCAGGACCTGCCCCCTCCCCCCCCCCCCCCCCGGTTTGCTAGAGAGGGGAAAACCTTTCCCTTTGTGGGGAAAGGGGGAAAAGTGAATGAGCATAACCAGGAGGTAAGAGAAGGGCTGAGAAGAAATTTTAAGGATGGTTTGGGCATAGCTGAGAAAGAGAACAACTGTAACCATTCCAACAAAGAAAAGTCACATTCACACCCTACAAATAAAGCAGTTTGGTACCTCTTCCTCCATAGGATTATTGGAGCTGCAGTTTGTTAAGGCTGGGTGTTGTTTGGAGATCCCTGTTCCCCTCATAGAACTGCAATTCCTAGAGTTCCCTGTGACGAATGAGTGATTGTTAAACCACTCTGTGAGGGGACTAGGGGTCTCTGAATGCCCTAAACCAGTGGTGGCCAAACTTGGCCCTCCAGCTGTTTTTGGACTACAACTCCCATCATCCCTAGCTAACAGGACCCGTGGTCAGGGATGATGGAAATTGTAGTTCCAAAACAGCTGGAGGGACAAGTTTGGCCACCACTGCCCTAAACCAACTACACTTCCCAGAAATATGTGGGAGAAGCCACAACTGTTTAAAATGATATCACAGTGCTTTAAATGTTTGGTGTGAATCTGGCCAAAGACAGGTAAGCTTACAAACAGGTCACAAAGGTGGCAAGCATCTCTCAACAGCTGTCTTCTCTGCTTGCTACTCGAATATGAATAATTCTTTACCCTTCCATGGCTTAGGGGAAGCTGCCATATTCCAAAGCCCATCCATCTATTTACTCCAACCTTCCCTAATATGGCTACCCAGACGTTTGGATTACATCTTCCATCAGCCCCAGCCAGTATCAGAAATGATGGGAATTGTTGTTTGAGACAACTGGAAGGCTGGGTTGTGTAAGGAATTCTGCAGTTGCAGAGAATCAGGACAGCCAGTTGCAAAAGAAGGCAAAGACACTTTGAATAGCAGAGCAGAAAAGGGAATTTCAACTCATCGTGTAACGACACCTGCTGAGACTCCCTCTTTAGCTATTAAAAGCCGCAGGAGCCCAGTCCTCTTCTGGCCTCCTGTCATCTGGTCACTCTTTAATATTGGAGGAACCAGGAATGAAAGAGCAGTATATAGATTTAGCAGCATCCCAAACCGCAGGCCTGACCTTTTATATACTGTATTATCAATACTGTATTGAATTGTTATTATGTGAGCTGCCTTGGATGAGATGCACTAAGAAAGGTGGCATATAAATATTTCATCATAAATATTGCAGGGGATTGGATCAGATGACCCTGTCAGTGTTTGTAAAAAAACAACAACGTTCTGACCTCCCTTTGTTGCCTCAGCCTGGTCCTCAGACCCTTGTCAGCATAAAAGAGTCCACAAAGAGTATCCTTGCAGAGTACTTTCTGCTTTTATTCTTAAAAGTCTTTCTGCAAACACGACTGACCAACTGTACACACATCAACACTAACAGCTTTCACTAACCAACCAACCAACCCAACACCAAACTAACATTTCTCACTCTATATATACAACCCGGTGCAGGCCGCTGACTCATGCTGACCCAGCTTTTTAAGCATTAAAGAAACAGGGGTCCCTTCCAAATCTTGTTGTTGTTTAGTCGTTTAGTCGTGTCCGACTCTTCGTGACCCCATGGACCAGAGCATGCCAGGCACTCCTGTCTTCCACTGCCTCCCGCAGTTTGGTCAAACTCATGCTGGTAGCTTCAAGAACACTATCCAACCATCTCGTCCCCTTCTCCTTGTGCCCTCAATCTTTCCCAACATCAGGGTCTTTTCCAGGGAGTCTTCTCTTCTCATGAGGTGGCCAAAGTATTGGAACCTCAACTTCAGGATCTGTCCTTGCAGTGAGCACTCAGGGCTGATTTCCTTCAGAATAGATAGGTTTGATCTTCTTGCAGTCCATGGGTCTCTCAAGAGTCTCCTCCAGCACCAACTCTACAATTCCAACTCTACAATTCTATGATTCGATGACAACAACCCTGCAGGGTAGATTAAGCTTAGGGAGTGTGTAGCCCAAGGTCACCCACTTAGCTTCATGGCTGTGTGGAGATTTGAACCCAGGTCTTCGAAAATCCCCCATGTCCACTGCCACAGCACGGAGACCATGGCAGACCGTCCCCCAAGGAATGTGGCCCTTCAGAGATACAAAACATTCTCCACCATAACTCCAGGGCCCAGTAAACTATCACAGCCCCAGTAATTTTGAAAGCACAGGCAGAGCTGAAGAGATTTCAAAAAAATGTCACAATCTATCCGAATAAGTATGGTGTGTTCAGTTTCATACCCAGCCACAGGCCGAATTGCTCACAATTAGAGAACAAAAGAAAGAAATGGGTTTTCTGAGGATCTGCCCAGCTTCGGGACAATGAAAAGGGGTGCAGGGGTCAAACCAATTTCCTTACATGCTTCGTCCATGGCGCCATATATGTGGGAGCACTCAGCTGTTCTGCCAGAAGTTGAAAATGAGAAATTTCAAGGGCTATTAAGTGCTCTGTGAATTTTCACAGGAGCTCAGTGCAAAGTTATTTAGCACAGGTGTTTGGGTAATTGTGATGCATTGGGAGAATTTGTAGAGCTCAATGGTCCTCAAACCTCCACCTGCTTTGGGGTGGTGGTTTAAGTACTACAGCAGTGGGTTACCAGAGACACGAAAATCAAAAAATACGCAGCCATGCAGGCTCGCTCCACAACTTCCCCGACGTTGGCCATCTTTCTTTGTTTCTCGCATGTTGCTATGATCGGACTGCATCCTCTCAGCTCTGAGCAGGAGTGAGAGGTTGAGTACATTTAGACAAATGAACAAATTGGACTTTTAGCCAAGCTCGCTTACAGGGCAAGAGCTCCATTCAAGTCTGCTAACAGAATCGGATTGCTCTGTTTTACACTTGAAGTGCCCGAGGGGAGGGGGACGGCGGGGGGTGTCACTCCAGTGTGAGCAAGACTTAGCTGATTTATTTTATTCATAACCCGTGAACTTTCTGTGAGGGAGCAATGGTTCTAAAAGGAAGAAGGTTGGAAATGAATAGCTTATGAAGCCAGACAATATAGGAGAAAGAGAGAGACAGGGGGAAAGAGAGAAAGGCATGTGACTGGCTTCTGTGGGAAACATGATGCAGGTCTAAATGGACCTTTTAGGCCACCATACCTGTAAGGCACTATTGAACCCACCTTAAGTGTAATGGCTCCCCGCTATGAATCCTGGGAGCTGTAGTTTGTAAAAGGTATTGAGAATTCTTAGGTGACCCCTAACAAGCTACAATTCCGAGAGTACGAGGGAACAGTGTGGGGACACAGGGGCAGTTGCCCCAGCGCAAAATTGTTAGAGGGCACAGAATTTCAACACCTGGTGCTGCCTCAATATAACTGTGCACTTACATCACTAGGCTCCATTGAAAATGACTTCTCCATGCGAACCAAGAAGTGACCTCTCCTGACAACAGAAGAGCTCTTCTTTCTTATCAATTTCTTATCTCTGCAGCTGTGACATGCACACTCCATCTATTTCCCTCCCTGCAGCCCTGGGCACTGGCAACTCATGCTAGGCCACTGCAAGGAAATCCCTGCTTATGTGTGCAAGTCTGTTCCGCCCCGCTCTGCCTTGCCTCACTCTGTCCTGCCCCTGCCCCTTTCGGTGCCAAAAACAGCATGCATGTCAGTAACCGTGCATGTGCTGAACATGCACAAGTGAGGAGGTGCCTGTGGTTTAACGTTCAATTCCTCTTCCCCAGGAACTCAGGGAAAATTATTGGGGGGACGGGCTTTTAAAATGCATATAGCTTATGGCGCTATTCTCAAGCCATCTATGATGATTCTCTGTCTCCCTCCTATTAGGCAGAGTGAGGCAGCTGCCTCAGATGGCAGAAGCTGGTGGATAGAGTGGTGGCAAGCTACCAGAGGATAGAGTGTGCATGTGGCATGACCTGTGGTGTACCCTCTAAGCTTGCCTACTTCCCTTAAATACCAAGGAAAAAGTGCTGCCACAGAGACTCAACTGCCATTCATTCTGTCTTCTTTCTTAGAAGGGCACCATCTCGTTTTGTGCCTCAGACAGCAAAATGTCTTGCACTGGCCTGTTCTGTACCTGGCCACACCTACCTGCTTTCAAGTTAGTGGTCTGGGATCTTAGAATTAGAAAGCCACTGAGTTTGGGGGACTCCCAGTTCGTATGCTATTTTGTTCTCAGAAAAGGCAGGCTCCTGAATAGCACCTGCAAGTGCAAAAAAATAAAAATAAAAACCCCAGTGCCTCTCTCAGGTGGAAAATTCTGCTGGCATTAGCTCTCACTGTATCATGTACATACGCTATTCATATCACCTTGATCCATTACCTGCTTTTCTTACATCTAGAAACAAATCTGATGCCTGCCTGCGTAGGGCAAAACAAGTACTCCATGGAGCTTCCGTGCAGATTGCTCATATTGTGAGAGCAGATTGTGCTGAAAATATTTTCCCAGCTTGAAATGTCCAGGCTGCCTTTACAGCTCTGGCTGCAAGAGCATTGGAGGGTGAGAGGTGGGGAGAAATCAAGGGAGCGGCAGCTGTTTTAAAAAATACATGGAAGCCTAGAGGGCTGCTGAGACTTGGGGGTCGGGCTTGCTTTGAATTACCATCTCTTTCCAAGGCCTCCAGCTCTTGTGCTCGGCTGAAAGGGCCCCTTGAGGGAAGGACAATCTCTTCTGTCCTCTCATGCACAAATCAATTGATTAAAAGATGCTTCCCGGGTTCACAACAAGACTACGGACGAGGGATTTGCAAGGAAACAGCTTTTCTTTGACTTTGCCCCTGACGATGAAATAATAACACAGCCAGCGGTTCTCGCCGAACTAATGACACGGGCCATAATTAAAAGATAATTAAAATACAGAAAAATAATTGTTTCACCTCTGGCTCTCCAGGTTGCAGGACTGAAACTCGGGATTCCTTTGCTCTCCGTGGTTTCGGGGAAATAGATCAGAGAAAAGGAGCCAAGCCGCAGCTCAGGAAATGGCAACCTGTTGCCGAGCGGTGAAGTGCCATTGACTTCTCTTGGATGCATCAGCATCTTGGAAATTACCGTGTTAGTTAGAAGCAGGAGTTATTCTTGGCCTGCTGCTAATGCACAAATCCATTTGATTGCATTCCTCCTCTCCCCTGAGGAGCAGGCGTGGAGAAGCATAAAATGGGTAGAAGATAAGGCGGTGTGTCATTGGGCTCCGGGGGCATCAATCAACATGACAACAAATATTCTTACGAGGCATAAAATCACCAAGCCCAATCAGCATGCAAAGATGCAGGTGAGAGGGAGGAGTCATAACCTGCCCAAGCAAAAGGAATTTGGAATTCCTGTCTTTTGAATTCTTTCAAGCTCTGCAGTCTCACTGGTGATTTTAATGTGCACTTCATGCATAGCTGTCAAGCGTCCCTTATTTGACGGGACAGTCCCTTATCCCAGCGCCATGTCCTGCTGCTGTCCCTTATTGATGATGTCCCTTAAATAAGCTACTGTCAGGGAACTGACATCAGAGCGAGAAGCGGAGGCAGGGCTTCAGAGCGATGCCGGAGAGGGAACCAGCAGGGGGGAAGGAATTCAGCGTGACACCAATAGAGAGGAGAGGGAGAAGGAGGAAGCGGTGTCAGAGCTCCAAGACCCTTCAACCGAAACTAGCGGAGAGAGCGCTGGCATGCCCCTGCCTTCCCCTTACTTGCGCAGAGGCGTTCCGCGCAGGGAACATAGGAGGAGACTTGGGGTCAAACGGCTTTTATGCTGGAAGAGATTCAAGAAACGCCCACTGACGGATTCTGCAAGTGACTAACAGGTCACGGAGGGCGAGCTCTAACCCTAAACATGGTTGAGCAAACAATCTAACTAAACTGAAGGCAATTTACGCACAAGTAACCCCCTCACAACCATTACAGCTACTGAAGGTAATGGGGCCCTTTCTATGTCCAGCTGTCCTTTGTCAACAACAAATTGTTGCTGTTTTTTTGTGTTGAATATATGCTATATGGTAATTTATGGACCTAATAGGTATCTAAAGCCATTTGCACGCAACAAAATATGTATTTTATCAAAGTAACTGTTGATCCCTTATTTTGGCTGCTGATCCCTTATTTTTGAGGCTGCTGGTCCCTTATTTTCAAATCTGTAAGTTGACAGCTATGACTTCGTGTGATGCAGAAAAGAGGTGTTTCAGCATTTATGACAAACATTGCAACATGTGAAGAGGAGGTATGTATCTTCAGACAAAAACACACACATATAGGAACACAGGAAGCTGTCTTCTACTGCGTCAACTGGGGACTAAACCAGGGGCTTTGGGAATGTGAACTTCCTCTGAACTTTGGTCCTTTTCCTAATAAGAAGCTGCTTTATCCTGAGTCAGATCACTGGACCCTCTAGGAACTCTAGTTTGTAAAGGGTGCTGGGAACTGTAGCTCTGGTGGGCAAATTACAGTTCCCAGGATTATTTGGGGGTGTGTGCATGTGCTTTAAATGCATTCATGTGTGAGAGAATGAGTGTATGGCTCATAAACGAATTGCTTTCCCGCCCTACTTGGGTAGAGTAGCTGTCTGGAACCCTGAACAGGAGTGCTCCCTTGAGAAGCATCTTGTGGCCCACAATTCAAAGATGCTCATTCTTAAGTTCATGATCAGTTGAAACTCTCGGGATAAGGTTTGGCAATCGCACAGCGAGCCGCGCATTTGAACAAAGGCTCTTTAGAAGAAAATTGTTCTGCTTGTTCACCCTGCCATAAATTCCACAAATGCCTCTTGATTCAGCGATGAGTCGTCAATTCCAGCATTTGTTATTCAAATTACTAATGCTTATTTAGTGTATTGGGGGGAGGGAGGTGCAGGCGGGTTAGCAATCTGCACATAAAGTCCCAGCAGGAGATGATTGCTTCCCGAAGAACAAAGGAGGGAAGCTGACATTCGGTTGGCAAAATACCTCAGAGTTTGTGTACATGTGCTCTGTCTGGAGCAACTGTGGGTTTCTTTCTAGGAAAGCCGTAAATGAAACAGTGGTGATTCAGCTTCAGCAGAACAGGAAGCTGGCGCCGTTACAAGTTGGTGCTGAAATAGCTATTCCAGCTTGCCCGACATCTTTAGCGAAAAGAAATATCTAATTCAGCTGATTATTGGAATCCTGGGCACTAACAACTAGCATGGGTATTTTCAAAAGAAATACCATCTCAGTCAGGGGTGTAGAATCACTCTAAGCCAGCCTTTCTTGAACTTGGGTCCTCCATTGTTGTTGGCCTACAAGCCCCATCATGCTCAACGCTGGTCCCGCTAGTTAGGGGTGATGGGAGTTGTTGTCCAACAACATCTGGGGTCTCAAGGTTGAGAATGGCTGCTCTAGGCCAACAGTTCATCACATGAGCGAAACCATTATTGGGCTGTACCATTTCAGAATGCAGGTGGGGGACACTGCATGAGTGACTTCTCTCCAACATAAAACATTCTTCACACACACACACATAGAACATGAACGGATATGAAAGCAACCTAGGCTAGTTTTCGAAGTGTGAAGTGGTTGTATTAAAAATGGGTTGCCTTAAGTGGTGTTATCTCCCATCCACAGCTCAAATGGTACAGACTCGGGCTACACCATACAGTTAAGCACTCTGACACCACTTTAAATAGTCACGGCTTCCCCCAGATAATTATGGAACCTGTAGTTTGCTAAGGGTGCTGAGAATCGTTGAGAGAACCCTATTCACCTCACAGAGCTACAATTTTCAGAGTGCTTTAACAATCAAGCCATATTTCCCAGGGAACTCTGGGCACTGTGGCTCTTTGAGGGGGAGAGTGCTCTTGTACTGGGGTCCTGCTTACAGATTTCCCACAAGCATCTGGTTGCCACTGCGAGAAGAGGATGCTGGACTAAATGGGCCATTGGCTCAATCCAGTAGGCTCTTCTTACGTTTTCAATCCTATGCAGATCTATTCAGATCACTTGGTTTGATGGGGTTATTCCCAAATAATTGTACAAAGCATTATTTTCTTTTTTTTCCGTACAAAATACAGATACGGCTACTGCTTTAAAACCCTGTCTTTCCAGGGTTCCCCAACCCCAACAGACACTCAACATCGTTGGGGAGGGGATGTATTAACAGCCTGGTAAATACATTCCTAGCGACGCGGGTGGCGCTGTGGGTTAAACCACAGAGCCTAGGGCTTGCCGATCAGAAGGTCGGTGGTTCGAATCTCCGCGACAGGGTGAGCTCCCGTTGCTCTGTCCCTGCTCCTGCCAACCAAGCAGTTCTAAAGCACAAAGTACAAGTAGATAAATAGGTATCGCTCGGGCGGGAAGGTAAACGGTGTTTGCGTGTGCTGCTCTGGTTCGCCAGAAGTGGCTTAGTCATGCTGGCCACATGACCCGGAAGCTGTCTGTGGACAAACGCCGGCTCCCTCAGCCAATAAAGCGAGATGAGCACCGCAACCCCAGAGTTGGTCACGACTGGACCTAATGGTCAGGGGTCCCTTTACCTTTAAATACATTCCTAGGTGAAAACACCTACGGTGGGTGCCTCCAGAGGTATTGTTTTCCTGTTTGGCCAGCAATATCCAGAGGGGTAAAGGGTGTCACCGATTAAGGGCACTTCCAGAGAGTCTATTTATCCACCCTGATTTGTTTGCAGGGAAATTTGATGAACGTGGCCTAAAAAGCATCCACTCTGATTTGTTTGCAGGAAAGTTAGATCATGTTGCATCAAAGGCAAGTATTATCTCACACTTTTCAGCGCGATTTCCCATCATTTTCCTTACTGGAAAAGAAACCGACCTTTTGATGAAGTGAGTTTCTTGTGCAAGAACTCCAAATCTGTTGTCATTTTGTTGTTGGAATTTAGCAACAGTCTGGAAGTACCCTAAATTTGAAGGCCACAGGCTCATCAAGAGATCTAGGGTATTGTTTAGCAGGATATGTGTCCTTTAGGGGTGATGGTGGTGTTGCTGTTATTGACAATAATTTTTCGTATCTTTATTTTAGTTCTTATTATGAATAATGTGGAAATTGTTCAATTTTGTTATGTATTTTTGATGTTTTATTTATTGTTTACAGCCTCAACACCTTCGACATGCTCTGTGTCAGGAAGGTTTGGGGCATCACATGGTAGGACAGAATCTCAAACAAAGATGTGCTCTCGGAAGCCCACATTCCCAGCAGGTTCGTACTTCTATTTCAGTGACCTCTATGCTGGCTTGGTCTTGTCCACAGAATGGAAGATGGCAGGTTCCCCAAGGATGTGCTCTACGGGCAGCTGGCTTCTGGCACCAGGCCCATTGTGTTATGTCACATAAACTACATCTTCAGCCTCCCCCTTCAGTTACACAGGCTACCATTCTTAAAGTAACACCCTGATTTTTAGAAAACTATTGAATGCTCCCCATTCAGGTGATGCAGAAATACCGTATCTTTCACTCCATTGGACGCACTTTTTCTCTCCTAAAAAGGAAGGGAAAGTGTCTGTGCGTTTTATGGAGCGAATGTGTGGTCCCTGGAGCCAAATCGCTGTTGCCCCGCGCTCCTGGGGTGCTCTTTGGGGGTGGGGGGAAGCCACACTGCTCTGCCTATAGCCTTTGCTTTCCCCTGAAGCTCGGACAAGGTTTGCAAGCAGAGGGAAGGCTGTGTGTTCCTGGGATGGGGGGGAGGAGGAGCCACACTGCTCTGCCTACAGCCTTTGCTTTCCCCTGAAGCCCTGACAAGGTTTGCAAGCAGAGGGAAGGCTGTGTGTTCCTGGGATGGGGGGGAGGAGGAGCCACACTGCTCTGCCTACAGCCTTTGCTTTCCCCTGAAGCTCCGACACGGTTTGCAAGCAGAGGGAAGGCTGTGCGCCTTTGCCCCGTGCTCCTGGGGTGCTCTTTGGGGGTGGGGGGAAGGAGCCACACTGCTCTGCCTATAGCCTTTGCTTTCCCCTGAAGCTCGGACAAGGTTTGCAAGCAGAGGGAAGGCTGTGTGTTCCTGGGATGGGGGGGAGGAGGAGCCACACTGCTCTGCCTACAGCCTTTGCTTTCCCCTGAAGCTCCGACAAGGTTTGCAAGCAGAGGGAAGGCTGTGCGCCTTTGCCCCGTGCTCCTGGGGTGCTCTTTGGGGGTGGGGGGGGGAGGAGCCACACTGCTCTGCCTATAGCCTTTGCTTTCCCCTGAAGCTCCGACAAGGTTTGCAAGCAGAGGGAAGGGTGTGTGTTCCTGGGCTGCTCTTTGGGGTGGGGGGAGGAGCCTTTGCTTTCCCCTGAAGCCCTGACAAGGTTTGCAAGCAGAGGGAAGGCTGTGTGTTCCTGGGATGGGGGGGAGGAGGAGCCACACTGCTCTGCCTACAGCCTTTGCTTTCCCCTGAAGCTCCGACAAGGTTTGCAAGCAGAGGGAAGGCTGTGTGTTCCTGGGCTGCTCTTTGGGGGTGGGGGGAGGAGCCACACTGCTCTGCCTATAGCCTTTGCTTTCCCCTGAAGCCCCGACAAGGTTTGCAAGCAGAGGGAAGGGTGTGTGTTCCTGGGATGCTCGTGGGGATTAGCAAATTGCTGTCTTTCAGTGCCTCCTAATTCAACTGCAAAGGATTGCCTAACTGGATTCTGAGCTCCATTTGAAGTTTAAAAATATTAAGTTTGGGGATTTCTTCAAGTAGCAGTTTTGCAGAAATAGTCATAAATACATGCAAAGCATCTCCACAAACCAGTAATAGTGAGCTCAGCTAAAACTGAGCAGGCATCTGGCTCAGGAACAGTTTAAACTGCACAACTATAACCAGACATCCTGTGTGTTTGTGTGTGGACCATGTTCCTAGCAGCTAATCTTTATTGCTGAAAAGAGGCACTGATATACCACTCCAAATCTATAATTCATTATACAAATTCTTACAAGTACAGTCCACCTATACCAAACCAAAAACATTGTGTTCTCTTGTTATTGAATGGAAGCTATTTATCTGCCCTCTTTTCCTCCTCTGTTCTTTGCTGAGTCCCCCCATTTTGAATCTTCCTTTCAAAACAACCATGCCCGTTTTGAGAAAACTTCAGAGATTTAAGAACTGGAGCGCAATCATTTCATCTCTTTGCTGTTCCTCCATACTCCAAGCACTTCTCATTTGCACAGCCCTGGTTTCTCTCCCTGACTATTAATATTCTTGATTAATAACAGTAAAATGCTCAAATTTTAGATTTTGTGACTGCTGCCAATACTGACTTCCCAGTGATAATGAAAACAGCTACATTATAATGGAATGTCTGTCCTTTTTCCATTCTCTTCAATATATACTGTGGCTCGCTTTAAAGCAGCAAAGTGGACAGGAGCCACACACTTTGCTGTTTTAAATAGTTTAGTACAACATTTGAGTCAGATTTTTTTTTCTTGTTTTCCTGATCTAAAAACTTGGTGCGAATTTTGGTCAGGTGCGTCCTATGGAGCGAAAAATACGGTACCTTCTCCTGACAGATGCCAATGGATGGTTTAAAAGAAGGCCTGAAGACATGGGCCCTTCTGTTTTTCTTAAAATATGTCCTATCAGTATTCTGGGAATTGGCTCCAAATTCCTTGGACTGCATGACTTGAATCATAAACTCCTGCTGGTCTCTTAATCACACATCCTAAGAGCCTTGGTAATCTCTTGTCCTGACACTCTTGGCATTCTAATCCCTCTATGTAAATTTCGGAAGGCTCAGGCTGAATTTCCATCACTGACACAAAAGGCATGTGTATAAGCAAAGACTTTTTAAGCTCCAGCGCTCCTGCTTCCCAGACTGAAGTGTTGATCCATCCTTGATATTAAATTAAGACCTGACATTAAAAGGGGGGGGCGGGTTCACCCCGCTCTGAACCAAAGTGTAGACGTTTCTGCAAAATTTTAGGAATACAGATCAGAACAGAAAAGTATTAGGAAAACATATTTCAATTGGAATCTCATATAACAATATCCTAAGAAGACCAGAGTTAGATCTAATTATATCTGCATTAATACTGGGTGCATTCGGTAGTAATGTAATTTTTGAAAAACTGATGCCAATATTGTATTTTTAAATTGCTGCAGTATGCCCTGAGACCTTATGGTGAAGGGCAGGTATGGCAATGAAGAAATAATTATTAGAATTGTGTGGCTATAACAAAAAAAAAATCATGTATATAATTTTCTATATTAACTGTACTTGTATGGCTGCTCAATATATACAGTGGTACCTCGGGTTAAGAATTTAATTCGTTCTGGAGGTCCAGTCTTAACCTGAAACTGTTCTTAACCTGAGGCACCACTTTAACTAATGGGGCCTCCCACTGCTGCCGGAGCACGATTTCTGTTCTTATCCTGAAGCAAAGTTTTTAACCTGAGGTACTATTTCTGGGTTAGCAGAGTCTGTAACCCTGGGTACCACTGTATAGCGACGTCAATGTAGATGACACTGTCTAAAGGGCTGTCACATGGAAGACAGAGCAAGATTGTTTTCTTCTGCTCTGGAGGGTAGGACCTGAACCAATGAATTCAAGTTACAAGAAAGGAGATTGGAACTTTCTGACAGTAAGAGATGTTCAACGGTGGAACAGACTCCCACGAGAGGTGGTGGATTCTCCTTCCTTTCAAAGCAGAGGTTGGATGGCCACTTGTCATGTTGACATTCTTGTATTGCAGGGAGTTGGATTTGGGGTCCCTTCCAACTCTACAACTCTATGATTCTTTGACACTTCACCAAATAGAAGAGGACAGATTCCTACCCCCAAAGAGCTTGTAAGGCCACAGTCTTTAAACACACTAACCAGTAGGGTGCAAGCAGAGACTCAACAGCCATTTGTTGGGCGATGCTTCAGCTCAGCATTCAGTGCCTTGAGTAAGGAGTTGGACTGCATGGTCTTCTCAGTGGCCGCTTCCTGACTCTGGAACTCCCTCCCTGGAGAAGCTAGACTGTGGGAGTCATAAAGCCAAGGCAGAGGCTTGTAAATACTGCAGGGTGCCTCCTGACATTCCTCTGGGCAATGATTACCTTATATGGTGAAGGGTGGAATAAAAGCCTTGACCGGATGAGGTAACAGGAGACTTTGGAAAACGGCCATGCGGCTGGGAGGACAAAGGAGAAATAAAAGTTACCGGAGGAGAGAGGTTCGAAGGAGCTGCCCTCCATTATTATGAAAATACTCGCTGCCTCATTGTGTCTTCTTTCTATGCTATGCTAAGCACCATCTATGACGGCAGGCTTCCGTCACTAGACTGCCTTCCTCCTTGCTGTCCTTCCACCTGCTGGTGAGGTCCTTCTTGTTCCAACCAGCTTTTGGGAATTGACTGCTTTGAATGAAAGGGCTGGTGTTGTGCTGTTTTTATTGTATCTGGTTTTTTTAAATCACACACACAGAGAGAGAGAAAGAGAGAGAGAGAGAGAGAGAGAGAGAGAGAGAGGGAGGGAGAGTTGTACCTTGGAAGATGAATTGATTCTGTTCCAGAAGTCCGTTCGACTTCCAAAGCGTTCAGAAACCAAGGTGCGGCTTCCGATTGGCTGCAGGGTTTGCGGCGCTCGGGAGCCAAGACGTTTGACTCACAAGTCGCTGGGGATCCAAGATACGACTGTGTGTGTGTGTGTGTGTGTGTGTGTGTGTGTGTATCGTTTAAATTCTATTAATGTTTAATTGTTTTTTAATTATTTGTTTTTTCTATCTTTTTAGCAATTCTTCCTTTTAACCGTAAGCTTTATTGAGTCCTGTCAGGAGAAAAGGCAGGGTATAAGTAAATACATAATAATTATTAAAATAATAAATGGTTAAGTCTGTTCTTCTTTTTAAGGATATTTGCGATCAGCAGTGTATGGTATGGTGGGGCCTTGTTGCTCTCCTCACCGCCTGATTTCTGAGTCACTGCTGTCCACTGGGAGGGGGACTGAGAAGGGAGATGCAGAAGGGAGGTTGCCATGGTACAAATGCACTGGCCTGAGGACCATATATACTGCTCCATTGCATTTCCACAGCGCCGGTGTCCCTGCCACCTCACATTTCCCCTCCCAATAGGTAGCTGTGACTCAGAAGTTGGAAGAGCACTAACTCTCCACCATTACCACATTCCCTCTAACATGTTTCAGTGGGAAACTGAGACACATGTCTTCTGGGACCAAGCTGAGTCACATCACATGCGCAAGAGCACGGTACCCCAAAACGCGTGTTTTGGGACAACATGCGATCTCACATGTTTTTGGGCGCCATGCTCTTCTCTGGGTCACATGACTCACTCAGGAGCATGGCCACAGAAGACACACATCTTTAGGCACCATGCTCTCTCGCAAGATCGCACTGTTGCACAATTTTGGGTTCTGTAGTCTCACACATTTTTTGAGAGCCATGCTGTCATGTGGAGGCACGCCCCCCCCTCAAAAACAGGATGTCCCAATTTAATTTGAACCATTGAGGGGTATTTTTGCCACCCACTCCTGCTTTTAATGTTCAGTTGCAATTTGATCAAGACACCTGCTTCTTGGGAGAAAAGCAATGACAAACCTAGACAGCATCTTAAAAAGCAGAAACATCACCTTGCCAACAAAGGTCCGTATAGTAAAAGCTATGGTTTTCCCAGTAGTGATGTATGGAAGTGAGAGGTGGCCCATAAAGAAGGCTGATCACCAAAGAATTGATGCTTTTAAATTATGGTGCTGGAGGAGACTCTTGAGAGTCCCATGGACTGCAAAAAGATCCAACCTATCCGTTCTGAAGGAAATCAGCCCTGAGTGCTCACTGGAAGGACAGATCGTGAAGCTGAGGCTCCAATACTTTGGCCACCTCATGAGAAGAGAAGACTCCCTGGAAAAGACCCTGATGTTGGGAAAGATGGAGGGCACAAGGAGAAGGGGACGACAGAGGACGAGATGGTTAGACAGTGTTCTCGAAGCTACAAACATGAGTCTGACCAAACTGCGGGAGGGAGTGGAAGACAGGAGTGCCTGGCGTGCTCTGGTCCATGGAATCACGAAGAGTCGGACACGACTAAACAACAACAACAAATGACTCTGTCACATGCTGTATTTTTTATGGTTAGACTCGCTGAAAATCCCTGCTTGCAAAAGTGAATTAAAACTTGTTTAAAGAAAGAAAGAAATACAACCTCCACCACGATCTGGCAACCCCAAGCTCTCCGGCCACTGGTAATGCTTTACCTAAATTTGAAGATTGCTTGGCACACATGGAGCTGTGCCCTCTGTCAGAATGAGTGAGGTGGATTGTGCACAGAATTGATTTGTACATATTGTTCTTAAAGGACATGGATCTTTCAACTGGGAGAAATATTGGTAAGATCCAGCCTGTGCCAGTGAGAATTCTGAAACTAGTGGTGCAGTTAGGTCATTTTTAGACTCCGGGCCTAGTGGCCTTATGTATGGTAAGCCTTTCCTACTTAGGGCTGTGATATGTCTGGATTTTCCAGGACGTTACCAGCATTTCAAAGGCAGAATTGATGTCTGGGGGGAATTTCTAAAATGTGGCACTGGATCTTAGGTATGTCAATCAAAAAGTCATGTTTT
This sequence comes from Podarcis erhardii, assembly GCF_964252035.2. NCBI lineage: Eukaryota > Metazoa > Chordata > Lepidosauria > Squamata > Lacertidae > Podarcis > Podarcis erhardii. Next base: position 105,151,286 of record NC_138498.1, on the reverse strand, counting down.
TTTGTAAACAAAAGCCCAACAACTTTCGGTTTTCCCCCTTAAAAGCTGAACAATTTTCCTTTAAAAAGCTCCACAAATGGCAACCCTCTTTGGACTACATCAGCGAGGTTGAGAGGGGGGGTCTTGAAATATGGCAGCCCTATCCCTACTGCCATTGTGGGCCCTTCTCCTCACCCTGCTGAGCGAGGCCTGGACATTGGCCCCCAAGTCCTGCCCTGGTAGTGTCACTGCCTGAATCAAACCTTATGTTGCAGACCTTTCAATACCATCTGGGAAGAACGACCTTGAGCTAAACTGGGAGGCCTGTACAGCTATTCAAACTAAGGCTAGGCAAAAAAAAAGGTACATTCGCTTCCTTAAATATGAGATAGCGGGGCTGTGCTTTGTACTGATTAGAGCCTAATAAGTATTTATGGCATAACAGGCTTTCCTAGCCTCCCCCTGGGTTTCCATCCGTGAGTAGTCCATTCATCTTTATGGAAATGGTTCTTTTCACTTTATGACTTGTGCACACAAAGAATAATTTGAAACTTACAGCATATTGACATTGAAATGTGGGGTGTCCCCCCCCTTTCCTTGAGGAATAAACATGCATTGTGACTTTCTTCTTTCTTTCGTTTTGAGAAATACCGAACATGCCAGTGACAACAACCCATTAATCACTAGAACTAGTTGGGAAGCCTCAGTACACTTGGCTGGTCTTTTTTCCTCCCTAAAAAATTACCAGGAGCAAGCAATTTGGATAAGAATCAACCAAATATAACAGCTGAGGAACAAACAGATCTGAACACGAGGGAAAAGTGCAAGCTAAATTTCAGGGGCCAGGAGATTCTCGCCGATTGATGGGACTCTTGTCAGGAAAGCTTCTGAGGCTGGGTGAATAATGACATCTCTCTTTGAATTTACAACATGTTTATAGAATCAAAGATTCTGTGACCAGAAACCCCAGCTTCACTGACAGGAATGAAGTGCACATGCTGAATAATGTAACTTTCTTTTGCCGTTGTAAAGACTGCCATCCTAAACATACCGTATTTTTCCGTCTATAAGACGCCCCCATGTATAAAACGCCCCCTATTCTGGGGACTCAGATTTAAGAAAGACACGAACCGTGTATAAGACACCCCCTAATTTTTGCCTTTTTTAAAAAGAAAAAAACCCTAGTCTTATACATGGAAAAATACAGTACATGCAAGGACTTCCATCAAAGTAAACATGTGCAGGATCAAGTCTGGTGTCAGTACATGACATTCTTGGGCATCAACCAGGATACTCTCCTACCTCCCCATCCGATCAGCTTAGAGATTCCATTTTAAATTTCCCACAATGCCATGGAGGGGTGTGGCATTAGGGAAATTCAAAATGGCTGCCTGATACAAACCACACTGCTACCGTTGTTTTCATTTCGCGTCAATATGGAAATTGTGCGGTGCAGTCCTAAAGCAGAGCTGGCTCTTGATTTGAGCAGGGTGCTTGGTTGAGTTTCATCCCCCCCCCTTCCTGCCCCATATTAGTGACCCCAGTGAGTTTTTCTAGCAGTGGCAACAAGTCCTGTTTGCCATGGGCTAGAACTTCACCCCCAAAGGTGCAGTCCTCCATTGCTGTCCAGGACAGACAGATGCCAACAAGAGACTTGTATGTCTTATAAAGTGAAGTTTGCTGTATGGTCTTAAGGAAGAAAGTGCCCAGGGTCAAAGGATCCCATTCAGAGACAGTTACAACCGTGCCACAGGACTGTCTCCCACCATGAGATCAATCTCTGGGGCTGCTGTAACATTCAAAGGCTCGCCACCACATATGGATTCTCTTATTTATCATCACCACCACCATCATTATTTTCATTTATCAGTCACTTTATATAATAAAGTGTGTCAGAGCAACCTGACAAAATGAAACGCACCACATAAAATCAATTTAAAACCAGAAAAACTGAAAATGAAAAAAATACATAAAATGTTCACCCAGCAACATCTTGGACTCACAGCTGTTCATGGAGGCGCAGGTTAATTCTGTGTCCAGGGCAGCTGTCTACCAGCTCCACCTGGTACGCAGGCTGAGACCCTACCTGCCCGTGGACTGTCACAAGTGTAGTGCATGCTCCCGCTTGGACTACTGCAATGCACTCTACTTGGGGCTACCTTTGAAGGTGACTCAGAAACTGCAATTAATCCAGAATGTGGCAGCTAGACTGGTGACTGGGAGTGGCCGTCAAGACCATATAACACCGGTCCAGAAAGATCTTCATTGGCTCCCAGTATGTTTCTGAGCACAATTCAGAGTGTTGGTGCTGATCTTTAAAGCCCTAAATGGCCTCGGTCCGGTATACCTGAAGGAGCGTCTCCACCCCCATCATCCAGCCCAGACACTGAGGTCCAGTGCCAAGAGCCTTCTGGCGGTTCCCTTGCTGCGAGAAGTGAGGTTACAGGGAACCAGGCAGAGAGCCTTCTCGGTAGTGGCGTCTGCCCTGTGGAATGCCCTCCCAGCAGATGTCAAGGCAATAAAAAAACTATTTTACTTTTAAAAGACAACTGAAGGCGGCCCTGTTTAGGAAAGTTTTTAATGTCTGATGCTGTATTGTTTTTAATATTCAGTTGGAAGCCGCCCAGAGTGTCTGGGGAAACCCCGCCAGATGGGCAAAGTATAAATAATATGTTGTTGTTGTTGTTGTTGTTGTTGTTGTTGTTGTTGTTAAGGTCAAGTCCTACCATCCCACTAAAATATGAGTACCCCCATAGGTAAAAAGATAAAGGTACCCCTGACCATTAGGTCCAGTCGTGACCGACTCTGGGGTTGCGGTGTTCATCTTGCTATACTGGCTTCCGGGTCATGTGGTCAGCATGACTAAGCTGCTTCTGGCGAACCAGAGCAGCGCATGGAAAGACCATTTACCTTCCCACCGGAGCGGTACCTATTTATCTACTTGCACTTTGACGTGCTTTCGAACTGCTAGGTTGGCAGGAGCAGGGACCGAGCGACGGGAGCTCACCCCGTCACGGGGATTCGAACCGCCGACCTTCTGATCAGCAAGTCCTAAGCTCTGTGGAGGTAACATTAATTAACCCACGGCCTTAACAAAAAGATATTAGCCTGGTGCCTAAGAACCTGACAAAGGTGGTGCCAGGCAAGTCTCCATGGGAAGAGCATTCCACAGACTGGGGCCACCTCTGAAAAGGTCTGATCACATGCGGCCACCCTCCACACCTCTCTTTGGTGGAGCACACAGAGAATGGGATTGTGCGATCTGGCTAAGATAGGAGGCAATGATCAGGTAGCAATGACGCATGCAATTGGCCACGAGCTTTTAGACGTTAGTGACACACTATGGGGGGGGGGGGGGCTGCGTCCAAAATGAGAAAAGCTATCACTGCTGAAATTAGGATTGAGCTAAAAATCAAAACATCAACACACCCCAGCAACTTTGCAGTCTGATTTTTCATTACTGGGAAGTGTGGGTAGATGGGCTTAAGGGGCTTGTTGTTGTTTAGCTGTTTAGTCATGTCCGACTCTTCGTGACCCCCTGGACCAGAGCACGTCAGGCACTCCTGTCTTCCACTGCCTCCTGCAGTTTGGTCAAACTCATGCTGGTAGCTTTGAGAACACTGTCCGACCATCTCAACCTCTGTCATCCCCTTCTCCTCAGGCCCTCCATCTTTCCCAACATCAGGGTCTTTTCCAGGGAGTCTTCTCTTCTCATGAGGTGGCCACAGTATTGGAGCCTCAGCTTCATGATCTGTCCTTCCAGTGAGCACTCAGGGCTGATTTCTTTAAGAACGGATAGGTTGGATGTTCTTGCAGTCCATGGCACTCTCAAGAGTCTCCTCCAGCACCACAATTCGAAAGCATCAATTCTTCGGCGATCAGCCTTCTTTATGGTCCAGCTCTCACTTCCATACATTACTATTGGGAAAACCATAGTTTTAACTATATGGACCTTTGTTGGCAAGGTGCTGTCTCTGCTTTTTAAGGTGCTGTCTAGGTTTGTAATTGCTTTTCTCCCAAGAAGCAGGCGTCTTTTAATTTAAGGTTCTTAAGAGGGTGTGAAACTCAACATGCTCTCCTGCCTTCCCCATCACTAGCGTACTCCTGGAATAATACCCAGATGCACAATGCCCCCCCAAACACGGGCAGCTTAACCCTCCTGCAGAAATCAATGGGACTTGAGAATGTTTCACTTTAGCTGGATTGCGCCCATTAATTGTACTACGGCGGGACCTTTTTACAACAGGAATTTAAAAACTTCATTGGCTTGCTCTCTCTTTTAAGTTAGAAATTCCCTCTCCTATCACAGATATATATTGCCCAACTTAACAGGACTCCTGCCGCAGAACTGCAGGGCTGGGAAGCTGTTTTATAACCTTGGGGGAACCAGCTCTGCATCCCGGCACAGTGAGCATAAACAACGTTTACCTCAAGGCTCTCTGTAGTGAAAACTGAGTGTTCAGGGATGGTCGGACAGAAAAGGATGAACTGGGGAATGGTTAACCCAGCTTCAGCTCGATGAGGAGACTGAACACAGCTCAGGATGCTCACCTGCCCAGGCTTGTGGGACGGAAAATGCACCTGTGTCCCAAGAAGCAACCCAGTAGATGGGGAAGATCAGCCTTGGGAAGATGACTATGTAGGGTGAAGTAATGTATGGAAGAGAGGAATGGGATTCTGTACAGAGCTACTTGTACATGCTGTTTGGATGCTGGAGGCGCTGTGGGTTAAACCACAGAGCCTAGGACTTGCCGATCAGAAGGTCAGCAGTTCGAATCCCAGTGACGGGGTGAACTCCCGTTGCTCAGTCCTTGCTCCTGCCAACCTAGCTGTTCGAAAGCACGTCAAAGTGCAAGTAGATACATAGGTACCGCTCTGGCAGGAAGGTAAACGGCGTTTCCGTGTGCTGCTCTGGTTCACCAGAAGCATCTTAGTCATGCTGGCCACTATGTTTTACCCTCGCAACAACCCTGTGACGTGGGTTGGGCTGAGAGATGGTGACAGGTTCAAGGGAATCCACTTAATTTCATAGGTGCATGGGGATTTGATCGCCAACCTCCCCAGTCCGAGGCTAGCTCTCTCTCTCATCCACTGCACTACACTAGATCTCTTGAGTGTGTCTGAGGACTCCCCCCCCCTCTCAGTTTTAACCCTTTCCCCTTTGTCGCAGAGCCTATCTCAGCATGTGGCAAAGCTCCTGCCTCAAACCAGGTTGAGGTGATTCCAGGCAGTGTAGACCACTGGTCCAGTTAGCTAGGGGTGATGGGAGTTGTAGTCCCAAAATATCTGGAGGGCTGAGTTTCCTATGCCTGGTGGAAACAATACTGAGCTAAATGGACCAACGATCTTATGCAGTTTCTGGCACGTACAGTTAAGCATCCAGAGCTGCAGCAGAGTTACATCAACATTATTTGACCATTCAATGGTTAGAAAACACTTCCTGGAAATATTACACGAGAACAGGCACCATGGCTCTATGGCTCTGTGTAATAGTACTTTATGGGTGTTTCAACCATGTAAGGAAGTTTCCCTGTTAAAAGTGCTGCTAACAACACAGAAAACCGATGGTTATGCTCCTTGAACCAACCAGATTTTTGTTTCTCCATCATAAGCATCTCCTTTCGTATTGCGTGGTGAGTTCCCGCCTCCCCCCTTGGAAATAAAGACACAAGACACCAGTAGTGTGGTGTAGTGGTTAAGAGCGGTAGTCTCCTAATCTGGGGAACCAGGTTCGCGTCTCCGCTCCTCCACATGCAGCTGCTGGGTGACCTTGGGCCAGTCACACTTCTGTGAAGTCTCTCAGCCCCACTCACCTCACAGAGTGTTTGTTGTGGGGGAGGAAGGGAAAGGAGAATGTTAGCCGCTTTGAGACTCCTTAAAGGGAGTGAAAGGCGGGATATCAAATCCAAACTCTTCTTCTTCTTCTTCTATTTTAGGTTAATGGGCGAAATAGGCCACAACTTTATTGATTACAGGAATTGAGCGGTATTGGCTTAGGCATTGGTACTATTGATTAACCACCTTCAGCCTGATTGCTTGAAGACCAGCAAGGGTTAACTGCAGTAGGGGGAGCGCTCGCGGAAAGAGGCAGCAGCCCTCCCGGAGGCAAGCGGCGACTCGGTGGCAAGCTATGACGCGTTGATCCAGCGCACGAGGCTGGCGGGAAGCAAAGACCTAACCTAGAAAAAATCCTGTAGAGAAAAAATCCTGTAGTGACAGAGAAAAAACCTAACCAGCTGCAAGAGGGAAATCCTCGGCCGCGCCGACCCTAAATAGGGCAGGTCAAGCCTCCTGGACCAGCCGATTGGCTGGCTGGGGATATGACACGACCGAGGATTCCCCAGTCTCGCGGGGGCTGTGAGTCAGCCCCCGCGCACGTGGGGTGGGCGTGAAGCCCACAACCCCACCTCCTCCCTAACTCGGAAGTGGCTTTCTCTATAAGTGTTCCCACTTGGAGCTCTTCTTCTGAATCCTTCTTGGGAAATATTTTAGCCTTTGTACCACGGTAGTTTCTGATTTTTACAGGGTAAAACTTTTCTCCTTCTAAAGATTGCTTTCTTTGACGTGGTTGTTCTGCAGAATCACATATGGGCATGAAGTGCCTTGTCCATTTTCTGCCTTGAATGGAAATGTTGCCTTTAAAACCCCCTAGGCGCCCCACCCTCAGTTCACGCAATCCAGCCCTCTCTTCTTAGACGGGGGCTGTTTCCCCCCCTCTGCGCTTCTCAGAGCTCTTGATCTTTTTGTAGCCAGACTTATCTCTCTTCTAATTTTAAAGCCAAACGCATCTCTTCCTTCAGCAACAGCTGGATGGGCTTTCTCCCTGTTGCTCAGTCGTGAGTGACAGTTGCTGCCACGACGTCACAAAGCTGCGCTGATCAAAAGGCTCGGCCGAAGAAGAGAGTTGACAATAAGCTGTACACTGGCTGCAAGATGTCCTATCAAGGTGGCACCTCCACAGTGCTGGTCCAATTAAGAAGAGATGGAATGTCTCAAAGGTCCTCAGCTTCGTAAGGGTGGCTTCTGGTATGTTGTTATGGGCTCGGCAGATGGAAATAGATCTTCCTTTCTCTCTTTTATTTCATGTACAGCTGGGGAAACACAGTCTTCTACTTATAGACAGGTCTTCAAATGCTCTGATTCCTTTATTTTTTGTTCATAGGATTTGCCAATGGCTCCTTTGCTCCAGGGCTTTGACCCAAAGGCTGGGTCTCCAATGCTGCTAACTGCTCTTATTTTTATCTGTAAGCCGTCTAGGGTCCCTTTCAGGGAGAAAGGTGGGGTATAAATGAATATAACAACGGTAACACTTGTGCTTCACCTCAGGCAGCTAAATGCCACAGGCTAGCCCTGTAGACATATAGGGACATATAGGGACGCAGATGGCGCTGTGGGTTAAACAGGGGCTAGGACTTGCCGATCAGAAGGTCAGCGGTTCGAATCACCGCCATGGGCTGAGCTCCCGTTGCTCGGTCCCAGCTCCTGCCAACCTAGCAGTTCAAAAGCATGTCAAAGTGCAAGTAGATAAATAGGTACCACTCCGGCGGGAAGGTAAACGGCATTTCCTTGCGCTGCTCTGGTTCACCAGAAGCGGCTTAGTCATGCTGGCCACATGAACCAGAAGTTGTATGCCGGCTCCCTCGGCCAATAAAGCGAGATGAGCGCCGCAACCCCAGAGTCGGTCATGACTGGACCTAATGGTCAGGGATCCCTTTACCTTTAGCCCTGTAGAAATGGGAAATGGAATTAACTGCAATTGTCTCAGAAAAGGTCTACAATCCCCTTTGTGGGCAGCGAATCTGCCTGTTGCCACTGGGCAGCTTTTGCGAAGATGAGGAAACAAGGCAACTCCACTGGTTATATAACTCTGCCAATCTGAAGGAGGCAGCTCTTTTAATAAAAACTGCCGCCACGCTAAATGAAGTAAGGCATTAATATGAAAACTCTTAGTGATTAGCCGTTCATTTCTTGCATCTGCTTCATAAGCCACATGAAGCTGAAACAAAAGGGTGAGGAGGAAGGAAAGGAAGAAATTGGGGTGGTGGGCGATTTTCTGTAATTCTAACAATTAATATCCTACTTGGACCTTTCTTCAACGGGAGGGATAATGTATAATTTATGAGCTGGCGGTCTTTAATTAAACCCGTATTTTCCCGAGTTTTTGACTTCATTTAATTTTGAGCTAACTGGGAGATGCAATCTTGAGCCCAGCCCAAGCTTCTTCCTTAAATGCCATGCAAGGGGCTTCCGAACAAATAAGATAGATGATTTTAATTTCCATGTTCTCCAGTGTAACACTTGGGGTCAATGTTTGCATACTTATCAAAGGCACTTTACAATTGACAACCCCTGTACTTGTTCAGCTTTCCCTGAGAAGGAACCTGATTGACTATTCTGCACTTTATTTATTATGCCTCCTCCTAAAATATAGGTGATTGATTATTCCATTATTCTATTGACCGAGGCTGTAACAAGCTATGACAAATATGTGCCATTATAGCCCATAACCAACTGAAAGCGGTAAGTAAATTAAGAGGCGGAATTTTCAACACTCTGGTACTCTGGAAAGTGAAACAAAAGAGTTTCTTTGTAACCCAGCCTTGGTAAAATGAGTCAGGCTGTTTTGTTGTCCGAGAAGGTAGAAAGTGGAAGAACGATCGATGTGGGCTCCACAAAGCAGGTAATTCCTCACAGGCTGTGGCTTTCAGATTGTGTTTTGGTTTCCTGGAAGCTCTGCAAGAATTCCTCCACGATCAAAATCAGGAGTGATGAGAGGGGGGCCTTCTTGAATGGCAACTTGCTCGTTGCGACCAATTTATTTCCCGCAAGGTGTGAATCCAAAGGAGGTTCAGATGCATTGTAGAGCTTGCCTGTAGTTCACACTGGTTGGGACAATGATCCTCTGTAGGCCTGCCTGCAGCTCTGCATGAACTGAACGTGCACCCTAAAACATAGCGCTAGAAAGTTCTATCTTGCACAAGGGTTCCACGCAGCGGCGGAGCAAGCTGATCGGGTCTCTGCGGTGGCACGCATGCCCTGTGCCCAGGGGCAGGGCCAGCCGCCTGCGGGGGTGGGGTGAGCTGGGGCAGACTCTGAGGAGTCTGTCTGCCTCTGCCCACTCAGCCGCCCTACAGCTGAGGGGGAGGCGGCGGGCAGTCTGTTTGGGGCAGTCTGGAGCTGGACCATAAAGAAGGCTGATCGCCAAAGAATTGATGCTTTTGAATTATGGTGCTGGAGGAGACTCTTGAGAGTCCCATGGACTGCAAAAAGAACAAACCTATCCATTCTGAAGGAAATCAGCCCTGAGTGCTCACTGGAAGGACAGATCGTGAAGCTGAGGCTCCAATACTTTGGCCACCTCATGAGAAGAGAAGACTCCCTGGAAAAGACCTTGATGTTGGGAAAGATGGAGGGCACAAGGAGAAGGGGACGACAGAGGACGAGATGGTTGGATAGTGTTCTCGAAGCTACCAGCATGAGTTTGACCAAACTGCAGGAGGCAGAGGAAGACAGAAGTGCCTGGCATGCTCTGGTCCATGGGGTCAAGAAGAGTCGGACACGACTAAACAACAACAGAGCCTGCGGGTGCCCAAGCCACCACATCACTCCCGGTGGCTCAGGTGTGCTGCAGGCCCCGCAATGAGTGCTGCCCGGCATTTTTGTCACCCCCCTCAGTGCTGACACCCAGGGTGGACCGCCCCCACCACACCCCCTTCCTCCGCCCCTGGTTCCACAGCTTACTGGTTAGTGTTCCTTAGCAGACGAGGTAGAAAGGATAGCACACCTGGAGCTCGGAAGAAGCAACATCCCAACAACAGGAGCACAACACGAAGAGGAAATAGCAAAAATATCTGTGTGATAATATCCCGCGCATTAAACGCGCTGAAATAGATTGTTTACAAGATTCAGCAGGAGGGAAGGAGGGAAGCAGTAGACACTTCTGGAAGCGATTTGTGCCAGAAATCATGAAGTACCAGCAGGTGATAGTTTTCCTAGGAAGACAGGATCTAATTGGTAGGCCTTCCTGGGATTGTTCCAGCATCAGCAGAGGGTATTAAGAAGACTAGCACTTAACTGGGATAACATGAGCCAGAAATAGTTACAAATCTTTAATCTGGTGTGTGGACGGTATGTTAATGAGAGACTTTTACATGGAGCTACAGTGGAATAGAGAAGCCAAAGGAAATGCACTTAATTAGAGTGACTTGATGGACTCCCATTGGTGTTAATGAGCTTCATGCCATGCCCCTCGTGTCTGCACCGCGGTGCCCTTGCAAACACACAATTGAATTACCTTTAAGCTGCTTTAGTCCTTTCCTCTCTTTCCCCTGTAACCTATCATGCAAGGACGGACCCATCGCAGAGGAGGTGTTAACAAAATGGTGCTGAACTCTCCACTGGAAATTAAATCCTCATCAACAATGCGTTTCCTCCTCGCCTGTCATATTAGTCTTTAGGATGCGCCGGAACTCTTCATTTGCATTTTAATGTGAGCTTAGCTTGCTACCAATTGAGCGGAATGTTGTTATCCAATCAGCTCACACGTGATTACATCAGACTAATGCCTTTATATTCCTTGATCCATTATAATTAAAATCACATTACTGATTTTAAGCAAATGTAAAATTTAATCAGTTTGCATATGCAGCTGTCTTTAAAAAAATGTTTTAATAAGATCTGTGACTAAGTAATGACATTAGAAGGAGTTTGGAGTTTGGTTTTTGTTCAGCAAATCAGAGCAGAAAGCGCTGCTCTGCCAAAAAAATAAAAAAAAATAAAATCCCCCTAAAAAAAATGTACCAGCCAACTAGCATAGGAATGTTGATTGCTTTCTGCTCTGCTGATTAAATCTAAAAGCTTCAAATCTGAATAAGTGAAATGCCCCAAACCGTATGAAAATCTGAGCTTTATTTATCTGGCTTTTAAAAAGCTAGCATCAGTGTTTAAATGAGAAGAACTTCCCCCAAACCGGTTCAGGTTTTGAGATCTTCTGGATAGTCTCTGGACCACCAACATCTGATCTCTGTTTGGCAGGAACTTAGGAAAAGGCCACCATGGTGACAATTCCCAGGCTTCCAAAAACTAGCTTCCAAAGGAGGCCCATCTAGCACTGCTCTGAAACCCTTCTGCCTTTTTATTTAGGCAGTATTTGGGCCTATTGAGTTGATTTGTTTTTCTGCTGCTGTATGTTTCAAAGCAATTTTAATAGGTTGTGGCTTGCTGATTGTTCAGTCTGCTTTTGCTGTATTGTTACGTTGCTAAGGTAACCCTTGTACCTACGGGACTGCCTCTCCTGTTATGTCCCACAGGACCCTCGTACCTACGGGACCTCCTCTTCTGGTATGTCCCACAGAGGAACTTATGGTCTTCAAACAAAAACATCTTGAAGGTCTCAGGCCACAGAGAGGTTAGGCTGGCCTCAACCAGAGCCAGGGCTTTTTTGGCTGCGGCTCCGATCTGGTGAAACACTCTGTCACAAGAGACTAGGGCCCTGTGGGATTTGACATCTTTCCGCAGGGCCTGCAAGACAGAGCTGTTCCACCAGGCCTTTGGCCAGGGCACAGCCTGTCTCCCTCCTTTGGCAATCCTCACAGAACCCTAGCCCAATTGGTTGCCATTAATCTGATTTGAATTAATTTTATAATGAAATGATTTTAGAATGTGTATCATTTTATTGTTGTTAGACGCTCTGAGCCCGGCTTCGGCTGGGGAGTGCGGGATATAAATAAAATTTTATTATTATTATTGCATTGCATTGCATTTTTACGTCAGCCGCCTTAAGTATTAAACATATAACAGCATTATGATTATGATTAGCAGGAATACTAATGATACAAAATAAGGAAAATCTTGGCTACAACTGATCTAATATGCCTGTGGTGGCGATGGTACCAGATTTCTGACAAAAACACTCAGCAAAGAATCTACTTCTTTAATGTTTTTCTATTCGGGTTTTCAGAAGAGTCTGTTCCACGTGGCCAGTTTGCCAATGCCTTCCTACAGGGGATGTGACTATGGCATACAATGGTGTGAATCACTCTGGATGATACCAAATGGATCAGGGTGGTTGAAAGAAAAGCTGGTGTAAAAAGCTATGAAAGGATCTGCCCGAAAAGAATGAATGGGTAGTAAAAATGGCAATTGTGATTTAGTGTAAGCAAGGGTAAAGTGGTGCACATTGGAGCAGAAGAACCCACAAAAAAGGATGAATCTCACATTGGCACACGTGGGGGCTGAATGACAAGAAAAAGCCCTTGTGGGCCATAGTCAATGAAGATCTTGACCCAGGGTGCAGCTGCTTCCAAAAAGGCAAATTCCATGCTAGGGATCATTAGTTAAGAGGTTGAAAATAAAGCTGTCAAGATACAAACAGCATTATACAAACCTACAGTGCGGCTACACTTGAAGCACTGTGTGCAGTCCCAGTTGCCTCGCCTCAGAAAGGATAGTGTAGAGTTGGGAAAGGTTCAAAAAGAGCAACCGAAATTGTTATGTACTGAAGTTCTCACCCTGGGCCAGCAGGGGGATACTGTAGATAGTTTTCACTCAGGTCCGCATATGCAAATAAGGAATTGAAAGTGACGTTCAGGGATTGGATAGTTACAGAATGTTGTTACTGTTGCTTTGTAGTTGAGCTCTATATAAGCAGGTTGGCTGAACCCTTCAGTTCAGTTCTGTTCTGGCCTGTGAATAAACAAGAGCTGTCTGAAGAATCGCTGTGTCGTCTGATATGTTCACCCACAACTTAACAGAAATGATCAAGGGAATGGTGCAAATCCCTTATGAGGAAAAGTCACATTTGTGGCTTTTTAATTTAGAGAAAATGTGTGCAAGAAGAGAAACGGGGTGTGTACAATTATTCAGGACGTGGAGGAAGTGGATGGAGAATGTTTTCCTCCTCCTCTGGTAACACTGGAACCCGGGGTCATCCAATGGAGCTGGATATTGGAAGATTTGAGTCATACAAATGAAAGGTTTTCTTAATGAAGCCCTGGAAGTTGCTCAAAGCTGGAAAATCCCAGAGGACCCTGGTAAGGAACACTGGTGGTCAAGGTGTGGGACTCTGCCCTTTCGAAACATCTGATGTGCCAACGCAGAGCCATAAGAGACACAGCAAAACACAGTGAACGTGACAACATTTGGTTTCCCTTTGTGAGCTTTATTAATAGGTTGAATTCAAATCCTGGGTCCCCTGGCAACTCCCACCTCCCAATGGAGTGGCTATTTCATGTCTCCCTGGAAAAAGTCTACAGTGGTACCTCAGGTTACATGCTCTTCAGGTTACATACGCTTCAGGTTACAGACTCCGCTAACCCAGAAATAGTACCTCGGGTTAAGAACTTTGCTTCAGGATGACAACAGAAATCGTGCTCCGGCGGCGTGGCGGCAACAGGAGGCCCCATTACCTAAAGTGGTGCTTCAGGTTAAGAACAGTTTCAGGTTAAGAACGGACCTCCGGAACGAATTAAGTACTTAACCTGAGGTACCACTGTATTTTTTTTTATTCTGTTATGACTGGTATTGTTTCTCTTTACAGCCATCGCTTTAATTTCAGTCACAAATTCTGTGTTTAAAAACCCTATGGAAGTCTCCCCCACAAGAGGCAGTGTTGGCCACCAATTCTACTGACTTTTAAAGAGGATTAGACAAATTCATGGAAGATAGCGCTATCAATGGCTACAAGCCATGTTGATTATGTCCTTCTGCCACTATAGGGTTGGGAGCCTAGTAGACAGGGGTGGGGAAGATGTTCTGACTCCATTGTGAACTTGTTGGATGTGCCACAGGGTTCAAATTGGTCTAGGAATATGAGCAGAAGACCTTTAAGGATCATTTGTACTCCCCATAGTATGTATGTGACATACCTCTGGTTAAGTACATCACTTGCATTGTGTGGCTTTTTTCTTTCTTTCAATCTCCTCACTTTTTTACCCTCAGGGAACGTATGAACCAAGTGTGTGCCTATGCCGTAGGTACAACACACTGTTTAGGCTTTAGGGATGCCGTGAGACTCTTTACACCGGTGTTGTCTTGTCGCAACAAGTTAGCACAGCTCCACCACTGAAAATCATATAAAACGGCCATTCCTTTTGCTAAGGGGGCTTTTAAGAAAGAGAGAGAGAGAGATGAGGAGATTGCCTCTCAGCATCTGTCAGGGTGATGTTTTTCTGACAGGGGTCATTGGAGAGCAGACAAATTGCTGCGGTGCCATAAATCCAGGTTATCCTTCCACATCCAATAGTTTTTTATTTAAGTGCTGGTCTAGAGATACTCTTCGCTGTGTGCACTTAAAACAAAAATGCACCTGCTGTAAAAGAACCCATGGAAACAGCTGAGTGTTTCTCTGTCCCAGGCCACCGTGCAAGGAGCGTGGTGGAAGCTCAGCACGGATGCCAAAGTTTTGGTGCCGCAGGGAAATGTATATCCTACGATTGGTCTTCCTGAGAGTGGATAATCTTCCTCAAAGGCAAAATCTGAGGCCTGGGGTGATACAAAGGAAGTTGCATACCTTGCCATCCAAACTCCAACTGGCTCCCTGCTGCATGCAAAATTAAAACCAGAGATGGTGAGGGCCTGAAGTTAATCCTATATACATAATGCAGGTGTCCCAAGGCATGCTTACATATCTGCTCATCATAAAGCCTTGCGAAATGGACTAAATGCAGGAGGTTCTATAGCATGTGCTGGCAAGGAGTGGGGCGACGAAAAAGTGAAACGATGCCATTAGTGGATGGCTGCTTTTGGTAGTGATGGCTTCAGTCTGGGGAAGGTGATTCGTTTGGGGGCATTAGGTCACTGTGCAAATGCCTCTTCTTCTTCTTCGATCACTTGTAGCCAAGTAAGATTGAATTCCATAAACACAGTTTTAACAATGAGTCCGGAAGTGACTGTGGAGGCCAATTCTGGATCCACATGTCCTTAGGAGCTGACATATACTCTCCCAGGCAACCTCAGCTACCTCCATTTAATAGAACCTCAACTAGGCATAATAACAATCTTGGCATGCTTTAAAGGCACAAGGATAGCTATTGATCCAATTACCCACTCTGGCTACTGGCCACCAGCTTTGACCACAATAGAAACTGAAACTCTCTCAATGTAGGAACATTTATGCGACCATTGTCTACTATCTAAACAAAAATAATGTAAAATACAGAGCAGAGGAAAAACAGCCCCAAATCTTACATTTATTATTGTTTTATTAGATTTATACTGCCCTTCATCCAAAGACCACAGGACAGCCTACAAGTGGAAAATAGATGTCAATGCTCAACATAATCTCTATGAAATATAACAATCCAAAAGTTTATATTAATTCAATTATAAAAATCAGAAATACACACTAAAATCTAGATTCTCATAACGGCTTTAAAAATAGGGGGAGGAGAAAATTAGCAGCAGGATACCTAAGATACAAAAACGGTGCACAAATACAGAATTTTCTACCTATCCAAAGGTAGCTCTTAATCTAGGCCCCCACAGAAAATGACAGACTCTCCCATCTCTCACCTGGGTGCTTTCCTTTTCCTCTCACCTTTTGAGATAATTCAGTTCCCTGCCTCTCACTTAGGGCTCCCTCTCTCACTTGCCCTGTGTGCTCCCTGCACCCCCAAAATGGGCTCAGGGGAGGTGTCAAGAGACCCCTCAAAAGAGTGCACAGGTGGAGAGAGAAATACTTGTGCTAATGGGACAATCACTTTAGCACGTTGTCGAATTCCACCTAGTAAAATTAAACCCTGGGCTACAAATCAGTGCATTCAGAATCCACCCTCTGGCTAAGCCCGAAGAAAAACTAAATGAGATTTCTGAAGTATCCTGGCAGGGTTGTAATGAAAACTATTTTCAAATCATGGGGTTCCTCTGAGAAGGCATCTTTTAATAATGCATGCTCATTGCAAGGCAGATGTGAAAGCAAGGAAGCTGCAGGAGGCATGCAGTAAATATTGAGGGCTGTGTTTAAGGCAACGGAGAGCTACAGGTGCATAATCACTTGCGCAGCTCACCTACCACTAGGGATGCTAAGGGAAGTCAATTCAGTCAATTCAGTTTGAATTTATAGATGAACCTACCTAATTCACGCCTTCCAAAACAATACCTGAATCGAAACACAGCCATCCTTTGAAATTCGCACTTCTCCAAATTTTTCAGTGCAGTTCTCCAACCAAACAATATGTGCAGAGATGCGTATACTAGGATAAAATAGTGCTTTGAAACACATGCTTTAGTGAAAATGATATTTTAAAAATGTGCTCTAGGAGGGGAAATTGCCTTGCAAAAATTTTAATATGAGGCAAAATTGCGTCCAACGTGCATATTAGGAGACTTTTGCACTATCATGTTCACAAATTTTCATGAGGAATACACATGCTTTCAAACAAAGGTGAGAACTGAATTTCAGATGGGAAAAGTGATTTTTTAAAAATAACAACAACAACAGAACAAAACAGAATTGACAGATCTGCCCAATCCTATGGAGAAAACAGCGTCCCTTTAAGTGTGGAAATTTGGAATGTCAGGAAGAAAAGCTCCAGCCTAACTTTCTCCCCAATACACTTACGCACAGTGAATTGCGTCACTTAATTAATCAGAAACTGTAGTTCACCCTTTGTATATCAGAGATCAGTTATTGTGCAGATGTAAGTGAAGCCTCTGTAGGTATACAAAAAGTAGAGGTAATGAGAGACCAAGATGCACATTCGACCTCAGACACATGTTACAGCACAATCTTTCGTAAATTTATTCAGAAATAAGGCTCACTGTGTCCTACTGTCTGCTATCTTGCCCTTTTAATGGATGAATGTTTATATCATGTAGATAAGGTGGACCATTTGGGTATATTCCCTCTATTAGGGCCGGTGGTGCTCCCAGGAGTTGCAAAAACTGCCCCAAAGTGCACACCTATACTATGGTTTGTAATGTGCCTCATTTGTCACCCTAGTCTTCTGATTGTAAATTGTCCCAGCTGATCTTAATATTGTATTTTTAGATGGATGTAACTCACCCTAGAACCTTATAGTGAAAGACAGGTAAGGAATCCAATAGGCAAAGTCAACAGTTGTTGTTGTTGTTGTTGTTGTTCTTCTTCTTCTTCTTCTTCTCATATCTTCAAGGAGCTCAGGGTGGCATAGATATTTCTGCTCTCCATTTTATCCACACAACAACCCTTTGCGGTAGGTTAGACCATGAGTGAGTGACTGGCCCAAGGTCACCCAGTGAGCTGCATGGCTGAGTGGGAATTTGAATTCCAACATCCTGATCTGGCTGTCTGGTTAAACAGAAGATAAGTGTACAGGCAAATTTATGGCTTTCAAACTGTCATATATGCTCAACAACTAGTAGTCTGAATTTGCTCCATTTGAGTTACATGATACCAACAGTTACCAACAAATGGGTTCCATTATGCTATGCACATCCCAACTGAAAAGAACGGTGCTATCAAAATCCCATAGTGCCATTTTTATAAAGACCCACTCAGCAAGGTATACACTCACGCCATAATAGTCGCCTTTATTTCCTGACTGTTTTCCCCACCCATCTTTCTGCCTACCCTTCTCACTCAAGCTGATTTCTGAAGAGCATAAACATCCACCATAAAAAAGATAGATGGTGATTGTTTAATGGATTTCTTTTCTTTATGCTCTCCATTCTGCCCCCTCCCCCTGCCCCGGTTCATAAGAAGAGCCATTGCTTACCACCAACAATTGTCTGCACTCACCTATAATTAGAGCTGTTGCTTTGCCTCAGGCAATTATTTCCAGCCCTTCACTTAATTTCAGCTACTTGTTGTTGTGAGGGGCATCTCTTCATTGTTTGGAAGATGTTTTCACACTGGAGTGGGTGGATGCAAATTGCTTAAGCCCCACAGAAATTAGATCATGGGTTACCGAGCCCATCGCACCACTCTGATCTGTTTAGCTTATGTCTTTACTGTTGATCGGATGTTGGGAAAGATGCCTTTAATCATCTGTGCCCTTGCCTTTGGTGGCTAGTGACCTACAGGCATCAGTTGGTGGAGAAGATGATGATTGAACCTGGTAGTTATCCGTTCACTCCTGAATGGTCCACGGAACTGTCCACAGAACTGCAGAATTGTACACAGTATTCCAAGTTGCACCATAGATTTGGATAATGACGTTACAACCTTGGTAATTTGATTTTCAGTCCCATTCCTAGTGCTCCCTAGAGTGGAATTCAAAATTTTCACAGCCTACTCAGATATTTAGAAAGTTGATGCAACTTTTAATCTGCTTTTAGCTGGTTGCTGTTTTAACTTTTCGAAAGCCTTAAATTAGTGTTGCTGATTCTGCTTGTTGAAAACTCTTTCTTTTTTTGTAAACTGCTTTGATGTTGTTGTTGGTTTGTTTGTTTGTTTGTTTGTTGGTTTGTTTTACAATCAAGCGGGGTCTAAATTTTATGAAACAAATAAAATAAATATATGGACATGAGTCTTTTGCATTGCAGAAGGGCACTTTGGCATAACCAAAAAAAGACAGCTTAGATTTGCATAATGTTTGTTAAGTTGTATGTATAGATGCAAATTTAGAAAGAGTATAATTCTAATATAAATACAAAACATCTTGCCATGCTGCCAAAGACTACATTGGGGATCTAGCATCTGAGTAGGCTATTCTTCTACTTTTCCATTATGTAAGTTAAATAATATTAATGATAAATGCAATTATCATTATACCCATTACTAAAATTACAAATTACACATTAGTACATTCTTCTTCTTCTTCTTCTTCTTCTTCTTCTTCTTCTTCTTCTTCTTCTTCTTTCACTCACAGCTGAATTAGATTGTCTTCCATAAACACGGTTTTAACAATGAGTCTGTAGGTGACTGTGGAGGCCAATTCTGGACCCACACATCCTTTCACAGTGGGGACATTGGTTTCCGGGTGGGAGTTGATCACGGTGTGGATTTGCCAAGCATGCCTTCCTCTTAGCACATTTCTCCCTTGCGTCCTGAGTTTGAGTGTCTTCAAACCACATGACACCTTTGGTAAAGGCTGTTCTCCAACTGGAGCGCTCGCAGGCCAGTGTTTCCCAGTTGTCAGTGTTTATACTACATATTTTTTAAAGATTTGCCTTGAGACAGTCTTTAAACCTCTTTTGTTGACCACCTGCATTACGCTTTCCATTTTTAAGTTCGGAATAGAGTAGTTGCTTTGGAAGATGATAATCAGGCCAAACATGACCAGTCCAACGAAGTTGATGTTGAAGAATCATTGCTTCAACACTAGTGATATTTGCTTCTTCCAGCACACTGGTATTAGTTCGCCTATCTTCCCAAGAAGTATATTAATAGTGAAATAATTATTAAGCTCTAACTGTATGTTGGTTTTATTTTATTTGTTTTTTATCTTATATTTTGGAAATGTACATCCAGATTTTTTTTCCTTTAAATTTTTTGGGGGCCCCTGAGAGAGTGGGGCCCTAAGCAATTGCTTGTTTAGCTTATACGTAAATCTGGCACTGATCTGTCTATCTATCATCTATCTGATGCTTATAAATACATACATACATACATACATACATACATACATTTTCAATTGCATGGTCCATTCACGAAGGAACTGGCTAGGCCACTTGATTCATACCATGTACAGTAAATTCACTGTAGGAAATCACCAACATTGTTTTATTTCCAAAATTTGTGCACCGCTTCAATGTTTGTTTGTTTGTTTAAAAAAAAAACCTCAAAGTGGTCTACAAAAAAGATAAAACAATAAAAGAATCTATTAGAAAAATTAAGAGCAGTTACTAAAAACTTTCAAAAAGTTAAAGTAACAATAGATTAAAAACAAATCAAAACTTGCGTAGACTTTCAAAGCGTTTGGGTAGGCTAAAGAAGAATGTTTGTGGAAAGTGCCGAAAAGACTACAGTGGAGACAACTGGTAGATATCAATAGGCAGGGAGTTCTGAACTGTAGATGCTGCCCGACTAAAAGATCAACCTCTGACAAATGCAGAATGGGTATTATGTGGCATCTGTAGCAGTGGCAGATCTGCCAATTGAAGCAGCGGAGTGGGCATATATGGAGCTGAGGTAAATATCCTCTTGGGTAAAAATCCTCACCTGAAGGAGGAACGGGAAGATCAGCAGTGGCAGCCAAACTGACTTTCAGAGAAGCTTGTTTGCTGCTGCCGCTCATCTTCTGATAGAGGAATCCCTGGCGAACCTTTGCAGACCCCAGAGCTCCCCAGAACACAGCATGACAACCGCTGCTCTTAAAAAGAAACATGCATCGGTCGGGGAGGGGGAGCTCCCAGGGGGACAATGTGTCCTTGAAAGCGCGCAGAGTGCTCTGGCTCCCAGTCATGAGCTAGAATGCCACAGCACCGCTGAAAATATCCCTGCTAGAGCATCCATTTAATTACGGTGATTGCGAAGATCATTAATGCTGATGAAAATGCCACTTATTTTTAATTGAATACATGGAACATGTTCGGAAGAATAAGAAAGGAAAAGGCGGGAGCGGTTTGGGGGGGGGGGCGGGGAATCCCCTCCGGCATTCTGACCTTTGCTGTAAGTGAAGTGTTAGAGTAATGTAATCTCTGCGGAGAGTCTGGGAAAAGCAATGCGAAGGAGGGGAACGTCCGTTACCGCTAATGGGAGTCACCCATGTAGAGCCCTGGCATGCCACAGAGATAATAGCCTGCTTGGCGTCCAATTAGTTTGCTTCTGCACAACCATTGTTCATGCTGGAAGAGGTGCGAGGTGGGTGCAGGGGGAAGCAATGAGCTGGATAGCATCAAACACCAGGTAACACACACACACATGGCTCTCACCTGCTCTGCTAACATAGGGAGAGAACACCCACGGCAATTGCTCCCCCCCCCCCAATGTTATAGGCATTGCGCCAATAAGTCTTGTTAGGATTGTCTGCACTGATGTGTGTCTTCAGAAGGCTTTGCTTCTTCTACTAGGATACTGCACAGTGCAGAATCCAGTTTAGTTCTCTGGCACAGGTATCATATTCAGTATATACAGGGTGTATGTGGGGGGTGTGTGTGTGCAGCACTGTGGTCTAAACCACTGAGTCTTTGGGGCTTGCCGATCGGAAGGTCGGCGGTTCAAATCCCCATGATGGGGTGAGCTCCTGTTTCTCTATCCCTGCTCCTGCCAACCTAGCAGTTCAAAAGCACACCAGTGCAAGTAGATAAATAGGTACCGCTATGGCGGGAAGATAAACGGTGTTTCCGTGCTCTCTGGTTTCCGTCACAGTGTTCTGTTGTGCCAGAAGCGGTTTAGTCATGCTGGTCACATGACCCGGAAAGCTGTCTGTGGACAAATGCCAGCTCCCTTGGCCTGAAAGCGAGATGAGTGCCACACCCCATAGTCACCATAGTGTGTGTGTGTATTTGTGTTAGAAATATTTCCTACCCAGCTCCTAACATAGACTCCACCTCTTAGAACAGACTGAAATGCACCTTAACCGCTTTTAATAGGAGACTCAGGAAATGGACCCACATTCACAACATAAATTTAACACGCTATGATGGCACTTCAAGCAGACACGGCTTCCCCCAGAGGATTCTGAGAGGCTCTGTTTGTTAAAGGTGCTGAGAGTTTTTAAGAGACTCCGATTCGCTCCTGCCCCACCTCGCCCAGAGCTACAATGTGGTTCTCTGTGAAGAGTGAGACTGTTAAACTACTCTGAGGATTGTAGTTCTGGGAAGAGAATACAGGAGTCTCCTTACAACTCCCAGCACCCTTAACAAACCACAGCTTCCAAGATTCTTTGGGGGAAGCCATGACTATTTAAAGTAGTAGCACTTCAAATGTATGGTGTGAACATGGCCTTTGACCACTGGTTTGAACAGCAACAAATGTTCTGTGGCTCTTATTTTCCCAAGAACCTCATATCAATTGCCAGAAACTGTGCTCAGGTCTTGCTTGTGTGCTTCCCATCGACATCTCATTGGCCTCTGTGAGAATAGAATGCAGAATTAGATGTGCTACTGGCCTGATCCAGAAGGCTCTTATCTTCTGGTATTACAGCGTCACACAAGAAGACACTTTAGAGGTAGTTCAAGGAATTCATTTTCTGTCCCTCAACTCACCAGCTGGGAAGCATGCAAATGAACACACCTATTGCTGACCATCACATACAAAAATGCACTATATCGTTTTGCTAAAATGTGCGTGCCAGGAGATGTATGCACTAAAATGCTCATGAGTTTTCCTGAGGAAAGGAGAATGCCCACAAACTGATACAGAAATACAGGGAACTGAATTTAACATTGAAAAAAATGAGAAACTGGTAGGAACTAAAATTGACAGATTTGCCCATCATGGCTCATATACTTGCCCTAAAGGTGGGGAAGCATACCCTCCAATATTTCGCTAAGGAAAATAGGGATGTCCTAAGGAAAAGCGGGACATTCCAGGATCAAATCAGAAACCAGGATGGTTTTTGTAAATTAAGGACTGTCCCTGGAAAATAGGGACACCTGGAGGGTGTGGGGGAGAGGTGAGTATAGGTCAGCTAGGCCAAGAGCCTTACCTCCACTTAGCTTCAGTTCTGCTCTGGAAGCTGCTGGTGCAGCAACGTCAGATATTGACGGATAAAAGTGAAACGGCTCATTTTGAGGTTTGTTAGAGATGTCAAAGAGGAGAGAGTGGAAGTCAAAATAAGGAGCACTGCTTTATTCTCGTAAAGAGACCCTCAGAGTTTCCCAGCCCAGCCCTCAGCAACATCAATTACGCCTTTGACTCCGACAAGGTTTTCCATTCCAGCCCATGAGCGCACCCCCAGTAGCCTCCGGCATTACAGCAACGTGTGGAAAGACACTTTAGAGCCAGTTCCAGCAGTTCATTTTCTGTCAGTCAACTGGCAGGCTAAGGAATATCAAGGCAGCGACATGACAAGAGTTCTATTTCAATATCTTTGCTCTTGATAAGATAATTCCAGGGGAGCGCGGGTGATCAAATATTTACATGCTGCGCACAGCGGCACGGCCTCTTGTAAGACTGACGACCCCAAATTATATTGCGTCAACAGTAATGGGGTTACGCGAAAGGGGTGGAGGTGGGAGTGGGCAAGGCACAAGATCCAAAATTAAAGCCAACTCTTTCTTCCCTGTTGAGAGAGGAAGACCAGAAGAGAGCTGTCTGGTTTGCGTGGACAGGCGGAGTCCCCAGATCCCACGCAGTTCCCCGTCATGTGGAATAACGACTCTAGACAATGTGCTATGGGATTAAATTGGCCACAACTTTATTAAATTTCAAATGTGGGTAGACCTTGGCTCAGGCATTGGGCGTTCTCCCTCCCCAGTCCCCAGCCGGGGACCTAGGGAGCATCAGGGTTATCCAGTGTGTGTGGGGGGGGGGGGATGGGCCGGCTCTGGAGAACATATGTTCAAGCAGAGATAGCCGCCCCCATTACGCCGCCGCCACAGGGGAGAGCAATGACGACCTTTCGGCGTACGGCCAAAGCCTCCCTTCAAAAACCCCTTTAACGGGGAACCCTGGTATCGCCGCCGCAAAGAGGAAGATGGATTAAAGGATTCCGCCCAAGGCCTGATACTGCCAAAGTTGTGACGTTTTGCTACAGGAAAGGCGAAACCTGCCAATGCAGGGAAATTCCTTTCAGGCCCTTTAACAGCGACCTTAACGTAGCAGCGCCCGCATACCTGTGAAGAAAAATTAACCTGCAAAACCTGTGAAGAAAAGTTAACCTGCAAAATAAGACATTAACTGAGGGTGGGTAGGGTGGGAGAAGCTCTGGAGCCAAGTGAGGATTCCCAGGTAAGATCCTCCCTCTATTGTGTGGGCAGGTAATCCCTCCCCTACCTGGCCTGGTCTCCTTGGCAACACTTCTCCCAGGTGGGATTGGACAACTGACTGAGGTAGGCGGAGACCTCCAGGTATCCCACCTGGGGGAAGGCAAAGCCAAGCCTATGCTGTTGGGGCCGCTCCAGATCTAGGGGCTGCACGCGTCCACGCAAAGGGCACCCCCCCGTTTTAAGCGGGCAGCAGTCATTACAAACATTAAGAGCCACTCAGATAAGCTCAATGTTCTCAGTGTATTCAGTCTTCTAAGGCAAGGGTGGAGAACCTCAGTGTGGCGTTTGCCCTCCTAGGTGGGTCATAAGGAAAGGGTTAAATGAGTGTGAAGTGATTGGCCAGTGGGAACCCAAGGGGAGGAGTTAGAATTAGAGTTGGAGTTGTGTAGAAGTCAGTTGGGAGTTGGAGAAGGAAGAGGGAGGATAAGTCTGTGGGTTGGTCGAGTTTTGTTGTGTGTGTGAGAGAGAAACTGTTAGGAGGAGTCAGATAGACAGTTGGGATAATTAGTTAGAAGTTATTAGAAAGGTATAGGCCGGTATAGAAACTAAGGATAAGAAACTAACAAGAAAAATTATCTGAAACCATAAACTTGTTCAGGATTATAAAATAAACTTGATTATTTGTTTTTAATGTTAACAACTGTCTGGACTCGGTGTGTACCCGAGAAAAACGGGTTTGTGGCAGCAGGAAAGTGATCATAGTGGTGGCACAGGGATCAATAGACTGTCAAATGTCCGGGGACCCTGTGTGATCGCCACACTCAGGTCAGGAGGAGGAAGGCAAATGTGGCCTTCCAAGCCCTTAGGAGTCTTCTCAGGTCACGGACCCACCCTGACGACCCACCCACACCTAGAATGTTTTTGCTTGGCTGCAATGTGGTCTTGGACTCTGCTTTTGCCAGAGATAGAAAGAAGATAAAGTCCCTACCAGAGAAGAATGGCAGATCAAGTTGATGGGTTATGCCAAAATGGCTAAAATGACCGGAAGAATCAGAAATCAGGAAGACCAAAATTTTAATAAGGAATGGGGGGAATTTATAACTTATCTTAAAGACCATTGTAAACAGTTAATATCTTTAGTGGGATTGGAATGTCACTTGTAATTTAATGGTGAATTTTTTGGATACAATGGAGAGATAATAGATTTCGATTATTATAAAAGATGCAGGAGGAAATGATTAACAGTAGGACCCACAAAGGGGAGGAGGGAAGTCCAGGAGATCCCTTGGAATCTTGTTTTTATGTTGTATGTTGGGTATGTATGTGACTGTAAAATTTTAATCTGAAGAACCAAATAAATAATTTTTTCGGCTCTTGCCTCTTGGACTGTGTGGATGTGTGTAGAAACTGGCCGACTGCACAAAAGTACAATTTGCATTGTTACTTGACCCATCTGTACCTCTGGCCCCACCCCCTACCAATATCATGGGGCCCCTGGAAGGCAAATGCGGCCTTCAGGAGGAAAAAGGTTCCCTGCCCCTGCGCTAAAGTATTAACATACTGAACCACAGAAGGCTTTATAGGTTAAAACCAGCACTTAAAACTGGGGTGAGAACCGTATGAGAGTCAGTGCAGCTCGGTCATAGTTGGTACAATATATTCATAGTCACCAAATCCTCCACTAGCTGTTGTTTCCAAATCATATTCAAAAGGAAGCCCCGCTCACAAGGCATTGCAGTAATCTAGCCATGAGGTCATCAAAGCTCAGACTACTGTTGCTAGGTTCTTCATGTCCACATAACTTGTGCCTGCAGTGACAGTAATGGATCCCTGAGTATACCCAAGCAAGGAACTGGATCATTCAATGGGACCGAGACCTCTTCCAGAACTGGTAGGGCAGTGGAACGAGCTACTCACGGCATCTCTGGACTGAACTTCAGTTTGCTAGCCTTTATCTAGCCAGAAACTGTACAGTACTTCCAGTATTGTTGGATCAGCAGCATTCTGGACATCTGAAACTGACCTGCTGCAGGAAGTTGGGTTGTATAAAATTGAAGAAGAAGAGGAGGAGGAGGAGGAGGAGGAGGGGGAGGAGGAGGAGGAGTTTGGATTTGATATCCTGCTGTATCACTACCCTAAGGAGTCTCCAAGCTGCTAACATTCTCCTTTCCCTTCCTCCCCCACAACAAACACTCTGTGAGGAGAGTGAGGCTGAGAGACTTCAGAGAAGTGTGACTAGCCCAAGGTCACCCAGCAGCTGCATGTGGAGGAGCGGGGACGCGAACCCGGTTCACCAGATTACGAGTCTACCGCTCTTAACCACTACACCACACTGGCTCTCAATAATAATAATGATGATAATGATGATGATGATAATAAGAATAAGAATAAGAATAAGAATAAGAATAAGAATAAGAATAAGAATAAGAATAAGAATAATGGAATTCAAGTCCTGATGGATGCAAGTGATTTTTATCCTCAAAGTGATTTGCAGTCAGGTATCAGCAACCCACCACTACATTGAGCTGTAAAGCCTTATGTGACTCAGGACTCCAATATTTCAAGAACTGCTTCTCTCCATGGGAACTGCCCAGACTCTGCAATCATCATCTGACCCCCTTCTTCTTGTGCCCCTTCCAGGAGAGGTCTGGAGGATGGGAACAGAAGAATGAGCCTTTTCAGTGGTGGCTCCCATTTGTGGAGTAGGGAGGCTCACCTGGGGGCATGGTTGCATATCTTCAGGCAGCAGGCAACATTCCTTTTTCACCTGGCCTTTGGTTTTTAATTATCTATGGCCTTTTAGAGTGGGTATGGTGTTTTAATGTATATTTTAAAGTATATTTTAATCCATGTTTTTGGTTTTAATGCATGCAGGTTTTTTGTAAGTCAGTATGAGTTGCCACAGCAAAAAAGTTGTTGTTGTTGTTTAATTAGGATTAGCATGTAATAAAAACCAGATAACCTGAAAGAGCTTTGCTGGATGACACAAAGAGGACACAGTGGAGATGTTGCATTTCAGACTAACCCAAATTCCATTAAACCCTAGTCATGCTCACTGGCCAGTTTTTCTAGCCAGTTGAAACAGAAATCCTCACATTCTTTAATGCAGGACTAGAGGAAGGAAACAAATCATTCATCTGTGGTAATCAAGAGCATCATTCTGCTGTCTTAGATACCTAAGGGATAGGCTGGCTGAACACTCACCAGCCATCAGAATTGCTCAGAGAACCCAATAAGCCTTGCTACAGAATAAAATAATGAGTTTGAAATCTATAAAGAGATAAAAAGGTACAAAATGAGAGTAATTGCAGTGATACACCAAGTTCTGGTTCACAATGTACAGCTATCTCAGAAGGCTGCACTGTACGATCTGAGAATTGCATGGTTGAGGAATAGCTCTTTGTGAATGTCAATATGAACTGATCTGACCCACACCTTCCAGATTAATGTTCAGATCCATTGGATTTCACAACTTCTTTGAATATTGCAGTGCAGCTCTTGTTTGTTGCAAGGAAAAAATAACTACAAAAGGAGAATTATCTGGATGCCAAGATCGAGGTTTAGAGCAAGTACTCTTTGGTGAGTGAACCCTAGCAGAGATTTAAAATAACAAAATATGCAGCAAAGCACCACATGGAAATATAGTCTGTTAGACTTTTAAAACATGCCCTTGTTTCCCTCTTCCCCTGGCATAGAAAAAGACGAAAAATTTGGTAAAGTTAAAAAATTGTTGACTTACAAACTCTCCAAAGGTCAGATTCATGTGCTTCAGAGGTTGCACAGGCAGTAAAACTTGGCTTAGTTAGAGTGGTGAAAGTTCTTAAATTATTGTCATGGGAACTCAAGAGAGGCTTGTTACAGTCATGTGGTCTGAGCTGCAGCAAGCAGCTCAGACCTCCTCACATGCTCAGCTTCTCAGCTAGATGGAGGGCGGGCAAAGGCTTGTATTACCTAGTCCCTCCCAAGGTGAATGGGTAAGTAGGACAGCTTACTCTATGGTCTTAACCCTTTCATGCATCGATTGAACTTAAGCATGCTGGTTATATGAGGCTGGTCATCCCACAGTTTTCACCTCAAAAAATAATAATGTATCAACGTGCATTTAAAATTCCTAATATGTTTGGAAATGCATAAGAACATAATAAGAGCTCACTGGATGAGGCCAATGGTCCATTTAGTCCAGCATCTTTTCCTCACAGTAGCCAGCCAGAAGCCTGTGGGAAGCCCGCAAGCATGACACAAGTCCAGCTGTGCAGTGGGGGTAGAACATACAGTAGCTATTGCGACTAGTATCCTTCATGAATCTGTCCAATCCTCTTTTAAAGCCAAGCGAGTTGGTGGCCATCACTATCTGCTGTGGGAGTGAGTTCCAGGGCGGAGTTTGGATTTGATATCCCGCTTTATCACTACCCGAAGGAGTCTCAAAGTGGCTAACAATCTTCTTTCCTTCCTTCCCCACAACAAACACTCTGTGAGGTGAATGAGGCTGAGAGACTGGCCCAAGGTCACCCAGCAGCTGCATGTGGAGGAGTGGGGAAGCGAACCCGGTTCACCAGATTATGAGTCCACTGCTCTTAACCATTACACCACACTGGCTCCACAGTTCCAGAGTTTAACTGTGCTGTGTGAGAAGTACTTTATTTTATCTGTCCTGAATCTTCCAACATTCAGCTTCATCGGATGTCCCCAAGTCCTAGTGTTATGACGGGGGGGGGGGGGCTTTCTCTATCCACCTCCTCCATGCCACGCATAACTTTATCATGTCGCTTCTTACCTGCTTTGTCTCTAAACTCATAAGCCCCAAATGCTGAAGTTTTTCAGGCACCAATTCCTAAGCAGTTGTTTTTGCAACGACCACATCTGACAATATGTATTTAATGCAACTTTTCCTACTTAAAGAATAATAATCTCAGATACTAGGCTGCATCAACAGAAGTATAGTTTCCAGATCAAGGGAAGTGATAGACCCACTGTATTCTGCCTTGGTCAGACCACACCTGGAATCCTGTGTCCAATTCTGGGCACCACAATTTAGGAAGGATGTTGACAAGCTGGAACGCATGCAGAGGAGGGCAACCAAGATGATCAAGGGCCTGGAAACCAAGCCTTATGAGGAACGGTTGAAGGAGCTAAGTATATTTAGGCTGGAAAGAGGAGACTGAGAAGAGATATGATAGCCACCTTCAAATATCTTAAGGGCTGTCACTTGGAGGAGGAAACATGCTTGTTTTCTCATTCTCTGGAGAATAGGACTTGAGGCAATGGCTTCAAGTTTCAAGGAGATTCCAGCTAAACATCAGGAAGTACTTTCTGAGAGTAAGAGTTGTTAGACAGTGGTACAGATTCCCATTAGATGTGGTGGACACTCTTTCCTTGGAGTTTTGAAAGCAGTGTTTGGATGGCCATCTGCCGTGCATGATCTTGTTGAGATTCCTGCATTGGAAGGGGTTGGACAAGATGGCCCATGGGGTCCCTTCCAACTCTACAATTCTGTGATCCTCCAACCAGTCACCATTGTACACATAAATTAAAATGTGGTTCAAAGATGTGGAAATAGAATGGACTTGGGAATGCAAACACCAGGCTAGGACAACATGGGCTGCAAACAGAGCAATCCCTCCATCCTTACTGAGCCCTTTGTGGCAACGAAAAGAATCCTGCAGTTCACCTCTAAATTCCTCTGCTGCTTCATTGGTTGACCTTAAAAATGCTGCTGCTCCAGCTCACTACTTGCATTTCTTGTCCAGGCAGCCCAGCTCTGGAAACGCGGAAGAAAACTTCAGTGTGTGCAGTGACAGCCCTGTATTTAGAGCAGCAGGGTGCTCTCAATGGAGAGCGGAGAAATTGCAAAGAGGGGGTGATTTTTGAATTCACTTGAAATGACTCTGCGTTGCCCTTGATTAAGAGACGTGGTCTTTCCCTCCCCTGCGCCTCCTTCTGCTTCTCCACAGGAAGCCCGTTAACTACCCCAAGCAGCTCAAAGGCATGCCCGGCTTGATGGATGGGGGATCTGGAGCGTTGCCATGTTGGAGGCTTCTTTGTCTTTGTACAAGATTCTGCAAATCTGCCAAGTGGTGTCTGCTGCACGTTCCCCCAGCGTGAGCCTCCTCTTTCCAACGAGCACAATCGGCTAACGTGGAGCTTTTGTTCCCAAATTAATGTTCAAAGCGGAGAAGTGACAACCGAGTTCACAAGAGCTCTTGCTTTGAGGAAGAGCTGATCACGGCTGGGCACTCGGAAGCTACGGCTTCTGTTCTTCGCTCGTCTCTGGCCCTTGCATGTGACTTCAAAGGAGGCCCCTTCTCGGTATTGTTCTGGCCAACTTTACTTTGGGGAGCTGCAAACAGCACGCTAATTGTTCCCAAAGGGAATGCCGTTTCGCAATCTCCTCCCCACCTCTTTGAGATGCTTGTTTTTATCTCCCTAGCTCTATGTTAGCATTTCCATTATTGGTAGCGTGGCAACCCAAGAGGGGTCCTCCTGGATCCCTCTTTGTCACTAGAGGCCCTGGTGGTCTTCACGGCTACGACTTCCTTCTACAGACTATGTCTGCTAAAAGAACTGCCATCATCCCTGGATGGGGATAGTATGGCCACTGTGATTCTGGCCTTGGTTGTCCAGGCAGGAGCAACTTGTGGCCCTGTGAGTGCTGTGAAATAACTGAGACAACAGAAGTTGCGCGATATCTGGCCAATTCTTTATTGACCACATCGGTAGATGGAGCATGGGGCTGATAACCCCAAGGTTGCAGGTTCAATCCCCGTATGAGACAGCTGCATATTCCTGCATTACCTGGGGGTTTGACTACAAGATCCGACAATTCCATGATTCTATGATATCCTAATTTACCTGGGTTTCTGTTTTCTGTCACCCGTCTTCTTTTCTTGCCCTATGATCTGCCTGCCAGCTTTTGAGTGGGAGAGGGAAAGCCTCTCACAAAGCCATCCTCCTGCCTTGCTTGCTAGTTCGGAGACAGCAAGAGAGATGCAGCCAGTTATTTGCTCTTAAGATGTGAGTTTCAGTGTGACAAAAGTTCAAGAACTTACGCTCGAGAGTTTTCCATATTTCGCTGTGCAGTTATCAAATGCAGGGGAGGCTCCCAGCTCCCAGAGTCTATTTGAAGTAGAGGTCAGATTTCTTTCAATAGATATTCCGCACTTAATATAAATATTCAGAAACAAAGATCCACACTCTCATGTGTTTGTTTTGCTGTGGGCTCTTAAGGCTTTCAGTCTCCCAAAGCATCCCTGCTCTGCCTCTGCTGCCCTCTGCCTTTTCTGTTGTTGTTGTTTCTTCTTCTTCTTCTTCACATTTGCAGACACCCTCAGAATGTTCTTTTTTTATTTGTTTACTTCACTGGGAAGAGGGGGGGGAAGTAGGGGGAAGGGTGAGGAAATTTACAGTTGGAAAAAGCTGTTCGATTATGCCCATTGTTGTGCGATCTCTGTCTCACCCTTGATATCAAATCTTATTTTTCATTTTGTAGAGAAATAAATAAGTCTAAATCTGCATTATCTCCAAATGTCCAGAGGGCCCCTTCCACAAATGGAAGGGCTCCCTTTGCTGGTGGATCAGAACTCAGCAGAGCCACCTGTTAGGGCAGGCATGGCTTGCTTTTGGACTTCCAGGTACTGTTGGATTTCAACTCCTGTCAATCCAAGCCAGTATGTCCAGCGCTTATAGGTGATCAGAGCTGGAGACTTAAGAGTATCTCGAGGGCCACAACTTCACAATACCTCATAAAAAGTTATCTTTAAAAAAACAAAACCAGAGGAACTATTTATTTTATTAATGCTTTATTTGTTTTTGGCCAAGGAACAGATTATTTTTATTTTTTATTTTCATAGAAAATTAAAGCAACAACTTCAATGCATTCTGTGCGATATGCAAACTATCAAGCATCTTTGCCGAAACAATCCTTAGGTGAGGTTAATAAAGCATCCAGTGGAAGAATCCAGCATCTCTGCAGAATATATTGACATCTCTTGAGCTTTAGGTCCCCAAAAGACTGGGGTTTGCAGGGAGGGCCTCTGGTTTCCTCCATTGTCTTCTGCCCCAGCCAGACTTCACCAAAGGTGCTTTGTTGCCTGATTAGACATAAAAAGAAGATGTTTTGTCAAATGCAGCAACGTTTTGTGCCTTACGTGAGCAAGGCGAAAGCTATAAGATTAAGCAATCAGCTAGCTCTCATTAGCATTTATCCAAGAGAGAATTGTGATTGTGAAGGAGAAAAAGAAAATCGGCAGGGTGTAGAAATGAGAGCTGGATTCAGACATCTATGAATAGCAGGTTAATATGGAGTGCAGACATGCCTCTAGTCCACCCCCAAAGTTGTAGTCCACTGGCAACCTACATGTGAGTAGCTGAATGTGTGTAGGTGTCCCATGCACTCAAGGGTCCCATTCTGCACAAGTGCCCCTTTGAAGGGTGGGTGGCCAGGTGTGAGGGATAACATCATGCATGTCAGGAAGTTAGACTAGAAGTTTCTGCTACACATAGATTATGCCTGAACTGTGTTGGTGTTGGTTCTTGATGCTCAGGCAGTCTTCAAGGAACCTGTGACCCTCCAGATATTGTTGGACTGGGCATTGCCCATCCTGGCTGGGACTGATGGATTTTCAACAACATTCAGAGAGCCACAGGTTCCCTTTCTTTCCCAGGATAACAACACAACAGAGTGGCCAGCGCTGGCAGTAGCAGCAGCCACTGGGAATCTGCCTAGGATTGTTGAAACTTTTGATTCCATTGAAACTTTTGAAAAACTTTACTTTTTAGACATCTTCTGTTGAAACCTTTGAATAACTATTGTGAGACTGACCTTTGACACCTATCTTGAACACCTAGCTTGAAGTTCTGCGCCACTAGTCTGTTACATTGTATATATGAACTCTAATAGATTTATTTCTACCTTTTGAATGATACCATTATTCTATAAAGGTAAAGGTACCCCTGCCCGTCAGGGCCAGTCGTGACCGACTCTAGGGTTGCGCGCTCATCTCGCTCAAGAGGCCGGGAGCCGGCGCTGTCCGAAGACACTTCCGGGTCACGTGGCCAGCGTGACGAAGCTGCATCTGGCGAGCCAGCACCAGCGCCGCACACGGAAACACCGTTTACCTTCCCAGTATAAAGCGGTCCCTATTTATCTACTTGCACTTAGGGGTGCTTTCGAACTGCTAGGTTGGCAGGAGCTGGGACCGAAAGACGGGAGCTCACCCCGCCGCGGGGATTCGAACCGCCGACCATACGATCAGCAAGTCCTAGGCACTGAGGTTTTACCCACAGTGCCACCCGCGTCCCTCCATTATTCTATAATATATGCTTTAACAGTTATTAGCTGGCATGTTGTGTCTATATATCTGTGATTGGTTCTCATCACAACACATGGGTTTCTTTTTGGGATTGTTAGGCAGCTTGGCTTTCCATCATGCAATAGTTATGATATTACCACTTGCGGTTTCATCCTTGCAGAAAACGGGTAACTTGGTTACTGCAACCCCATCAGCTCTTTCGAATACACAAGCGGGTCCCACTGCCTGCCCGTTCGCTATCTGAAAATTCACTTATCTGCATGTGAAGAATTATGCCCAGACCTTGCTAGAAGCTTTGCAGATTCAGATATCCCAACAGTTGGCTTCCTTACTTCCTTGTTTGTTTATGTTTTGCTGATGAGCAGCAGCCATTTTCAGGAAGAAACCAGAGAGAGAGTGGCGAGATTGGATGAAACAGAGAGCAGGATAGAGCAGTCAAATCTGTCCCCGCCCCCCCCCTTTGTCTCTCTTTTGCTGATTGGTTTCTTCTTTCCATGGAGAGAGATCTGGCCAATCCAGCACCAGAAATATTTCCATAGGAAACAGTGGAAATCATAGACTCGTGAAGCCAACGTTTGCCTAACAAATGGTTCCCACAGAAAGCATTGTGAGGACCTGCATGCCTGCTAAAGGGGTGTGGAATATCAGGCCTGTAGGCTAAATGCAGCCCTCCAAGTCTCTCAAAGTGGCCTTCAGGACTCCAACACACTCTCCAGCCACACCCCACCCCAGCCTTGCTTTTCACCCTCCTTGATTGTTATCTATATATATTTATATAATAGGGAGCGGGTGGTGTTGTGGTCTAAACCACTGAGTCTCTTGGGCTTGCCGATCGGAAGGTCGGTGGTTCGAATCTGCATGACGGGGTTAGCTCCCGTTGCTCTGTCTCAGCTCCTGCCAACGTAGCAGTTCTAAAGCACACAAGCGTGAGTAGATAAATAGGTACCACTGTGGTGGGAAGGTAAATGGCATTTCCGTGCCCTCTGGCACTTGTCACAGTGTTCCATTGTGCCAGAAGCGGTTTAGTCATGTTGGCCACATGACCTGGAAAGCTGTCTGTGGACAAACACTGGCTCCCTTGGCCTGAAAAGCGAGATGAGCGCCGCAACCCCATAGTCACCTTTGACTGGACTTAACCGTCCAGGGGTCCTTTACCTTTCTTTTTCTTTTTTGTACCTTTTATGTTAATGTGTCTCTCTGCAATGTGGTTGTGGAAGGATCGGATTTGATGTGTTGGGCTTCCTGGAGTACGCGTTCTTTACCTTATACCATACTGGCCTGAATATAAGCTGCACTCCCCCCCCCCCCCCAAATTCCAACCGTGAAAAGTTAAGGTGCGGCTCAAATTCACAACCTTACAAAAACTGGCTTTTACGATATCGCTGCTGAAACAGACACATGGTAAAACGGAACAAAAAAATGTTTTCTTGCCGATCTGCGAGCTTGAGTGCCTGCGGAATTATAGCAATTGAATAGCGATTTGTGATTTTAGCAATTGTACGGTAACTTTGGCGGGCTTACAAGATCAAAGGCTTAAATTGGCTGGGAGTTACAATTCTACCAACCGCAGTGATTTTCAGCCTGTAGCCCAATTTTAAGGGAGCAGCTTATATTCGGGTATTGTCCCCCCCCCCCGAATTTTAAAGGTGTGGCTTATTTGCAGGTGCAGCTTACATTTGGTCCAATTGGTATATCTATATCTATTTGTTGTTGTTTAGTCGTTTAGTCGTGTCCGACTCTTCGTGACCCCATGAACCAGAGCACGCCAGGCACTCCTGTCTTCCACTGCCTCCTGCAGTTTGGTCAAAGTAATGTTGGTAGCTTCGAGAACACTGTCCAACCATCTCGTCCTCTGTCGTCCCCTTCTCCTTGTGCCTTCAATCTTGCCCAGCATCAGGGTCTTTTCCAGGGAGTCTTCTCTTCTCATGAGGTGTCCAACGTATTGGAGCCTCAGCTTCAGGATCTGTCCTTCCAGTGAGCACTCAGGGCTGATTCCCTTCAGAATGGATAGGTTTGATCTTGTTGCAGTCCATGGGACTCTAAGAAGATCAAACCTATAGATAGATAGATGCAATGCCAGAGATATAAGACGAAAGGTACACCTTGATTGTCATGTTTGGAAGCTCTCCACTGAACAATTGTGTGCTCCTGTGTAGCTAATGTTATTGCATGTTCGTTGAGCTGGATTTGGGAGGGGAAAGCGGGAAGGTGGGATTTTACTCAGAGACACCACGGCAGAGCACGAAGCGTGACAGATATTAATGCTTCCCAGTCCTATGGGGAACAGAGTTCCCATACACATAACAGAATTTATTATTATTATTATTATCTGGGTAAAGTAATTGCATTTCTCTCTTACATGCTTATATTTTCTGCTTGAGATATGGATTTTCCCACCCACTCATCCCAACCTTCCTTTCCACCCACCACCTCACTTTCAGCATGTTCCTTGTAGAGTTTTTTAGTTTTCAAATAGCACTCATCACCCCCAGGTTCTGTTTGTCTACAAACCTTCTGCCAATATTATATTTCCCTGGAATTCACTTGAAAAGGAGGGGGCGGGAAAATATTACTCCTTATTTACTTGTTTCTTACTACTGTGAGAAAACTCATTTGAGAGAAGAAACCCATTCCTGAAATGTGATGCAGAGCTACTTTCCACTTACCGCTTTCCATACTGTTTTTTTTATTTTATTTAAAAAGTCCATCATTAAAACTGCTTACAGGAAGAAAACGCTTTGTCTCTGTTCTGTGCTACTGACAGATGTGGTTCTTGTTCTGTTTTGTTTATTAAGGTGACCTTCAGAAAACATATTTCTTCTGGAGCGAGCAGATTTGCTTTCTCATCTCTCGCAATGGAGGAGATCCACGCAGGAGTCAGCTGCCGCTGTTGCTGCTTCATAATTAATGGTTCTTACGGCTGGCTGAGTGGGTGATATAATGAATAGCACTTAAGGCTTGGAGTGTGTCAAAATCCACAGCTGATTACCAAAATGCGTATTTGTGCAAGGATTATATGCAAACAGTTCCTGAGTGCAGTCGCAGCCAGATCTCGCAGATCGATTGCATCTAGCAAGAGAGAGGCCCTTTGCGGCTCTGGCACGGGATGACGGTGTTCCCAAGGTCCTCCAAGGCGTTAGTCTTCAAACCAGGGACATATGGTGCCAACCATGCCAGGAACACGTGTATGTGTGAAAGGTAACAGTCAAGCATCTTTCCCAAGGTGGACACACCTGGAAAAGCTCTGGAAGCTGAATTTAAGAAGTTAGGGGAACACCACCTATTTGTTAGAATTCCTGATCTATGACTGCAGTCATAGGATTGTTGTCTTTCACATGACGGTATATGTTTTGACTCCACAGAGTGGGAAGTGACGGAGACAGGATGTTTGTGTTACTGTGTTCCGTGAAGTGGGACTATTGTCCTTTGTTCTTTTTCTCTTTGCTGTCTGATGCTAGAGAAAGAGGGAGCCATGTTGCAGTGCTCCATGTGTGTTTATATGTAAATAAAGTACAGTGGTACCTCGGGTTAAGTACTTAATTCGTTCTGGAGGTCCGTTCTTAACCTGAAACTGTTCTTAACCTGAAGCACCACTTTAGCTAATGGGGCCTCCTGCTGCTGCCACACTGCTGGAGCACGATTTCTGTTCTCATCCTGAAGCAAAGTTCTTAACCCGAGGTACTATTTCTGGGTTAGAGGAGTCTGTAACCTGAAGTGTCTGTAACCTGAAGCGTCTGTAACCCGAGGTACCACTGTAGATAAGCCAAAATGCTGAGTTGCTGAGGTCTGTCACACAAGATGTGCAATCTCTGCAGATCCCTAAGTGTGCCGGTGTCAGTTGGCATTGGTTGCTGTGATGTTCAGGCTGAAGAAAGCTTATGAACCTCCCAAACGATCGACCAGGAGGGAGGGAACATGCCAGCTGGGCATGTGTCTCTGCCAGGGTCCTACTCGAGTGTAGGCTGAACTCCTGACACTATTCACATGGGCTACATTGAACCAAATCATTGAACCAATCCGTTCAAAGGCTTGAGTCTAATGTGGCACAATTGGAGTTCAGTGCATGTGCATCTCATCTCCCCACATGCCTGCCCCTGCAAATATACTTTGGATGATTCCCCCAACCGTCTGGAGCAGATTGGATGGCTGCAGGGAACAGGAAGTTCCATTGTGTCAGCGGGTGTCTGCTGCTTGAGTGGAACGAACCTTTTGGCTCTATAAAGTGCCCTGACAGATCAGAGTGAAACTTCTGTGTGTGTGGTTTTTTTATTAAAAAAACTGCAGGAACATGAAAACATCAAAACGTTTATCTTGCTAATGAGACGCCCGATTCCCACAATGCTAGGAATCTGCACACATCTGAAAAGCGGTCTGCAGCTGTAAACGTGGCCTGTTAACTGCTGCCTTCTAAATGACCCTCTCATGCGAGCTTACCTTACACATCAGTTTGCACAACAGAAGTGCCAGCGCTGGCAATTACATGCCGCCTTATGGCTTAATGCATCATAAATATAATAGCTGCACATTTTGGCCGGATGGGAACTAGGTGGCAGCAGCTGGCTTGCAACCAAGTTTTAAATGCCTTAAGTCCTACGTATCTTACAGCCTGATCCCCTAAACCCTAGTTGCTAAAGCAGCAGCTAATGGGATCTGGGTAGCAGTGTGAGCAAAAGATGGGCAGCTGAAACAGAGTTCTCTTTTCTCAAGGTAACATTTCTGCTGCCAGGAAATTTGAAGATCCATTACCAAGCATTGAGGAAATGAAAACTCAGTCCTCCTCCCCCTCCCCAAGCATGTTTGAATGTTGCATACACTGCCAGTGTCGCAGCTACCTATTGGATAGTACCTGTGACATCACTAGGGACCCAAACTTAAACTCCCTTGGTATACCCTTTTAATGTCTTAACAATTGTTTAATCGTTTGTCTCCTGCAAGCATAGACAAGCTCACCTAGTCCTGTGCGTGCACACACATGTGTGATGTACTATACAATAGCAGAGCTTCCAAGCTTGATGCAACATTTTTCTTTAAAAGAAAAAGCTGAGCGTCAGGCATGGCCTGCTGGATCATGCCAATTTTGTTGGAAGCCACCCAGTGTCATGTGACAAAGACACATGAGAGCAGAAGCAGCAAAGCAGGCTGGGAAGTGCTGGGACTGCACAGTTATTTGTGCCTACTAAAGTTATTCAGGCCTAACTGCTAACTGTTGAGTCCCTCTGACATGTGACTTAGCAGCCAGTTTCTCTTTGTGCTCTCTGTAAGATGTGAGAATCTGTCTGTTTCAGTTGTGAACAGAGTCAGTATGTAATCTCAGTCAAACTGTTTGGAACCACGTTGTTTATAATGAAGTTTATTTTAACTCAGTAAAGCTTTAAAAACTCTGCGTTATTAATTTACGCTGCGCATCACACAGAGTGGCTGGGGTAGCCCAGCCAGATGGGCGGGGTATAAATAAGAAATTATTATTATTATTATTATTATTATTATTATTATTATTATTATTATGGCCTATCTATTCCAGCATCCTGTTCTCACAGTAGCCAACCAGCCGAGTAATGTCAGAAAGCAGGAAAAAGACTTATTTGTTGCTCCCAAAGCAATAGCTGCCCCCCCCCAACTTAATCTGCTAGGTACCCATCTTTCATTGATGATTTGCAACGTTCCTGTCATGCAGTTCTGACGCTGACTCAGAGCAAGTTATCTTCCCATACAGTTATTGGCCTTACAGGGTCAGCTCAACAGGGCCAGATTAGCCGGCCAATTGTGCCACTTATTTAACAAGCTTTCGCTGTGAACAATGGGATCACAAAATGAGAAATCACATATATATCCCAAACCTTCTCTCAATTGCAATTTCTCTTTCCTCCCATTAACACATTCAAGCGCCAGCACTTACAAAGCCTTCCAGGTCAAGAAGGTCTTGAGGAACTGCAGATTGCTTTCTTTCCCATTAATATGAGCAACGGGGGAGGGGGGAGTCATTTGAATATAATAAAGAAGCACTTAATTCTCCCATTTTTTCCCTCTCTGTAAAGCCCTGCATGTGCAATTTGTGCCAACGCTGATTCTGAATTTTATAGAGATGTACTATAGCCCATCGCTAGTGGTGTTCATTGCAAGAGATGGACTGAAACCAGTTTTAGTCTGGGGGGTCGGAGGTGGTATCTTAGGCTAGGCAGACATGGGAAAAGACACCAGAAACCGCAGGGCCTTGGGCTTATCCACACTTAAAGGTAAAGGTAAAGGGACCGCTGACCGTTAGGTCCAGTCGTGACCCACTCTGGGGTTGCAGCGCTCATCTTGCTTTATTGGCCAAGGGAGCCGGCGTACAGCTTCCGGGTCATGTGGCCAGCATGACTAAGCCGCTTCTGGCGAACCAGAGCAGTGCACGGAAACGCCGTTTACCTTCCCGCTGGAGCGGTACCTATTTATCTACTTGCACTTTGACATGCTTTCGAACTGCTAGGTTGGCAGGAACTGGGACCGAGCAACGGGAACTCACCCCATTGCAGGGATTCGAACCGCCGACCTTCTGATCGGCAAGTCGTAGGCTCTGTGGTTTAGCTTTCTGTAAAAGGTAGCACTCAGATATGGAGCTTTAAAGGGCAAACTTGTGCCTGGGAAAAGTGGGGCAAAATTTAAGTATGGATAAGCCCTGTGTTTCGTTCTCTCCAATACCTTCACCGTCCAAAGCAGCTGCCCTCCAGAAGCTTTAGCAACAACCAATGAAAGAGGGCAGAGATGGGGGAAATCACAGGGTGAGGACCCCTGGCAACAAAGGAGGAAGGAAACCTGGCTGAAACATTTAGTTGCAAAGTCAGCTATGACCCTTTTCTAAGCAGGCTTCATGCTGCACAGTTTAGAATCATGTGCATTATTCTCTCAGCATAGGATGTTCCCTTGCCTGGCTTAGGCCACATTCACGCCATACATTTAAAGCATGATGATAGCACGGCTTCCTCCAAAGAATTCTGGGATCTGTAGTTTGTTAAGGGGGCTGAGAGTTGCTAGGAGACATCTCTACCCCCTCACAGAACTACAATTCTACAAAGTGGTTTTAACGATTAATCCCTCTTCCCAGCAAACTCTGAAAATCATAGTTCTGGGAGGGTCATTTGGGCTTCCAAAGGCAGAGATGGATATAGAATAGGCATAGGCAAATTTGGCCCTCCAGATGTTTTGGGACTACAACTCCCATCATCCCTGACCACTGGTCCTGTTGGCTAGGGATCATGGGAGTTGTAGCCAAAAACATCTGGAGGGCCGTGTTTGCCTATGCCTTATCTAGAAACACCCAAAGCTATGTACCTGTTTCTTCAGAACTTCTTCCAGAACAGGAAAATGACCTATTTCCTGAACTTTTCTCTCTCTCACAACCAGGATTCTCATCCAACCCACCACTGTCCCCCAGTCCCTGCACAGTCATAACTATTCGTTTTGGAAAGTCACTTTGAGATTCCTATTTATTTATTTATTTTTAAGCAGCTGTCTATACAGCAACAACTGATTTCAGATGTTATGGAGAAACAACGTTGTGTATCGTCAGCATGCTGATGCCACCACGTTCCAAATCCCTTAATGACTGCTCCCAGTGACTTCATGTAACTGTGAAATGGTATTGAGGGTAATACTGAGCAAGCATGGTGTAGTGGTTAACATGCTGGAGTAGGACCTGGGAGACCAGGGTTCAAATCTCCGCTTGGCCATGATGCTCACTGTCTCTCAGCCCAGCCTACCTCACAGTGCTGTGGTGGGGATTAAATGAGGAGGAGAATCATGTACACTACCTTGAGCTCATTGGAGGAAAAAAGTGGGGTATAAATAATGATGATGATGATGTCAGGGACTGGACTGAGGGGGATGAGACTGAAGAGGAATGGTGGAGACCAACTCCCCTTCCTGAACTTTCCAGGGAAGAGGAAGTATTGAATTACAGCAGTGCTTTGAGGAAGGTCACAGCTCAGAGACAGGTGAACAGAAAAGTTGGGAGAGGAGAAGGGGGAGACAGAGACAGAGCAGCCAGCTGACACGTTATCACTGGAGAGCATTTCTGACCCACCCACCCTTCTCCCAGAACCTGGCGTGCATTGAAAGTGGAAGAGCAAAGGAATCAAAGACAATTAGCCTCTGGCAGACGCCGTAAGGGGAAGTGCTTTTGCTAGGATGAGAGTGGGAAGAGCTCACTTGGAGCAATGCCATTAACCTAGTAGCAGCATACAGAGACCTCTCACTGTGATTACAGTGGTACCTCAGGTTAAGTACTTAATTCATTCCGGAGGTCCATTCTTAACCTGAAACTGTTCTTAACCTGAAGCACTGCGCCGCTGGAGCACAATTTCTGTTCTCATCCTGAAGCAAAGTTCTTAACCCGAGGTATTATTTCTGGGTTAGTGGAGTCTGTAACCTGAAGTGTCTGCAACCTGAAACATATGTAACCTGAGGTATCACTGTATTGAATGAAAACTCAGTAAGAGCCTCCTTGTCTACTTTCTTGGCTGTCTGCTGCAAGAGGGGAGG
Source organism: Podarcis erhardii (assembly GCF_964252035.2). Lineage (NCBI taxonomy): Eukaryota > Metazoa > Chordata > Lepidosauria > Squamata > Lacertidae > Podarcis > Podarcis erhardii. Next base: position 105,109,749 of record NC_138498.1, on the reverse strand, counting down.
GGAGATAGGAATTCACTGAAACCTGAGAAATAATAACAATGTGACCTGAGGAAGCCAATAGCAAAATTGCTAGGGGGCCAAAGAACACTCCTCCTGTGCTACTCTTTGGCCCCAACCCTGGAGGCAGGAAAGAAATGACTGTCTTCAGTACCCATCCCACAGAGCTGATCCAGAAGGACACCATGGCTGTTGACTTTTAAAACTGCCGAGAGACGGAGGAGAAGGTGTAAGGTTGCACTCCCCTTGACTCTCATCTCTCTTGATAAAGGGTACCCCAGTGGCTATATTTAATTAGCCACGAGGGATGGGAACTGCCGTAACCAGAGCACTGAGATCATTCTGGAAGCATGCATGTTGCAGCAGGAGTTTGAGGGGTCCACCAGTCTGCCCTCAAGGGACAATAACCTTTGGACAACCCTGGCATATTCCACATTATGAGAGAGGGAGCAACAGTGCGCAAAGAGTCGTCTAATGAAGAGGATTCAACAAACTGAAGAATACCAAACGGCTCAGGACATGCTGCCGATGTTCTGGACTCTGCAGCAAAACAGGCAAATGGCTCGTGAAATTTAGCCAGAGGATCCTCCTAAATTGGACAGTCAAAAACGAAACCACCCTGGTGATACATTTATCACCCCCTCTTCTGGGGCTTCCTTGAAGAAGAAATATGAAATGTCTTGAAAAGTGCCAGAGAAATGAAAGAACAGCCCGGCTGTCATCATGTCTCTGTCCATCTCGCTGCATCACAGACTGGTCTCAGGGGGCCAATCCGTTTCTATAGGATAGTCTGCCCTTTGGGTCCAAAGGAAGGACATGAAAGTGATGCACTTTTCAGAGGCCTTGCTGACGAACGGCCTTGCCTTTTAAAATGTCATTCTTTTCCGGAGCAGAGCGCTGGCTGAGCTTTGCAGTGGGTCTGTTCTGAAAGTGGGAATCAAAATGAAGATTTCAGAGATGGGAAACCCATTAAACGAAAGCTGGCGCGGTGGCGGTGATGCCAGAGCAACAGCCCTACGACAAAAACTCGAAGTCACAGGGTGTGATGATATCACAGCGCAAGGGTTGGCGTGTTCTGTCATGGCAGAAAGCCTGGGGACGGAGAGGTGCAGTATCTCACACAGGGCCAGACCCAAGACATTTTGCTGCCTGAGGCAAAGGACAGTTTCATGTACAGAACCAGCCAGGCTAACACTCAACACTTCTGATCAGTAGGCCTCCTCCCTAACCCCTGAGGGCAGCAGACTAGTTGAAGGGGAACAGGCAGGCTGCATAACACATCTATTTCCATCTTCCATACCTTACTGTATATGAGGGGGATTGGGGAAAAGGCCAAGGCAAGAGGGTGAAAATCATGTGAGCTGCTGTCTCATTAGAGCATCTCACATGATCTACCTGCAGAATCCTAGGGATCGTAACCTTATAATTCTGGGATATGTAAGGTGCTGTATAAACAAAAGGTTTACACCAGTCCTCGGCCGGATAATTACCTCATGTTTTCACTTAAAATACTTCTCGAGGCTTGCTGCTTCCACGGCCATTTCGTCGTCAGATCTCCACTTGCTGGGGGAATCCTCCGCCTCTTTATCATGATGCTGGAGCTGGGGAGGGGAGGGATGGCAAGATGAAGAATAAGGTTAATTGGTGCTACCTGGAGACTCCTTTTCAAGGACATTGCAGGTAGGGATGGTAGCAGAACTGGATGAGAGGCGTGAGGGTCTGCAAATGTTATGAAGAGGGATGAGCAGATTGCCCACTCGGTTCCATAACAGTTCTATCCCTTCTTTCCTCCGGTTTTCTATTCCTCTCAAGCACTCCTTCCCCGGCAACAACCAGCAATTATTATTTGGCTACAGACCAACTCTCACACCTCACTGGGCACCTCATCTGTCAGATATCTTGCTCACGGGCACGGGTCATGCCATTTTGGCTAAACAAGCAATGGAGCTCATGCACAAGAAGGAATGAATATCGTTCCATAAATTCGATCTCATTCCTTACTCCAGTGGAAGACAGAAGTGCCTGGCGTGCTCTGGTCCATGGGGTCACGAAGAGTCGGACATGACTAAATGACTAAACAACAACAACAACCAGCTTGCCTTCAGTTCCCTTGCATCTTAGCAATGTATACACATTTCAATAATAATTTATAATAATAATTTATTATTTCTAACCCCCCCCCAAAAAAATCTGGCTGGGGAACTTCAGGCACAGGAACTGAACGTGGCCCTCAAAGTCTTTCCACCTGGCCCTCAGGCCACACTCCTCACCAGGCCTGTTCCACACCCTTCCCAAGTTTTCTAGTTTTCCACATCAGTTTGCTTTTTTAAAAGCCTTCATGAAGATTTATCAGCACATTCGTGTCAATTTCGTCAAATTTAAACAGCTTTGTGTGCAGTTTTGCCTCATATACAGTTTTGCAAAGCATGTTTTCCTAATGTTTTTTATTTTCCCTGGCCCAAGATCCCCACCAGGGATCGATGCTGCTGAAAATGGCCTGCCCTGCCCTCCACAGACTGGCAGCTGAGTCTGGGAGCTGCCTGCTTTATTGAATTTCCCATAATTCCCTGAAGAACCTGACATAGCATCAGTCTGCAGCACTGTGGAAAATTTGAAGTGTTGACCTGTGGCCCACCAGTGTAAGGAGGGGGCCACCTTTGCAGAGGAACCTTTGAACCCAGCACTGGCCTTATAGTCCTTTCCTTCCCCTGTGATATCCAGGTATGTTGAAGCGTCTCAGAACACACATCAAAGCCATATCCAGCCCTAGATTTGGGAGGCGGCAGTAATAGTGTACATTTCTGAAATGTGCCGTTCTTGCTGTAAAGAATGAGAAGCAGAGATACACACACACACACACACACACAGAGAGAGAGAGAGAGAGAGAGAGAGAGAGAGAGAGAGAGAGAGACCCTCTTCATCTGAATCAGTTATTCAACCGCATTGTGCCTTCCTCAAGGGCTTGCAGCCTGAAAGAAGACAAGAAAAGTATGCCATTCTGTAGCACTCTTGATTTTAATAAAATAACACGAGACCCCATTGTCAGCTGGGGTAGAATGTCACACTGGGAGACAACGGGTGAGGAAATGAATCCCTTTCCCCCCTTCTTTTTTGCAAAAAGAAATATTCAAGAAGCCTCACTGTTTATAAGAGATCAAAAGTGACAGTCGGTGCTTATTCTGCTCAAGCTAAAAGAGGAGGGTAATTAATCAGGAAACTCAAGAAGTCAGACCTCAGTAAGCATCTGCTCAAAGAAGGGCCCATCTTGGAAAGAGTGTGTTTATATATTTGCAGTTACAGATAGGTAGCCGTGTTGGTCTGCCATAGTCAAAACAAAACAAATTCCTTCCAGTAGCACCTTAAAGACCAACTAAGTCAGTTCTTGGTATGAGCTTTCGTGTGCATGCACACTTCTTCAGATACACTGAAACAGAAGTTTCCAGACCCTTCTATATAGTGAGAAGGTGGGGAGGGGTATTACTCAGAAGGGTGGTGGGAATGGGTGATTGGCAGATAGCTGTGATGAGCCTGTTGACGACTCTTAACGACTGCAATAGGTAAGGGTCTGGAAACTTCTGTTTCAGTGTATCTGAAGAAGTGTGCATGCACACGAAAGCTCATACCAAGAACTGACTTAGTTGGTCTTTAAGGTGCTACTGGAAGGAATTTGTTTTGTTTTTATATATTTGTGCTGTGTGGCAAGGAAATACAGTAGGCTCGTTAATTATATATATATATATATATATGTGTGTGTGTGTGTGTGTGTGTGTGTGTGTGTGTGTGTGTACTTTCAGATTGCTCAGCACTTTGTATGCAGCTTTGATTTCCAGACTTGAATGGTTGGAGGAGACCTTGTATTATTTATTTATCCATCCAATTTATATACTGCTTTTCTGATCATATTGCTACCAAAGCGGCTGACAGTCACAATTTAAAACCCAGAACTGCCTCATGCAATCAGGAGATGAAAAACACGAAGGGCGAGTTCAAACAATAACAACCAGATGAAGCCCTGGATGAAAATATACATTTAACTGATGTGCTGTGGGTTAAACCACAGAGCCTAGGACTTGCCAATCAGAAGGTCAGCAGTTCGAATCCCCATGACGGGGTGAGCTCCCGTTGCTCGGTCCCAGTTCCTGCCAACCTAGCAGTTCGAAAGCATGTCAAAGTGCAAGTAGATAAATAGGTACCGCTGCAGCAGGAAGGTAAACGGCGTTTCCGTGCGCTGCTCTGGTTCGCCAGAAGCGGCTTAGTCGTGCTGGCCACATGACCCAGAAGCTGTACGCCGACTCCCTCGGCCAATAAAGCGAGATGAGCGCTGCAACCCCAGAGTCAGTCACGACTGGACCTAATGGTCAGGGGTCCCTTTACCTTTACCTGAAAGCACCTAAGAGTTGCCACAGGTCTTACCTGGGGCAAGGTGAGTCCCCTTATTGGGGCTCACTAGCTTCATCCCAAGACCACATCAGTCTTGATCAGCCCAGTCCCCAACGCAGACATCAGACAATGGGGAGCTTCTGATTCTGTTCTTATTTAATATGGGAGCATCTATATGCATCATGAATGGCTGCAGGATCACGTATTCTACCAAGTGGCTACTTTCACTCCATCCAGATGCAAATTTATAGCTACTATGTGGGTTGGTGGGTGACATCCAACACTTGGAAGCAGAGAACACCATTCCTATCCTCTGCACCACATTTCCACATCCGTCTGCAATTTGTTAAAGTCCTCATGGAAAATCATCAGCATTCTACTGCACATTACTACTGCTCAATATACACATTTTTGTTCACAATTTTGCCAAGATATATACCATATTTTTTCCGTGTATAAGACGATGTTTTTATTATTATAATAATAATTTAATGGGGGTCCTCTTATACACGGATAATGCATAGGGGGGACGGGCGATTGGTTGCAGCTGTGAGCAGGAGATTGTCAGTGGTGATTGTGCGGGTGATTTCTGGGTGCAGCAAGGGCTGCTGGCGATTGGCTGCCACTGCGACAATTGGGTGGGCAATTGGCGGCTTCTGGCGGCGATTGGTCAGACGATTGGTGGCTTTGGTGACGTGTGCTATTGGTAGCGTCGGTCAGGTGGGTGAGAGATTTTCGTCAACCCCCCCCCCCCCCCGCAAAAAAAGCTCAACAACTCTGGGCAACCTTATACACGGGGGCCTGTTATACACGAAAAAATATGGTGGGTGGGTGGGTGTATTCTGCCTTTCCTTCCAAAATAGCACTTTTGCAAGCTATTTCCCCTAACACAATGAATTTTAATGCATCGTTTTAACAAATGTACCGGTAAGTAGGAGAATTCAATGTAGAACTACGTTAAAGTTCCTTAGCTGTGTACAAGTTGCACTTGCGGAATGGCTTGTGCTGGCTGAATAGGTTACACAAGAGAAAGGCATAGGGAGCGAGGATGGTTCTCGTGGCTGGTTATGCAACAGATTGCTACAGCCCCCATACTTCCTGCTGCGCAACTGGTTGCACAGCAATCTTCCGCTAGCACAGCTGTTGCATGGGATTTCATACTGCACAAACATTATTTTCAGCTTTAACCTCATGCAGCAGAGAACGCTGAGCCTGGCCCTGCATATTCATGCACACTTTCTCCTAAGAAACATGTTTTTGTAGAGAGGAGGGAGAAAGGTTGTTTTCTGCTGCTCCAGAGAAGCAGACACGGAGCAATGGTTCCAAACTACAAGAAAGAAGATTCCACCTAAACATTAGGAAGAACTTCCTGACAGTAAGAGCTGTTCGACAGTGGAATTTGCTGCCAAGGAGTGTGGTGGAGTCTCCTTCTTTGGAGGTCTTTAAGCAGAGGCTTGACAACCATATGTCAGGAGTGCTCTGATGGTGTTTCCTGCTTGGCAGGGGGTTGGACTCGATGGCCCTTGTGGTCTCTTCCAACTCTATGATTCTATGAGATTTTTTTTTTTGGTTGCAGAATTGCATCACAGAACTCCCAGAAGTGTGGGTGCATTTCAGCATTGGTGTGCCATTCCACAAAGTGTGAATTAGGCAAACTATACCCCGTCACTATAGGAAAGGATTGGTCCTTAATATTAGGATTAATCTGTAATCTTATTCAGACATGCAGAGCCCCCACTTGACAGTGCAGCATTCACACGCTTGTGAATCCGAACTACTTTTAACCCTGTGGCCCCACGAACTGAACACCTCCTGCAAATCGGTTATCCATCTTTCCAGACAGATCTGCTTTATATGAACCTTGACAGCACAAGTTCCTCCAAAACTGTGATGAGGTGCCCACAGAAGAAATGGGAAACACCCCAGTCATAATTATAGCAGGCGGCTGGGTAGTGAAACTCAGGATAGCAGAGTCTTTCTATAGGCCGCAAGACCAAGTTTAAAAATCAATTACCATCCCTACAGAGCAGTCTTAGCATCATCAAAGATTGATTGCATTTAAAGGTTAACAGCAGTGTGCCTAAAAGAAGAAGAGAAATTATATTGGGCTTAGATTTTCATTTTGAAAACACAGTCCTTTTTTTGTAAAGAAAAAGGCCATTTTCATCCTTCCAGATTCCCAGATATTAGCTGAGGTGTAGAACTGGGATGAGGGAATTGAAAAATACCATTAGCATGCACCACTGCTTATTTTGTTCCGCCAAGTTAAAACAAACCAACATATGTCAAATTGCCATTCCATAGAACTCAGCCTCCCTTTTCCCCAAGTTGTAAATCCACCTATAATCTCTTTGAAATCTCGCTTTAGAAGGAGCATGGTGCATTGAATGAGACAGGCAGAGAAAGCTCGCATCAAGTTATTTAAAAAGAAAAGGAACCTGCGTCCCAATATCAAGTTATGTACCGGTATATTGTCTATAAACTTAAAAATCTAAAGGCAGGCAATAACTATTTAATATAGGGATGTTGAACCTCCAGGCCATAAGGGCAAATGCAGCCCTTTCTCATTCCCTTCTGACACCACGCTGCACCTTCATGATCTCCACTGGTTCTCCACTCTTGTCTTTGGCTCAACCTCCATCTACAGATGGATGAGCCAAGGGGGTGGGTTTTTCTACAGCCATATCCACAATGACATCTGAAACCAGAAACTATTCTTGTCCTGTGAAAGATATATGATCTGTTAATCATACCCTGGACCGTGCCATGACTTCCTGGACCTAGAAAACTCAAACCCCAAAACAAAATCAGGGAAACAGCTTTAAACAACAAGGGGAAAATATATGATTTGAATCGACAACACACAACAAAGAAACCGGGTGTGCCTAACAAATCCAATGCATGGTGGGATTATTCCCAGTTTATCCTGTTGCACCATCTGTGATCTCTCCTGAAAAGAGATAGCCTAACCACAGTTATCCATGAACTCACAAAATTGCACTTAGATCACTGCAAAGTGTTACAAGAGGGGCGCCCCTTGAAGATGGGACAGAAATTGCAGATATAGCTTGAAGCCAGCAATATTTGTTAGAACATAGGGAGCCGCCTTATACCCTGTCAAACCATTACAGTAATCCATTTGGCACTTCAGGTAGGGGATTTTCCCCTGCCCTACCTGGGCATGCTGGGGGATTGAATCACTGAGCCTTTCCCAATGTAGGGGAAATAATGCTTAGTGTTAGCAAGGTGATGGCCTTGTGTGCCTTCAGCCCATACTTTGCCACACCCCTCGCAAGTGTTGGGAAAGGAAAAGAAAAAACTCCACTAGTTGCTGGTCTGTTATTGAACACAAGCACAACCCAATGAGCAGCTGCTTACATGAAAGAATGAATGAATGAATCTTTATTTGAGTCAGCCATCGGCCATAGCAATAAATCAGCAATACAATATACAAATAATAAAAATAGTCAAATAGTGGATCTTATTCTGATTGCCCCAGCTAAAAACCTGGCAACCTTTGCTGTCACATACTCATCTTGATCTGCCAAGGGAAAGGACACTGTGGCAGTGGTTGGGCGACCCGGAATGGACAATAAAAGAGGAGTGGTAATCTCATTCCTCAAGTCTTTATAAAGAGTGCAAGCCAGAAGGGCATGCGCCACCGATTCGGTACTGCCATCTCCACAGGGACATAAGCATTTTTTGTGTGGAATCTGTTGGAAATGCCCCTCAAGTACAGATGAGGGCAATACATTCAATCTTGCAAGAGTAAAAGCGAGTCTATATTTTAGAATTGCTAGGTTATGCAGATAGGGTGCCAGAGAGTCAAAATGGGAAGGTGGAAAATAGTCATACCATGGGCAAAATTTCCTTATTGTCGCCAAGTTGTTCTGACGCTTGATATCATTTAGGTGTTGACAAATTAGACTGTTTGCTTTACTAAAACCCAAAGTGAGTAGCTGTTGTGGTGATAAACCACAAGAGTGAAGTTTTTGATAGACAATTTTGATAGACAAGATGCCCTATGCATCTTGTGACCGAAGAATCCCTGCCCCCGCACCAACATGTCATCATATATTATACATGGAGTATCCCTAGATATTGCCAGGGGTGGAGGAAAGGAAGAAGGTTCAGGGCTGTCATTTTCACCTGCATCTGCTGTAGTGTCAAGCTTTCCACACCCTGACACACAAAATTGGTAGCATTTAGCTTGGTGTCCCTTGCAGCCCAACACATGTATTTACTCTTTTCTGGACTTTCTCCTTTAAGTCCTGCACTTCGCTGAAGACAGAACCTCAGTTCTAAAAGTGTGAGGCCTGTTGTCTTCCATAACTTGCTTGCCGATTCATTCCACACACCGTTGTAACCCCGTTACATAAAACAGCAGCCGAAACGACAGTCGCTCCTCTCGCTCAACCATTTTCCAGTTGCATAGAATTTATATGATGAAATTTGCATTCATTTTAAGCCCCTCCCTAAGTGCTGGAGGCAGAAGTTGCCAATGTTACACACTGAGCCTTTTTACCCTTACTTCCCCCGCCCCACAAAAAATAAAAAATATCCCCTTTTAATAATGTTACAAGATGGATTTATAACATACCTGGAGCTAATATCAAAATGAAAATGAGTTTTCTGCCAGTGGAACAACAATAATGTGGTTAATTTGCCTACAGCTATTGGATCATATACGCCTTGCTACGGTAGGAAATGGCTTTCTAATGTAACATCGCCGCCTAAGCAGGATGAAATCTGCGTAGGAAAATGTAAAAAGGGCACAGCACTATAGCTAGCAGCAAAATTGGGATCTGGAAAAACACAGCACAAATAAAAAGGGAGGGTGGATCGGCAGAATATGGAGATGTGCTAATAATCCCAGTTTATTGGTCAACAAACAATATATGAGAAGACAGATGGCTTGGTTTCAGCCGTTGCATTTTCACTCCTGAAGTTTGGCTGTCAATAAGAGCTATGTTAACAACAGGGGGGCTTGCAGAGATGCAAAGTTGCACTGAGACAAGTTTTCATTGTTTAGAGGGAAAATGTGTCCCACTTTTTAAAATGAAAACACAAACTGGCTCCCAGCGTAACCCAGAAACAATGCGAACACTACTTAGGAACTGTGGTATCGAGTTGTCTATAAATTACTGAAATCAATAAATGCAAAACCATTGACAAATAGATCAATGCAAAAATGTCGAAGAGCAGTGGGAAACTGTGGGTTGTATCATACATCCTCTGTGCAGCATACATCCTCTGGCACTATGGAACTTCTCCCTCCTCCCCTCATTAACCATAGTTTATTAAGCCAGAGTTCCTCAATTCATCCTTACTGGTGAGCCTGGCTTCTTTTCCAGGTTTGGCACAAAGCCACCATTAACAAGAATTCTCTAGTTTGGAAGTAACAGGGAACTCATACAATATGGGATTTGTGCTGCACAAAGTGAGGAAGAGAGCCCTAAAGGAGGATGCTAGTTCTGGTCCTGATGCTAGTTCATGATTTCTCAAACCATGGTTTATGAACCTTGGGATGATCATCTGATCATGGCCAATGTGAGAAGTGTTGTGATTCATGGGGTTGTTCACCACCAAGGAGAGGTGAATATGTGAAAAAGAAGGGAAGGTCAGAAGTTTCTGGTTCTACAGACAGGCAGGGGTGTGTGGCATGGGAAGGCAAAAATCAGTACCTTGCAGAGTGGTTAGTGTTCCTGCAGCTGCGGTCAAAACATCTGACTTGTCTCAGCAAGTTCCATAATTTTATAGCAGAGCTAGGTAGTCAGTGACTAGAAACCTCGCCTAGCCCTGCCAAGTTGTCCCAGCAGATTGTTTCCCCCTGCCCCAAGAGCCCCCATTTCCCTACCTTTGTATTTATTTAAATATCTCAAACAAGCAAGGCCACTTTTCACAGAAGCGAAAAGAAGGGAATTTTGCACATCCCTAGTTGTGTGAAGCCTGGGACACCCAAAAGTCTTGTACAATAACAGCATCAGTCGGGGTATTGTTATAAAACACATGAGCAGGTTCTCCATGTCTAAGTGGACCACTCTAAAGCCCACTCCAGTTTATAAAACCTCTTAGTGCTGCCTGCTCCATGGTAGGGAACTCTCCAGCTAAGAAGTGAAGCCAGATGTTTCCCACAGCTGCCTGGCTGGAGCCTGGACCTAAAATGCCTTATATGAGCATTCATCTACTCACTGGGCCATCTGGAGAATTCTGCATCTTCCAAAATTATGCAGCCAATCATGTTTCTGATCTATATGAAATAAAGTCTCCTAATCTAATATAATCTGCTGAATATGCAGACTCCGTTCTTTGAATGGTATATATCTCAGATCTTGACCAAATTCCATTTTGGCTCCAGCTAAGATGATATTCTTGGAAAGGAAAGATTAGCTTGGCAAAGGGCTTCCAAACATTTGTAGCAGTGTTATCTGCACCAGAGGATATATCCAGAGGAGAACACGTATAATACCTGGATGCCCTCCAAGCATGCTTTAACTGAGTTGGGCTCATAACAGACTTGGACGGTACAGTCAAATCCCAATGTCATCTTACAGAAGTGTGGGGAAGACATTAAGCAGAAAGCGTACGTTTCTGGTAAGTGCAAATGTGCAGCACCACACAATACCTGGGCAAATGATGGCATCCCCACAGCATACAATGGGCAGAACGTTACACTTCCCGTGCACAGTTCATTAACACGCTTCTTTGGCACATTCTTTTTTTAAAAAAAATAATTTTTATTAACAGACCAATCAAATCAAATCACATAAATTCCAAATTACAAAGCCGAAATTCATTTTTTTTTGTTGGGGGTACCCATATTTCAAGTTCCGAAAGGGTTCCAATCCTCTTGTTGTTGCTGCTGCTTTAATGTCCACAAATCTGTCCAAATAGTGTTCACCCTTCTATCCAATCCTTTCTTGTTATTTTCCACATCTCTTCTTGTTATTTTCATATATTTTTCCTTTCTCTTTGTGACCTCTGATAGTCTCCACAAGCAGGTTAAAACAAATTGTAATCCTGTGTGGGTTTTTGCTCGTTAATCTTCACAGATCTGTCACTCCCTTTCTCAGTCCTTTGAGGTTCTGCCAGTCCATAGCTTCCTCCTCCCGATCATCATCATAAATCTTTCGACAGAACCTGCCAAGATGGCGACTCCCTTTTTATTACTGTGTCATTCCAAGAGCCCTTGTTCTTTTCTTGATCTCCATAAACTAAACTTTTGGTTAATAATTCATTTCCACACAGTTTTTAACCATCCTGCTTAGGTCAGTTATGTGATGGTTCTTTCTTGGGGAGGGGTTATTAGTTAATCACATTGAAGAAAAGAAAAAAGATTCCCCCCCCATCCAGTCCTGCTCCGACATACCGAACCTTTGATGTATCTTTGATGTATCTTCTTTAGATATATTTCTGTTAAATCCAACCCGTCGCTCTACTTTCACAGAGGTCACTTCAATTAGCAGTCTTCACTCCCATTCTTCACTTGAAATATGTGCATTTGATTCTCTCTCTAATTGTTTATTTCGAGTTGCTGCAACTAGTGCGCGATCAGAGACAGCGTCTGGAAGAGCCAGGACCCACACAAGGGCTTTGTGCCTAGTGCCCTCACCCCCTTCTTTCGAATCCGGGGGTGATTTATGGCCACAGCAGGCAAGGCAGTGTTCCCCATATCCTTGAGGAACAAGGGAGGCTGCATACTCCCATATCAGCCTCTTAATTACCTCGTGTGAGCCGGAGAGATGTTATTGTTGGCCATCTTCCAATGTGCCCCTAGCACCCCCCTTCTTTGGCACATTCTGAAGGCATGTGATGCAGCCACCTTCCTGAAGCTAAGCAGGTCTGGGTCTGATCAATGCCTGGATGGGAGACTGTCTGGGAACCACATGCGTGTTGCTGTAAGTTCCATGGTAGAGGGAAAGTGTGATGCAAATGTACTGTGTCTCGGCACAGTATACCTGAAGGAGTGTCTCCACCTCAATTGTTCAGCCTGGACACTGAGGTCCAGCGCCAAGGGCCTTCTGGCAGTTCCCTCCCTGCGAATAGTGAGGTTACAGGGAACCAGGAAGAGGGCCTTCTCGGTAGTGGCGCCTGCCTGGTGGAATGCCCTCCCATCTGATGTCAAGGAAATAAACAACAATCTGACTTTTAGAAGACATCCGAAAGCAGCTCTGTTTAGGGAAGTTTTTAATGTCTGATGTTTTATTGATTATTATTATTATTAACATTAATTATGTTGGGAGCTGCCCAGAGTGGCTGGGGAAACCTGGCCCAATGGGCGGGGTATAAATAAATTATTATTATTATTATTATTATTATTATTATTATTATTATTATTGCACTGATAAAGCTTCACAAAGGGTTTGCCCAGCAAAAAAGGGTGCAAATAGTTCCCTGATGACAGAAAGTTGAAAATCAGTGCTCTAGAACTGACTGTGCTGACCTGTTATTCTATCTGGCTGAGCATTTCTGGGACTGTAGAGAAGATGACATGAACTGCTGCTATAGGGTTAGGAGCATATACTTTTGGGAAAGGTTGACAGATGGATTGTTTCTGGCTACTGTCATATAGGTGGATCTGGATGAGAATTCCCTCCCTATTCCGATTGGCTAGAGGCCCCTTTTACAACATGAGTAAATGGGAAGGAAGATTTCTAAACTGTGCCCATAAAGAGATACAAGAGTAAAGCTTCATTTCCTGCTGCCATTTTGCACCTGCATCACATTAGTAGTATATATACCTTCCAGTTTCTTTCCTTCTCCATCCCCCCCCCCCCAGGTTACAGATCTTTGAACATTAACAGAAAGGGTGAAGGGCATGTTTTTTTACGCTTTGTCCTCTTCAGGCTGTCTTTTTTTCTGTCATTATTCTGTTCACCTATTTTGAACTTTATATGTCATAAAATGCATACTAGACAGTACATGGCATCAGAAGATACTATTCTGTAAAAATGTGTGACTGGTTTCTCAACACAGTTATACAAATAAATTCACCCCCCCCCCCTTAAAATTCACCAATTCTATATCTCCCTTGCTTACAGCTAACTTTTTTTTTTATATCTGAGTTACAGCCACACATCCCAACCAATCTTCTTCACTTGGGAATTCTGACTCCACGGCTGAAATAAGCTAATTCCAAACAATTTTTCCGTTATGTTTTTTGTAACACAGAACTTAACATACATATGTAACCTGCACAGTCATTTGTTAATGTTTGTTTATCCTTTGATTTCTGGCCATTAAATTATTCTTAATCATACTAGCACAAGGAGGCACACAGTTGTTGTATACTATATACTACTACTAATAATAACAACAATAATAACAGCTGCAGCAGTCTGCTTTACCAAAATTTCAATTGTGTATTTCTGCAATATGAATGATATCCAGTGCTCTTGGCCTTATAATTTATAGTCATTTTAAAAAGCGACACAGAGACAAATGACCCACGCTGACCTTTAATCCTGGAGAAAAAGACTAATGTAACATCTTAAGTAGAACCATTCTCTTATGCCAGTTAGCAAATTTCATTTGTTGAATTAAGAAGAGTCTTTTCTCGAAATGATGAATAATAGGCAGGAGTAAGGAGTGTTACGACTTACAGAGTAGCTTGCAAAAAAATGTATGCAACAGTGTGCCTGCTTCACCTTAATCTAGTCCTTATTATTACATATATACACAATTTTAAGATGCATTAACAGCGCTCTTGTTAGGCACAGTTTAAATTTCTACTCATCTCAAACTTCCAACGTAGGCCTGGCAAATAGTTTTTAAGAGATCTCTTGTGGCATGTATTTCTTTCCCCCCACAAAACAGAACAGATATTTAAACATGGTAATTTCATAGAATCATAGAATCACAGAATCATAGAGTTGGAAGAGACAAGACAACAAGGGCCATCGAGTCCAACCAACCCCCTGCCAAGCAGGTTATTCTAAAGCAGCAATGCTGCAGCAAGCAAAGGCTCTAGCAGCCCAGTCAGCTGCTTGTGGCTGCAAAGCCAAACAGGATGTTTGTGACTGTTGCCATGGAAACAAAGGGGCAGTCCATTCTCCTTATTGAGCACAGGATGTGAGCTCAGTGTGTGTCATATAACCTGTACAGGATGTACATGGGTGGAGTTTTGGAGTTTCTCTCTGTTTGTTGAAGAGAGCAGACATCTTTGACTGTATGGCTACGAGAGACAGAAATAAAGACATGTAGATACATTTCTGTCTGAGTCTGATTCCCCTCCCTGGGGATATGCAGGGAGGAGGAGAAGCAGGAGATGCAGTGGTGTGTTTTTCTCACAGCCTGGGGAAAATCGCCGGAACGGACCTCGTGTGTTTTTCCTGCCGGGAGTCGCCGGAGGGAGGTCAAAGGAATTCAGCCGGTGCCTGGACAGATAGGCACATACCTCTGACCGAGGCAGAATTCCAACAGAAACACCATCAGAGCACTCCTGACATATGGTTGTCAAGCCTCTGCTTAAAGACCTCCAAAGAAGGAGACTCCACCACACTCCTTTGGCAGCAAATTCCAATTTGATTATGTCTCGTTCTAATGTTAGCCATGAAACCTTTTCTCTGCACTGTATAAGTAAGACAATGTATGGAACTGGTCTACTATATAGTAGAATTAATAATATAACAGAGTTTAATGCAGCCATCCTGTTTTGGTTCTCTGAATGGTTGGTAGTATTTAGGGCAGGCTGGGGAACGCTTGGGCCCCCCAGATGTTGCTGGATTTCAAGTGGAAATTGTTGGTTGGCATCCATCTGTCGAGAGAGAGAGAGAGAGAGAGAGAGAGAGAGAGAGAGAGAGAGAGAGACTTGTGTATATATATGAGAGACTATACACAACTCTCTCTCC
Source organism: Podarcis erhardii (assembly GCF_964252035.2). Lineage (NCBI taxonomy): Eukaryota > Metazoa > Chordata > Lepidosauria > Squamata > Lacertidae > Podarcis > Podarcis erhardii. The sequence goes on along the minus strand of NC_138498.1, from coordinate 105,094,522 downwards.
CCCTTGCACACACACATATACAATGAAGAAAGAGATAAGTCGTCCAAATGCATATAAATACCTCACCCCTCTTCTCAGAAAGCCCTGCTATCCAAAAAGAATCCATGCCACATCCTGGTCCAATATTCTGGGATGCTAGCCAGCAATCCATGTGTGAGCACTGGCAGAAGCACCCGATTGGTGGAAACCATCCCTGCCCCAGTGCTGCCAGAGCAAAATGAAGAAAAACCTGAACATTTACCATGGCTAAGTGGACGACTGCATTAGAACTCTTCTCATTGCATTGGCATGGGTCATTTGCAATGCCAGAAATAACCCAAAGAGGTAAAACATTTCCTCTCTCTCTCTCTCTCTCTTTCCCTATTCTTCCATATTAGCTCAGAGCCTCCACCCAACCTCTCACTCCCCAAGCCCCCCCCCCATGACAAATATTGTCCTGCTAATTAAATGCTTTCTTACTACAAGGTAAGTTGCGATCAGGATTGCCTACGACTGGATGCCTCAGCATCACAAAAACCTTGACTGAGCCATTTGATATTAATTACCAGTGCCATGCTGAGCTTTGGAAAGGGCAACTGAAGGGGGCTGTCAATGAAAGAGGAGGCAAAACCTTTCCATAGACAATTTCTGGGTCTTAATTCAATTTCCAGGGGACACCATGCAGGCCTTTTCTCTACAAAACGTCCCTAGGAACAGTGCGTTCTTAGATATCTGAACTGGCAGCTGCTAGCCAGAAGCAGCTTTGAAGAGCTCTGATGAGCTGCATCTGCTCTCCGAAAATCTCCCACCCTGGAAATTTCCCAGCTCCCCCCCCCCCTGCTTTTCAGCAAGTGGGGCTACAAAAAGAGAGGCAGCATTTCAATCAGCTATAAAATAAACATTAAGGAAGTGCCAATCCAACAGCTCCAATTGTTAGGGCAGGGTGGGGTGAATGATGCTTTTTTTAAAAAAATGCAATAGTGTTATCCAGCAAAGCACACAGATCCTAATATTTGATCATGAGTGTTTATTTGTTATGACATTCCAGCTGGCCAGCCAGTTCCTTTGGCCAGGCTGATCGCTGGTTAAATGTCAAGAAACCGCCACCTGAAATGCAGCTACCATTAAGAGACATTAACAGACCATTATGTAGGGACCAGGGAAAAATCCATTTGGTCTATATTGAGTCAGTGTCCTCCACGACACCTGAAGCAGCAGACTCATTTAGGGAGCCCAGGAGATTCCATGTAGCTCTGTCCTCTAGCAGAATGGGAATGGCTAGGGGACCTAGCCAGCTGCTACTGCCGACCCCCTCAACATCAGCCACCTGAGGCAGCTGCTTCATTGTAGGTACCTTGTACCTTAAACAGACAAACGCCTTATCCTTAATTCCCAATGGACATCAATGTTCTGATACGGGGACTCCCAACTTCACACAAATATGTCGTAATTGCCAAAGGACACAGTTGGACTTCTGGCTCCAACTCAATAGATGGTTTTCTTCCAATTACTCAAGAAAATCCACTCAATATCACCATACACACCTTGACAGCAAAAATCAACAAGGCACTCACAGAGCTCGCAATGATGCAAGCTGACAAACGCGAGGCAGAGAAAGGAGTAAAATAAATATCCCAGACATTTAACATTCACTTTGAAAAACAAGGATCTACTTGTTAGGTGGCATTATTGCTTCTTTTTATACTCCGTTTTGTTATAATGATTCAGAGTTAAATGCCATGACATTTAAATCAGAAAATATAAGAGGTAAACACTGAAGGATATGTCAGTCCAAAAATAATTTGAAAGGTGGGGTGGAAAACACGCCAAGAATATTGTAACCCAAACCCCACAGGGACTGTGTAAGACCACAGCACTTTAATAATTGTTTTGTAGTTACATAGCAACATTAACCCCAGCGGGTGGGAATCCCTTGCAGAAGACAGCAGTTGCCTGGAGACAGAGAGTCAGGTTGTGCATCCATACCAGTGACCACAGGAGGAATGAGCACTGGGAGGAGTGCAGAGAGGAGAAAGGCCAGGCTGCATCTGCTTTCACCTGCCATGCCTGCAACAAAACATGTCTCTGCTGTACTGGTCTCTACAGCCACAGCAGGCGCTGTAATGCTCCAATGGTTTGACTTCACTCCAAAAGCTGTACTCTTGCATTGTCTCCTGAGACAGATGGATGCTGAGAACAATTTGCACAGCAGATTTTGAAGCAGTGCCTTGACCCCTGAAAGGCAGCTTTTAATCTGGGGGACACTGCTTTGGAGTCTGTGCGGTAGTGGCTGATAAGAAGAAGAGTTTGGATTTGATATCCCGCTTTATCACTACCCTAAGGAGTCCCAAAGCGGCTAACAATCTCCTTCCCCTTCCTCCCCCACAACAAACACTCTGTGAGGTGAGTGGGGCTGAGAGACTTCAGAGAAGTGTGACTGGCCCAAGGTCACCCAGCAGCTGCATGTGGAGGAGCGGAGATGTGAACCTGGTTCACCAGATTACGAGACTACCGCTCTTAACCACTACACCACACTGGCTCCGTGTGGTGTCCTGTTACTGGAGCAGGAAGATCCAATTGGTGGGGGGGGGGACATGGGGAGGAGCCCAGACTGCATCTGGAAACTGCTGATACATATATAGCCCCAGGTGGTCCCCTATACTCATCTGCATCCACAATCCTTACACAATACCTTGTGAACAAAGTGCTGCATATTTTGCCTTGTTGTACATGGCTTAGCAAAGAGTGTTGTTGTTGTTGTTTACAGATATGAAAGAAAACACTCTATATATCTCTGCACACAGCAAAATTTATGTGTCAGGGGCTCCTGCCACCTAGAGCAGGGATGTAGAAGGCAAATGTTTTTTGCAAAGAGGATGATTTTATAAAGGGAGATCAAGATTTTGATTATTCAACGCCGCTTGAAACAGCAGACAAGAGGTTTCTCTTTTGTTAGTTGATCATTCAACATCTTGTGCTTCTGATATGAACTGGTTTCCATCACTTTTCACTCTCCCCACCCTGAAAAAGTTAAGGACACCCAAACACACACACGCAGGTAGCAATGCAACGAAACATTAAATCCAATCCCAACACCGGAGTAATACCATGAAGATTTCACAGAAGCACAAAATGAAGTTCTGTGGCCTTTCCTGGGACTCTAACCTTGTAATAGCTTCTGGCATCCCAAAGATGTTTTGTGCAGAGGGTGAGGCAAGAAGGCCTCCACTGTAGTTTAAAAAAAAAAAAAGTACAGCAGTGTTCCCATTATAATCTGCCAATATGAATGGCATTTACTCCACCTCTGAGAAAGGAAAGAAATTCTAAAGGACAAGCAGCATTCAAACTCGATTGAAATTCTGCTGCCCTTGTGTCATTATAGGCAGCCATGCTCAGCCAAGGACAAATTCCCCACTATGCTCTTCTCTTAAAAAACACGCAGCTCAGAAAGAAGTAAGACGAAAAGGAGCATGTGTCTCCTAAGAAGCAATGCGGATAGCTGCTCATGTTGACAGAACGTGACATAACTGCCTCACAAAGGAGGTCAAAGCAATGCGGATGAAACTACCAGGGCACATTCCCTCCATAGTGAGGTAGAAATTATGAAAAACCCGTTACCAGGGAGGCCAGCGCCACTACAGAAGAATATGGCCTGAGCAGAAGAACTAGTTTAGGAGGAACCTAATGGCTGTTAGGGGACGCGGGTGGCTCTGTGGGTTAAACCACAGAGCCTAGGACTTGCCAATCAGAAGGTCGGCAGTTCGAATCCCCACAACGGGGTGAGCTCCCGCTGCTCGGCCCCTGTTCCTGCCAACCTAACAGTTCGAAAGCACATCCAAGTGCAATCAGATAAATAGGTACCGCTCCAGTGGGAAGGTAAACGGCGTCTCCATGCGCTGCTCTGGTTCACTAGAAGCGGCTTAGTCATGCTGGACACATGACCCGGAAGCTGTATGCCGGCTCCCTTGGCCAATAAAGCGAGATGAACACCGCAACCCCAGAGTTGGTCACAACTGGACCTAATGGTCAGGGGTCCCTTTACCTTCGCCTTTAATGGTACAAGGAGGGCTCTGCACATACAGCGAAAATGGGTTGGGTCAAGCTTCTGGATCAAGCTTAAGTGGAGCCATACATAGAGTGCATGAACTACTGCAGACAAGTTTTCCCAGTCCAGGAAATGGTTGTAGCTGACATATCAGTTGCAGCCGGTAAAAGGTGCATCTAGCCGGACTTCCGGGTTGGCGCCATCGCCGAATGGCGGACTCCCTCCGAGCTCCGGAGGGAGCCTGCTCGGCAGGGGCTGGGTTCTACCGCGCCGGCGACGCGGGGACCCTCAAAAACCATGGGCGCTGAAACCCATGGGCATGGTGACTCGGCGGGCACCGTTTGCGGCCCCCCGACCACGCAAAGGAGCCTTTTTAAAGGCTACGGAGCGGGTGACAGGGGTGGTGGTGCTGTGAGTCCTCCGCTTCCCCTGCCGAGTGAAGCCGCATGCCATTTGGCGGAGAGCGCTGACTTCTTCCATTGAAAATCTGGACTTAAAAGAATAACCCGTGAGTAATTGGAACTTGGATTAAAAAGGGGAACAAATTTTTTCTTAAATTCGGAGCGAGCGGGGGAGGTGCAAAAAGGAAGTCAGCCTCCCCCCTGTTGTAGAGGAGCTAAAGCAAAGGACCTGACAACTAAGATCGAGTGCAACCTTTTTTTTTTTGATAAAGTTATTAATTTCGCGATGGAAAATTATAAGCTGGGCTGGAGGAGAAAAGTGGAATGTGAATTAAAATACAACCCCCCCCCGAAAAACCCCGGGAGCGATCCGTGAGAGCGCCGGGAGAGGAGAAATAGAGGTTTTGACAGCTGTCAAAGGAGCTGCCAAAAATGAAGAACAAAAAGAGAACTTTGTTACGAGGACTTTGCTGGTTACATTTGTTACAAATTGGATATAAACTGTTTAAAACAAGGAATAATAAGTTACTTTGACTGGTGGGTGTGATCGGGAAGGAAACTGAGTTATTATAATCCCTCTAGAGGAGTTGTGGGTCATTACAAGTATTGCTGGCATGGAATTTGAATCGGACTTTTTATCTCCTGGGAAACTGCAGAAATGGAACACTATTTTGTCTACAGAGGTCTACACACTAAAGGAGACAATAGATTTATCTATTGAAGAATGGAAGGGACTTGACGTAATGTTTTGTTCCTGAATAACAAAGCCTCTGTAGAGGAATTACAAGCTTTTTGGAATTAGAACATTTGTGCAGGAGAGCAGGGGGGGAAAAAAAAAGAGAGAGGAGAAGAGAGAACAACAAGAACAACAAGAATAACAAGAACTGGACAAAGTTGGAAGATAGACCCCTTCCAAGATTGGACATTCGAAATCAAAGATGACCAAAAGACGGCAAAGACTATTAAAAAGACAGCAAAGCGGACTGGTGAAGGACTATGGCTTAGATGTGGGAGCTCCAGGATGACAGTAGACATTGACGGACATTGGGAACGCAACCGGGAAAGGGGGGAGGGAAATTTTGAATCCAAAGGGTGTTAAATTACATTTTATTCTTTTTTCTATTTTTTTTATGTTAATCTGTATTGTATACTAAAGAGGGGAACTCGTGGAAGGGAACAGGTTGATTTTAGGGGATGGGAAAATATTTTTTAAATTGGGTTAATGATAATAATTTTAAAACTTGGGGTAAGAATTTGATGAATCTATTTGAAAGAATTGGAATACAAGAGGGGGAGGGGAGGGGAAGTCCTGGAAAGATGACATTGAAAATAAGGCCTTAAATTTGGATGTTTTTCTTTTCTGTTATATTTGAAAATTTTTAATAAATATTATTTTTTTAAAAAAAAGTGCATCTAGCCACTGAGGCTACCTCAGAAGAATAAAAGAATGGTCAACTATTATTTTGTGTTTAAACAACCCTATCCTGGCACATGGATGTTCGCCTGTCTTTTAATCTAGCTTTTAGCTTATTGTTGGTTTTAATTGTTTTCTTGATGTATTAAGTAGTTGTTTTTAACTTTTTCTTTTACTGAGGATGCCATTATTTTATACCTTTTGTAAACTGCGATGAGGTTTTAGTACAACAAGCAGTATATAAATCTTGTGAAATAAATAAATTAAGTAAATATCAAATATGTGTATTTTCAGACTCCCCCCCCCCAAACTGCACATTTCCCACTACTATTTTCCCCTCCTAGTATGTTACTAGGAGATGCATTGATTAAAACACCAGACAAAGGAATCCTGGCGCCAGCTGCAATTAAGGGCTCCTAAACATACACACTTTCTGGGGAGTAAATCTCATTGAACTGAAGGGGACTTGCTTCTGAGTTAACACACTTAGGATTAGCAATTGTGCAACTGCAAACAGGCATCACCTTGGAGTTACTGCAGGCTTGGTTCCCTACCAATGCAATAAGGTGAATATTGCAATAAGGCGGGTCAAACACATGCTTTTGGTTTCCTAATGCAGATAAAAGTTATGCTTACACTATGTTGTTGTTGTTTAGTCATTTAGTTATGTCCGACTCTTTGTGACCCCATGGACCAGAGCATGCCAGGCACTCCTGTCTTCCACTGCCTCCTGCAGTTTGGTCAAACTCATACTGGTAGCTTCGAGAACACTGTCCAACCATCTCGTCTTCTGTTGTCCCCTTCTCCTTGTGCCCTCAATCTTTCCCAACATCAGGGTCTTTTCCAGGGAGTCTTCTCTTCTCATGAGATGGCCAAAGTATTGGAGCCTCAGCTTCAGGATCTGTCCTTCCAGTGAGCACTCAGGGCTGATTTCCTTAAGAATGGAGAGGTTTGATCTTCTTGCAGTCCATGGGACTCTCAAGAGTCTCCTCCAGCACCATAATTCAATAATGCTTACACTATACCGTAGTCTATTAAGCCAGCCCCCCATGGCTTCAGGGATGGGAGAGGGGGGAAACAGGCTTAGGCCCTAGCCAGCTCCACTCCCATGGCCAAAAGTAGGGCATCATGGGCTTCCTTCTCCTGGAAGCAGCTGGGTTGCTTGTCTAAGGAGCAATATCTGCAAAGCTCAAGGAAATGAAGTGCAATAACATGAGGAATGCCTGTATTTGTCCTTGACACCCAGGAAGGAAGCAAATATTAAAAAGGCATGAACTGAAAACTGTGGCAAGTCATGCATGACTCGGTTACTTTAATTCTAGAAATTATCCATGTTAAACTGGAAGGAAGGTGGAAAGGAACATGGGGCAGAGCCAACAGTAATGAAATGGAAGAGGGGACATCCAGTCATCCTTAATCCCGCTGTCCTTGCCGGTAAATATAGATTTTATTTTTTTTAGCGCATTGCAAATGATTTCAAAGGCTTACAAAACCTTTTTGATCAGAAGTGATGGTGACACTAAGAAATTAGCGTCTACTGCATGAGCAAGGATGCCTCTGTCATCAACTTTCTAAAGACCTGCCTCTTCGGCCTCTTCTTTCCTCTTTTGTGGATCTTGCTCCCTTTGTCATTGTGATGATCTTGGATGAAGTGATCAACGTGGTGCGTTGAAAGCCTTCCTGCCTCAAGGTCAAAGACAGGAAAAGCACCCCAACTTAGAGCAGTGGTTATCAACCTGTGGGTCCCCAGATGTTGTTGGACTACAACTCCCATCATCCCTGAGCTCTGGCCTTGCTAGCTAGGGGTGAAGGGAGTTGTAGTCCAACAACATCTGGGGACCCACAGGTTGAGAAAGGCTGACTTAAGAGTATATGAACCTTTATGCAGAAGCATCAGGTGGGGCAGTGCCATAAAGCTGAGATCTCAGCAGTGGCATCACTGCTGGGCACCAGGATGGTCTGGAGGCAGGCAAATGGATGACAAGGTTGGACCAATGTGGACACACCTACAGAGTCGACCCAGCGCTCCTCCCAGTCCATCCACCCCACCTTAACCTTGCTGCTCATGTCTTGCCCCACCCAACGCTACCTGCCGGTAGTGCCGCCGCCACCATGATGTCAATTCTGTGGTCCTGCACCACTGGCTGCTTCTGCCTTTCTGTGGAATCTGTAAGATTGTGACCACGTAAGAAAACCCCAGGGGCAGAGTTTGGCAGAGGGTTCTTTGTGCCTGTTTCTGAGCACCGGTCTGAGAGCATCACTTACGAGTCACAGTAGTGCAAAGCTCTAGAAGCTGTGGGTGCAAATCATCCAGCGCTGGGTATATATATATATATATATATATATATATATATATATATATATTTGCAGGGCATCTCACCCCACGTACTATATATATACTACGTGGGGTGGGATGCCCTGCAAATGAATACTTCCAAATGGTGCTTAATGCACACATTTGACCTAGAAAATGTGTTGTTTGTAATTGCAGCAACCAACCATGACAAACGGCCACATTATCCTCTATATATGTGAGCTAAGAATTTGCTGCTTTGCTTTCCATAGAACAGAAGAGCAATGTTTTCCCAGAGGGGCCATAAAGTCAGTTCTGTTGGGGAGCTGGCATAATGCCTGTTGTCTTCCACAAAGTTCAGCACCTTTGCTGGGTCTTTGTATATGACAGGCCTCTTGTATCTTGTGTACAAGCGTACGCTGTGACCAGCGGAGCCCGCTTTTGCCTTTCGTCACTGTGTATTGCATCTTCTAATTGGTATACGGTATATAATTTACTTCCTGCAATCTGTTATGCCAGATTTTCTATGCATTAGTCTAATTAAGTTAAGCTTGATAATTACGTTTCCAATATCATAACGGCATGCACGGAATTCTGCAGATTGTGTCACGAGCTCAGCCGATCCCCAAAATGCTGAATCTATTCGAATTTTTCCTATTTCAGGGCTTTGGATGTTGGCAAGTTTGCATTTTTCTGGGAAAAAAGTTGTCCTGCGATTCGGCACAGAGATTTATTTATTTGTACGTCAGCCCCAGAATGCCACGTTACGGGGCCTATTATGCAAATTCAAGCGCGGCGATCTAGGCTACAGAGTACGGCATTTTTATCTACCCTGTTTAAATTATGTACATCCCACCTTTCTGCATTTCCATTGTTAGGGAGGTTTGTCACGAAACAGGCAAATAAATAACAGCGGCAACAGAATGAAAAGAATAAAATAACAGAAGAACACCAGACGGCTGCCAGCAGTGAGCAAAACCAAATTTAAACAACTGAAGGTGCCAGGTAAACATAAAGGTCTTTGCCGGATGCTGAAGACACCAGGATAGGTGTCAGGTGACTATCTCCGGGGAGAGCATCCCATAAACAGTTGACCAGAACTGAAACCATCTGCTGAACCTCCAAATTCTGAAGGAAAGCTATTGAACATCCCCAAATATTGCACATCAAAGGTTTCCATTCCACAGCGCCTGATGAATTATTAAATTATTTAAATTATTAAATCCGCAAATGAATTATTAAATTAAAAGGCCTTCTGTACATCACCAATTCCACTGCCTGACATTTTCTAGCAGGCAGGCAGGGTACCCGGGTGCAGCGAGGGAGGTAATAACTGAGCGACAAGTTCTCAAGTTCACAAATATGCCCTTAAAGCACAGAATGAGTCACCTTTGTAAAGCGATACCAGGCATCTGGGCACATTAAAAATGCAGTACGAGAAACCGGAGCCAAGGCAAATATATGTTCAGAGGACTTATGTCACCATTAATAAGTAAAGAAAAGCAGATGAAATCGTTCAAACTTGGCACTGGTTTTCGTTGACTTCCTGATCTACAGAAAATGCTTTTAAGCGCATTTAAAAAAAAGCCCTGCTGGAACAGGCTGGAGAACTGGTTTTCTAGTCCTGATCCCTGTTTCCAGTCAGTATCCAAAGGCCAATGAGAAGCCCACAAGGCTCCTTTGGGAGGCAGTGCAGAATATAATATTAATAGGTAATAAATAAAAGCTGGACGTGAGACCAACAGTCCTTTGCCCGCCCACCCTCTTCTTCATAGACATAGTCCCTCTGATCATGGGGACAGTATATAGATGTCATGTCAAGTATAAAGCTGCTCTCCAGTCCATCCTCCATTTAACAGGTTCTGCTTTGGGTTCTTTATCTGCTGTTACCCCTCCAAACCCATTTGAAAGCGATTCAAATAGGTTGACGTCTCTAGACCTTGGACAACAAATTCCATTTTTTAAACTTATGTGCCATGTGGAGAAGAACTTCCTCTTGGCTGCTTTGATCCTTCAGCTGCATTGGTTGATTTAAGGTTCTTGCACTATCAGAGGGGAGAAGTCCTATGAAGTTTCTCCACACCAGGAATAATTTTTACACCTCAGTCACACCTCTCTGACTTGCCTCCACCAAGAAGATGTGGTGCTGAGAAACAGAGCCAAAACTCACATTTCCCACTACTGTACCAGATGTAACTTTTGGCTAAAGTGATCTCGGTCTCTACTTGGAAGCCAAACCTCTGTGGGATTTCAATGGAAGTTACATTTTCCAAAATGGTTCCACAATGCCCCCCTCCCAAATATTAATACAGTGGTACCTCAGGTTAAGAACTTAATTCGTTCTAGAGGTCCGTTCTTAACATGAAACTGTTCTTAATCTGAAGCACCACCTTAGCTAATGGGGCCTCCCGCTGCCGCCAGCCACACGATTTCTGTTCTCATCCTGAAGCAAAGTTCCTAACTCGAGGTACTATTTCTGGGTTAGCTGAGTCTGTAACCTGAAGCGTCTGTAATCTGAAGCGTCTGTAACCTGAAGCGTCTGTAACCCAAGGTACCACTGTAAAGGGCATAAGCCAAGCAGTGCTATGGGTGGCAGCTGCTTCTCACTGACAGTCAATATTGTTATGGGAGTTTTGAGGCTGACACGAGCCTTCAGATAGATATTTTGTAGTGAGGGTATCCTGCTCTGTGGTGAGGTGAGGCCAGGCAGGACTCAGGCTGGTTGTAAGGCGAGGTGCTATGAGAGCAGATGGGATTCAGGCTAGAGATGAGCTTTTGCTTAGACCACATCCACACATATAAAGTGCTACGATGGCACTTTAAACAGTCACGGTTTCCCCCAAAGAATTCTGGGAGATGTAGCTTGACAAAGGTGCTGAGAGTTTTTCGGAGGCCCCTACTCACCTCACAGAGCTGCACTTCTCAAGAGTAGTTTAACAGCCAATTCCACTTCACAGAGAACTCTGGGAATTGCGAGGGAAATAGGGGTCTCCTAACAACTCTCAGCACCCATAGCAAACTACAGGATTCTTTGGCTTTCCATGACTGTTTAAAGCACCAGTATTGTGGTGCTTTAAATGTACGGTGTAAATGTAGCCTCCGTCTGGATATGGGGCTTAGACAGTGCTCTAGGAACACAGACCTCTGATGTGGCTCTGATGTTTAAGTACAGGGACCCAGCCTGTTCCAATAGCATTCTGCTGCAATGGAACAGGGATGTCTGTAGTCTCATTGGGTCTTCTGAGATGGAGTTATCTAAGTCTGAGCACAGTACTGAACAAGACAGAGGCACAGGCCCCAAGGGTTATCTGGTGGCTTGGCCCTGTGTACCCTACTTCTTTTGGTTCAGAGGCCTTGGCTCCATCACCAGAACAGGAATCTGACTTCTTATCTCCAACAGTGGGGCCTAAGGCCAGAGAGATTCACTGCAAAACATGCCCCACCCCACTGCCATGAAATAAATGCAGGTATCCTAATATTTCTCAATTTGTAGTGAGATATGGACCAGGACACTGCCATTTTCTTCTCGTGCCTCCACAATTAAAGGGGGCACAGCTTTAATGGGAGCTGAACATTTTTTGGGGGGGAGGGGATCCCTCCTATTCCATCCCACCTCCACCAGCCCTGTATGCCTATAGTCCCTGACTAAGTAAAGAAATTACTCTTGTTGCAGATAAAGTTGCTATGAAGTAAAGGCACAATTTATACCCAAAGCAAATTTTTGAGGGAATGTGATAAGTCTAGTTAAATTTGTCGGGGGAGTTCCGCATATCCCTAAAGTCCTCACAAGTTTTCATTAGCTACATTCAATAAGCAGCTACCCATGCCTATAACCAATATTAATACACCAAATGAAATATTCATTAATTTCATTTATATTTGTCAGATATCTTGTGTCCCCTCCTTCCCCCACCCGCTCAGAGAGTATTAGGCAAAATCAAAGCCCCAGTTTCTCTTACGGCAGCTAAGGTGAAGAATTTTGGGAGGCCATTTTTGCTCTGCTATCAATGCCTCTGAAATTATAAAGGTCTCTAAAGACAAACGGAGGGCAGAGTCCAAACCCACTGTCAAGCTGTTCTGTGTAAAACCCCTTCAAATGAATGGAAGGCGTGCAAGAGCACTGGTGTAGACCATATCTGAAAAGAAACACACCTGTAACTTACTATAACTCTACTGTATTATTTTATCTTAAGTCTTGCACCCTGCTTATGTATTGTCTGTAGCCATCTAGAGCAGATATTTGGAAATAAATGTAGGCAAAGAAAGGGAAAGCTGGGGGCAGGGGAGGTAGCTATATTGTGAATATCATTCAGGTGTCTCCCCCTTGCTTTTTCACTTTCTTGGTTATAGTTTAGTACATGTCACAGGGAGATCCACTGGAAGAACCGGCAATAAAACCCAAAGCCTACAAGAGCATTGCGTCATCTTCTGTGTAGCGTTGGAGTCACAGCTGTCAGTAGACATTAGGGTGGCCGCTAATTTGCATATGCTAGTTCATATGTATGGATGCGAATTTAGAAATAATAATAATAATAATAATAATAATAATAATAATAATAATAATTTATTTGTACCCTGCTCATCTGGCTGGGTTTCCCCAGCCACTCTGGGCGGCTTCCAACAAAGATGAAAAATACATTAAGATGTCACACATTAAAAACTTCCCTGAACAGGGCTGCCTTCAGTTGTCTTCTAAATGTTGTTTATCTCTTTGATATCTGATGGGAGGGTGTTCCACAGGGTGGGCGCCACTACCGAGAAGGCCGTCTGCCTGGTTCCCTGTAGCTTTGCTTCTCGCAATGAGGGAACCGCCAGAAGGCCCTCGGCGCTGGACCTCAGCATCCGGGCTGAATGATGGGGGTGGTATACAGAAGAGCACAAGAAATGGGATTGTCCTCAGAAGGCGGTCCTTCTTGCGACTGGGCCCCTGGGCACACCCCTGACTAAGTAGGTTTCGTTTCTAGGTCTGGTCTAAGTTTCATTTCTCTAAATAGGCATCACGGGTCACAGCCAATCAGAAAAGGGTTGAGGGTGTTTAAGGATTTATATAAGCATCAATGCAAGAGTACCCCAGGCACTTGATTGGCTCTGCTGAACACCCACCCTCCCGCCCTTAGTGTAGGTTCTTGGCCTTGCTTTGGACTATGTGTGAGTCGCCTGTCTTGGGCCAGGGGCCAGGTAGGAATTTTTATCCATTTGGCAAATTGGCACTGGCCACTTGGTTTTTTGCCTACCCCCTTAAAAAATCATCACAACTTTCCAGGTTTGGCGGTTAGGCATTGGCTTAATTTTGTGTGTGGAGGGGAGGTGTGGCCATCACCTGCCCCTCAATGATCAAAAGGTATTCTGTTAAAGGAATCTGGGTGTCCCGGATCTCGTCCGAAGCCTGCTTGATGGGCTAGGGCCATGCCGAGATCACAGGAACCTCGCGGTAATCTTCTGTCGGGCAAAACCCCGATGTCGCTGCTCCGATGGGTTTACCTACACAGACTCTGTCAACTGGGGCAGTAGTCCCTTATAGTCTTCAGCCAATGCCTATGCCAATACCACTCACATTTAATTTGCAATCAATAAAGTTGTGGCCTTAAGGTTGCCCATCAACCTTAATTCTGTGTCCGTGTGCAGTTATTTCATGGAGGGGGCTGGCTTGGGGCCTCAAGACGCAACAGTCTGCTGGACCTAGTTCAGCATCTTGCTCTCGGAGGGGCTGATCAGACACCTGTGAGAAACCCTGTGAGAGCGGGGGAGGACTCTCCCCTCCTGTGGTTTTCAGCAACTGGTATTCAGAAGCATTACTGCCTCCAACTGCACTTTAAATCTAAATGCAATGCTTTAAATCTAAATGCAGTGCAATCACTATCTCCAAGGAAGGAGAGTCCAACTCCAGAGGGAGCCCCTTCCTCTGTTGAACAGCTCTGACTGCCAGAAAATTCTTGCTGGTGTTTAGTTGGAATCTCTTTTCTTGTAACTTGAAGCCGTTGGTTCGAGTCCTACCCTCCAGAGCAGGAGAAAACAAGCTTGCTCCCTCTTCCATGTGACAGCCCTTAAGATATATGGAGATGATGTCTGTCGTATCTCCTCTCAGTCTCCTCTTTTTGAGGCTAAACTTACCCAGCTCCTTCAACCATCTCTCATAAGACTTGATTTCCAGACCCTTGATCATGTTGGTTGCCCTCCTCTGCCCATCAGTAATTAACACCTGGACAGCAGTCTGAGTAGGCACACAGGTCAGTTGGACATTTTGTTATATATACAGTGGTACCTGGGGATAAGTACTTAATTCGTTCCGGAGGTCTGTTCTTAACCTGAAACTATTCTTAACCTGAAGCACCACATTAGCTAATGGGGCCTCCCGCTGCTGCCATCGCATGATTTCTGTTCTCATCCTGAAGCAAAGTTCTTAACCCGAGGTACTATTTCTGGGTTAGCAGAGTCTGTAACCTGAAGCATCTGTAACCTGAAGCGTATGTAACCCGAGGTACCACTATACAGTGGTACCTCGGTTTCAGAACAGCCCTGTTTACAAACTATTTGGTATACGAAGTCCACAAAACCAGAAGTAGCGTTCCGGTTAGCAAACTTTACCTTGGTCTACAAACGGAAGCTGAATGGTGGAAGGGCACCAGCGGCGGGAGGCCTCATTAGGGAAAGCACACCTTGGTTTAAGAATGGCTTTGGTTTAAGAATGGACTTCCGGAATGGATTAAGTTCATAAACCGAGGTACCACTGTATTTTGGATGGGACAGCCCTTCGATACGATACAGTATGGTACGATACGATATGATACGATAATCTTTATTGTCATTGTCCCATACAGAACAACGAAATTGAAAAATCTGCATAAGACATTCAAAAACCAACAAGCCTGCTATCCCAGCTATCCCAACCTGGTTAGCCCCCTAAAAACTCTGACACCCCATTTTAAAATACAGTATACTCCCATAGAGACTCCTTACACTGCGTTTAAAACCAAAATCGCATTTGGATAGAAACTGTTTCTCAGGTGGCTAGTCTGAGGACTCCTTCAAAGAGGGTACTGTTCTCTGAACACCTCATGAAATAAAGGGCTGAAATAAACTTGGAACCTACAGCTCAACATAGTACCCCATGTTTACCATCAACATATTCTTTGATGTGATTTACAATTGTCCTGGTATGGTATTCAGGAAACCTAGTGCAAGGCAATAGAAAAGAGATTTGGATAGCTGCACTGATTTTAAGAGTCTGAAAGGAATCGTTCAACCTTGATCTCAAGGTGACATTGGCTTTGTAACTTGTTCTTCATAAGCAGACGCTTCCCAGCGTTATAAGCCGTAATCAGAGCGGTCAGGTATATCAAAGAGGTATAGCATGCCTATAAATATTAGTAATTAGCATGCGATTCAATTGAAATAAAAATATTACAACATCGTGGCAGCTTCTCTTTATGGGGCACTGTTTAACATTCCAATTATCTTTAACGAATTAACCTCCGAGTCTGGCTGAGGTACAACAGTCTTGAAATCCTTTTGCTCGCCCACAGCCCACTTGTAACTAATTTCATTTTGCAAGTCTGCCTCAATTAACATTTTTCTGTTTTTCACACATGAGTGGCTGCGCCCGCTGAAATATACAATCCTTTCCCAAAATTAATAGCCCAGCCACCTTTTCTCTCTCTCGCTTTTATTTTACAAATGAAGGTGGGGGAGCCATTTCTCAATAATATCCCAAACCAATTAAAACCATTTCCTTTACACTGACTCTGTAGCCTCTGAGATGTATATATGAGGAGAAAGAGGGGGGGCGAGGGGGGGAGAGAATGTCTGGCAACTTCCCTCATATTAATTGCTTGGAAATGATCCGGTGTGGAAAAAGGCTGCAGGGACTGAAAAGGAGCAACTTTTACACAACTCTTCGCAGCAAGAAGATTTAAACTGGCTGTCATGCAACTGCTTTACATTTGAAGATTGATTAGTGTTGGTCCTTTAAACACACACACACACACACACACACACACACACACTATGGGATTCCATGTCTCCAAGAATCTGTAAGCAAACTGATGTTACCCAAAGGTCAAAGGAATGAATTGTACCTGCCAGCTTTGCAGCAATCTGTCTACCTCTCTCATACATGGCAGGAGGGAGACAGGATGTAGCAGAAGGATAAAAATTGCAGCTGCAAACCATTGCATAATCTAGGGTTACTCTGGAGCTGGCACTGGAGGACATCTGTTGAGGTCCACATAGGGATGGGAGAATTTTGGGTTCTCTCACTTTCTCATACAGTCGTACCTTGGAAGTCGAACAGAATCCATTCCAGATGTCCGTTCGACTTCCAAAACATTCGAAAACGCTCTTGGAGCCAATTGGAAGCCACGGAAGCCCCACCGGACGTTCGGCTTCCAAAAATAGTTCGCAAACCAGAACAGTCACTTCCGGGATTGCAACTAAGCTGTTCGAAAAACAAGGCATGACTGTATTTCCAGCCTTAAGTTCAGTTTTCCACTTAAAAAAAGAAAAGAAAAGAAAAGAAAAGAAAAGAAAAGAAAAGAAAAGAAAAAAAGAAAGAAAGAAAGAAAGAAAGAAAGAAAGAAAGAAAAGAAAAGAAAAGAAAAGAGTCCTCATGAAAATTAATCCGCATTTTAGTGCAAATTTATCTTCATGTAGACAGTCTTGAGTATGCAGTTTTTGCCTAACTTAATGCATCTTTTATGCACACTAGATGCATTTTCATTTTTGCACACGGTGCTTGGTTGCAGAACTGCATTGCAAAATTTGAGGAAGTGCACGTTTTGAAGGACAGGGGGCCCATTGCACTACGCAGAGCTTCCTCTTCCTCTTCTCCTTGGCATCACTGCCCATCCACCTGCCCTCTCCAAGCATGTAAGCAATAAGAGAGGAAAAAATGGAGTCGCAGCTTCACCATCCATTATGCTCTCCCTCTGAGTGGTTGCGTGGATTGTGCTGAGAGGGAAAGAGAAAGTCAGTGGGGAACTGTGACTTGGAGAGGATGAGGAGGACCCCTAAAAGTGGACCCCCAAGGACCTCACCCCCCCAAAAAAAAAACCTGGAGCAGGCACTGCTCTGGAACACTCCAAAGTGATCTATACATGCATTCTGTCAGGCTTTGGGGAATCGGTTTCCTCCCCTGTGGCAGTAAACAAATGATCAAATCAAAGGAACGTCTTACCAGTTAGAATCTTCAATAATCACAGCAAGAGAATAAAGAACATGTCTCCTAGAATGGCGGTCCTCCCAGTTAAGGAACACACTCCCTCTGTCCCTATTAATCTACGTCACTCCTATGTCTTGTAATCTGAGTTTGTACCCTCTGCGCTTTCTGTTCTGAGACTTTCTGAGCTCTTCTCAACCTTGGGGAGAGCAGAGGAATGCTGTCCAACGACTGTGAATCTGTTAACCCTCTCTCTTCCAGTGTTTCTTCTCCTAGCTGTTCCCCATCCAGTATTTCCCAGCTTCTGCCTTCTGAACTATGCCCCTCTGCAAACCACTGTTCCCAATCTATACTGTCCTTTTGCTCCTGGGAAGATTCAGGAGCAGGGGAAGGGGGTGGCTCCCACCATTCCCCCACAGTGTAGCCCTCCTCAGCACGGTCCCTGACATATACATACCCAGGTGGGAGGAGGGGATGGATTCAAGCTGGCCCATCATTGTACCACAAGGTAGACAGTATGTATGGGTTGTAACACTGGAACTTATACAAAAATCAAGATTTCTATCACCACTATGCATGCGATGTATTGCTGAATGAATCAAAAGCTATGGGTGTGTCTGAGAGACATAGAGGGAGGGAATGGGAAAGACCACAGCTCAATAGAGTGCATGCAGAGAGTCCCAGGTTCAATCCCCGGCGATTCCTGTAAGCTTGGAAAGGGTTCCTGCCTCAAGTCCTGGAGCTCTACTGCCAGCCAGGGAAGATGATTCTGAGACTTACTCTGTCTCTAGAATAAACTTGACAGAAAGTAACACACAGTCGCCTCCTTGCTTCTTTCCCTGAGCCGGCAGTGACTGTCATTATAATAAGGTTTCGCACACAGGGACAGAAGCGTAATGTTATCTCTGTATGGTTACACAAACAGATTTTATTCAGTATATTCATTTTTGAAACAAATGTGGCTTACTTGGTTACCCAAGTGAAAATGTGCTTTGAACGGTGATGTTTTCATTAAGAAAAGCTGCAGCTCCAATTCTTATACAAAGTGCCGTTAACTTTGTTGGCAGCAGAGTCAGTCTACTGCAGAGACTACATTTTTCACGATTGCCTCTCAAATTGAGGGCACCCTACAGTGGGTTCTCAAACCTAAATCAAGTTTAAATAAAGTCAATCCTAGAAAATGGGAGAAAGTCTATTATAATCAGCAGAGGAAATATCTATTTAGGCTAGCAGGCCCAGGAGCTGAGCGTTGTTAGAAACGGTGGGTTTCATTATTACCTTTATCGTGCGGTGCCTCCGAGTCTTTATTGGAAGAAACTTGACATTTTAACATTTTATTCCCTTTGTCCCAGCAGACTCCCACGGCGAATCTAACCTTTGCAGCCAAGAAGAGGCTTCATTTCCAATACAAAGATGTCATACAGAAAGACTACATGAGTGCAGCTGTAGTGGCGGGTGTGCAAAGCGAAGAAGAAAGCTAGGCAGGCATCTGAGGTTGAGGCAAGCTGCCTGCCAAACAAAGGATTCGCCTCGCACGCCTGGCTCCATTGCATTTTTCAGATGAGCTTGGCATTTGTATTCCCCATACCCTGTTTTGTGAGCACCACTAGGAAAAACTCCCACAGATATTTGCCAAATTAAATGACCACCCCCCTCTGCTCATCAAAACAAAAAACAAAAAGTAAAAACACACAAGCGACATGAATGGCATAGTCACATTTGTATGAAAATGTATATTTCTCCTTCTTTTTAGTAGCAAATGAATACAGAGCAGCATGCAGCTATATTAATATTTTCACATTAGGAACTTCTCTGAAAGGTCCTAATATTATGGATGTAGAAAGGAAGGGGGCTTCTCTGTGGTGGCACCCTCATTCTGTAAAATAGGCTCCAATACCCTTTCCCATTGAACCGGGCATTTGGTGAAAACCTTTCCTTTTTTTTTTCTTTAGCAAGGAATTTCGAGTGAGTTGGGTCGGTTTTTAATATTTTGGTATTTGGTTAAAAATATTGGGTAAAGTAGAATATAAGAGAATTCCCTGGATGCCTGGATCCAAGTTTGGGGCAAGTACACTTTGGTGAAAGAGTCCCAGCAGAGATTTAAAAAAATCATAAAACATGCAGCAAAGTAAAGTCTGGAAATATAAGCTGTTAGACCTTTAAAGCACCCCCTTTTAAGTTGCTTCCAAAGTTCCCCACTTCCCTTAGCATAGAAAGAGGCCACGTGTTTGGTAAGTTACAGTAAAAATGATTTACTTACAGACTCTTCAAAGGTCAGATTCATGTGCTTTTCCATACAGCAGCAAGAAAAGTCAGGCAGTACAACTTTGTTTCAAAAAGTGGCGAATGTTTCTAAATTATTTTTATAGAAACACAAAAGTGGCTTGCTAAACCCACATGGTCTAAACTTGGAGCATTCCGCTTAAGACGTCCTTGCTGTGGTAAGGATGTTTAGAAACCACAGTGCCCACCACTTTGAAACCAATCCTACTGCCACACTTAGGCCACATTCTCACCATGCATTTACCTTATTTTTCGCTCTATAAAATGCACCAGACCATAAGACGCACCTAGTTTCTGGAGGAGGAAAACAAGAAAAAAAAATATTCTGAATCTCAGAAGCCGGAACAACAAGAGGGATCGCTGCGCAGCGAAAGCAGCGATCCCTCTTGCTGTTCTGGCTTCTGGGATAGCTGCGCAGCCTGCCTTCGCTCCATAAGACGCACACACATTTCCCCTTACTTTTTAGGAGGGAAAAAGTGAGTCTTATAGAGCAAAAAATACGGTAAAGCACTATGTTTAAAGCCAGTTTAAATTGTCATGGCTTCCCCTAAAGAATTCTAGGAGCTGTTTGTGGGATGTGAAACACAAGAGCAGTCAAGTACAACATTCCTAGAGTGAACATGTTTACACAGCCAGCAGGTAAACTTCCTGTTTCCTGTTTCCTTCTGGGCTGAGACAGACTTCCTCTGCATGTGACTATAGGTGGGTGTGACCTCACCTGTGCAGGTAACTACAAAAGCACAGGGCAGGGCAGCCATCTCACTCTCTCTGACTACATGCATCAAAGGAGCAACATCTGCTTAGCCAAAGTTGCTTCCAGCCAAGAGAGGACAGAGGGACTGTCTCCTTATGAGTTTCCAGGTGTATGTTACTTTTCTAAGCTAAGTCTGCCTTTTGGGATCTGATTGTGAACAGAATGTGAGTGAGTAAATGCTTTTTATACTTTTATAGAAGACTGTGTCATGTCTTATCTTTTATGAGGGAATAAGGGGAAAATACCAGAACAGCTATTATAGAGGCTTTAGCGAGCCTGAGCAAACGCATCCGCTGTGAGTTTAAAAAGGGGAATGTTACTCTGCTAAATTGTGAACTTGTTAACACAAGTTGGAAAGGCTATAATCAAACAATATATCCTCTCCTGCATCCCTGAACATTCCTACACTGTTAAATGTGCTGATAGTCATTCAGAGACTTTTCATCCCCCCCCCCCCCGCAGACTGACAATTTCCAAAGTGGTTTAACAATCCTGCTTCACGTGGTTGTGGCACAGTGAAGCTGCTACCTCACAGGAGAAGGCAAAATGGGAGGGGGGATTTATGTTTGATAAGAAGCCACAACTCTTGCATCTTGTGCTGCTCTGGGGGGAAGCCACAGAGAACATGGTTTGTTATGTACTGAGTTGAATAGGATCCAAAATGCAGCAGTCTGATTGGTCCTAGATCAATACGATCCAAAATGCAGCAGTCTGATTGGTCCTAGAACAATAAGATTCAGAATGCAGCAGACTGATTGGTCCTAGAACAATGCAGCAGTCTGATTGGTCCGCAGGAGCCACCCAATCCAGCTCTAGGTGTAAGTGAATCCGCAACCTGATTGGCCTACAGGAGAATTCTGGGATTAGCCAATCACGTGCGGCCCATTGTGTAAATAATGTATATAAAGCAGATATTGTGGGGGAACTTTCATTCCTCACTACTGTGGGAGATAACGATCTTGATAGCTTGACCGTTGAGCCGTGTACTCAGACAGCTTTACGATCCCAATCAGTCATTTACAGCGGTCCGGCACGCTTCCTTCTAGCTGCGCACCAAAGTCTACTGTCTCTTTGGCCACGGCTCAGCAGAGTGGCTTACAGCGGTGTAAAAACAGTCTTTTTCTCCCTTGCTCCATGCAAGCATACACAGACAGATCCGTCTATTTACAGCTTTTATTCAAACATTTGTCCATCACTGCTTGCAGCCATGTTAAAACATGTCCGTCTCTCTCAAGACACACAGAGAGAACAACAAGATACAGTCTCCTCCCAGACTCCTCCCAGCTTCCAAAGCTGACGTCGGAAAGTGACGCACAGCTCAGAACACTTAACCAGTTAAGTTCTGAACTCCCACACACCCCCTTGCGTCGCTTTCTGACAAAACCTGTGTAACATCTACAGCAACACCCTGTGAGATCAATCCCTTCCCCAATGCCTTGCGCCCTACCTTGGCGTACCTGTTGGGCATCTGTGGAATCACCTCACAACTCTCAGAATCGCACTGTGCGAAACTTACCCATGTACCTGTGGCCTGGTACCTCTCAGGTGGAATACCCTTGGTTGTGCGACTGGATCGCCTAGGCACAAACTCTGGTGTTTCCTCTGGCTCACTGTCACCAGCAGGTGTGTCCTCTGCATCACGGGTTTCCCCCTCTGACTTAAAGCGTCTTCGAATCCTTTCCATTACACTCACAGGAGAACTAGGCTCACTCTTGGGCTGTCCTCTCCTAACAACTTGTGGAGACACCCCACCCTGCTCCTGACCCTGGTCAGTGACCTGGTCGTCATCAGCAGACTCAGCCTCTTCTTCCTCCTCACCAGAACTGTCCTCTGGGTCAGAGAGACATTCTGAAAGAACATCACGCCTGACAGGAGTCTTTGACTTTACATCCTCCTGACAGAAATCAGCGTGTTTACTGATCAGCACCTTACTCTGATCACCTGACGGATATGCAAATCTCCATGCACGAGCATCTGGCTCATACCCACAGAAGATCATTTTCTGGACTTTGGCTCCATCTGGCCCTTGCAAAGCCTTAGGCACAGGGACAACCGCAGGAGATCCAAACTTGCGCAGAAAGTGAACCTGGGGTTTGCGGCCATTTAACAACGAGTACGGTGTGTCACCTACCAGTGAGTTGTAGACACGATTCCAGGTGAACGACACACATCGGATTCCCTCCAGCCAAAACTTTGGAGGTAACCTGGCGTCTTTCAGCATCACCTGTCCAGCCTTAACCAGAGCTTCACTCCTCAGCTCTGCCACCCCCCTCTTACTGGGTGAAGTAACTGTGTGACGTATCCCTCTTCTGTGAAAGAACTGCTGCAAAGCAGAACCAGTGTACCTAGCATTTCTGTCACTAATGATCGCTTGAACCCTGGTGGAGAATCTTAGCTCCACCCCCTCAATCCAGCTCTTGATCAGCTGTGCTGCATCCTCCCTGGATTTGAGACCGTGGGTCCAGGTGCTCTGCGAAAAATCATCCAAAAAAGTTAGCAGAAACCTGGCCCCTCCCAGACTTGGTTCCTTGACAGGATCGGCCAAATCTATGTGAACCAGCTCAAAAGGTTTAGTGGTTACCCGTTCCACCTTTGGGTAACTGCACCCTTTCACCTTTGCTTGCTTGCAAGTGTCACAGTTAATGGCACTTCTGCAATCTCGAATCTTACAACCTGTGGAAACCTCGGGTAGAACCTGCAAGTCTTCTACAGAACCATGAATGGTTCTCCCATGCCAAACACAAGCACATGACACATGAGCGGGAATTGTAGCACGCTGGTTGGGAACTGTAGCACGCTGCGCCTGTGCTCTCTCAACCTTCCCCTCACCCTCAAGAGACGTCTTAAGAATGAAAAGATCATTCTGCCCCTTCTTAACCGTGGCAAGTAACCTCCCTCCTCTGGAGATTGTGCAGACATCATTTTCAAAACAAACTTTGAACCCCTTACTTAACAAATAAGGCACAGATAACAAACAATGATCCCCCTCTGGGATAACACAAAACTGCAGCGTCTCCTGCAAAACAGAAAGGAAAACGTTAGTGACAGTTTTAATCTGGGTTCTCTGTCCATTTGCGAACATAACAGTTTGTCCGGCCGGAATTGCCGTGCAATTCCCCATCTTGACTGCAGATGTCTCTGGAACCATGTTGCGGTTAGCTGCAGAGTCGATTACAAAAGCCATTTTCAAATTTTCCATTCGGCCGTCTTCGAACAATGCCATACTCGCAGAGACTTGATAAGCCTCATCCTGTTGTTTACCACGACCACCTGCACGTCTTCCTGCCTGGCCAGTCTTCTTGCCATGGAAACTCGCCTGGTTCCCATGAGAAGTGTCCTTGAAAACATCCTGTCTTGGCTCTGTGCTCCGGTGGGGGCAACTGCCATGCAGACGTTGTACTCCAGTGGAAAAACACTGCCCGGGGCTCCTCCCAGCTGGCCTGGCCTTCCTTCTCCTGGAACGGCACCTCCCACCAGCCTGGCCCGCCCTGAAGCTGCTCTCCGCTTCAGCAACAGTGGAAAGTTTCTTAAACTTGCCTTTGGAACTCTTCGCCCCCCCGATCTGCCCATCAGTGCTCCTTGAGACTGAAGTACCGGGAACTGGGGCTGCAGCCATCTTGGGGCTCTCCATTTCTTCTCCAGGGCCCTGGCCTCCTGCTGCAGTTTCACACAAACTTCGCAGCACCTTCCAGGCAGCCCCTGGTGTCTGTACACCTTCCAAATGGGGTCTCAGTGAAGCATCAACGCATGCTCTGAGCATATCCAGCTCTCTCTGAAGCATTTTCTGCTTGCCATCTCCAGGCACCGCAGATTCACAGCCTGCTTCAGCTGGCTCTGACTGGCTTCCTTCCCAAAGCCCAGTGACC
Organism: Podarcis erhardii; assembly: GCF_964252035.2. Classification (NCBI taxonomy): domain Eukaryota; kingdom Metazoa; phylum Chordata; class Lepidosauria; order Squamata; family Lacertidae; genus Podarcis; species Podarcis erhardii. Next base: position 105,070,333 of record NC_138498.1, on the reverse strand, counting down.
AAGAACCAGCCCCTTATTCTTCTGCTCCAGGTTGCCCAGCTTGTTAAAGTGAGCTTTTCCACCGGCATATCCTGGCTCTCTGCCATTTTCTCCCGTTCTCCCAAGGGGGCCCAAGCTTACTTACGATCTGGTACAGCTTCTCTGCCTCACCCTTCCGTGGAGAAACGACAGCAGCTGTGTCTCAGCTTTTAGCTCCAGCCAGCTCTCTGTATCAGAAGCTCTCACTGTCTCTCGGAAGCAGGCAAAACTCCCTCTGCTTCCCGGCATTAGGCTAGACTCAAGGAATGCAGCTTCCAACCTCCAGCTAGCTTCCGTGCCGACTTCAAAGCGTTCCTGGAGCTCACACCGACTGTTTTACGAGCGTTTACTGACCTTCCATAACCTGTGCGAGATAACGATCTTGATAGCTTGACCGTTGAGCCGTGTACTCAGACAGCTTTACGATCCCAATCAGTCATTTACAGCGGTCCGGCACGCTTCCTTCTAGCTGCGCACCAAAGTCTACTGTCTCTTTGGCCACGGCTCAGCAGAGTGGCTTACAGCGGTGTAAAAACAGTCTTTTTCTCCCTTGCTCCATGCAAGCATACACAGACAGATCCGTCTATTTACAGCTTTTATTCAAACATTTGTCCATCACTGCTTGCAGCCATGTTAAAACATGTCCGTCTCTCTCAAGACACACAGAGAGAACAACAAGATACAGTCTCCTCCCAGACTCCTCCCAGCTTCCAAAGCTGACGTCGGAAAGTGACGCACAGCTCAGAACACTTAACCAGTTAAGTTCTGAACTCCCACAACTACTATGAGCTGAATAAAGAGCATGAAATCCACACTTAAACTCCGAGTATATGTCATGGTTTGTGTATGGAAGGCGGTGGTTGAATCCCTGGCATCTCCAGTCACAAGCATCAGCGATAGGACAAATTTCTGCCTAACAGATGATGGAACAAACCTCTGAAACAAAGCCTGAAACCCAGGAGAGCAGCTGCCCATACGGGGCTAGATGGACAAATGGCATGTACCATGCAGGACTGGATGATGCCATGCACCTGGAGCACCACCCGCAGAGCCAACGACAAATAAACAAAGAGGCCGATTGCAGGGACATCACAAACAGATCATGCGGTTATGTTAGTCTGCTGTGTCTCTGCTAAGCCTCTGTGTCTTCGAATCAAAATGGAACGAGAGCCATTCCTTAGGGAATCTTCCAACTATGCAACAAGGATGTCTGTATGCTCAAAGGGACCCAAGGACCCAGGGGACTGGGCATCCAGGAAGCCCTGGGGAAAGCGATTCTAGGACTCCATGGAAACCAAAACAGTCAGGAGTGAAATGAACACAAACAGGAATACCAATGAGTGAAATCTGAACAGGAGTGGCAAGCTTAACCGTGCTCTCATTAGGAAGCAAATCCCATTGAACTACATGGGACATGCAGCCACGTTTCAGATTTCAGGAAAATCAACAAATGGGCCAAATTGCAGCAGCCAAATTATTGGGTTGGGGAAAGGTAGGAGGACGTTAATGAAATCTACATTCCTCATCCCAACATCTCCCTCTCAGCAGTTGATGATGCCATCATAAAACGTAAGGTGGGCAGATCTCATCTGGCTCCCTACCTATCACAAAACACTGTAGCCAATGGCTTATTTTTGCTTTTCCTAGGAAGACTGGGCAAATACACAACTTCACTTGTTTACTCTGCAGTTGGTTGAGAGAAGCCCTATTGTGTACTGAAAAGATCTACTGAATTTTTCGCTCTATAAGACGCACCAGACGACAAGACGCACCTAGTTTTTGGAGGAGGAAAACAAGGAAAAAAATATTCTGAATCTCAGAAGCCAGAACAGCAAGAGGGATCGCTACGCAGTGAAAGCAGCAATCCCTCTTGCTGTTCTGGCTTCTGGGATAGCTGCGCAGCCTGCATTCGCTCCATAAGACGCACACACATTTCCCCTTACCTTTTAGGAGAGAAAAAGTGAGTCTTATAGAGCAAAAAATATGGTAGCTCCCTTAAGTCTGGGTCACCATCAGGGACTATAGCTAGGCTTTTGTTTCAAAGGATATCCTGGCTTAAAGCTCTGGACCTCAAGAGGAATCATAGAATTATAGAATCATAGAGTTGGAAGAGACCACAAGGGCCATCGCGTCCAACCCCCTGCCAAGCAGGAAACACCATCAGAGCACTCCTGACATATGGTTGTCAAACCTCTGCTTAAAGACCTCCAAAGAAGGAGACTCCACCACACTCCTTGGCAGCAAATTCCACTGTCGAACAGCTCTTACTGTCAGGAAGTTCTTCCTAATGTTTAGGTGGAATCTTCTTTCTTGTAGTTTGGATCCATTGCTCCATGTCCACTTCTCTGGAGCAGCAGAAAACAACCTTTCTCCCTCCTCTATGTGACATCCTTTTATATATTTGAACATGGCTATCATATCACCCCTTAACCTCCTCTTCTTCAGGCTAAACATGCCCAGCTCCCTTAGCCGTTCTTCATAAGGCACCGTTTCCAGGCCTTTGACCATTTTGGTTGCCCTCCTCTGGACATGTTCCAGTTTGTCAGTGTCCTTCTTGAACTGTGGTGCCCAGAACTGGACACAGTACTCCAGGTGAGGTCTGACCAGAGCAGAATACAGTGGCACTATTACTTCCCTTGATCTAGATGCTATACTCCTATTGATGCAGCCCAGAATTGCATTGGCTTTTTTAGCTGCCGCGTCACACTGTTGGCTCATGTCAAGTTTGTGGTCAACCAAGACTCCTAGATCCTTTTCACGTGTACTGCTCTCAAGCCAGGTGTCACCCATCTTGTATTTGTGCCTCTCATATTTTTTTTGCCCAAGTGCAATACTTTACATTTCTCCCTGTTAAAATTCATCTTGTTTGTTTTGGCCCAGTTCTCTAATCTGTTAAGGTCATTTTGAAGTGTGATCCTGTCCTCTGGGGTGTTAGCCACCCCTCCCAGTTTGGTGTCATCTACAAATTTGATCAGGATGCCCTTGAGTCCATCATCCAAGTCGTTGATAAAGATGTTGAATAAGACCAGGCCCAAGACAGAACCCTGTGGCACCCCACTAGTCACTCTTCTCCAGGATGAAGAGGAACCATTGATGAGCACCCTTTGGGTTCAGTCAGTCAGCCAGTTACAAATCCACTGAGTGGTAGCATAGTCAAGACCGCATTTTACCAGCTTCTTTACAAGAATATCATGGGGCACCTTGTCAAATGCCTTGCTGAAATCAAGGTAGGCTACATCCACTGCGTTCCCTTCATCTACCAGGCTTGTAATTCTGTCAAAAAATGAGATCAGGTTAGTCTGACATGACTTATTTTTCAGAAATCCATGCTGACTATTGGTGATCACAGCATTCCTTTCTAGATGCTCACAGACTGTTTGCTTAATGATCTGCTCCAGAATCTTCCCTGGTATTGATGTCAGACTGACTGGGCGGTAATTATTTGGGTCCTCTCTTTTCCCCTTTTTGAAAATAGGGACAACATTTGCCCTCCTCCAGTCTGCCGGGACTGTCTATGGGATCTCACCCAGCACTTCCCTAAGTTTTATGAAGTCGGCTTAAATACTTGTAAGCTATGCTTTCAGAGAAAAGCAACTTGGCAGCGTTAAACATGAAAACTTACTGCTACAATAAATTTGCTACCAACACCAATAGCATATCAATAAAACAGGTTGGTGTGTTGTTGTTGTTTTTAAAAAGAAATTCCCTGTAGTTCTTACTGGTTTTAGGTTGTATGCTGCCTTGCAATATCTTGTATGTATAGGTGAATTAAGAACATTTAAAGAAATAAATAAAACGAACAGTACAATTTTCAAAAGAAGACGTCAGGAATTTTTCAAGGATCCCCACGACACTTTCTTCTAAGTAAGTGTGTTTAGGACTTGCATGTGGATTACAATTTTTGTTCCTTTTAAAAAGGTTTATCATACTTATTATTCTTTGCTCTTAGGCAGGATGACTAGTAGTCCCCAAATTCAAGCAACTAAAGCAGTGTTTCCCAAACTTGACCTGACCATTGGGCCTGCTAGCTAGGGATGATGGGAGTTGTAGTCCAAAAACAGCTGGAGACCCAAGTTTGGGAAACACTGTACTAAAGGAATAAGCACCTAATTCACTTACACTTCCAAATGCCAGCTGTTTGGAACTGCAGGAGGAGAGAGTGCCATTACACTCAGAGCTTGTTTGTGAGCTTCCCATGGGCAACGCGCTGGCCACTGTGAGAAGAGGATGCTAGACTAGATGGGCCACTGGAGACAGTTCTTATGCTCTTACGATCACTTAGCTTCAGCACTGGGTGTTTCCCGGACAATCCATTGGGCTCACATTTTAACTCAGAGATGGCCAATGCTCTATGTAGCTCAGATTGGCCTAAGCTGTCTGTCCAGGGTTTCAGACATGGCCTCTCCTGGTTCTACTGGGAGACATCAGTGTTTGACCCTGGGAGCTTTCGTGTGGAAAGCAAAAACTACCCCACTCCGTTCTCCAGGGTCCCTCGCCTCTGATTCCTAACTGATCCGCCTTGGCTCTCATCACTCTGATTTCCAGGAAAAAGAGGACAACATCTTTGTACACACGCTCCTAGCTAAACAACAGTGTTGTGGTACAATCAATTCTGAAGCAAATCTTGTACTTTACTACAGACAGTTCGATATTCCTTGCTTACCATCATTCTGGTTTTTTTTTTATTTATTGATCAGATCACCTCAAGGCTCTTAAGCTTATTAATTAAATGTTGATTTTTATTTTTTCCTGGTGGTATACAAGGAGATAAATGTCTCACAAATAAACTCTTGGCTCACAGACTAGAGCAAATCCCATGATTTACAAATCATTTATCGTCCTCATTTTCCTCCCCACCCGGGTGAGGGAGGGGGTAGCAATCACAACCACCTTAATACGGCAATTATTAAATATGAAATAGCAGGAACTCTCTCACATACCTGGCATTTACTGCCCTGTGATAGGATTTAGCATGACTGAAAATATTCTCGTGTCTCATCAGAACTGTACATTTAAAGCACTGTCACATCTAAACAGTCATGGCTTTCTCTAAAGAATGCTGGGAACTGCCATTTGTTAGGGTGCTGAGAGTTGTTAGGGGACCCCTATTCCTCTCACACAGCTACAATTCCCAGAATTCTTTGCAAAGAGTGATGTACTGTTAAACCACTCTGAGAACTGTAAAAAGGTAAAGGTAAAGGTACCCCTGCCCGTACGGGCCAGTCGTGTCCGACTCTAGGGTTGTGCGCTCATCTCACTTAAGAGGCCAGCACTGTCCAGAGACACTTCCGGGTCACGTGGCTAGCGTGACGAAGCTGCTCTGGGGAGCCAGCACCAGCGCAGCACACGGAAACGCCGTTTACCTTCCAGCTATAAAGCGGTACCTATTTATCTACTTGCACTTAGGGGTGCTTTCAAACTGCTAGGTGGGCAGGACCTGGGACCGAAAGACGGGAGCTCACCCCGCCACGGGGATTCAAACCGCCGACCATACAATCGGCAAGTCCTAGGCACTGATGTTTTACCCACAGCGCCACTCGCGTCCCCTCTGAGAACTGTAGGGGTCCCCTAACAACTCTTGGGAAACCTACAGTTCCCAAGATTCATTGGGAGAAGCCACGGCTGTTTACAGTGGTATCACAGAGCAGTGAAGATGTGATTTCAAAGCCGCAATGTGGCATTCCTCATTCAAACATTTGCTGTAGCACCCCTGATTTGACTGCTGGTAGAATAGCTTTATTGTTTAAGGTGTTCTGTTTAATGTCTTGCATATGAACAATTTTATTCATGGTCATTATTATTCAATTTTATTCATGGTCATTATTAACTGCCTGGAACGAAGGGTAAATAACAAAGCTGCTCAAAATGGAGTGTTCAATCCGGCTTGCTTGCACATGGCCAGGGGGAGCTAGTGCCCATTAGGATTGGCGGGGCAGAAGACAGAGTGGCCAACAGCAGGTGGCACTGGAGCCAATGACAGGAAGTGCCTACTCTTCCTAATTTTGTCCCATCCTCTTCCCTGTTGAGTTCTACAAGGGATAGGCAGTGATACCCATTGTAAGTAAAAAGAGAGGCGGGTGGGTGCTGGCTGAGGGCAGACTGTCAGGAGTCTAGGTTCTCAGCTTGAAACACAGTATGTGTGGGTAGTTAATAAGGAGGCTTTATTACCAAAACAAACAGATAAGAAGACCTTACTTGGAAAATAAATACAACCCAGGTGGTTAAGAAAGCCCAACAGAGACTCCATCTCCTCAGAGTATTGCAGAAGAATGATGTCAATCAACATTTGATTATCTCCTTCTACCGGTCAACAATAGAAAGTGTCCTTTCATACTGCATCACGTTGTGGTATGCTGGTTTGACATCATCTGATAGGAAGTGCCTACAGAGGGTGGTGAATACAGCACAAGATATTATGGGCTGTCCCATGAATCCACTGGATGACATTGCGGAAGAACGTTGCCTCAGGGGAGTGAGGAAAATTCTCAGGGATAATTCACACTCTGGCTGGCACTTTCTTGATCTCCTGCCCTCAGGCAGCAGATATAGAAGCATGATTAGTCGCACCAACAGGGTAAAAAACAGCTTCTATCCATGGGCTGTTAGGTTGCTGAATGTAAAGATAAAAACAGGGTAACTGACTTTCGGGTTTGGTGGGTGTGCATCAGTAAACGAGGGGAATTAAGACTAAGAGCTGAGTGGGGGGTGCTCGTGTAATCTCACTGTATACAAGTTGTACAAGTGATAATAAAGTATAAAGTATTTCAATAACTCCGGATGGCTGTAATGAGCCTCCGGCATCATCAATCATGATGACCCTTCTGAAGACTGCTTCCGGCGAGACCAGAAGCAACTGAACTTTTGCTTCATATGTCTTTCATTTTGCTTCCTATCTTGCAGCCCTCCTATTTGGCAAGACCTCAGCCTCTTTCACATTCTCTGAGAGGCTGTCTCTTAACTCTTTCCTACCTGTTTGTTCTTCCGGCGAGCTTTGAATGCATTCTAGCCTGCTCTTAGCCCTTTCCTTATCAACCAGCATTCCAAGGGGTGGGGGAGTTGGCACTAGCTGATGCTCATCCTGCATGGCAGTTAACCCTCTCTGTTCTTGGCTGCTTTCTTCAGCTGGCTGCAAACCTTCCCTGGGAGCTGGCTCATTCATGACACAAACCTAAGTACCAGCCACTGCTGCAGATAGTTTTTGCAGAGGTTATACAAAGTCTCCTGTTTATTGAGCATTTGTCATGACTTGTCTTTGGGGGAATAATATGACAATGGACATTCAACCTGGCTTGCAGAGGTATGTAACAGAGGTTACATATCTTCCTATCAACTGTTTATCCCACACTTTTTCGCTTATCCATCGCTTTTCTAACTGTAAAAAGGTCTTTTAAAAGAAAGAAAGAAAGCTGTGACAAAGCATTTTATTCCGTTTAAATGTGCAAATCTCAGTTTCTGGTATGTGATTGAATCCCTCCTGCAAAATACTGACAATCTGACAATCTTGTTTTATCCCAATTTCTTGTTTTCCAATTGTACTTTCAGTTCTCAACATTTCCCCATCAGTTTTGTTTTTTTTAAGTCCTCATGAAAATTCATCAGCATTTAAGTGCACATATTGCTGAATATACAATTTTGCATGTAATTCCCCCCTAATATGTGCACTTTTTGCAAAGCAATTTCCCATAAACAACACATTTTTGTATGTTATTTTTCTTTTTTGTAAGTTACTTATCTTTATGCACACTTTACCCATATATATGTATTTTAATAAGACTGGAGAACTGCACAGCAAAATGGAGAAGTGTGAATTTCCAAGGATCGCTGTGTTTCTGTTCATATATTGATTCAGAAAGTGCAAATTAGGTAGGCTCAGCCTTAAATATGAACGGAATCAAATTTTTCTTCTATCCCTAGTCCGGAGGCAATCTATCTAAGGAACAATCCTATACACAAGAAGCTGGCATAATGCAAGCCTGTTCAAGTTAAACCAGAGGAGAGTTAAACCAGATGCAAGCTTCATTCAGCAGTGAGGCTACTCCTGGCTCAGCGATCATAAGCATAGCAGAAGGAAAACAAGCACCCTTTCCTCCAGTTTAGTTTATGCCAGTTTGCAAGGTGATGTGACCAAGCTGAATGGGCTTAGGATCTAGCCTATGTCCTCTGCCTGCCCCACAGTCCTGCCTCGCCCCTGGAAAAACCCCTTTTCATTCATTCATTCATTCATTCATTCATTTTATTTCTATGTCACTTTTCCACACTGACAAAAATCATGCTCCAAGCAGCTTACAACATAGAAAACAGGAATACATTTCAAACAAAAATTAGTTCATAATAACATAGCAGAACAAGAGCAAATATAATAACATACAAACAAAACCCCAAATTTCAATACTACAGTCGTACCTTGGAACTCAAACGCCTTGGCTCCCAAACAAATTGGCTCCCAAACGAACAAAACCTGCAAGTGAGTGTTCCAGTTTTCAAACAATTTCTGGAAGCCAAACATCTGGCGCAGCTTCCGATTGGCTGCAGGACGCTCCTGCAGCCAATTGGAAGCCGCGCCTTAGTTTTTGAACGGTTCCGGGAGTCAAATGGACTCCCAGAATGCATTCTGTTTGAGAACCAAGGTACAACTGTATAATAAATATAACAAGAGTCCTTAAACCACATGCATCACCCAATCGCAAAAATCACAAGGGAGCAGTTACAGTTCCACCTTAGTCCTAGAAACACTTCTCCCATGATGTTGCTCAGAATCCCTCTCCTGCAGCCTCTTGCAAGGCCCCCAAGGACAAGGGGTGAGGTCGCTGAAAACACCCCACCCATTATGTACAAGCCCCCTTCCAGTGCTTATGCTGCTTTAGGCTTGCCTCATTGAGCTGGGTCCCAGCTGAGCCAGGATGGGGGCGATCCACTGGGTCCCAGGTCAGCTGGAGATCTGCTGCATCCTAACCCAGTCACCCTAGCAGATCTTGCAGCAGGATTTCTCCCTTAATAACTTCTAGCATTTTACAGATGAAAAGAGGGCTTATATTTCTCGCATCCCTGTTCTCACACCAAGGATTACTGCCTGAGGCTCTGCCTTTCACCTGGAACACTCTGTTCTCTCTGCTACATTCCTTCGGCCTTCACTGAATAAATGGGTTAGTTCCTTAAACATATACTAGAAAAGTCAGATCATGGCTGGCGTGGCGGTGGTCGCAAATAACATGGGAAAGTTTGAAGGATCAGCAAGAAAAAGCATCTCTGTGAGAAAGAAAGTAACAGCGCAGACCTGGATGGAGAGGACTGAGCCTGGATAGTTCAGTTGGTTAGACCATGGTGCTGATAACACTCAAGGTTGCAGGTTCAATCCCTGTATGGACCAGCTGCATATTCCTGCATTGCAGGGGGTTGGACTAGATGATCCTCAGGGTCCCTTCCAACTCTACAGTTCTATGATTCTATGATTCTATGATTTAAAAGAGGGGCTGTGCAACCCAGGCTTATGACACCCCCCCCCAAAAAAAAATCAGCCGTGCTTTCTGCTTCTCACTGCTCACATGCAATTAAATTCAAGTGGCCCCTAAAGAGTTCTAGAAAATAAGGCAGAAAGCAAAGCAGCGAGCTCTCGTTTCACCCTCGGGAAATCTGTTTGAACAACAATGAAAATATAAAACTATAAGACGAAAGAAAGCAGAACCATTTCATGGAAGGAATAAATATTTCTCAGGTGGATATGGCTTAATGATTTCTTTGATGATTATTATTATTGGTCACAGTTTAGACACCTACAAACAAAACACAGGCCCGTGAATCATGCTTTATATATACTGAACACGAGGTACATGGTAGCCAAGCTGCATGTTTGTTTCTGGGCCCAAAACAAGGTGCTAATATTTGTATTTGAAGCCCTAAATGACCCACGTCCCAAATGCCTGGAAGACCACCTCCTTCTCTCGGGAGAGAGCATTCTCTGTGGCAACTCCTAAGCCTTGTAACTCCCTCCCTGTAGAGGTACTTCTGGTATGTTCATTAAACATTGTCTGATGAATACTGAAGACACACCTCTGTACGCTGGCCTTCGACAACTGAGGTGTACATTTTTAGCAGGAAGAGCTACAGGCTTGGCTAGGGAGCAGGGCTGCTCTGGATGGGCATGCGCCATCTTGCCAGGGGCTCTCCTAGATCCAGAGCTCTCAGTGGAGGGGCAGGTGACATCAGTGACAGCTTCAGGTTGTTCATCACCTGCAGGAGAAGCTGATTGCTGAGAAGACATATAACGTCGACGCAAGCAGATGGGGACCCATGTTTATCATCACATAAGCTCCCTGGCAAGACCAAACACAAAGAATGCTCTGGAAAGAGCAGGCATTGTATAGCCTTTTTGCAAGGAAACCAGGACAAGTGCTCAATATACAGGAAACCACAATGGGTTATTTAAAACGCTTCCGAACTGTCCTTCATTCAAGAATTCCAGGGTGGTTTACAATGAGCAAATACAATGGACGCTTGGGTTGCAAACCTCATCCGTGCGGGAAGCATGTTCACAAGCCGCAGTGCCACGTCTGCGCACGTGCGGGTCATGATTCGGCACTTCTGTGCATGCACAAAATGCAATTTAGCACTCTGCGCATGCGCAAGCGCTGAAACCTGGAAGTAACCCGTTCCGGTACTTCCGGGTTCGGCGCGGTACACAACCTGAAATCGCACAACCTGAAGCGTCTGTAACCTGAGGTATGACTGCATTTAAATTCTCAAGCACAATAAGAAATACAATAAGGAAAATATGCTCTAAAAGTAGCTGCAAAGGCAGGAGCAAAAACCACAGAGCAGAACTAAAGCAACACAACTGTTTTAAATGCCTGTGCAAAGAAATATGTCAGTGGGCACTAGCCATGATGGCTGTGCTCTGCCTCCTCTGTCAGAGACATTATGCATCTGAAAGCCAGTTGCTGCGAAACACAAGTGGAGAGAGCGGCTGTTGCACTCATGTCCAGCTATCAGGCTTCCTGATACGTCATTGATTTAATGCAGCAGGTTTGTCTTATGCTCTTAACCTGGTCTTATCATAGAATAGAAGAATGGAAGGGTTGGTGAGGAACCATTAATGAGTACTCTTTGCGTTCGGTCAGCCAGCCAGCTGCAAATCCACCTAACAGTTACCTCGTTCAACCCACATTTCCCCAGCTTCCTCGCAAGAATATAATGGGGGACGTTGTCAAAATCCTTACTGAAGCTAAGATATACTGTGTCGACAGCATTCCCCTGATCCACCAAGTTTGTAATTCCATCAAGAAAAGAGAGGAAACAAAAGAGATGAGATTGGTCTGGCATTATTGGTGTGGGTGCATGCGCGCACATGCACACAGTCTCTCTGTCTTTGGGGTGGAAGAGTAGCCTAGGGGAAGGTGGAGAGCAGTAACATTTGGGCTCTCAACACCCTGGGCTGGTTCACCAGTTTTTCAACCTTTACCATTTCTCACTTTGCTAGCCTCTTTCATTATATGTTACAACAGGCCTGAAAAGGACTCCTATGGTTCTGGCAACTGTCAGTCATGTTTGCTAAACATTTTGTTTAGTCATTTAGTCATGTCCAACTCTTCGTGACCCCATGGACCAGAGCACGCCAGGCACTCCTGTCTTCCACTGCCTCCCGCAGTTTGGTCAAACTCATGCTGGTAGCTTCAAGAACACTGCCCAACCATCTCATCCTCTATCGTCCCCTTCTCCTTGTGTCCTCCATCTTTCCCAACATCAGGGTCTTTTCCAGGGAGTCTTCTCTTCTCATGAGGTGGCCAAAGTATTGGAGCCTCAGCTTCAGGATCTGTCCTTCCGGTGAGCACTCAGGGCTGATTTCCTTCAGAATGGATAGATTTGATCTTCTTGCAGTCCATGGGACTCTCAAGAGTCTCCTCCAGCACCATAATTCAAAAGCATCCATTCTTTGGCAATCAGCCTTCTTTATGGTCCAGCTCTCACTTCCATACATCACTACTGGGAAAACCATAGCTTTTACTATACGGACCTTTGTTGGCAAGGTGATGTCTCTGCTTTATAAGATGCTGTCTAGGTTTGTCATTGCTTTTCTTCCAAGAAGCAGGCATCTTTTAATTTCGTGACTGCTATCACAAGGGTTTGCTAAGCATACTGAAGTGCATAATGAGAACTGAATTGTGAGCAGACTCATAGAATCATGGAATGGTAGAATTGGAAGGGACCACGAGGGTCACCTAGTCCAACACCCTGCAATGCAGGAATCTTTTGCCCCACATGGTGCTCGAACCCGGGATGCCAAGATTAAGAGTCCCATGGTTTACTGACTGAACTATCCCTTCAAGGGTGTTTTTTAACAAGAAAAAGAAAGAAATCCGGGATAACAGGGGAATATCATTTTCAACAATTAAAGTCAGTGTGCGAAAAAAATATGGACTCCCTGCAAAGGGCTAAATATATTAAGCAATCTTTATATCATGCATGCTTTATGAGGAAATGTGTGAAAACAAGGCACATGGATTTTTGCTTCCAGGAGCAGCACATTTTGCATTCAGAAAATTAAAACCATAACCCCTCCTGAGTGACTTGCTCATTTCCTTGATTTAATGCAAAATGCCACCTCTCCCCCCCTCTCTCCCCCCATGATTGTTGCTAAGATTAATACTGCGTATTCATTAGCAATCAAACAAAGTAGCAAGGGTTACAACTGTCTCATAACTACACACTTTTAAAACCTCATATTAAAATGGATTTCTTTTAAATAGCAGCATTATATTCATTCCCCCTCCCGTCCAACTTGGAAAGGAATTCGTGAAAGTTACAGCTGGGTGCAGGGGAAACGGAAGTAAATAAAAGTTTTCACTACTATTTCACTTTCTCTGTGGCACTTATATGGCCCTTCATTACCATAATTATACGTAAGCTTCCCATGAGCTTTAATGTGTACATTTGCATTCTGAATCAGGGAATAAAATTATCACTGATTTACTGATCGACAGATGAGACTAGGGAAGTCTTACAAAGGATCTGAGAGAGTTGCAGGGCCTTCACCCGGGGGTGCAAGGGGTGTAGGGCACCCTGGTGCCGAATTCTGGCGGGCACCAAATGTATACCTATTGTATACCAGTCCCTCTCTATCGTCGGCAGTAAAAAGCAATGGAGTTGCTTTTTCCCCCTCCTCCATTGCTTTTACTCTGTAGCGTCAAATAAATATTCCCGACAAGTCAGGAAACAAAAGCAGTTATTTCCGCTGCATCAGTGTTACAGGTGAGTCTTCCCCCCCCCCCCATTGAGTTTGCCCCCCTAATTTTTTGGGGGGCAGCTAAACTAAATTTGGGGGCGCTGGGCAGATCTTTGCACCCCAGTGGCACATATGCTAAAGACAGCCCTGGAGAGTAGGATACCATGCTGCAAATTATAGCACGGTCGTATGGGCCATATGGCAGAAACCACTATAACTTTAGTTCATACATTTGGGTCTGCAATCAAATCCTTCACATAAGCCCTGTTCCCTTATTCTCTGTCCACCGCCCATAAACAGATGAGATTTCTCAAAAACTGTAGGTTTTTTTCATGCCATGCAGAGCCCTGGGAGGTCAGGATTCTACATTGCATAGAGTCCCAACTGTTGTAGACACGGCAGACATTCAGACTGCAGCACACAAGAAATTGCAAGAGATGTGGATGTGCAGGACAATGGGCTTGTCCCCACTTTTGTCCTACGATGGTGATGAGATGGAGCCGATAATAAGTGAAGAAGGCTTCCGTGAGGACCAATCAATCATGACTGGTCCACCTATGAGGCAGAAGGAGACATATGCCTCATTTGGCTCCTGAATGTTCCTACCAGCTGATGGATGGTGCCTCATTCCTAGCACTAGGAGAGGCAAGTGGCGTCCACTGAAACCACTGTTAAACTGGAGTAAAAAACAACCTATTTTAGCAGCAGTTTCAGTGCTTCTCCTTCCCAGTAGTGCTCTTTGAACCTCTGAAACAAAGAGATTTAAAGAGCAACATGGGGGTGTTTGCAAAATGGCTTTCAAATAGCCCCAAACTGAGGTAATAATAATAATAATAATAATAATAATAATAATAATAATAATAATAATAAATATTTATATCCTGCCCTTCCCAGCCAGAACCAGGCTCAGGGTGGCTAACATCAAAATACATTAAGACGTAAAATTCAGCAATCAACTGAAATACATCTTTGAGGTCTTGATAATCAGGACTTGAAAACACAGCATCACCTGATATCGCAGTGATGTCAGATGACTGACAAATGGGCAGCCAACAAATTTGCCTCAGTGGGGTGATAAGGATCTGACCCACTGGCTAGAAAACAGTTCCACACCCCTGGTTTAGAGGATGCAGGGTGCTGGCTGTGGGTGTCCCTGTTGCCAGATCTTAGCAGCCATGCAGAAGAAGTTATAAGCTCCTGAATGCCTGAACCAGGCTCCTTTATGTCAGCTCCAGTTCCTAAACAACAGGAAAAGAATTATAATAAATTTCCTACTGCAAAAAAGAGGAGGCAACCAACATGACTTGGAGGTTGAAAGGCCTTCCCCACAGGGAAAGTCTGATGTGGTTGGGGCCTTTTTAGTTGAGAGAGAGAAAAAGGATTACAGGGGGATATGATTGAAGTTTATACAATTATGCATGGGGTGGTGAAAGCGAAGGGAAAGGATTCTTTTTCTCCTCTCATAATAGTTGTTCTCAGGGTCACTCAATTAAATTGATTGGCAGTAGAGTCAGGACAGACAAAAGGGGGGGGAATCTTCACAGTACACATAATTAATTTATGGAATTCATTGCAACATGATGACTGCTGGTTTAGACGGCTTTAAATGGGGCTGAGGCAGCAACATGGAGGGTACGTCTATCAAGGACTATTAGCCATGGTGGTAAAATTAAACCTTCATTTCAGAAACATTATGCCTCTAAATTATGTGTTGGTGGTAAAGACTAGTGGGAGAGGCCTATTGCCCTCATGTCCTGCTTTTGGGCTTCACTACTATGGGGAAAAGGCTGCTGGGATACTAGATAGGCCTTTGGTCTCATTCAGCAAGGCTCTTGAGTTTTTCTGTATTTTTATTCTGCATTTCTGATAATTATTGTGACCCGGTGTGGTGATCACACAGGGTCCCCAGACGTTTCACCATCTATTTAACCCTGTGCCACTACTTTATTTCTCGCTGCCACCACCCAGGCCCTACCTGGTACAATGCTGAGTCCAGTCAGGTTTAAATTGGAACATAAACTTATGTTTATTTATTGCAGTGTGGTTTCATAAACGGTATTGGTCAATTAGAATCATGGGGTGCCTATCCAGACCTATAACTTCCGCTACCTGCTCTCACTCACTAAACCACCTCTCAGCTATTTACTTGTCTGCCTAGCCCCTAACTGTTCCTGACTCAGCTTATTTCGCTACACTAACTCAACCTACCCACAGACTCTATCCCAATTCATTCCCACTCCTACCAACCACCCAACTCCCAACAAACTCTCCTTTCGCCCCTCCCAGAGCTGGTCTTATAGTCCCTCTGACTCCACCCCCTGGGTTCTGATTGGGTAACTTGTTTAACTAATTCACCTCCAGCACTCTCATATGTTAACGTCACACCCGGTGCAGCTTATATCAATGGACAGAGCACTTGGTTCTAGGCCAGAGGGCTCTTGACTGTTCAGGAAGGGGAAAGAACTTGGAAGAGTAGCTCTGGCCCAAGGTGGACAAAGGCTTCAGGTGTCTTTGAAGCAAGTGGTCTGCTTGGAGCTATCCAAGGTCCTGAAACCTCATCCTTCTCTGACTTGCTATGTCCCTAACTAAGCCATTCTTAGGCATCCATTGTGCCTCTTGCATTCATGCTCATGGTCAAGACCAGGGGCTGGCAAAAAAAAATTTAGCCATGGGCCAGTCCATGGCATTTGTCCACAGACAGCTTTCTGGGTAATGTGGCCAGCAGGACTAAATCTCTTCTGGAACACTGTGATGGAAGCCAGAGCGCATTGAAACTCCGTTTACCTTCCCACTACTTATTTATCTACTTGCACTGGTGTGCTTTTGAAGTGCTAGGCTGGCAGTAGCTAGGACAGAGCAATGGGAGCTCACTCCGTTGCGGGGATTCGAACCGCTGACCTTCTGATCGGCAAGCTCAAGAGGCTCAGTGGTTTAGACTACAGCGCCACCCGCGTCCCAGCAGTAGAAGATGCCTGGAAGACTCCATCAGCTGCACTGGTGCTTTATGCCTTTGCAAAAATATTCTCCATAAATTAGCTCCATTAGCCCAGCAATCTATAACTTTGTTTGCATCGCTTTTTAATGAGCCACTCTTCTTTGGCTTCTCGTTGAGAACAGTTTCTTGGTAAACATCTTCAAGGGAACACTGATGGAACACTAGTGTAGGGTGCGTGCGAATACAATTGTTGATGGGAATATGTTTGATAAATGGGCATATAATATATGTACATAATGATAACTCACACATTTCTCACTTTCCAACGCAGTCACAAAAATGGAGATTCAAGCCTTTAGTCAAGGTCACACGGAAGTTTGTGGCAAAGCAGAGGATTTTAATCTATATCTATAGAGACTCATGCATATTCTGCGGGCTCCAGAGAGTTACATTTGCAGGGTCATTTATCTAAGTGGGCAACTTTGCTTACTCTGCATAATACACAAGCACCTACCACAGCAAAAGCAGAAGGCAGGAAGAAGTCCGAGCCACAGCGGAGTTTGGCAGATTAGGCCCTTTGCACATGGCAGCCGACGCTGCAGTAAGACCATACAGCATCGCTCCACTTTGCGCCGTATTTAAAGAACACATCAGAGCAGGCATCATATGCCATAAATGATGGAAATCAACAATGCAAAGACAGCGCTCGATGAGTAAATTAACTTACTGAAGACATAAGGCCAGTAATATGGAGAGGGGGAAACTGTGATGTGAAAGAGGCTAAATGCTGCTTTATTAATCTATAGAAGAAAGTGCTGACGGGAGGGAAGATTGATGAGATCTTTAAGGATGTAGGAGAGCTCCTGCAGATGGAAAGATAATGACACAAAGGCTGCATACACACCATGCATTAAAAGCACATTTAAGGCACATGACCTTCCCCCAAAGAATCCTGGGGACAGTCGTTTGTTAAGCATGCTGGGAACTGTAGTTCTGTGTGGGGAAAACTGCAGTCTCCAGGATTCTTTGGGGGCAAGTAATATGCTTTACAGGGATGGCGCTGTGGGTTAAACCACAGAGCCTAGGACTTGCCCATCAGAAGGTTCGAATCCCCGCGACGGGGTGAGCTCCCGTTGCTCGGTCCCTGCTTCTGCCAACCTAGCAGTTCGAAAGCACGTCAAAGTGCAAGTAGATAAATAGGTACCACTCCGGCGGGAAGGTAAACGGCATTTCTGTGCGCTGCTCTGGTTGGCCAGAAGCGGCTTAGTCATGCTGGCCACATGACCCGGAAGCTGTATGCTGGCTCCCTCGGCCAATAAAGCGAGATGAGCGCCGCAACCCCAGAGTCGGCCACGACTGGACCTAATGGTCAGGGGTCCCTTTACCTTTAATATGCTTTACATATGTGGTGTGTTCTCATCCAAGAGGGTTAAGATAATGGTCCAGTGATACACCATGGGCAACTCAGCAGTGTTGGAAATGGGAGCCAGATGATTGCAACAGATTGCCTTTTTAAAAACAGGAATATCAGAGCCAGTGAGTAAGGCAGTGTTCACTAAGTGATTTAAACTTACCAGTCCTGCTCGCCCTCAGTGACTTGTAAAAATGCAGAAAGCCGTGAGTGCCAGAGAGCTTAAAGCTGACTGCTGTTGCTATCTTAACATTTAATTTTTACACCGTGCCAAACAGTCCTAGGCACCAAAGTCCTAAATTAATAATGTACTGGAAATACAAGATCGGAAACAGTTTTTTGAGACTGGTCAGTAACTCAGCATTCATAAGGGAGAAAAAAACCGATCAGCATGCAGGCAAATGAGGCCTCGTACCTTTAAATCCCACGTGTATTCAAGTTTGAACATTAAGTGGTGTTCAAGGAATTCAATTTCTACAAGGCAGCTGCTCCCCAGATAACCCCACAGCTAGCTGGCAGTAAGTGGAAACTTCAGAAGATATAGTTGCCAAACACCTGCTTTTAATTCAGCGTCAGGTGTTTAATTTTAAGCCCCAATAAATCACAGATACGTGCGATTCCCTTACGGAGGATGCTCCTTCCTAAGCAATGAGACAGCTCTCCCTCGAGATTTAATGCCAAGTGGTTATTATTTGATGACATGCATTTCAAAGACAGAGTCTTGTTGTGTCATTTGTGAGGGCTGTTTAATAAACGCGTGCCACAGAAGCCACTGGGTAGCTCTGTCAAGTGTGACAGGCTGGTTGCAAAATGGAGAAAATATTATTATTAAAATTATACATCTTTTTTAAAAAAATAAATAAATACCCAAACAACACAGCTTCTTTGAATGAACAAATAAGGTAACCTGATTGATCTATATGCAAAATAGCTTCGGAAAAAAGAACAGTTTATTTGCATATGTAAACAAATCCTGAATTTAAAAATAACCCCGCAAGCAAACATTAGGAGGCTGCACTACATCAGTGATGTACTTTGCTTTCCAAATGAAATAATTCATCACCTGACCTTTTGAGCTGATTGTTAAAGGGCATAAAAACATAATGAGCTGAATATGAGTCACAGTCTGCAATGCTATAAAACTCTCCAGGAGAAAGGGCCAGGTTCAAAGATCTCCCCAGCCCTGCTAACTTGCCTCTACTCCGCACCCCTGGAAAACCTGGGATACTGGTTTGTATGCCTGTGCAAATGTGTACCTGCTTGCATACCTGACATGAATCTATACTATGCCTATAACATTGTGTTTGTGTGTTAAATACAAGCAGGAGTCTTCTGAGGGGCTGATTGTCAGCAATGAGAAAATTCATTCACAAAAAAAGAGTGAGGTAAAGGTAAAGGGACCCCTGACCATTAGGTCCAGTTGTGGCCGACTCTGGGGTTGTGGAGCTCATCTCACTTTATTGGCCAAGGGAGCCAGAGTACAGCTTCCGGGTCATGTGGCCAGCATGACTAAGCCGCTTCAGGCCAACCAGAGCAGCGCATGGAAATGCCGTACCTTCCCGCCGGAGAGGTACCTATTTATCTACTTGCACTTTGACGTGCTTTTGAACTGCTAGGTTGGCAGGAGCAGGGACCGAGCAATGGGAGCTCACCCCGTCGCGGGGATTCGAACCGCCGACTTTCTGATTGGCAAGTCCTAGGCTCTGTTGTTTAACCCACAGTGCCACCCATGTCCCTCAAGAGTGAGGATGTGGGGGGAAAAATTACTTGACATTAATAAGATCCAGAGTGGTTATCATTATCATCACCATCATGGCGAACCCAGAAGGCTGGCTAATATTCTTACAAGGTTTGGCTGGGTAGCCTATTAGTAAGAAGGAGAAGAAATTTCTGTAACCCCACTATGCTGGCTGCTGCTTCTTGTTTGTGGTTAGCAGTTGAAAACAACAACAACAACAACAACAACAACAACAACAACAACAACAACAACAACAACGTCAGAAGGCTGGGTATTATACTGAATTAGTTACTGGACGACAGCTGCCAGAATAGCTAACCATCAGCCATTCAGACTAGAGCTGATTGGAGTTGGAATCCAACTAGATCTATGGAAGGCCATAGGTTAGCCACTCCTGACTTTATGGTACAACCACCTTTTGTATATATTTGTACAGCATATACAAAGGCACTTTTCTGCTTGACGTAAATCTCCCTTTTGATGAAAATCTGCTACTTCTTTCTCTTTTTCTTAAGATGCTGAGAATGATTTTCCCACGTTCGTTCATAATGGGGTCAACACAAATCATTACAATGATAGGCTTCATTAAAAATCCATAATGCTACCTTAATGGAAGAAAACTAATAGAGTTCTTTTGGAAGTAATCCACAGAATTAATATTGCGGATTTTTATTTTTTTTTAACGTGGATGGGACAAAGAGCATTTTTTATTAACTGAACCAATAATGGAATTAAAGCCAATTAAAATCATTACAAGTTTTGTGAATGGCTGATAGTTGACCAATTTTTATGGAGCTTCTCCTTCTTCTTTTTAACTTTAAAGGAAATGTTGGGAGAATAAGGGTCGCCTCTTAGTTAGCAACATCAACTGGGTTTAGAGAGTTGGCTTCCCTTTGAAAAGCATCTGCCAGCAGGCACCAATGGTACTTGTGGCAGGGATAATGCAATACTCACACGGGGCCTCTATCTCACTAAACCACTCTGCATGGCGCGCTTCCAGAATTTCCGTATCAGGCAAATTCCTGTCACAAACACTCACTAGTGGAAAGTATTAAATTCTCAAGGCACCTATGCAATAAATAAATAAATAAATAAATAAATAAATAAATAAATAGGTGGAAAGGATAATCTGCAAGAAAAGAACCATTGAAAGAAAATATAGTAATCTCTGATATGAATTTACAATACAAATCCAGGCTACTTACACACATCACAACTCTCTTCCCTAATGTCTATATGCAGAAAGCCAATTTCATTATTCTTGTCTTTGATGAAAAATTTCTTTCTAGGGAATAGGGAGGTTCGGGGTGTTCTCAGGACTAGCCCAACACATTTTTTTTTTGTAGCAAATGATACCCACCCTGAGCAAAGGTGCGGAGTCCCCAAGGCCTGCCAAGTTATTTTGGCATCTGAGGCAGGAAAAAAATCCAGTAAGTGACTCTTGCCATCCCTGGCAGAAAAAATGCAACAGTTCCACACACCAAAAAAACCTAATGCCCAAAATTGTCAGCCTGAAGCAGGCACCTCATTTTGCCTAATGGTAGGGCTGGCCCTGAAAGAAGGGCTGTGGCTCAGTGGTTGCATGTAAAAGATCCTGGGTTCAATCCCTAACATCCCCAGGTTTAAAATGGCCCTGTCTGAAACCCCAGAGAGCCAACGCTGGTCAATGATGACAGTATGCATTCTGAATGCTGGAAAATGCAGGCTGAGAGTATTCTCTTGTGCTCAGGTCCTGCTTTTAAGCTTCCCATAGGTATTTGATTGGCCACTGTGAGAATAGGATGCTGGACTAGACAGGCCACTGTTATATGTTCTGGAAGGACGCGGGTGGCGCTGTGGTCTAAACCACTGAGCCTCTTGGGTTTGCCGATTGGAAGGTCGGCGGTTCGAATCCCTGCAACGGAGTGAGCTCCCGTTGCTCTGTCCCATCTCCTGCCAACCTAGCACTTTGAAAGCATGCCAGTGCAAGTAGATAAATAGGTACCACTGTGGTGGGAAGGTAAACAGCATTTCCATGCGCTCCGGCTTCCGTCATCATGTCCCGTTGCGTCAGAAGCGGTTTAGTCATGCCGGCCACATGACCCAGAAAGCTGTCTGTTGACAAATGCCGACTCCCTCGGCCTGAAAGCAAGATGAGCGCTCCAACCCCATAGTTGCCTTTGACTAGACTTAACCATCCAGGAATCCTTTACCTTCACCTTATGTGTTCTGGAAGCCTGCCAGATGGGCAGCATATTATTATTATTATTATTATTATTATTATTATTATTATTATTATCATTATCATTATCATTATTATTAAAGCTCTTCTTATGTTCTTATTTGGATATTTTTGTATGCTTATGGTGATCAGAGTGTTTGCTATTTTTTAAAATATTATTATTATTATTATTATTATTATTATTATTATTATCTGCTATGAGCTCAACACTTGTTGGAAAAGTGGAAAGCACACATTTAAGCAAATCAAAACAAGCGAATGAACATGGCTTCCAGCTGTACAAAACTATTGTTCAGCTAGCTAAAACTCTGCTTTCTCATGGACCGAGAATCTGGATTCATTTTCACTCAGAAGGCCACACGCATATTTCTCGTGTGTGCTTGGTAGCTCTGTGAATCCAGGGGTGGTACTATATTTGTGCCTAACAGCTGCAGTGAAAGCCACATTCACATATGTGTTCTTCATTGTAATGAATGGGGAAGATGCATGAATATATTAGCGATCCCATACTCAGAGGCGATCACCAGATTGCGCCCTGGCACTTGCCAAACTTTGCAAATGCAAGTATGCATGAGTTGCGTTTACCGAAGGAAATGGCCAGAGAAACAGATCCTTATTCCTCAGCTCTATCAGCCTTCTGAAAGTAATGGAAATCTTTAAATTCGTTTAAAAGGCCTATAAATCACGCCTCGAGTCCTGAATATCTATCCCTATTTCTAGCATTTCTGTTTGCTAAAATTACAAGATATCCTCTCAGAGTAGGGAATCCTATCAGAAAATTGATCTCCAATATATAAATGCTTCCTGTGAGGAAAAGTCCTTTTCTGGGTGCTTTTTTTCCTTTTCTTTTTGGTCCCCTAACATTATCTTTTTAAAACCAACAACAGCAACAACAACAATCATTTTTAAAGAAGAAATAATAGGAAAATATTAGATCATATTTGAAGCAGGCGAAAAACCTTTCTTAGATATAAGATACACGCACGACTTGAGAATTTGTTGGCACGAAATATGTTCTTTCTGACTGAATCATATGTCAACTAACTTAAATTAGTGATGACTAATTTCAATACCTAGACATTTGTGGGTCTACTCTGTGTATGCCTTACTCATATACAACCTGGTGAGAGTTAATAGAACAGAGAAGTTTCTTTTCTTTTTTTTTTAAAAAAGGATTTCACACCATATTGCCAAATTATTTGCAAAACCGTATCTGCAGCTCTTTTTTTCTGCTGCGAGATTTGCTATAATGATAAGAGCCGCAACCGGATGCCTCTCTGTGCATTTAAATTAAATTATCTTAATGCAGATGCTAAATATGAACATCACAGCAAGATTTTGTAATGTAACACAATGTACCTTTTTCTGTGTAAAAATTGGATTGTTAGTTCAGGGACTGTAAATGTGTCAGACAATAATTACTTTGCAGGTAGCAGGACTACCCAATGTTCTCGTCTCATTCTGTGACTTAGTGATAGCTTTTAATGCTGCTTAATGATCACAAACATGCCGAGCCTTCTGTTGACACCTGGCTTATGCTAAAAGGGTTGGCGGGGGGAAAGCCAACCCAGAATAAAAGCGAAAATTACTGAAACAAGCAGCAGAGGTTTTTTTAAACAATATATATTATTATGTCGAAGAAAGGCAGATAGCTATAAGCTATAAATATTTCTGCGCATTTTATGTACTGGACACACTCTTTCTCTCTTTTGCCACAATTATACAAAGTGAGGAGTTTTAGAAAGCCAAGAAATGCTTTCTTCAGTTCATCTGGGAACTTGTAACTGCTGCATCCTGAAGATTTGTGCTTTTAAAAGAAAACCAAATAAATTTAGAACAGGGTTAGGGAATGGGTGTCCCTCTAGACTTTGTTATACTCAAACTCTCATCAGCCTCAGCCTCAGCACAATTCAAAGTGTTGGTGCTGACCTTTAAAGCCCTAAACGGCCTTGGTCCAGTATATCTGAAGGAGCGTCTCCACCCCCATTATTCTACCCGGACAATGAGGTCCAACACTGAGGCACTTCTGGCAGTTCCCTCACTGCGAGAAGCCAAGTTACAGGGAAATAGGCAGAGGGCCTTCTTGGTAGTGGCACCCGCCCTGTGGAACGCCATCCCACCAGACATCAAAGAGAACAACAACTACCAGATTTTTGGAAGACATCTGAAGGCAGCCCTGTTTAGGGAAGCTTTTAATGTTTGTTGTATTACAGTATTTTAATATTTTGTTGGAAGCCACCCAGAGTGGCTGGGGAAGCCCAGCCAGCTGAGCAGGGTATAAATAATAAATTATTATTATTATTATTATTATTATTATTATTATTATTATTATTATGCATGGTCAGTGGTCTGGGATGATGGGAGCTGTAGTCCAGCAGTATCTGGAGGGCCACAGATTCCCTGCCACTGATTTAGAAAGTGGCAAGTGATGCTGTGCTGAACATTTGTACACAATTCTCAGTTGATTAAAAAAAAAAATGCTTTCCACCAGGATTTCTCCAAAATTGTGTCTCCCCTTCGAGAATTTATGAATGCAATCATTTTTCTTATTAACCAAGGGAGTACAGGGGAATTGTTGCACATGCCTTGAATATGAGGCTGTCGAGGGACATTGCTGAGTGTCCTTGATTTGGTCCTACTAATAAGCCTGTTAGTTGACTAAGAATGTACCCTGCCTGAAATCCTGCAGAGCTAGATGAACCAATGATGTGTGAGGGACTTGCTGGAAACTGAGGAGGGCTGAATGGAAACTGAGGAGTGGGCACCAGGAGAAAGGGGGTTGGAGACTGACTTGGAAGAAGGGATCAGTGATCTGGGGGAGCCTGCATCAGCCAAGAGATGAGAATCACAGAAGAAGCTGCAGGAGGACGGAGAGATAGGTCAGGCTGGTATAGAGTCAAGGGCTTCCACCCCTCCTCTTCCTGCCCTCACCTCTCCTGCTCCACAGTATCCCAGGACAAGGTGAGGATTGAAGAGGGAGGGGCAGAAGAAGTTTACATGCAGGCGTAGTCTTCATCTGGTATGCAGACTGCGACCCTATCTGCCCATGGACTGTCTCACCAGAGTGGTGCATGCTCTAGTTATTTCTTGCTTGGATTACTGCAATGTGCTCTATGTGGGGCTACCTTTGAAGGTGACCAGAAACTACAACTAATCCAGAATGCGGCAGCTAGACTGGTAACTGGGAGCGGCCGCCGAGACCACATAACACCGTTCTTGAAAGATCTACATTGGCCCCCAGTACATTTCTGAGCACAATTCAAAGTGTTGGTGCTGACCTTTAAAGCCCTAAATGGCATCGGTCCAGTATACCTGAAGGAGCGTCTCCACTCCCATCGTTCTGCCCGGACACTGAGGTCCAGTGCTGAGGGCCTTCTGGAGGTTCCCCCGCTGCGAGAAGTGAGGTTACAGGGAACCAGGCAGAGGGCCTTCTCAGTAGTGGCGCCCGGCCTGTGGAACGGCCTCCTGTCAGATGTCAAGGAAATAAACAACTACCAGACTTTAGAAGACATCTGAAGGCAGGCCTGTTTAGGGAAACTTTTATGGTTAACAGACCATTGTATTTTAATATTTTGTTGGAAGCCGCCCAGAGTGGCTGGGGAAACCCAGTCAGATGGGCGGGGTCTAAATAATAAATTATTTTTATTATTATTCATCTGCTTGTGTGAAGCTTGGGTGGGAGAGATACATAAGCTGAGGCCTCTCCATTGCTGCCACTGCCTCATTGAGTTCATGCCTAGGAGCAGCTTAAGAGATGTGAGACTGATGGGCACGAACGTGTACTTTTGAATTCTGGACATTCCTTGCCCGACAGCTCTATGACACAATCATCGGTCTATGTAAAGGCAGCTTCCTAGTCTCCTTTGAAATCATCACCACCATCATCATTTTATTTGTATGCCGCCTTTCCATAGTTAAAACAATGCACAAGGCGGCTTACCACATGACAAGATTTACATAATTACCAACATAACAAAAGTCATAAGCAATAAATAAAACCCATCAAAAAGGACACAACCAAATGGAAAACAATCTCCGCATAAATCGTAAAATCTAAAACTTAGAATACAGCATTAATATCAATCACAATTTAAAATGACATAGATAAAAAAATAAAATAAGAGCAATTTAAAAAACAAAAGCAGTGGCAGCAGTCCTTTATGGAGTCTGTCAGGCGCCGCCCCAAGCCAGGTGGAGAGAAGCAGGGCAGGGCCCTTCAGGCTCCCAGCAGGTCAGCCCTGCTTTGAAGGTGCACTTTCATTCCCCACCTCCAATCTTGAGGAATATAACCTTTCCCAGGTACCTTCTGACGTTGCCATAATGGACCAATTCCATATAATAATAATAATAATAATAATAATAATAATAATAATAATAATTTATTATTTATACCCTGCCCATCTGGCTGGGTTTCCCTAGCCAATCTGGGCAGCTCCCAACAGAATATTAAAAACACCAAGCATTAAAAACTTCCCTAAACAGGTCTGCCTTCAAAAGTCAGATAGTTCTTTATTTCCTTGACATCTGGTGGGAGGGCATTCCACAGGGCTGGTGCCACTACCGAGAAGGCCCTCTGCCTGGTTCCCTGTAACCTCACTTCTCGCAGTTGAACTAACCACTAATTCTGGGATGTACATTAATTTGGGGGGGCAGGGAAGGCTTATGGTTGGCTACTAGATAATGGCTATGTTCTACCTCCACTGTCAGAGGCAGCATGACTCTGAATACCAGGAATCCCAAGCAGGGAGAGTGATGTCCTGCTTCCAGGCTTTCCACATGCATCTTGTTGGCCATTGTTGGAACTGGATGCTGGGATAGATGCGTCTTTGTTCTGATCCAGCTGGTTCTTTCCTTATGCATACTAAGTATACACATGCATCTGAAACGTAGACTTGGCCTTAAAAGTTGTGAAATGCGTAAAATGATTTTAAAAATAAATAAATATGAACGCTCACGTTACAGCGCACCTCACAGAATAGACAGATTTAGTCCAGAGAGGGAGAAGGGAGGACCCTTTGTCCTGCTAATCAAAGGGGACATGAGTTTCGAGAAATTGTCTGCTGGAACTGAAGCACGTCTGTAAAAGTTTCAAAATGCAAAACGTACCGATTTGCATACACTGTAATGAGATCAATTTCTCTCCACAAGCTGAGATGTATAGAGAACTAATGAGCTACTTATAACGTGCGCAGAGCAAAGTCTGCCATCTATTTCAATGCAATAATGTGGAGCTTGATAAGGAATTTTGCTCCGTATCTCTTTGAGAGGCAACGCTCCCCTTGATGGGGAATAAAGGGGGACTGTGTTAGATATAGCTCCCAACCACAGCAAAAGAGCCTTTTAAAAATCTTGCTTGGCATTACCACGTGCAAAATATATGGGGACCACACAGTGGGAAAACACTTTTTTCTCAGAAAGCACTGTAAGAACAAAGCAGTTCCTTTTAAAAGACCGCATCCACCTCTCTCATAATTTAGATAAGTAATCTTCAGACTATAATAATCACAGTTTATCATCTGGAAAGCCATTAAAGACACCCACAAAAGTAGTGTGCCAAATGCCAGAACTGTAGCCTTTGTGGGTCATCTTTAATAACAAAACAACTTTTCCCTCGAGAGGCAGCAACTTCCCATTTATTTCATCAAAGAAGCTTCTCGAAAGAGAAAAATAATAAAGAGGCGAGCTTTTAAGAAAACCAGCAAAGGTTCTTATAATCATATGCCTCACAGGTGGAGCAGAGAGCTAATGGCCTGGCCCCCATTTCAAACTGGCGTTTCTGCACTGACTCACTGCGACTCTCAATGATCTCTTTAAATTTGCTTCTATTTTTATTTCATTACTAATGCAGGCTTACTGGGAGTAAGTTAACACGGAAGGCCTTCCTTCCTTGTGACTGAAAGTGCTTAGGATTGAATCATCAGTAGCTGGAACAGCTGGAGCAGCCGAGGTCCACGAAGAAAAGACATATATTAAGCCATTCCAGGTCATTTTAGATAACAGAAATATTCACCTGTCAGGCACATAGGAAGGAGAGATCTGTCAGTGAACAGGTAATGGAAAGTAGCTATGAGACAGTGGTGAAAGTGGGTGAGGATGGACAACAGCAAACAAAATGCTCATAAGTTCATCCAGCAAAACATGTCACCTACATTCATCACTGCTGAAGCCCCATCTTCTGACGATTAAATTCTCTTTACACAGGCAAACTGGAGGCCTTCTGCAATACATCTAAACTGAAGTCAGTATTGCTTGAAGGGATGTGGTCAGATTCTGTTGATACTTCCCACCTTTGGTGGAAATGTCCAACAGTGCAGGAGTTTCGGAACATGGTTGCTGATTACTGCCAGGAATTGCTCCCAACATCAGACTGCGGGTAAGCCCCAAAGCAAGGCTTCCTCATGACCCCAGATTCCTGCATGAAGGCCTTTTTAAGAACTTGCATACAGCAGGAAAGATGTATAGTCCATAACTGGAAATCTCTAAAGCAATCGTCATTGCCAGGGAAGTCAAGGCATTTGGAAAGCGACATGGATTCTGTGCAGATCAGAAACTGAAGCATTTGAGGAAAGAGCCAGATGACGTTTTTTGAGAATCACCTGAACATGCAGTACCATTCTTTAACAGCTGCACTTTGAAGTTTACATCAACAGAAATTTTTATCCCTGCATTTCCTGCTGTTGACAACAAGTAATTGCCTTGTTTTGAACTGAGCAGAAAAGCTACTTCATAACTTCAAGGTCTGTGAATCTAGTCATAGAATCGTCAAATTGCAGAGTTGGAAGGGATGCTCAGAGTCATCGAGTTCAACACCCTGCAATGCAGGAATCTCTCCATGGCAGATGGCCATCCAACCTCTGCTTAAAAACTTACAAGGAAGGAGAGTCCACCACCTCTCGTGGGAGTCTGTTCCACTGCTGAACAGCTCTTACTGCCAAAAAGCTGTTCCTGAGGTCAGGTCAGAATCTCCTTTCTTGTAACTTGAATCCATTGGTTCGAGTCCTATCCTCTGGAGCAGGAGAAAACAAGGGTGCTTCATCCTCCCAAGTGACAGCTTTTTTGATATTTGAAGATGGCTGTCATATTCCCTGTCAGTTTCCTCTGATCCAGGCTAAACATACCCAGCTTCTTCAACCGTTCCTCATAAGGATTGGTTTCCAGACCCTTGATCATCTTGGTTTATAAGCAATAAAATAATAACAACAAACAACAACAACAACAACAACAATTTATTTATACCCTGCCCATCTGGCTGAGCTTCCCCAGCCACTCTGGGGGGCTTCCAACAAAATATTCAAATACTATAATGCATCAAACATTAAAAGCTTCCCTAAAGAGGGCTGCCTTCAGATGTCTTCTAAAATTCTGGTAGTTGTTCTCTTTGACATCTGGTGGGAGGGAGTTCCACAGGGTGGGTGCCACTACCAGTAAGGCCCTCTGCCTGGTTCCCTGTAACTTGGCTTCTCGCAGTGAGGGAACCGCCAGAAGGCTCTTGGCGCTGGACCTCAGTGTCCAGGCAGAATGATGGGGGTGGAGATGCTCCTTCAGATATACTGGACTGAGGCTGTTTAATTATTATTATTATTATTATTATTATTATTATTATTATTATTCCAACGTAAATAGCAGATTCAGAGAAGGGATTTTGTTTAAGACTGCAATAGAGGAAAAAAGGGCCAAATTTCCCTTCTCATGCATGCTCTGCTCCCAACAACAACCGGCCCCTCCCCTAATTCACACTATTTGCATTTGTAAAACCCCCAAACCCAAAACCTTACACATTAAATGCTAATATGCATTTAATATCATCTCTGGTTCAGCCCTCCAATCTCCTTTGAACTCTGGGCTGCCGAATCTAAAACAAAATATTGTTTCCCACTGTGCTGATCGTATGTCTGGTTGTCACTGAAAATGCTCCTAAGTAAATACTGGAGAATAAATAAGGATACTTAACACTTTGGCAGCATTAAAGCATTGGCAAAACTTCATACGAGATGGTCTTTAAAGCTTGATGTATGGTAATAAAATTAGTTCAGCAGCAGACAGCTGCATAAAAACAATGTATGCCTCCCCATAAAACTGTGAAAAATGTTTTGACTGGTACGGACTTTAAGGTAGGATTTATTTATTGGTGCTATGCTCTAGTAATTTACAAAATGTAGAATCTGATAAACAGCAGTGACAACCATCCTCAGAGGGGAAGCCTAATGCGCAGTCACATACATTTGGAGCAAAGTGGGAGAGGGGCTTGGGGGCCTCTCTCTCTCTCTCTCATAATAATTACCCACACTTCGGTCTAAGGTCCCAGGACAGGCTGCATCATCAAAGGTAAAGGTAAAGATAAAGGGAGCCCTGACCGTTAGGTCCAGTCGTGACCGACTCTGGGGTTGCGGCGCTCATCTCGCTTTATTCACCGAGGGAGCCAGTGTACAGCTTCCGGGTCATGTGGCCAGCATGACTAAGCCGCTTCTGATGAACCAGAGCAGTGCACGGAAACACCGTTTACCTTCCTGCCGGAGGGGTACCTATTTATCTACTTGCACTTTGAAGTGCTTTCGAACTGCTAGGTTGGCAGGAGAAGGGACTGAGCAACGGGAGCTCACCCCGTCGCGGGGATTCGAACCGCCGACCTTCTGATCGGCAAGTCCTAGGCTCTGTGGTTTAACACATAGCGCCACCCACGTCCCGCATCATCAAAACACAGTATTAAAAAACAACTTATTCCCATGATCATAAGTTGTTTTAAGTTTTTTTTTTAATACTGTGTTTTGATGATGCAGCTTGCCTTGGGACCTTAGACTGAAGCGTGGGTCTTAAAAGTATATACTTGAAGTATCCAAGGCCAGGCCAAAGAGGTATGTCTTCAGTATTTACCGGGAGCTCTATAATGAAGGTGCCAAATGCACCTCTGTGGGGAGGGAGCTCCCCAACTTAGGGGCTGCCATATAGAATTTTTGACAATTTTTATGCCGCTTCATCACAAATCGTCTCTAAGCAGTGCATAGAACCTCAACCCAATAAGAGTAAGAATGAGCTAAAACTAAATAATCAGAATTCAGTTACTGATCTCACTCTCCTGAAAGTTGGCCATGCCTGGTATAAGGCTGCTTGCTGTGTTTCTAGTGAGGGTCTTCAGCTGGTATTCTTGGCTCCAGTGGCTGGTTGCTTTCTAGACCCACGTTTTGGAAATGGTAGTCCTTTGCCTGCCAAGGTCTCAGTTCTCCTTTACATTCCTCTCTTAGTGATCTCATCTATGCCTGCACATTGGGCACGGACATGGGTGCTCAGCCTCCAAGGGAAACAAGCTTCTAGCTCAGACAACTGGTTACTTAACCAGCTAACTAACTAACTAGCTAACACACAGCAGTAGCTTTCTATAGTGGGGTACTGTCAGATTGTCCTCTGACGCTGCATTCAGCACCACCACTGCAGGTGGCCACAGAGAGTATTGCAGCAGGGGTCAGGGGTCATAAAGGACCAATAAGGTTCTAACTGGTCCTATATAGCTGTTGACTCTGACATAGCTCTGGAGACTAAACGTTTTGTTGTGCCAGAATAATTTTGTGTGTGTTGGAAGCCGCCCAGAGTGGCTGCGGCAGCTCAGCCAGATGGGTGGGATATAAATAAAATAGGAAGAAGAAGAGGAAGAGGAAGAGGAAGAGGAAGAGGAAGAGGAAGAAGAAGAAGAAGAAGAAGAAGAAGAAGAAGAAGAAGAAGACAACTGAGCTGTTGCCTTTCTGTCTCCATTTGATGACTGACTATATTTTTTCCTCAGTCACCAGTTTCCCTCAGGCTCTCTTGCCACAAGACGTGGCGCATTAGTGATCTGAGGAGAACGCATCTCTCAAACATCATCTCTCAGACTTGATGAATATGTTAGGTGCTGTATGTCATACTTATGAACTGAACAAAAAGTCTTTTATATATGCTTAGAAGCAGTGGGGGTTTTCCTGGGGGTACGCAGGAGTACGCATACCCCTAAACATTTTGTGAATCCTTGTACTTTTGTCCATTTACCGTATCTCTTTCCCCCAATTAGAACTATAAAATGGTGATTTTCTTGAATCAAAATGAGAGTACCCTTAAACATTTTTTTTTTTTTTTTTTAGAAAAAAAGCACTGCTTAGAAGAAGTACGTATTTGAGTGTTCAGGGAAAGATTGTATTAAACTACCATGTTTTCTTGGCTGACTATAGATTGGTGTCATTCTGATATGCACGGATGCAATTATATTACATTCCCCCACTTGCCAAAAATTAAGTGCCCTCTGATGAATTTAACAGCGCCTCATTCCTAAAGGTTCTTTCCTCAATTTCTGAGGATGCACTACTGGGTTGTATGTGCGATTATGCTAACATGTTGGGCGAGGAAGGCAGCAGGGTCCCTATCTACTCTTAACAGAGGGCAGCTAAAATTAAGACAGCATCGAAGCTGACAAAACACCTCTAATGAGAGGAACAATGAAACCAAGAAAATGTAAATGGGGGATCTTATTTAAGCCAACATGTTGCATTATGTATGAAAAGGTGAATAATAGCAAATACTTTAAGGGATCTGTCTATGGCTAATGAATCCTAAAGAGGCTTAACGATGTAGGTCAAATTGGAAGTTCCTGTGGGAATTTGACATTTACTAATATGCCTGTGTATTAATTACTCAAAGGAAAATGTCTTCAGTGTGATTGTGGAGCACGTGCCTCGCCAAGGCTGCCCTGCAGCTGTACAACAAAAAAATCTACATTGGCAATTTAATTTCTAACCCCTTTAATTGTTAATCCGGAAAATACTCAGTGCAATATAATGTTAATTCCATATCCAAAGAGAAAGCAAAAGATGGCAAAATGTCTTTTTTTAAAACAACAACAACACTGAGTAGCTTATAATGCAACGTTGTCACCAGCTGCACAGCGGCTATGTTATCTTTGGTTATCACACACACACAAAATCGGTATCAGTTCCCACGATG
Organism: Podarcis erhardii; assembly: GCF_964252035.2. Classification (NCBI taxonomy): domain Eukaryota; kingdom Metazoa; phylum Chordata; class Lepidosauria; order Squamata; family Lacertidae; genus Podarcis; species Podarcis erhardii. The sequence continues at coordinate 105,037,832 of NC_138498.1, read as the reverse complement.
AAGAAAGACTATGATTAGTTATTAAATCAGCACACATTAAATTTACTTAAGTTCACCAGCAGGGAAAATGTTGGTGCCTCTGGGCTTAACAATAATTTCTAATCTTACAAGCAGACTGTATCTCCCCCCCCCCTTTTAAGAGTTGTGCTATAATTTCCCCCTATTGGAGTTCATTTAAAATGGTAATGCCATTACTCCTACTAATGCTCAAAACCAACATCGTAATCCTGAATTTTAATTAGTAATTATAATTAATCATAATTTCATTAATGAAATGTTTAGTTGGTAATTGTCTTTGAGCACCTTAGTCCCTGGGCTTATAAGCATTTCATAACTTTTAATTTATGGCGGGGGTCTGATTAAGTGGAACTGTCAACGTTAGTCTCCTTTAACGCTATTATGCAGCAAACTGCTTTTCATACCCTTCACGCGGTATTTATGCACACATTCTAATGGGTGGCTTTCCATGCCGGAAAGTGTTTTGTTAACAGAGATGCAATTAGCTACTTCCTAATGTGCAACTGCAAGAGGACAAGGAATTCACTAAACAGATGGATTATGGAAGGAAAAAACAACTACTCTTGGTTTCAACAGGTCATGGGGAAGAGCGGGACGTATGCTGAGGAGAAATGTGGGGATAGAGGAAAAATTTGTTTGGTCTGCATTTTTAGGTAAACCAACCTAAGCTGCACTTCCAAACTGTGGCTCCGAACATGAATTTTGCACCTCTCTGAATTTTGCAAATGGGATCATCCTCAGAAGGCGGTCCTTCTTGCGACTGGGCCCCTGGACACACCCCTGACTAAGTAGGTTTCGTTTCTAGGTCTAGGTTTCATTTCTCTAAATAGGCATCACGGGTCACAGCCAATCAGGAAAGGGGTGAGGGTGGTTAAGGAATTATATAAGCATCAGCGCAAGAGTGCCCTAGGCACTTGATTAGCTCTGCTGAACACCCTCCCTCCCACCCTTAGTGTAAGTTCTTGGCCTTGCTTGTGTGGTGCCAGTGTGGTGTAGTGGTTAAGAGTGGTAGTCTCATAATCTGGGGAACCGGGTTCGCGTCTCCGCTCCTCCACATGCAGCTGCTGGGTGACTTTGGGCTAGTCACACTTCTCTGAAGTCTCTCAGCCCCACTCACCTCACAGAGTGTTTGTTGTGGGGGAGGAAGGGAAAGGAGACTGTTAGCCGCTTTGAGACTCCTTAAAGGGAGTGAAAGGCGGGATATCAAATCCAAACTCTTCTTCTTCTTCTTGCTTTGGACTATATGTGAGTCGCCTGTCTTGGGACAGGGGCCAGGTAGGAATTTTTATCCATTTGGCAAATTGGCACTGGCCACTTGGTTTTTTGCCTACCGCCTTAGCAATCATCACAACTTTCCAGGTTTGACGGTTAGGCATTGGCTTAATTTTGTGTGTGAAGGGGAGGTGTGCCCCTCAATGATCAAAAGGTATTGCGTTAAAGGAATCTGGGGGTCCCGGATCTCGTCCGAAGTCCGCTTGATGGGCTAGGGCCATGTCGGGATCACAGAAACCTTGCGGTAAGCTTCTGTTGGGCAAAACCCCGATGTCACTGCCCCGATGGGTTTACCTACATAGACTCTGTCAACTGGGGCAGTAATCCGTTACAGTTTTCAGCCAATGCCTATGCCAATACCACTCACATTTAATTTGCAGTCAATAAAGTTGTGGCCTTAATGTTACCCATCAACCTTAATTCTGTGTCCGTGTGCAGTTATTTCATGGAGGGGGCTGGCTTGGGGCCTCAAGACGCAAAACTGTTGTCGACTAAAAAAATGCATTAAGAATATTATGATTATTGGATTAAAATAGGTTTAGAAATGCACACAGTGATAAAATTAGATTTGAATATGTGTTCCATAATAAAATAATATATATTTATCTTTCTGTACTGATTCCTACATTTCTCCAGTGTTGTTGTTTTTTCTAAAAAAAATAAATTAATACAGAAAGGGAATGCAACAGGCTTATGAAGGAACACTTCCAGAATTGACTAGCAGGTTTATCAGTAGTCTAGACCGCCTTAGCATTTTTGGTCAGCCTGTGCCAGGAAGGGAGAAGCTATGGCCCTCCAGATGTAGTTGAACTTGAACTCCCATCACCCCCCAGAAAATGTAGCCAATTTGCCATGGGATGATGGGAGTTATGGTCCCTAGGCTGTGGTTCCCTTTCATACATTCCAAAACACGATGTACTTTATCTCATAATTCATACAGCTTCCCAAAGCATTTTCCTTAGTATAACAATGTTTTCCCTCCTACCTTGGAGAGAATGGCAGAAAGATGCAACAAACGCCCTGATAGACATCCCTGCTCAGGTCCAAGCCCACCATTTCCAAGAGAGATTTGACTGTCTAAGCTCTGCATAATGTCAAATTACTAAAGTAACAGTTATTACTTACTGTGTGAGAGAGAAAAAGTTAAAGGATCGTGTTGAAACAGATGGCGGATCAATAGTTTCACGTACAGCCTGTATTCTCCACAGGCCACAGTATTCATAGATCTGAAGTTTAGCAGATGGTGTTTTTGCATTCATTTTCTAACTCACCAACCGTAAGATACTGTGTTTTCAAGAAACTAGTTGCCTTAAGGCTTGCATTATTATTATTTTTTTCTGAGAAAAGGGGTAAGTCCTTATTTTAAATATTTCCATGTGTTTGCCAGCACACCTATTTCACAAGTTCTCCTTTCCCAAAGATTGTCTTGCATCAGTGAAATTGTAACTCCAAAGGAGATGTTCTCATGATAAACACAGTGTTTCTTTCCTTTGGATATACAAAAAGTGAGGGAAAACAACAAGAACAACACCACATGCATTTTCTTAATAGTGCATATATTGCCCCCCCAGCACCACTGTCCACAGAGCCTCACAATAAGAACAAACGTATGAATTAGAGAAAGCTGTCTGGCGAATTTCTAGAAGCGCTTCTGCCAATGCATGTCTACCGTAGAGGCATCCCACCCCACCATTCCGAGTCTACCGAGTGCTTCTCCAAACCAGACTTGTGGAACTCATCACCACAAGGTGTGGCAGTCGACATCATGTCTATGCCTGTTGATTGCTTTCTTTTTTCCCACAGGGTTGCTTTGTTTTCACAAACCTCCCCACCACAGCTGCTTTTGTCAATTTTCAACATTAGCATTGTATTGTATAGTATTGCTGCATTTGATCTTTCCTGCGATTTAAACACATTTTGTAAGCAACCGTGCAGAGGTCAATGTGTACTGCATTCATAAGTAAACAGTTGAGGGTGGATCCCAAGAAAGTTAGACATATTTTGCACAGCAATCCTAACTCTCCCAATCTATCACACTGAACGAGGGTTAAGTTGTGGCGGAAACTTCCATGCTCCTGGCTCTGCTTAGCTTCCCTATTAGTCTCTATTATTATTTTCCCCTCTTCTTGATATCTGTCTGTGAGGAAAAGGAGAGAACAGTGACTGCCCATTTTTCTTTTTAGTCTTTTCAAACTGAACTATGCCATTTGCATTGTGTCCCCAGCTCTGCCTGAATTCATTTATTTCTTCTTTCAGCAAACTGAGGAAAGAAAAATAGCCGGACGCTCATGAATTAAAATGTTGGAATCATTTCAGTGGCTGTTTTTCTAAGAAAACCTGACTGGAAATTTTCTCAAGGCTGGGTTATCTGTCCCCACCAATGCTGGTTAGAAGATTAGTCTTGTCTCTCTCTCTCTCTCTCTCTCTCTCTCTCTCTCTCTCTCTGTGTGTGTGTGTGTGTGTGTGTTTGGTGGGGTGGGGTGGGGTGGGGTTGGGAGGCAGACTATATTAAGAGCACTGTATGAATTCTTAAAAATGTAGATATATCTTTGAACTAGGCCTGGAGTGGAACTTCAAAGGAGAATACAAATCCCCGCTACTTCACACCTGCTTTTAGTACAGCCAGCATTCAATATTTATTGCCTTCACCACCACCACCCCTCCAGCTCTGTTCCCATCAAGCGCTGGAAGTTGTTCAAATCTTAGGTCCAGTTTGGTTAACCTGCCAGGGAAACATGATCTCCCCCCCCCCCACCTTCCTCTGGCCCTATTCTGGACGTAAATATATTGTGGCTGATGATTTGATGATTCATACGCACTTTAATCCGCCGGGGCCATTAAATATTAAAGGGGATCTTTATCTAGCAAATTTACAACTAAATAAAATCCCCGCTAGCAGCGAGGATGAGGGGAACCGGTGTGACATTTTATTTGCTCGGGGAAAGGGGTTTTTCTCCAGTGGAAGTCGGGTAGCTTGACCCCAACGGGGCTTGTTTACTTAAAGCAGATCTATGAGCAATAGGCTGAGGGGGCATTTTCCTCAGATGCTAAGCTAATAGTTCACTCTCTCACTCTCTCTCTTTCTTCCTGCCTGTCAGACAGCAGGTTTCAGGTTGGCTCTCTCAGCTCTGTCATTTTTATTATCATCACCTTTCGACAAGCTGGAATGGAGCCTTTTTTTTTTTTTTTTAAAGGTTTTATTATTTGAGGTAGGGGTATTCAACTAAGGAAATGTGCAAGTGGAATCCACAATGGGGCTTTCTCCCCACTTAGCCCCCCCCCCACTCTCAAATTTGCTCTGGACGGTTCGGGGAGCCCGAAATTTAGGAGAAACACGGAGGGAGGAAAGTCCCGTAGCACAAGCGGAAATTGTTCCTCTCATGCAAAGCACTTCTAACTCACACAACCCTAAGCTCATTTATTAGGGAGTGAGGCCCATCAAAACATAGTGGCAGCACCATACTTTTAAAGACCCATGATACTGCTTTAAACATGGCTTTCCTCAAAGAAATCTGGGAGCTGTGATTTGTTAGTTGTTGGGAGGCCTCTATTCCCCTCACAGAGGTACAACTCCCAGCATTCCCTGGGAAGAGGGATTGCTTGTTAAGCTGCCCTGATAATTGTAGCTCTGTGACGTGAATAGGGGCCTTCTAACAACTCCAGTTATTTCTGAAACAAGCCATTGGTGCCATTCCATTCAGGAGATGTGGGAAGGAAGATCTGCAGATGCAGATGCAGGAAGGATGAGCCCTACATCAAATCTCATGTTGCTCTGCGTTGGAAATGTAGCTTGTTGATCTTTGAGGGCATTGACACAAGAAAATCCCCTTTCCCATGCATTTAAAGCACATGACTTTCCTTAAAGAATCATGGGAACTATAGTTCATTAAGGGTGCTCTGTGAGGGGAAAACTACAATTCCCAGATTTTTGGGGGGGGTGCGCTTTAAATGTGTGTCAAATGTACTTTAAATGTATGGTGTGGATCTGCCTCATGTGTGTCTAATTAAATCACAGCATTATTCAAAGGTTGTTCCCTAAACTAAAGGCAGGGATGAGGGGGCTTGCGACTCTCAAGATGTTATTGGACTACAATTCCCATCATCCCTAACTATTGGCCATGCTGGCTGGGGCTAATGGGAGTTCAACATCTAAAGAACTCTGAAGAAAACTGCACAGAACATCTTCTTAGAGTGACCTCCGTTATGATTCTCTATGTGTCTGAATTAGGACCAAAAGCATTAATCAACTATTTAGTGTAATTAATTGATTGAGTGTAAATTGCCATAATTAAATATTCACAAAATATTCCATGTAGTGAGATAATCCAATATTCTTTTTAATTGCTTAATGAATCGATTAATCTTCTAAAATCAAGACAATTAATTCCCATGTGGGAGAGGGATTAATTGTTTTATAGCCATAGCCTGAATTCAGGGAATGCCGCTCATTCCGAGAACCTTAAATCTCTTTACTGTGCATTTATTTTACTTGAACAAGGATTGAGGCAAAGTAGTTGCACCGTTTCTGACCACAGAGTAGCTTTACAGAACATATTAAATAGCAATAGAGCTGTAACACTCTCAATCTAGTCTATATAACGGATTCTTTAAAAGAATAAAATAAATAAAAATAAAAGAATGATACCAATACATATTCTGATTGCCCATACAATGTGTTACTGCAAATTCTGTGTAAGTCTGATTTCAATGAAATCCCTTTGAAAGTATTTGAGCAAGGATGAGATTGCAATTTGGGGAAAACAAACAAGAGTGTGAATCATGCGGCAGATCCTCACCATACATAAAGTACAATTGCCAAACATTTAAAGCACTTTGAAGAAAAACATCTGAGGAACCGTAGTTTCACCCTCATAGAGCTAGGGAAAAAAGGAGCGGTTTCTTGTGCCTAATTGCAATTCCCCTGAAGATCTTTAAAAAGCTACATTGTAAACCCAGGAATGCATGAAATGTGATGCATGGTACTGCTGGTAGCATCTTAATCTTCCTTCCCACTTCTCTAAAATGGAATAGGGCCAACAGACATAGCTTGTTTTAGAACTAGGTAGCTCTGTCGATTTATCTATTCATGGCAGTTATTCACCACATGTGGAGATGAAACAGCCCACCCCAACCCACAGAACAGTTGTGGGGCATCCAGTTTGGCCAAAATGCCTTGGAGATGCTGTGGTACTCCCTTCAGTTCTCAGAGTGGTTAAACAATCAATACACCTGGACAGGGAACTATTGGTTCTCATCCTCCAAATTGATACAGAGGCTCCCTGTAAACACCAACCACCTGATCGTTGGTTACAGTGACTTCCTTTGAACTCTGACAGGTGTCAGGTGATGATGTCAGATGATTGATAGGTGGGCTGTCCTATCCATCTGTCAAAGCTGGCCTCTGGGAGAGGGAAGGAATGAGGGATCCATCCCTAATCTGTCCGGACCCAGTTCCCTGCCTATGATTTGGTGGAATAAACCAGATTTGGGCTGACTCAATTCTTATTCCAGTACACTGGCCCTGCCTTTATGAAGCCAAATTTCCTGTGATGCCATCATGAAAAATAAGAAGCCCGGCCTGCTAGAGAAGCTACCGTTTTGTAAAGCTGGGGGCGCTTTAGGAGGAATGTGATTTTTGGGAACCCAAATGCAAAACAAATGAATGATCTGAGCCTCTCAAACTAATGCGCAGATCAAAACTTAACTACCCGCCACATTTTGCACTTTTCTGAAAATTGCAATGTAGTTCTCAACATATTAAATGCATCAAAATGTGCATTTAAAGACATATTTTAAGAGAAAATATGTGCATTTAAATAGGTATTTTGAGGGATTTTTCCCCTTCTTCAAAATCGCAGATTAATGCTGAAATGGAAAAGAACAGAATTATGGATAAGAACACACCAAGGCAACATTCATTCCTCCTGGGTTGAATATTCTCCCAATGGACATCAACAGCCAGAACTTGTCGTGTCTCAGGAGCTTGTAAATGCAGAACAATGACCCAACCTTCTTAAAAACAAACAAACCCTGTTACACTTCAGCAAAGCAAAAACAGCAACAAACTACCTGAACCCGCTAGTTGCCCCCAAGCAGCCCCATACCATCATAAACCCATGTAAATAGCACTCTTACTTATCAGCACTCGCAAGCCAGCACAGAGTTAGGTGGCCCCACCTGCAGTGTATCAGAAGAACCTAAATAGATCCTTTGCATGTGTGAAAAGAGACAGCTGGTAAGATACCTTGAAATATCCCCAGCCGTTTAGCCCAATGGAATGAGCAAGCCTTTGATACCTCCCTTTGTACCTCTATATATGCAACTGCAAATGTATGTTTTAAAATGTCAGATTTCATTTCTTCATTTCAACTGAAGCAATGTTGCCACATTCTGGCTTGGAAGCTTATGAAAGCAGCCAATTCCTACACACACACACAGAGAGAGAGAGAGCTTCATGATATTTTTAGAGCGTCTTTTCAGGCTCCATGTACCTGCATCTCCAGATAATCTCCTTTGATGTTTTTGCAAAACAACAACAACAAAGGAGGAGGAGGATGCCCTCTGTGTGGTATATGTGTGGGTGGGTGTTTTCAAAAAAGACAGGATTACAGAGAACAAAAAGGCAGTTCCGTGAATAACAATACCAAAACAGGAGATATAATCTTCCTCGTCTTCCCCCAAAATTCTGGCAGGCAAGGGTAATCAGGCTTAGAAGAAAGATCATACAGAATAATTCTGTTATGTATCAATAACTTGCAGCAAATTAATGTCACAGTAGAGTCCCTCGCGCTATAATATTGGCCAAAGGCCTTTGATCTATAGGAGACGTCATTCTCGGCTTTAATCCTGCTCGTATATTGTACAACAGAGAAAAGTGGCCTGTGGTAGCTGGTGAGCCTGCAGCCAATGATGTCACAGGGTGGAAAAATATTTCAGGTTTTTGCCCCATTGCCCTCCTTTGCAAAGGTACTGTGGACTCTCAAGCATTTTTATAAGCGGTTTCATAGATACTCAGCACCTAACTGAACTGAAAGGTGTCTTAACTTATTGCAGAAGGGCTCTCTGCTGTCACAATGTGGTGGTTCATGCTACAGTATCTAAATTACTCAGAAGTAGGCCACACTTAATTCCATGATTGCTGCCTAATAAATATACATATGACTGCAATCTGAACTGGTTCATCTTAAAGATGCCACACAGGGATGTTAACAAGGGACCCCATATATTTCCAGACATGAAGGGAAATATTATAGCGGAAGAACGTTGCCTCAAGAGAGTGAGGAAAATTCCAAGGGATGATTCACACCCTGGCCGGCACTTTCTTGATCTCCTGCCCTCAAGCAAAAGATATAGAAGCATGATTAGTCACACCAACAGGGTAAAGAACAGCTTCTATCCGTGGGCTGTTAGGCTGCTGAATGAAAAGATAACAACAGGGCAACTGACTTTTGGGTTTGGTGGTGTGCGTCAGTAAACGAGGGGAATTAAGACTAAGAGAGCTGAGTGGGGGGGGGTGCTCGTGTAATCTCACTGTATACACGTTGTAGAAGTGACAATAAAGTATTTCAATTTCAATTATCCACCTCGTTCAGCTTATTCACTTCTACATGTTTCCCCACAACATGTTTCCCCACAACATGGAACAAGGCGGAGGGATATTTCATTGACTAGGACCTGGGACATCAGAGGTAACGTGACCCTTAGCTAGTCATTTGTCTCTCAGTCTGTCCTCCCTCACAGGGTTGTTGTGAGGATGAAATTAGGAGGGGAGAACCATGTACACTTGTAATAAAATAAAATAAATAAAATAAAATAAAATAAAATAACCTATCAAGCAAGGTTGCTGTGAGGAAAACATGGGTTGCGAGAGTAAACCCATAAGTACTATGTCTGCTTACCTGGGTGCAGTGTGCAGGCAGGGTGCACTTCATGATCCTTTGCCACATATAGGCTCTGCACACTGAGTTCTCATCTGTACCGTCCTACTTTCTGCAACAGCATTTAAAATTTACCACAATCCCCTTTAGCCTCACAAAAACCCCGCAAAGTAGATCAGAGGTGCAATTTTCGCAAAACAACGAAAAGAACAATTCTAGCCCCTTAAAGGCTAAGAAATTTATTATGGCGTAAGGTATCTTGGGCTAGGGTCTGCTTTGTCATTATTCGAAATCCATGAAAGGTTATTCAACAAGCCATTTTCTAGCCTTTAAAGTACTACTGGGCTGTTGTTTTATTTCTGCCGCAAGCCAAGAAGTCAGGCATTCTGCTCCCTCTCAGACGTCCACCATCAGGGCATGAGAGCAATAGCATTCTTCTGCTCATGTTCTGAGGTGAACTGCATGATGCAGTTTTCCAGCCAATGTGTACAAAAATGCATTTATTTAGGGAAAGTGTGCATAAACATGCATATATTTTTGAGACTTCTTTTAGTGGGTGGGATCTGAAAGACCTGTCTTTGGTCTGCATAGTTATGTATTTAGGCTTTTTTGAATGTGTTTGCTCTAATATATTTATCTATATGAATAAACATTGTGTGTACACGCACGCGTGCGCTTATATTATTTTGAGAAGTCACTTTAGGTCCCCTTTGTGAGGAAAGCAACTTAATTAATATAGTGACATAATAACAGTTAATATATTTGTGAAAAGAACACACAGTATATTAAGGAAATCTGCTTGTTAAAATGTGTAAGAAAAAATTGAATGCAAAAATGTGTATATTAGGAGACTGATACATTAAAATGCTGACAAATTTCCATGGGAACTTTGTTCTTTCTTTTTAAAATGCGAACTGATGCAGCAAAATAGAAAACGTAAGACTGGGGGGTGGGGGCAGAAACTGATAAAACTGAAAATGACAAATTCATCCATCCCTAAGTAGACCCTTTAAAGCTGATGGATTTGGGTAACTTATGTTCATTGCCTTCCACTGAATATCACCCTATGGATTAAACCTTATGTGTTAGGTTTTATGCTACCACTTATGGCCTCTGGGCCAGCTTGCCAGCAATCAAAAACACTGGCCCCACCAGCGGCAATTGAGTTAAATCAGTTCAGCGAGCCTGGTGCTCATCTGTTAGGAATACATCTGCAAATCTCAGCAGAAGATGGGTATTGTGTCTTTAAACATCCAAGTGCACAGAAGCATTAAAGCAAACTTTTCCAGCTGACCTCCCAGTGTATTCTGGGTTGAATTGCTGAGAGCAATTGGCTGTCCTCTGGGAGACACACACACACACACACACACACACACACACACACACACACTTTTCTGTTTGGCAAAAAGCTACAAATAAAGAAAGGAAGGGGAGGAAAGGAAAGTTAGAATTCTGCCAAGGGTGCGAAGTCAAAACTCTCGGACATTTTGGGTACCTGCAGGGGTCTATGTAACCTCTGACAGTGACAATAATAATGAAAACAAAAAAAATTCCTTCCAGTAGCACCTTAAAGACCAACTAAGTCAGTTCTTGGTATGAGCTTTCGTGTGCATGCACACTTCTTCAGATACACGTGCACTTCTTCAGATACACGTTCTTCAGATACTGCATGCACACGAAAGCTCATACCAAGAACTGACTTAGTTGGTCTTTAAAGTGCTACTGGAAGGAATTTTTTTTGTTTTGACTATGGCAGACCAACACGGCTACCTATCTGTAATAATAATGAAGCTGTTGTTCTTCACCAGCCTGTGGGTATCCATGTAATGTTGAATAGCAGATACACAGCCCACTGGATCCATTTGATGCATACTAAAATGAATGTTGTTGTTGATTTGTCCTACAAAGCTGCTCCTGGACTGAGAACAAGCTTCTTGCACTTTGCCCAGTTCTTCTTCAACTTCATGAGCGTGTGTGCGTGAGAGAGAGCCTGAATAGCTCAGCTGGTTAGTGCGCGGTGCTGATAACACCAAGGTTGCAGGTTCGATTCCCATATGGGACACCTACATAGCCTTGCATTGAAAGGGGTTGGCCTAGTATTCAGGGGTCGGCAACATTTTTCAGCAGGGGGCCAGTCCACTGTCCCTCAGAACTTGTGGGGGGCCATACTATAGTGGGGGGGAAATGAATGAATTCTTGTGCCCCACAAATAACCCAGAGATGCATTTTAAATAAAAGCACACATTCTACTCATGTAAAAACACCAGGCAGACCCCACATATAACCCAGAGATGCATTTTAAATAAAAGGACACATTCTACTCATGTAAAAACACACTGATTCCTGGACCGTCCGCAGGCCAGATTTAGAAGGCGATTGGGCCAGATCTGCCCCCCAGGTCTTGGTTTGCCTACCCATGGCCTAGATGATGCTCAGGGTCCCTTCCAACTCTATGATCTATGTGCACATGTGTATGTTGAGACTGGTTTAAAAATAATTATTTGACTTGACTGAAATGATTTTGTTTACAAGCTTCCCTGACGTCCTTATTTCAGATATGGACTTGTGACACCATCCACACATACAAATTGCAGCTGAGCTGATGGGATGAAAGAGTGGCCATGTGGGCAACTGAGGCAGAGGACGAAGGAAGCCAAGAAGAATAAAGTACAATAAAGGTGCAGGGGAGAAGAGCATCAAAAAGATGTTTGCTAAAAAGGAGAGGGAGAGCATGGCTCTCAACACTCGCAAAAAGGAAACTCCAGCAGGAACTTGCATGTTTGTTAAGGTCATCATTGGGGGTCTGTTCTTGAGGTACCCACCACAAAAGGTTAGTGGAAATTGCTCCCTAAAATGTGCCTATTGGGAGAAATTGACAGTGAAATGCTGGTGAATTTTTATTATTATCAGTGCTTTTTTTCTAAAAAAAAAAAAATGTTTAGGGGTACTCTCATTTTGACTCAAGTAATTTTCCTACTCATATTGAAATACTGCCCCTCAATGAGGCCAAACTTTCAGCAGTAAAACACCACACATCCATATTCCACACTGCTTCACACATTAAACGCTCGCTTGCGTCTGAGACTCAGGAAACAGCGTGGCAGGAAATGAGGCCACCATCTTGGGTAGCAACGGAACTGACGATTCACCATGCTAGAGAAGAAACTAAAAATTCTTAAACTTTTAGTTTCTTCTCCTGTTAGATTCACAAAATGTTTAGAGGTATGCATTCCCCTGCGTCCCCCCAGAAAAAAAGCACTGATGATTATGATGATGATTGCAAACTGATGTGGAAATGTGGAGAACAAAGTTTAAGATTTTTTAAAAATGAGATAAACTGAAATGGGCAGATTCACCCATTCCTACCGAAGGTCCCAAAACTGGTACTAGCCCTAACTATTTGGTCTTGAAGCCTCCTCCCATGAAATTAAATTGCCTTAGGCAGCTCAAGGCATAGCTTCCTCTCCTTTCTGAACACCCCAACAGCCAGGTGGGTTAAGGGGAAGCATCATCCCCACTCACCAGCTTCCGAGTCGCTCCTGACAAAGCCTTTCACACACCATCAAGCTGCCGTGTGTCTCCTGTCACTTCTCCTGCCTAGCTCTCTCAGCTAATGTGCACACATGCTCCAGGAAGCCCAGCACATCCTTCCACAACCACATTGCAGGCAGACACATTGGCATAAAAGGTAAAAAAAAGGTAAAGGACCCCTGGGCGTTTAAGTCCAGTCAAAGGCGACTATGGGGTGCGGCGCTCATCTTGCTTCAGGCTAAGGGAGCTGGCGTTTGTCCACAGACAGCTTTCTGGGTCATGTGGCCAGCATGACTAAACCACTTCTGCCGCAATGGGACACAGTGATGGAAGCCAGAGTGCACGGAAACACTGTTTACCTTCCCACCACAGTGGTACCTATTTATCTATTGGCACTGGTGTGCTTTTGAATTGCTAGGTTGGCAAGAGCTGGGACTGAGCAACGGGAGCTCACCTTGTTGCATGGATTCGAACCACTGACCTTCCGATCGGCAAACCCAAGAGGCTCAGTGGTTTAGACCACAGCGCCACCCACATCTCCACTGGCATATTATTGGCACATTATGTCTATGACCAGGGTGTCGGAGAAGTTTAAATGACTGGTTTCGATCATAATTGCTACCGCTTTGAAGTCAGCAGCAACACATATGCATGGTGCAGATTAAATTGAGACAGATAACTTTTCGCCTTGTTTATGTACATAAATTATTAATATTACAAAAAAGCGTGAATTATTTAAGTTATTAAGCTGCTCAGCTAATTTCATGCCTTAATTAGCTTTTAGTGTTTACTTCAAAAGATCAAAAAGTTTTAAAAACCTATATTGTAGCCATGCAAACGGCGCAAAATAATAATAATAAAAAACCAGGATCACGTTTAATTTGTTTTCACTTTTTTGTTGCATTGAAGGGTCTCACCTATAAGCAACTATATTTATCTATTTGTGAAATTCAACTGAGGTTGCCCTTTATTTGAGACCATTGCAATCTGTTATTTCAGACATGGCAGCTCCCAATTGCCTCTTTCGAACGCTGATCTGGAAATCTCACTGGAAAACAGTACTTACCGCCTTCCTCAACCTGATGCTGCCAGATGTTATAGACTCTAACTCCTATCAGCCCCAGTCAGCATGGTCAATGCTCAGGCATGCTGGGAACTGTAATCCAAAACATCTGGATGGCCCTGCTTGCAAACAGGATGCTGGACTAGATGGGCCTGATCCTGCAGGGCACTTCTTGTGTTCTTCAGAGAAGGAGTCATTAATGCTGCAAGTTGTGAGACGCTGGTAAAAGCATGACAAAAGTAGAGTGTCTCATGTTTCTACCTGCCTTCTGCCTTCACAACCTTCTGGGTTATTGGATCTACAATGTAGAACTCGGACCGAAATATGGCCCAAAGTGAACTTCAAAATGAATTCCCCCTCCTTTTGTGAATGGATCACTGCTAGGGGAATCCATTCAATGGCTGCAACCTTTGCAGTTCAAATCCCAGAGGATTTGACTCCCTTCCTATAAAAGTATTGCCTGCACCATGCTCAGCCTGTACTTATTACAGTGGTACCTCGGGTTACATACGCTTCAGGTTACATACACTTCAGGTTACAGACTCCGCTAACCCAGAAATAGTACCTCGGGTTAAGAACTTAGCTTCAGGATGAGAACAGGAATTGCGCGGTGGCAGCAGGAGGCCCCGTTAGCTAAAGTGGTGCTTCAGGTTAAGAACAGTTTCAGGTTACGAATGGACCTCCGGAACGAATTAAGTACTTAACCCGAGGTACCACTGTATTATGATTGTTCCTTTCTGAAAGTAAGAGCTGTTCAGTAGTGGGACCCCAGAAGCTGGTCTTCTTCCTTGGCGACCACTCACAGCAAAATAAGATTGTCTTCCATGAACACGGTTTTAACAGTGAGTCCGTAAGTGACTGTGGAAGCCAATTCTGGATCCACACGTCCTTCCACAATGGGGACATAGGTTTCCAGGCGGGAGTTGATCACAGTAAGGATTTGCCAAGCATGCTTTCCTCTTAGCATATTTCTCCCTTGTGTCCTGAGTTCGAGCATCTTCGAAGCCCATTTCTTTTGGTAAAGGCTATTCTCCAATTGGAGCGCTCTCTGGCCAGTGTTTCCCAGTTGTCAGTGTTTATACTACATTTTTTAAAGATTTGCCTCGAGAGAGTGTTTAAATCTATTTTGTTGACCACCAGCATTACACTGTCCATTTTTAAGTTAGGAATAGAGTTGTTGCTTTGGAAGATGATCATCAGGCATCCGCACAACATGACCAGCCCAACCAAGTTGATGTTGAAGAACCATTGCTTCAACACTGGTGATCTTTGCTTCTTCCAGTACACTGGCTGGACTCTCCTCCATTCGAGGTTTTTAAGCAGACACTGGATGGCCATTTGCCAGGGATTCTTCAGCTGTGATTCCTGCACTGCAGGAGGTCAGACTACATGACACTTGGGATCCCTTCCAATTCGACTATTCTGTGTTCCATTCCCTCCACTTTCTTTGAATGACTGGAAGCCTCAGTCTTTCCCAGTATCAGTTTCCTCATGAACGTCTATTGGCTTTTTTTTTTTTTTGTAATACCTGCCTAGCCTAATATTTATTTAATACCTTTTTCATTTTCTCAGGCCTTTGATCTTTTTTTAGTACTTGTTTATAGGTGGTACTGAGTGAGAGGGACCAAACGTGTGAATCAGCCAATGCCAGATTTACGTATAAGCTAAACAAGCTATAGCTCTCTTGGGGGCCCAAAAAAAATTTAAAGGAAAAAAATCTGTATGTACATTTCCAAAATATAAAAAACAAATAAAATAAAACCTACATACAGCAACAGTGTTTTGTGTTGTGTAGGCTCCTATGATATACCAGTAATGGGCCCCGCCTGCTAGCCTGCTCCCTGAAATATCACTGGTTTGCTCATTTCTGTATACGGGGTGCCTACGTTCTGCATGGACTAGTTGCAGGACAACATGTGCAAATGGCTTTAGATACCTATTAGGTCCATAAATTACCATATAGCATATATTCAACACAAAAAAACAGTGCCAATTTGTTGTTGACAAAGGACAGCTGGACATACAAAGGGCCCCATTGACTTCAGTAGCTTAGGGCCTCATCAAACCAAAATCCGGCCCTGGACTCAGCATAAGGCTTCTTACTGTGCTTCCTACGACAATTTTAGTATAGTTTTGTTGGGGGGTGGAGGAGGTCACACATGCAGATGAAGAATGCTAAGACTTAGGATAGTAGCACTGGATGGAGCTGTCACCATCTCTTCTATCTGGACACATATTTTAATTGGAAATGTGGCACGCATTTCTAAGCCAAAGTGAAGCATCTTTAGCAATGTATCGCTTTCATCTATAATTTGCAAGTGTATAAATAAATGCCGAAGGCCATTAATTGCATAGCATTTGACAAGTGGAATCCTGGTTAGACTCATTATACTACTGGAAGACCTAAGCCCTCCATAAAAATGGAGTTGATGTCACTTCAGAAATTACAGGAGAGATGTAAAGTTAAAGCTCATCAGACAATACAGAGGCTAAGCTATTATAGTTAATGAGCCATTCATGGCCCAACTACTCTAACCTCAGAGGTTATTGACTAAAAAATATGCCTATAACTTATGGACTTGCTTTTTTTTTACCTTTTTAATTAAGACTCCAATTAAAATACCCAGCCTCACGTATCTCTTGTAAATCAAGTCACTTTGATCCGATCAAGGAATTTACACGTACAGTCTCTGTGGCGCACGAGACAGCCACTTGTGCTGGGTTGCTTAATGAAAAAGGCAGGGAAGGCCTAAATGATCCATAATCATTCTGTTCTGACATGCCGCAGTTCAAAGACAAGATGTGCCATAGATTTCAGATGGAATGAAAACAGACTCAGTGGCATTTTCCAAAGGAAAACGTGAACATTTTCTCTCCCTAACATTGACAAGTGGCAGAACTGAAGAGTCAACAACGAGACGGATTTTGTGCTCGTGCACCTTTCACCCCTGCTTTTCTGATAGGAAAAGGAGATGTGCTTTAAAAAAGAAAATAATGCTGTGTAACCTGCCCATTTCTATAAAGCCTTGGATATTCAGGCACGTTAGCCTTTCGGTAACCAGCAGCAGCTGAAATGGCCATGGGTGTGAAACCTACATATTTAAAGTAATGCATAATCCACGCATAGCATCAGCTAATCCAGGCCACTGGGATATTTAAGCAGATTTTCAGAACAATCTCCTGCTCATAAGATGTTGGTTCAGGGCACCCTGAAGCCAGCAAATGTGCTAGTTTGACAGCAAACCGATCCCTAGGATACCGTAATAAATAGGAATGCTTATTATAGAGCTGGATTTAGGGCATTTTGAGAGCTTTCCTCAGATGGGAGTCTCAAGTGTGCTCATTGTCACAGCTATATGCTGCACAGCTATTGCTCATGAGGTACCCGTCTGTATCTTCACAGCAGATATAGGGTAGTCGGAGGGTGGAGAGTGTGCAAGCCATGATGCATTCAACAGGAGTGATGGAGTCATGTTGTTCCTCCTTGGGATGTTGTGGGCATTCAAAGATGGGGCACTCAATAAAGCAAGGACCACTGTTCCATTGCCCCAAAACAGGATTGAAGTGATTTTGTGAGGTTACCTCCTGCAAAATCATGCCCAAGAACAGTGGGTATTACCAGAGGCATTCTGTTCTAGGGATGTAGCAGACTAGCCACTGTTTGAAGTGTGATTATTATTATTTACTAAACTTATTTACCGCCCTTCATCCAAGGATCACAGGCCAATTTACAATATAAAAACACAAAAATGCATAACACCATAACAAACAAAGCAATACCCCGCCCCACACAGTTTAAAAGTTTAATAGTTTAGTCAGCCAAAGGCCTGGAAGAAGAGGAATGTTTTTGCCTGGAGCCTAAAGATATGTAAAGAAGGCACCAGGTGAGTCTCTCTGGGGAGAGCACTCCACAAATGGGGAGGCACTTCATAGGTAACAGGTAAACAACCCCCTCCAAATATTTAGGCTACACCATCTCCTCCATTTAATTCAGTCTTTGGGGAACATGTACTTCCACCTCCAAAACCTACAACAAATCCCGGTGTCAAATAGTTGGTGGTGACAGAGGACACCTTTGGCTCAAGGCTAGAACAAGATGTCCTCTGCAAACACTGTAAAATAAGGTTCCTCTTCTAGGCTGGCTGGATCCCTGAATTGGAGTACTTCTGCTGGAGGCAGCTGTTGCTGGCAAGCAGCAAAGGAATCAGGGGCAATTGGCAAGCCCCCAGCTGGCCCCAGCCCACCGGCTGGTGTGCTGAGCGTTCTCCAGTCCTTGGATCAGCATGAAACTGCGACCCTAGCTTCAGAAGACTTCAGAAGCTGGACACGCACACTCAGCAGAGTAAATAACCCTGCGTGACAGAAGTGGCACGAGAGGCTGTGTTGAGCATATTTACAAGCAGTTTATTCAGCATACATCAGGACAAAAGGAAAACATGTCTTCTCTCCTTCATGTCCAAAAGCAAGCAGCATAAGCAAAAGCTATACACAAACGGAAGTTCCCAGCAAGCTGTGCTGGACTGTAAACAGGCAACAATCATGCCTGTTCCTCTTAAGGTGGAACGGAATATTCTAACAGCTAATATACTCTCCCTAATAAGAGTGCTCTGGGCTGGTGATGCACTGCCACATGTTATAATGTATCAGTAGGACCTGATAGGAGAGTCCTGGTTTAGGTTCCTGCTTATTGAAGGTCCCCACTTTCTACCATCTCATGTGAGCAAGGAAGAAAACGCAGGATGAGGCTCTGCAGAGAGGAGCAACAGGGACAGGAAACAGCCACCATTGATTCTCAACAGGGACAGGAAACAGCCACCATCCCAATGATGTCCAAGTTAAGCCTTGTCACCTTCTCCCATATAATTTAATAGTCACCACTTACTCCTATGGGGACAAGAAAAGCCCAGTGCTTGGGGACTCCACCGTTGATGAAAGAAAAACCTGTGTTCCACCACTGACAGTGGCCTTGTTGGCAGGCACCCCTTCCCCAAGTGGTTGTAGCCCCGTGGTCCTTGGTCAGTACAAGCCCTCCCTCTCCACATACCCCACCCACCCTAAGGACAGAGACTTTGCTAGTAACAGCTGAAACTTCATCAAACTACGGGGGAAAAGTGACAGGTGCAGAATGCATGCGAAAACAGCAACCTCCCAAATCCAAATGCAAACAGAAAGACTTTCTAGTTGCCTAATGATAGGATCCTCATTTACAAGCTTGTTTTGGGAACGAGGTGTTATTTTTTACTAACTGCTGCAAGATTAAGCCTCCCACTAGCTTGCGATGGTGTGAAAACCATAAATTACTTTAAAGAATTTGGGGAGGGGGCGAGGGAAACAGTGGGAACATTCCAATTAGGAGCCACACGGTACTCACATACCTGTATTCCTGCTTCTCATTTACACCTTAATGGTGTTTTAATAAATATTACATGAGTCAAAAACAGATCCACAGAAACCATCAGCCCAGTAGGACGATATTGCCTCTTTTAAAGCTTTTCTAATTAAAAAATTATATCGAGCGAGTTCTGCAAACCATGTATGAATTATTTAATTTGTAGCAGCCAGGAAGTAATTTCTTCCTGTATTCAAAGCTTTAAAAAGTCGTTCCTTCTTAAAGAAAACTCAAAGGTTATGTTTTCTGCAAAAAAAAAAAAAAATGTAGAGTTGAGTGCCCATTCTCAAACTTCACAAGTTGGCGCTGACTGTGGCTGTGTGTTCAAACTGCTCACACCAAATCCCACTCCCCAGATCCTTTCTAGACAGCTTTGCATGGCAATCAAACAGATGCATGAAGCCCATGTGCTGGTCACTCAAGCAAGTCTATCACATGGTCACTCAACAGCAAACCTATGGGCTGCTGCAAGATAGAAATGTCATCCAAATGGATTGATCAGGTTTGGCTTAATACAAAATGCCTGGCTTTCTGCCTCTGCCAACCAAACAGTGCTTTCTGCTTCTTGAATTTCAAGCCACCAGTTTGAGGAACCCTGAGTTGGAAGGTTTCATTTTGGGTCCAGATATCCATGACACCAACCTGGCCCTGATACCGTGGCTGAAATGAAAACTGGATACAAGATCTGTTTTGGAACCAAGGGTAGCCCAATACATTTTGCCGCCTGAAGCGAAGGAAAAGATAGCACCTCACATTCCAACCAAATGGACTAGCACCAATCTTACTTCAATGCTGTTGATGGGGTAACACACTAAACTACACTTGAAGGCAACAGGGTAATTTAGGAGGTGCAGGGCACATTGCATGCCACACATGCCGCTTTCCAATGCTGCCTGAAGCAGCTGCCTCACTCTGCCCAATGGTAGGACCAGCCCTGGTTGCAACACCTCATTCACTGCTCCACAGCAGCACTCTAGAATCCAGCCAATAAGGAGCATCATGACGGAATGGAGATTTGAACTCCGGCCTCCCCAGTCCTAGGCTGACACCCTAACCATTCATCACAGTAGCTTTCAGCTCACTCTAGCTGTGGGGGATAGGCAAAATAAAATATAAGGGCTTGTATCCAATGTAGTGCTAAGAAACTCATCTCATTAGCACAAGGATTGATGCTTGCACAACAGAACTCCCCCAGCTCTCCTCCTCCTACACGTCCCCTAAATCTGTCCTAGGGGTTTCCCCAACCCTCCAGAGCAGATTTGTGTAGGATGTGGGGCATGTACAGGTGGAGGAGAGGGGAGAAAATCCAGCTGGGAATGTGTATATCCTTGCACTAAAGGAATAAGCACATTGGATTTCGCCCATGGTTATTTGAAGGGCCTATTATTATTATTATTATTATTATTATTATTATTATTATTATTAAAAATGCTTGGCATATCCATTGCAAACATGTACACATTTCATAGTGCAGCTTCTCTTGCAAAAGCCATTTAAGTGTGATCTCCAGCTGTCCTCAATTCAACGAGCCAATCCCTCAGGGTGATGGGTGGGGGTTAAGCACTTAGATGCTCTACAAAGGAATTTATTGATACTCTTTTTTTCTGTCTTCTCTAGACAACTACTTTTATTAATTATTTGAACAAGATTTCACTGAGATGAAAGAGCCCATTCTCCTTTGATGTGACTGCATAACTATCATTAACATTTTATTATTTTTGGGAGCATAGGGCGTGCTGAGGAAAGAATACGAAGTTTTTATTTTAAACCTCAGAGTTGGCAAAATTCTCATCTTGCTAACAAGTCACCAAAAATTAAACCTTTTCAACTTAGATTTCCACTATATCACAAGTGCACCTTTGTAGTGGGTAACTGGAACCATCCATCCATATCTTGGCAAAAGAGCTCCTATTATGACACAGAAAGACACAGACACACACACACACAAATATCTTCTGCAAGTCTGTCTCTAATTTACCTTTAGGACACAATGGTTTCCATAACTATTCTTTACAGGTCAAAACCTGTATGCAGAATCTTCATGATCATGTTAATGGTGCAAAGTGTGGAAATTAATTTTATCTTAAGAGCAAAATTCCATTTCCCCCATTGCTTCTACATAGGTAGGTAAAAACAGCATAAGTTGAAGTAGTGAAGAGGGTGTTTGCCATCATAGATTCATTCAGGGTAGGGACCAACAAGTTTTATATACTTTATTGTGTTCAACTATCTATCATTTATCTATCTATCTATCATCTATCTATCTATCATCTATCTATCTATCTATCTATCTATCTATCTATCTATCTATCTATCATCTATCTATCTATCATCTATCTATCTATCTATCTATCATCTATCTATCTATCTATCTATCATCATCTATCTATCTATCATCTATCTATCTATCATCTATCTATCTATCTATCTATCTATCTATCTATCATCTATCTATCTATCATCTATCATCTATCTATTATCTATCTATCTATCTATCATCTATCTATCTATCTATCTATCTATCTATCTATCTATCTATCTATCATCTATCTATCTATCATCTATCTATCTATCTATCCATCTATCTATCTATCTATCATCTATCTATCTATCATCTATCTATCTATCTATCTATCTATCTATCTATCTATCTATCATCTATCATCTATCTATCCATCATCTATCTATCTATCTATCTATCTATCTATCTATCTATCTATCTATCTATCTATCATCATCTATCTATCTATCTATCTATCTATCATCTATCTATCTATCTATCTATCTATCTATCTATCTATCTATCTATCATCTATCATCTATCTATCTATCTATCTATCTATCTATCTATC
Source organism: Podarcis erhardii (assembly GCF_964252035.2). Classification (NCBI taxonomy): domain Eukaryota; kingdom Metazoa; phylum Chordata; class Lepidosauria; order Squamata; family Lacertidae; genus Podarcis; species Podarcis erhardii. The sequence continues at coordinate 105,015,830 of NC_138498.1, read as the reverse complement.
TATCTATCTATGTATCTATCATCTATCATCTATCTATCATCTATCTATCTATCTATCTATCTATCTATCTATCTATCTATCTATCTATCTATCATCTATCATCTATCTATCTATCTATCTATCTATCTATCTATCTATCATCTATCTATCTATCTATCTATCTATCTATCATCTATCATCTATCTATCTATCCATCCATATGTCCATCCATCCTTTGTTCCATCTTGGAGTCCCATGATTCCATATTTCCAGGAGCTGCATCCTGGTAGAATCTAGGATTCTGCTTATCTGTTATTCTAGGACAGGGATGGGGGGAATCTGTGGCCCTTCAGGTGGTGTTGGACCACAGCTCCCATGCTGGCTGTGACTGATGGAACTTAGAGTCCAGCAACACGTGGAGGTCCATGGATTCCACATCCCTGTTGAACTAGAACACGTGGATGGATGCCACGGCCCAATGGATATATATGCACAAGAAACAGAATGAGGAATTGCACCTATAGATGGTTCCTTTTGGTTTGCTTTAACTGCAAAAAAATATTGTTCCCGTTATGGAATATGGATTTTCTATTAAAAGAATATGGGCCTTTTTATCTGGGAGGTTTAATACAGTGTGCAAGACTAAGCATATGGACTGATCATTTTAACCCTGGGCATGTTATGCTCTCACAGCCACAGCGCACCATCTATAAAATCAGACTATTTTAAAAAAATCCACCCTGTCTCATGGTGTTACTGCTCCAAGGATTGCCAATAAAGGATATAATTACAACACGCTTTGCAAACCAGAAGTGCTCTGAGAGTTATTAAAATTAACAACGGTGCCCACTGCCTCTCTCTGATGGACATAGTTTCAGCAAGGCTCGTGGCATTGAGTGAGGGCCGGGCTGTTGGATCGGGTCCCTATTTCTAATCTGGATTTTGTACGTCTTTCGAACTTTCAGCTGCTTGCTTATGTTCTCGATTCAGCCACATGATTAAACATCCCTTTAGACGCTTCTTCCTTTCTCTCCACGAAGGCACTTATCCACCACAATCAAGTCACCTTTGAAGGCTCCCTCCCTGCAGCATCCAAAATCAAACCAGCATTCCCCCATAAAGTTCCAATCTTCTTTTCCTCAAACAAACAATAAAACACAAAAGAAAAGAAAATACTCAATTGAGAAGCAACACTTCCCTTTGTTAAATGCCCAGCAGGGTCATCAACGCTGAAGAGAGGGAGGGGGGAAGGAACCTTAAAATCAATTAATAATGCCAGATTAGTACTACAAGAGAAAGGGAATTCAATCTTTTATTTAACTTAAATTCCTTTTATGCCGCAGATGTCCCTGCAATATTAATAGTGTTTAAACATAAATCCTCCTCTCCGTGCAGCCAACATAATTGCGCGCTGCATGCTAGCAGTTCTAGACGCTTTGACTCGCAGCCTTGAAACAGCCTTAAGCTGCGGCATTGCTAATCCTAATGCCTGATGCCGTGATGCGAGTTTTATTACTGTGCATAAATGAAAAGGGGAGGAGGGTAACAGGGAGAAAAATCCCTCCCTGCAGGATTACAGAGTGTAGTAACAACCTTGGTAGAATCGAGACATCGAGATGCTTTCAGGGGCCAAATGGGATTCTTGCATGAAAGAAGGAGGGAGGAGGAGCTGTGTTGGGGAGAAATTTGACACATGACTGTCCTCATCTTGGCATCTTCTCCCAGTACACATGTACCCATCAAGCTGTGGGATTCTAAGCATATGTTCTTCTGAACGGATTCAATTTTTCATTTATTTGGGAGGTCGAAAAGAAACAGAGAGATTTGTCAGAAGCAGCAAATGGGTTTTTCGGATGCGGAGGCTGATAAGGCTGACGTTGCTTTTTTGTTGTTGCTGCTGCTGGGAGCTGACATCACACTAACCAGCCCCTGCTGGTTAACCCAACCGCTTGCCTTTCCCAAGTGAGAACAGGTGTGCAGGCACACCGGAATCGGAACCGAGTATATCCCTTCTCTGAGCTGGGGATGCCCACTGCTGCCCACAGGAGCCCTGGCAGGCTGTCCAAAATGTGACAGAGGGAAATAAGGAGATTTCATCTACATTCTAAGGCATGAAAGACCATCGCTCAGCATTAGAACATTTGCTCGAAAGGTCCCTGACTCAGGAAGCATAAGACTCCCTTGTCACAACAGCTCCACTGGCTGCTGGTCTGTTTCCAGGCACAATTCAAAGTGTTGGTTATGACCTATAAGGCCCTAAGCAGCTTAGGTCCATGGTATCTGAAAGACCATATTCCCTCACACGAACCTGCCTGGGTTTTGAGGACTTCAGGGGAGGCCCTTCTCTCAATCCCACCATCCTCACAGGAACACTTGGTGGGGACACTGGAGAGGGCCTTCTTGGTGGTGGCTCCCGGACTTGGGAACTCCTTCCCTGGTGAAGCTAGACATGTGCCATCCTTGTTGTCCTTCCAACACGCTTTTGGCAACTGACTGCTTTTAACAAGGAAGAAGGAGGAAGCTGGCAGCCAATGCCACCCCCTGAACCAGCTGTAAGCAAGATGGCAGGCAGATGGAGGCCTTCTGGGGACAGGTTGAGATTGCTGGGACAGTGCCCCACTTGCTCCAGTGGACCAGATTCAATCCCTGGCTTCCCATGTTGAAGCTGGGGAGGCTCCCTGTCTGAAACCCTGTAGAGCTGCTGACAGTCAGGGAAGACAATATTGAATTATATGAAACAACTGGCAACTTCCTATGTTCCAGTATATAAGAGTGTGTCACGTAGTCTTGAAAAAGCAGAGGCCTGCATACCTACAAACCAAGTTTCTCATGACACTGTTTCAAAAGCGGGGCCCCCTTTTTTTAATGTACTCCCGTGAGTCAGAACTGATTTATCATTTCCTAGGTGGCTCCTCGGTGACTACATCTCTTTCACTGTAAAACAACCGCAGAGTGTTGTGATTATTTCAGAAGCATGGTACAAATAAATAGAGTCTCTATTGTTCGGGGCCAGCCCTCCTCTTTCCGGCAGTCCTCTTGCTGCTTTTCCTCTACAGCCATTAAGATAAAAGTGAGCTGTTTTGAAGCATCTTTTCATCTGCCCCTGCTTTATAATCTATTGTGGGCTCAGCCACGTCGCTTTTCAATCTTTCCAAAAGTTGTCCCGCTGACCCTGAAATGTCAAACGGTTATAAGGGTCTGAATCCAAAATTGATTACTTCATAGGTTCTCACAATAGCGAGCTGTATGCTTGCGCTTTTTTTGTTGTTGTTACATAAAAAAAGAAGAAGTCTGCCATAAACTAGAAGAATGAAGAGAGGGCAGACAGTGAGCATGACACTTTCGGAGATAGCAAGGAGCAGCTCTTTGACATGAAATGAAATCAAAACCTAAAGTTTCAGCCTCTACAAAGTGCTGCGGAAATACAAATGGCAGGTTGCTTTCAATAGGTGAAAGTGATGGATTTTGTCCATCCCCACTGCACAGGCAGTGTGTGACCTGTTCCACCACACTGGGTATTGAGCCTAGGTGACACCACAGGGCATCACAACTATGGCATACTGAATTGAGCAGAAAGGAAGGTGAGAGGTGTGGGGCACCAAATCTTGGCCTTGCACAAGGTGCCACTGAAATTTGAAAGCCCAAAGTCCAAACCGTGCCCGCTTAAGTCCTGTTTCCAGAATATTTCAGCATGAAGACTGGTGAACTTGTGGCAATTTTAACACTAGTCACATTACAGTGTAGTAATTGTGGCTCCTGTCTTAGGAGAAATAGTCTAAGAGAGCCTCTGTACCATTGACATTTTAGCGTTTGTATACTTGATGAACCTATCTCCCCTCGCCTCCACAGGAGTATGGTGGTCATAAATGCTGCAGCTGGGCTACACAATTTCAACATGGGCAGCTTGATTCCTTAATGAACCTTGCTATGAAATACTACCTTGTTGAACCTCAACGGATGCTTCAGGAAGCCCCATATAGAGCTGTTTCAGAATCATTGCATTCAGGTCTGTCCCTACCATTGGGCAGAATGAGGCAAGTGCCTCAGGCGGCATATCCTGAGAGGCACCCAGAGTGGCAGTAATACAGCGGAGCAAAGCTTTGGTGTCACATAGCCCACCCTGCAGTCCCTAAGGTAGCCCGTTGCCGCACAGGATGCGGTGCCTTGGCAGTCTCCAAGCAAACTTCAGCTCCTAGTTCTATCGGCTTTTGTACATGGAATTGGGATGTGTGGTGGGGAAAATACAACTCCTTCTAAAACACATTGAACACCACTCACCTGGGCAGATGAAGCACCCACTAATGGTGCCTGCATCTTGTCTGGACTGATATGTCAATATGCTGTGTTTAGATTGCTGTTTCCAGCTATTAGCCCATCACAAATGCTATAATCTACATGTTTATTCTCTGTAGTAAGTACGTGATCTCGCCGAATTCCAGTAATTACAAGTGCTTCATCTTTTTCTTTAGCCAACCAGTAATATAAATACGTTTAATTAGCTAACACCCCTTGCCAATTACAGCATCTGAGGAAAGCAGGGCTGAGATTGTTGGTCCTAATTATTTTAATATTCTGGAGAACCACTTTAACATAACAAGATAATTACCCATGGATAAGAGTTTACGAGAGCTACAGCCCTTCTCTTTGTTTTTCAACAGGACCTGCCTGACCCTTGTTAAATTTCCAAACACATTCTCATTTTAAGATTAAAAATGGTAATTTGGGCAAAATCATCAAAGCACCACATACTAGCCTGGAAGTAATAACAATGTGCAATCTCTACCCTACAGGAAAATAAATCCGCTCTATATAACATGTAATTAAGTTCTATAGCAGAATCCACAGAAATCTTTTCCCCTTCTTTCTAGAATATTTCCTCTCCTCTAATCCTTCTTATCTCAGAGATGATGCACGTTTGTTTTCAGCTTGTGACATATATTGTAGCATATATTTAATAGTAGTTTTTTATTGTTTAAAACCATTATGGGGTCTTTGGCAAAATAAAATAAATGTATCAGCTGAACAGCAATCTGTTATGTATGTATTTATAGACTTGCCCCAGATTTATTCCACTTTTTTTTATTCACCCTCCATCAATCAAGTGATTCCACTATGGGGTACATCAAATAAAACATCAAGCTAACAATAAAATTCCAGTAAAAGCATCAAAACAATATGAAAACAATCAGTATAACAACCCACTAACTAACACAAGTCAATCATTTAATACATCACTTCTGACTTATTGACAATCATCCTGTGTAGTTATTTTATACTGCTCGTGGTTTTGTGGTTGTAATTCTTTTGATGCTGTTGTTCAATTATAGTGAATTATGATATATATTTTTTGTATTTTGTAGGCTACCTTGGGACCATTTGGTGGAGGGCAGTTAATAAACATGTTAAGCAAACTAATAAGTCAAATCACTAAGGGAGCTCTGGGAGGGAGGGCAGGATATAGAACCATAGAATTGTAGAGTTGAATGGAACCACAAGCGTCATCCAGTCCAACTGCTGCAATGCAGGAATATTTCACCCAAAGTTGGGCTCAAACCCTCAACCTTGAGATTAAGAGTCTCATGATCTATTGACTGAGTTATCCCAGCTTGAGATATAAGAAGCATAGCTAAAGGGGTGACTTTTTAGCTGGTGCTGAAAGAAAGATAGAAAAAACAATGCTGGTGTGAGCCGGATTTCAAGAGTGAGGCAATCCAAAACCAGGAGCCACCACTGAGAAGACCCTTTCATGATGTGTAGAGGTACAAACCTCGGTGAAAAACCAAAGAGAAATCTGGTGCAACAAGGGGTCAGCCAGCCAGTTCTGCTGACCTCCGATGGGATGAGAAGGTGGTTACAGAAGGATATTGAGGATGCTTGGGATTAATTGCCTCAGTGGCAGGCCATGTAGTAAGAGGACATAGTAGCCTTAGCAGGGGGTGTCCTATGATGGGAAGTGTGTCAGCCTGAAGGTTCACCAGGTGTCGTTGCTCACAAAAGTTAACATGGCATTCTGGAACCCCAATGGGAGGAACCCTTGACATTAGGTTACTTTCAGTGCTATTTTTCTGGAAAAAGAGGTGCCGGAACTCACAATGAACATCTCCCTTGTTCTCTTGTAATGGTAATCGCGCCTATCTGAGAGGTGCCGGAACTGAGTTCCAGCGAATTCTGGCTGAAAAAAAGCCCTGCTTACGTCTTCTATGTTCACATTGTGCAGAAATGCAACACATAGTGAAACACACCAGTTATAAACTTGCTCTTCCTCCAAAGCATTCAGAGCGTCCAACATAGTTGCCCTCCTTTTATTTCACAACAGTTCCATGCAGTAGGTTAAGCTTAGAGGCTCAGAGGAAGAGGGAAATGGTCAGAAAGAGTGGCTGGCCCAAGATCACCCAGCGAACTTTGTGGTTGCATGAAGATTCAAACCTGCGTTTCCCTGGTCCTAGTACTGGTCAGAGCACTCAAAGGAAATGTAGCTATGTAACGGTGAATAACAATGCTAGCAAAAATTAAAATAAAAATAAAAAGCTGAATCCTTGCTGATTGTGCCAAGGGGAACGAAAAGAAGGAAAGCAAGGAAAGGAGAACATTTAATTGTAAAATCCTGGGGAGGCAACGATAGCAACAGAATTGAATTTTAAAAACAAAAAAGCGAAGGAGAAGCATGCATAATTGCTGGCAAGCCAAGCCAGTTTAGCGGCATGATGCCTGACAATCGCTCTCAGAAGTGGCCAATGTTTCACTTCGTATTATACAGAGTTGTTAGCCCACAGAGAAAGCGAAAGAAGCGAGCAAGCTGTGCTAGCCCCAGAAGGCCACTCAATTTTTTCCCTATGATCCTATTACAGGGATCCAGTTAACATCTAGAATGGAACCGCAGGGCTACGCCAATGGGCGTGGGGTCTTCCACTGCTCGGAAAGCAATTAACGTCTTTGTTTGCTTTGCGACTTGGTGCCAGGAGCAACAGAGGAGAGACCAATTTCCATGATACGGAAATCCCATTTAAGGGGAGCTCCTGCCAATGTTCATTACGTTCACATTCCAAGTCCAAATGTGGGGCTTTATCCCTGTGTTAAAGCATGGGGGGAGGCGGGGGAGAAATAATTTAGCTCGGCAACTGCAGTTCCGCCTACCTTTTAAAGTAGTTTACAAGTAAGCTTTCCAGTTGTGACGAAATCAAACCCTCTAAAACAGGGGTAGGCAACCTAAGGCCCGGAGGCCGGATGCGGCCCAATTGCCTTCTCAATTTTGCCCACAGATGGTCCGGGAATCAGCGTGTTTTTACCTGAGTAGAATGTGTCCTTTTATTTAAAATGCATCTCTGGGTGATTTGTGGGGCCTGCCTGGTGTTTTTACATGAGTAGAATGTGTGCTTTTATTTAAAGTGCACCTCTGGGTTATTTGTGGGGCATAGGAATTCATTCATATATATATATAGGTAAAGGTAAAGGGACCCCTGACCATTAGGTCCAGTTGTGGCCGACTCTGGGGTTGCAGCACTCATCTCGCTTTATTGGCCGAGGGAGCCGGCGTACAGCTTCCAGGTCATGTGGCCAGCATGACTAAGCCGCTTCTGGCAAACCAGAGCAGCGCACGGAAACACCGTTTACCTTCCCGCTGGAGAGGTACCTATTTATCTACTTGCACTTTGACATGCTTTCGAACTGCTAGGTTGGCAGGAGCAGGGACCGAGCAACAGGAGCTCACCCCGTCACAGGGATTTGAACCGCCATATATATATACAGTATATTTTTCAAAATATAGTCCGGCCCAGCACATGGTCTGAGGGACAGTGGACTGGCCCACAGCTGACCCCTGCTCTAAAGGATAAAGACATTGTTGCAAAAAAAGAGGACAGGGGAAAAAGGCATAGGATGCAGCTAAATGGACATTATCAAACGTCACTGAACCTATCTTATATGTCAGCTGTGGATCTTTGCAATGGCTTTAGCAAAGTCAATATTTGTTTGGAACGCTCTTTAGGCTTCCTGCCTTGCTTCTGTCAAGCTCGAACTCTGAAAACTCTGCAGGGCTTGGAAAGGGATTTGGTGGGGAGATGGTTCTTTATTGGCAATTGTTTTAAGCCCCTTTGCTTGAGGTGTGGAGGATATACACACATATAATGCCACTGTACTACATTTCACTGATTTCTTCCAATACATTCGACCCAGTCTCCTTGGACTAGCACAAAACCTTCCATCTTTATTCATGTGCCATTGCTAAAATACAGCCAGGGAAGAAGAAGAAGCCCCAAGTGCCAAGGCTGAGATTTTTTACATTTTTGTTTTGTCACAGCCATTTAACAAATGCAACAGGGTAACTAAGAAGGAAGAAGGGAAGACAATGTGCCTTTTTTTCAAAAGAAAATGCCAAAAACCATATATCTGAAATAACCTTTGTCAGGTTTTGTTTTGTTTTGTTTTTACTTCTAGGTTGACAATAAGCACAGTGTGTGTGTGTGGAAATCACAGATTGGCATATGGAAGCTGGGACTGGCCTTTGTTTTCTAAACAGCAGAAAGGTCAGAGTGAATGTAGAAGAACAAGAAGAAGAAAAAACCATTGTTTGGATGTAGCCTAGGGGAAGAAGAGAATGCTATACTCCAGCATCTGATGTAGGAGGAGGGGACATGAAGATGCCCATTCATTATTCACAAAGTGCACAAGACACTCTGGGTTTGAAATAGTAATCAAGCCATCCATTGGGTGCCATGTTTTGCTGCAGTGCAATCTTCTGAAAGCATCTTCAGTCACACAGATTTATCTGCAAGTCTTAAAAAAAATATTTGGATGTGTACGGCTGTACATTTCTGAAGCCATACTCTCAAACTACTGAAGGCACACTCACAATTCTTTAAAAGAAATAGTCCTGAAAACTTCATCTTTCTCTGAATTTAATGTATTGTTTCATTCTTCTATTCACAGAATTGTAGAGTTGGAAGGGTCCCCAGAGGGTCATCTAGTCCAACCCCCTGCAATGCAGGAATATTTTGCCCAACGTGGTGCTCGAACCCACGACCCTGAGATTAAAAGTCTTGTGCTCTACCAACTGCATTATGATGCTTATTAGTTATCCTTATTTTCTGTACAGTGGTACCTCGGGTTAAGAACTTAATTCGTTCTGGAGGTCCGTTCTTAACCTGAAACTTCTTAACCTGAGGTACCACTTTAGCTAATGGGGCCTCTCGCTGCCGCCGCGTGATTTCTGTTCTCATCCTGAGGTAAAGTTGTTAACCTGAGGTAATATTTCTGGGTTAGCGGAGTCTGTAACCTGAAGCGTCTGTAGCCCAAGGTATCACTGTATTTTCCATGATCCCTGACAGATATTTTCTATCATTTCCCCAAACAGTGTGAACTGAGGCTCATGTGATGGAGCCAGATAACTGAAGCTGCTACTTGAATTGTGTGGGGAGTGGATTAACAATGAGCATTTAGACCAGGGGTGGTGAATATTTGGACCACAACTCCCATCAAGCTCCAAAATCAACGACATGAAGAGAGCTGTGAAGTTCGCCATCAACAGACCATGCCAAATTTGTATTATGCGACACCATCACAGTAAACCAAAGGATGTAGAATTTTCAGGCCAAAATGGCATTGGCCGCAGTGCAGTACAGAATTTGCCGCCGAAGAATCAGCAGTATCTAAGAGTTCTCAATAACATAACATAAAATAAATACAGAGGGCTTGCACTATGAGCATCATAGTCTGAGGCTGTAGCCTAGCCTGATACACTACCATAGATGGCATTTGCTCAGCTCCAGAACCCTTTCTACGTGCATATAGGATTTTCAACATCAGCCTCTGTAGTGGCCAGGCAATATGTGATAACTACACTGGCCAGAGACTAGGACTGTGTTACTCAGGACACTGGACTGGATGAGTCCTTGGCCTGATCCAGCAAGGCTCTTATGTTGTTGCACTAGGCTTTCTGCTTATGTTTGGTCAACCAAATAATCCTTTCCGACTCCATCTTTTTCTGTCCTGAATCTTCCCACATTCTGCTTCATTGAATGTTTTCTAGCACTGCTACACTCTCCCTGGCAAATCATCACATGATTTGGTTGGGTGGAGGGGTTCCTACTTTGAGCCCCACCCCTCTCTCTGAAGGGAGTGCCCAGGGACTTTGAAATCCCCTACTTCATCCTTCTGGTTTCTTATGCTACCTAACCTCCACTCCTGTAGGAAACCCAAACAACCCACCCACCCACCCCGTATGTTCATCTTACTTTAGGCTTTTTCCTACATTCTGTGATTTATTGCTGATATTGCTCTGCCTATTGAGGATTCAAAGTCTCAGAATTACATCTAACAAAGAAAGCACTAGGAACACAGTCTACAGCCCCGGGGTAGAACCCAGCTGTTCTGATGAAGGATGATAATAATAATAATAATAATAAAATCCATCATCATATGAGGCTGTTCTATGATCTCCCATTTATTCCTCGTTTCATAAGAATGATGCAGACTTGGCCCCTCTTGCCTGAAACTTTAATTACTAGAGCACTATCTTTCATTATTTTCCTTTCTCTGTGGAATCTGCCCAAGACGTTACATTGTGAAGATCATCCCCCCCCCTCCGCCACCCATCTCCGTTCCAGAAGAGAAGATATCCTCTCTCTGTCACAGATAATAGCAAATATTCCAGCACAGTATTGGAAGGTGAAACTATCTGGCGTTGTTTTGTCAGGAACTATTGTCCAGAGTTTCACAGTGAAAGTTGGGAAACTTTTATCTTAGAAATACCACTAAGACCTGAAATTATCCACGTTTTGGTTTGATCTCGGAGGTCGTCCACCAAGGGTATCTATTAGTTCTCTTATTCAGTTACTTTCCCCAGGGATTGTTCCTTTGTCGACATGCCTCCTTAGAGAACAATTTCTTCTCTCTTTTAAAAAAACGATATATGGCCTCATCTGGGACAGAACAAATTTTACACAGCTTTGGAAATCAACCCCACCCCCATTCCACCCAAAGCCAATACAGTGAGAAACACTCTTGAATTCCGGGGTGCAATTGTGCAATTTGCTTGTGCAATTGTGACACAGAGGAAGGGAAGACCTCCAAACGAACTGAGGGAACAGAAATCTGTAGCTTATTGCATGTGCGCAGTACTTTTTAAAAGCTTAAGAAATAATAATAAAAAAAATAGAACAATGGAGGATTCCTAATGCATCAGTTCCACCTCAAAAACAAAACCAGGCAATCCAGAACTTCGAAATGCAGGCAAAGAATTATTTCTTTGGGAAGCATCCCTAAAACAATTGATGTTTGGCTGTGCTTTGCTATCCTGAGGCTGCAGCTAATGATTATATGACCGCCAGGATGTGGCGTTTCACCAACTCTGCAAAGAGAGCTTCCATTTTACTCCCAAAGCACCCGGACGCTTAAAACAACGAATATACAGAGAAATATTGGCCCTGAGAGAGTTTGGTGGCGCATTATCATTTCATGTAGGTTTGGTCTGTTAATCAAACTGTCAGTAATGTCAAAAGCAGGAGGTCGTTGCTTCTTCAAATGAAGAGAAATTGGAGCTCTCTCAAAACGGTACATTTTCCAGTGGATACGCTTTCCAAAAAGTAATTATTTCACTTTCCTGAAAGATTACCGATTACATCATGCAATGGAGGGGGGGATTCTAAGAGAAGGTCTTTTTTTTTAAAAAAAAAAGGGGGGGGGAGAATAGAAATCTTCCTCATCTATCTGCAATTTTTGTGCAAACTTGTTACCATGAAAAATGACAAATTTGCCATCTGATCAAAATGTTAACAAGGTAAGTGTCAGGGAGATGGATCACTGACTGTCACCACCAGCTAGAACATGAGGATACATTGATATTTCTCAATATATTCACTGCTTCCCCAATGTTCACTAACAGCATTTCCACTGTGAGTATAATAAATCACACACAAACAACAGACAGGATGGGCTCTCTGTTATATGATAGATTTCTTGTAATGGTGCTATCTGCAAGGTGGAAAACAATTGCTAATGATCTATGGAAAATCCTAATCAACTCCCATTTGCCGTAATGTGGTAGATGAAACCAAAATGTGAAATCTATATAGTTCTTTAGCAGAACCCTACATTCGTAGAGGAGTAAATGATCCGTGGGTCACGGAAAGAGAAGAGACCGTTAATGGTGTGGCATGGATGCAATTATTAAATTATACACCGCTGAAGAAGGGAGAGGGTGATCACTGATACAGGATAATGCTAATAAAAGATCTCGTTGAGTTCATTGATTCTCATTTCCCTTCTCGTTCATTTTTCATTGATTGCAATCTTTTAACAAGCCCTGATGTATCAAACGCTACACAGAGGTGGAAAAATCAAAGACAAAGCAGCCATGTTGAGCTACCAAGCAGGTTGAGATAATGGTGGGCTCACGTTTGGGACTCTCCCTCAAGCCCTTATAACCAGACACTTCTGGGAACCTGAGTGGAAGCGAACCATGACAGAACATACCAGATCCAAGGCTGACATTTCCAGCATCTAAAGCAGTGGTTCTCAACCTGTGGGTCCCCAGATGTTGTTGGACTACAACTCCCATCATCTCTGAGCTCTGGGCTTGCTAGCTAGGGGTGATGGGAGTTGTAGTTCAACAACATCAGGTTGAGAAAGGCTGATCTAAATGATCATGAGGCAACCATCGCCTCCTCAGTCTAAGACACTTTGAGAATCATTCTCACATCAGGAGGACATCACCAGAGCCTCTGTGACTCACAATACATAGACCTACAACAACAGCAACAATAAAGTGACAAACCTGATGCATGGGTGTATCACACAGTGAGGCCACCCCCTAAGTCAGTGACAAAATCAACAGAAATAAATGGTGTTCCATAATCTACAGTTCCTGGAATGAAGGCACTGTGAAGGTTGAATATAAATATGCAGTGACTGTTTTAAATAAACTCCTACAGCTTATTGTAAAGAAGGGTTTCTTGCCTGTGTAAGTCACAGCATATGAGGTACATGACTTTCACACACCTTGGGACGGCCTAATTTGGGATTACTTCCATATGGACTGCATCATGTGTCATGAGCACCCTGTGAGTCTGGAAATGCCACGCAAGTATAAGAACGCAGCCATCAAGGTCGCTTGGAGCTAGGGTCTGTACAACACATTGTTCACATTGGAGAGCCAGTGTGGTGTAGTGGTTAAGAGCGGTGGACTCGTAATCTGGGGAACCGGGTTTGCGTCTCCGCTCCTCCACATGCAGCTGCTGGGTGACCTTGGGCCAGTCACACTTCTCTGAAGTCTCTCAGCCTCACTCACCTCACAGAGTGTTTGTTGTGGGGGAGGAAGGGAAAGGAGAATGTTAGCCGCTTTGAGACTCCTTAAAGGGAGTGAAAGGCGGGATATCAAATCCAAACTCCTCCTCCTCTTCTTCTTCTTCTTCTTCTTCTTCTTCTTCTTCTCACTAACAAGCAGGGTGATGAGTAATTGAGTTTGAGCAACCTCCAGGGTGGCGCTCGGTGGAGAAAACTCAACTTGGCATGGCGTTTCCTTTAATTGCATCCCTTTAATGAGTAACTTCACCTTTCCCTTCTACCACCGCAGAAAGCAAATTGACTTCTTAGGACCGAGTGACAGTAATGAACATGCAATACTGGTGGCGTTGGGGAGATGTGCCAAGGAATCATACAGGGAGGAGCTAAGATAAGTGTCAGAAGCAGCAGGCCTAATTTTTTGATGTTCACTTAAGGAGTTCTTAAAGGAGAGCCTTACTGGGAAGCCTGGGGGGGGGGAGGGGTGATGGTAGGAAGAAGTTAGATTAGAAGCCCATTGATGCTCTTCATACAAAGCAGGAGCAGCAACATCCAGACATCTTAGGCAAGCAGTGAGAGTTAGAAAAACTGAATCAGTACAACATTTAATGTACAATCCACCCAAAGCATCTATTTCTGGGAGCCAGTGTAGAATAGTGGTTAGAGTGCTGGACTAGGAACTCGAAGATCAGGGTTTGAATCCCCACTCAGCCTTGAGGCCCACAGAGTGACTTTGAGCCAGTCCCTGTCTCTCACTTGAACGTCCCTCACAGAGTTGTTGCGATGATAAAATGGAAAGAGGGAGAAGGGTGTGCGCCACCTTGAGTTCTTTGGGCAAATGGTGGGATATAAATTTAATAATAAAATCAGGACATTAAGCATCCACTTAAAGCTAACACAGCAGTTTGACTTCACCCCCAGAGATGCATTCCATCGTCTCTCAAGACAGACGGATGCCAACCAAAGCTTTGCAATTAAATCGATGGGGCCTGTGAGGGTTTTACAATGGGTGGAGCGTACTAGAGATGGGCCCAGAGCCTTAAGCTCACTTGGAAATGAATTTGGCCACCTCGCAGCACACAATTTCTTTCTTTCTTTCTTTTTTTTAAAAAAAAATTATTAGGAATTTCAATTTATCAAACATACATCATCTCCCCCCCCCCAAAAGGAACGCCTCAAAGGGTTGAAAAGAATGCCTGAAGGGCCTAACAAATCCTCTTACTTCCTTGCTGCTCTGTCTCCACCCCAAGAGACAGAGAGAAATCACACTGGGGACCAGGATGTGGTAGTAGAGACAGCTCCTTCAAAGAGGAGGCCCTTGTGCCCCTCTCTTCTTCCCCTGAGTATGGGGTTCAAACCCTATGAAAGAACTCAATACAGAGCAAGTGCCTTCCTCATACATATGTTTTTGGACTCCAACTCCCATCAGCCCCAACCAGCATGGCCCAACAGCCAAGGATGATGAGAACTGTAGTCCAACAACAGCTAGAGGGCAGCCATATTGGCTACCCTTCTTCTACCTTAGCCCTAACTAAAAAGTTTGAAGAGCTTGGAAAGGTTTTCAAAGCTGGCTTTTTGTGGGAAGTTTTGGTTCCGGAGACAGCAAAGAACTCTGAAATCGCACAAAGCATTGGCTTCTGACATGCACAAAAGCAGCTGGACTGCCACAAAGCACCCTGTGTCCCACTTTCAGGTTCAGATATCAGATAAGAAAGCAAAAAGTGATATTTAGACTATGTGAACTTAAATGAATCAAATCCAAACAAACGACCGCCACTGCCACCTGGACAGGCTGAGCTTCAAACAACTACTGGCAGTGATATATTTTTTTTAAGTTCTGTGTTTCATCTTTATATTGAGAGAATGAGAGAGCGAGAGAGCTGGACATAACCAGCAATTAATTAAAGTGATGCCAGCATTCAAAGAAAGCGAGAGCTGCTTGTTCACTTTTGAAATCATTCAGATCTGTATAAACTGGATATTAATCCGTCTCTGGAGGACAAGTTCTGTTTTCTAAATAATATGCAAAATGCACAAGCAGTTGAGCTGGTCTGTTAAACCAGCCTTTCCCCAACTTGGTGTTCTGTAGAACAGGTTCCCAATTAGCTAAGTCCTGTGGATCCCTTGTTTTTTCAAAAGCCAAGCCATGAAGCCCCTACTTTTGAAAAGTTTGATATCTCTAAGGTAGTTTCTGTTTTGTGAATGGTGTCACAGACCGCCTGGGTGAGTTATTGGGAACCACTGCTCCTGAAGGTTTGGACTACAACTTCCATAATGCTTCACTGTTGGCCAAGCTGGCGGGGGACACTTCTGAAAAGTGCCAAATTGGGGGAGGTGGCATTAAACAAATTCCATAGATAGAGGCTAAAGCAATGCCTTTCTCAGAACCAGGAAAAGGGGGGGAGGGATCATGATGTAGAGTGCAAGTTTTTGAATTTACTCTTCTTCAGGCTAGATTTAAAACAAACAAAAACAAAGCAGAAATGGGGAACAGGGGAAAAAATTGTGTGTGGGGGGGGAATGTTGCTGGGCAGATAGCCAGAAAAGAAAGTCTTCTCAGCACAGACCCTCCAATTGTCCCTATTTTCCAGGAATGTCCCTGATTTAGAGAAGCCATCCCAGTTTTTGATTTGATCCCAGAATGAATCATAGAATCATAGAATCATAGAGTTGGAAGAGACCACAAGGGCCATCGAGTCCAACCCCCTGCCAAGCAGGAAACACCATCAGAGCACTCCTGACATATGGTTGTCAAGCCTCTGCTTAAAGACCTCCAAAGAAGGAGACTCCACCACACTCCTTGGCAGCAAATTCCACTGTCGAACAGCTCTCACTGTCAGGAAGTTCTTCCTAATGTTTAGGTGGAATCTTCTTTCTTGTAGTTTGGATCCATTGCTCCGTGTCCGCTTCTCTGGAGCAGCAGAAAACAACCTTTCTCCCTCCTCTAGGTGACATCCTTTTATATATTTGAACATGGCTATCATATCACCCCTTAACCTCCTCTTCTCCAGGCTAAACATGCCCAGCTCCCTTAGCCGTTCCTCATAAGGCATCGTTTCCAGGCCTTTGACTATTTTGGTTGCCCTCCTCTGGACATGTTCCAGTTTGTCAGTGTCCTTCTTGAACTGTGGTGCCCAGAACTGGACACAGTACTCCAGGTGAGGTCTGACCAGAGCAGAATACACTGGCACTATTACTTCCCTTGATCTAGATGCTATACTCCTATTGATGCAGCCCAGAATTGCATTGGCTTTTTTAGCTGCCGCGTCACACTGTTGGCTCATGTCAAGTTTGTGGTCAACCAAGACTCCTAGATCCTTTTCACATGTACTGCTCTCAAGCCAGGTGTCACCCATCTTGTATTTGTGCCTCTCATTTTTTTTGCCCAAGTGCAATACTTTACATTTCTCCCTGTTAAAATTCATCTTCTTTGTTTTGGCCCAGTTCTCTAATCTGTCAAGGTCGTTTTGAAGTGTGATCCTGTCCTCTGGGGTATTAGCCACTCCTCCCAGTTTGGTGTCATCTGCAAATTTGATCAGGATGCCCTTGAGTCCATCATCCAAGTCGTTGATAAAGATGTTGAATAAGACCAGGCCCAAGACAGAACCACTAGTCACTCTTCTCCAGGTTGAAAAGGAACCATTGATGAGCACCCTTTGGGTTCAGTCAGACAGCCAGTTATAAATCCACTGAGTGTTAGCATAGTCAAGACCGCATTTTACCAGCTTCTTTACAAGAATATCATGGGGCACCTTGTCAAATGCCTTGCTGAAATCAAGGTAGGCTACATCCACTACGTTCCCTTCATCTACCAGGCTTGTAATTCTGTCAAAAAACGAGATCAGGTTAGTCTGACATGACTAATTTTTCAGAAATCCATGCTGACTATTGGTGATCACAGCATTCCTTTCTAGGTGCTCACAGACTGTTTGCTTAATGATCTGCTCCAGAATCTTCCCTGGTATTGATGTCAGACTGAATGGGCGGTAATTATTTGGGTCCTCTCTTTTCCCCTTTTTGAAAATAGGGACAACATTTGCCCTCCTCCAGTCTGCCGGGACTTCGCCTGTTCTCCAGGAATTCTCAAAGATGACTGCCAGTGGTTCTGAGATCACATCTGCCAGTTCTTTTAATACTCTTGGATGCAGTTCATCTGGCCCTGGAGACTTGAATACATCTAAACTAGCCAAGTATTCTTGTACTATCTCCTTAGTTATTCTGGGCTGTGTTTCCTCTGCTGAATCATTTGCTCCAAATTCTTCAGGTCGGGCATTGTTTTCTTTATCGGAGAAGACTGAGGCAAAGAAGGCATTGAGGAAAAACAAAACAAATTCCTTCCAGTAGCACCTTAAAGACCAACTAAGTCAGTTCTTGGTATGAGCTTTCGTGTGCATGCACACTTCTTCAGATACCATGCACACGAAAGCTCATACCAAGAACTGACTTAGTTGGTCTTTAAGGTGCTACTGGAAGGAATTTGTTTTGTTTTGACTATGGCAGACCAACACGGCTACCTATCTGTAACTAAGGCATTGAAGAGTTCAGCCCTTTCTGTGTCCCCTGTTTGCATTTCACCATCTTCTCCTCTGAGTGACCCCACTGTTTCCTTGTTCTTCCTTTTGCTACGAACATACCCATAAAAGCCTTTTTTGTTGCTTTTAACCTCTCTAGCAAGCCTGAGTTCATTCTGTGCTTTAGCTTTTCTGACTTTGTGTCTACACGTGCTGGCTATTTGTTTGAATTCCTCTTTGGTGGTTTCCCCCTTTTCCATTTTTTGTACACATCCTTTTTTAATCTTAACTCAGTTAAAAGTTCTTTAGATAGCCACCCTGGCTTCTTTAGGCACCTTCCATGTTTCCGTCTCATTGGTATTGCCTGAAGATGTGCTTTTACTATCTCCCTCTTAACAAACTCCCAGCCATCATGAACTCCCTTTCCTTTTAGTATTACTGTCTATGGGATCTCACCCAGCACTTCCTTACGTTTTATGAAGTTGGCTTTCTTAAAGTCAAGAAATTGAGTCCTAGTATGCTTGGCTGCTCCTTTCCGCTGTATAGTAAACTTCAGAAGAGCATGATCACTCACGCCTAATGATCCTTCCACTTCTACCCCACTAACCAGGTCATCAACATTGGTTAGGACCAGATCTAAAATGGCTGTTCCTCTTGTTGCTTCTTCCACTTTCTGGACAATGAAGTTGTCTGCAAGGTCAGTGAGGAATCTGTTTGATCTTATGCTCTTGGCTGAGTTTGACATCCAACAAATATCCGGGTAATTGAAGTCCCCCATTACTTATCTCCCTTCCTTTTGCATGCTTGGCCATCTGTTCCAGGAAGGCATCATCTATGTCCTCCGTTTGGCTTGGGGATCTATAGTAAACTCCCACAATGAGGTCCCTGTTATTCTTCTCTTCCTTAATTTTGACCCAAATGCTCTCACTTTGGCTTTGAGGTTCTAAATCTTGGATCTCTTCACAGGTATACACATCCCTGACATATAACGCCACTCCTCCTCCTTTCTTGTCTGGTCTGTTTCTCTGAAATAGATTGTATCCCTCCATTATTACATTCCAATCGTGGGACTTATCCCACCAGGTTTCAGTGATGCCTATTATGTCATATTTAGTTTGCTGTACCAAGAGCTCAAGCTCATCTTGTTTATTTCCCATGCTTTGCACATTAGTGTACAGACATTGAAGTCCATTAATCATTCCCCCGTGTCTCTTATTTAAGGATTTTTTCCTCCCACCACTAGGTCTGCATGCTGAATGTCCCACTTTTCCTCAGAATGTCCCTATTTTCACTGGAGAAATGTTGGAGGCTATGGAATTATCCGACCCCCAAGCCGTCTGAAGGCAACCCTGTATAGGGAAGCTTTCTAAATGTTTAATGTTTTAGTATGTTTTTATATATGTTAGAAGCTTCCCAGAGAGGCTTGGGCAACCCAGTAAAATGTGTGGGGTATAAATAGTAAAATTTTAATTATGGACTGGGGAGGCCTTATTTTCATGTTGGACGGTATGTCAACAGTGGCTTCTCATTTATGGAATGCCTCCTCCAGAGAGGCCACATCCACATCATACATCAAAAGCACCACTTTCATGACTTCACCCAAAGCATCCTGGGAACTGTAGCTTGTTAAGGTTGCTGGGAGTTGTCCAGAGACCTCTATTCCTTTCACAGAGAGACAATTTCCAGAGTTCCTTGGGAAGAAAGGCTGATTCCTGTGAACTGTCGCTCTGTCCTGGGAAATGGGGTCTCTGGACAACTCTCAGCTTCCCAGCATACTTTGGGGGAGCCATGGCTGTTAAAGTGGTATAACAGTGATTTAAATGTGGCCTAGGTACTTATTTCTGTGTCAAGCAAAGGCCTTTTGACTCCCATAGGACTTTTAATCTGATCTGTTGCATCTGTTTTACTCCGTGGATATTTTAGGCTCTGAATTTAAGTTGATACCATTTTTGTTTTCACCCTGTTTTATATTGATTTTTTAAAAGCTGCTTTTAAGAATTGTATTTTGCATTCTCTTGTTTTTATTATTTTTATCGAATGCTGTACATCACTCAGAGAACATTAGGTGTTGAGTGAGTAATACATACAGTACAGTAAATAAGTAAACAATAAATGGAAGCCCTCGTCAGCAGTTTATAACAATCTTAAGGGGGGCGTGTTTTGCAGACTTAAATAGGTTAGACTGTGCCGGGTGCAATAAATAACAGAATGCAGCAATGCATGTTGGGACAAAGGTTGCCTCCAGACTATCAGTGTTATGTGAGAGAGATTCAAGTGCATACCAGAAATTTTGGTTTGCAGAGTTAAAGTGGATTAAATTGCTGTTGTGCAATAAATTCACACACACACACAAAGATTTTCTGCAGTTAGGAAGGTGGTGGAGAAATTGCACTATAAAGTGTGGGATACACAATTAATTAATGGGAAGATGTAGAACCACTGTAGAAGCAAATCAGGATGAATGCAGGATGATGTCTGCTCATTGCTGTATGACTGTGCCACAAACAATTCAGAGCAAATACAGTGGAACCTCGGTTGTCGAACGTAATCCGTTCCAGAAGACCGTTCAACTTCTGAAACGTTCAACAACCAAGGCACAATGGGCAGTCAGAAAGTTCCATTGAGAAAAATGGAGAAACGCACCTCGGAAGCCGTTCGACTTCCAAGGTGCATTCGAAAATGGAAGCATTCACTTTTGGCTTGTCAGCATTTGAAAGCCAAAACGTTCAACTTCCGAAGCGTTCTACAAGCAAGGTTCCACCGTACTCTATAAAGACTGGGCATATAGACTTCAACTTAAGATCTGTGCAAGCAAATTTGGATAAATACAGTAGTAGCTCTGGTTACAAACTTAATTTGTTCCGGAGGTCTGTTCTTAACCTGAAACTGTTCTTAACCTGAAGAACCACTTTAGCTAATGGGGCCTGCCACTGCCGCGCAATTTCTGTTCTCATCCTGAGGTAAAGTTCTTAACCCGAGGTACTACTTCCAGGTTAGCGGAGTCTGTAACCCAAAGTGTTTGTAACCTGAGGTGTTTGTAACCTGAGGTACCACTGTACTCAATAAATAGGTCATCCAGAGGAGTCGAAACAAGTAATGGCCACTTTCTCTTAGTGGACACTGCTTCTTCAACCCAGCATGCTTTGCTGCAGGCATATATCTATATCGTTTCTTCTTCAAATTCTTCCTCAGGAGCCTTGCACACTTCCTTCCCTCCATTCCCTGTTTTGAGCTGCCAAGGCTTTGGAATTCACAGGTTCCAAGGAGCTTGGAAATCCAGTATATCATCCAGAGAGAGAGAGAGAATGTTTCCAGAAGACTTCTCCTAAAGATTATTACCCCAATTTAGGAGTGTGTGTGTGTGTGCCTGTGTGAGTCCTCTTTACATACAAGAGAAATGCCGCCTGGTAAATGAGAAGGGTTCAGAACAGTGGGCGGGCGACTGCCTAGCAGATTTCCACATCATCAGGAGGGAAATAGACTCTTTAAAAGCCAGTTGTGTCTGTGCACAACAATGAAGCTTTATGTCTATATAAACTGACAAGTCAAATTGTACTCCCGAGCCCAATTCCCAGCATCATCACCATTTTGCTGTGATAGCTTGCCTCCTGCCTCTGCTGTCTAATGGCTGTGGCTGCCAAGAAGGGGTAGTCAGTATGATTAAAATAAGCATTAAGAGACTCGCTTGGTAATTAGCTTCTCTCTTGTTCTCCTTTTTCTGTTTCTCTCGCGCACACCCCTTAAGTACAGCTGCGGTCTGGAAGAGGCCAACAGATTACTTAGCACATTGATGATGTACGAAAACTACATGGCATTTAGGGCCACACCCACCATAACTCTTCGTGGGTTCACCTTTGAACTGGAAGGGAAAAGCTGGGGCCCTCCAGAGGTTGTTGGACTCCAACTCCCATCAGCCCCCAGTCAGCATGGCCAGTGGTCAGGGGATGATGGGAGTTGGAGTCCAACAACGTCTTGGTGGCTACAGAAACCCTGACTCTGCCTTCAATAATATATTGTTGCACACCCCCCCCCCCAATCTTTGAGCTGTGCGAGAGAGGCGCTAACCCAGGATTCCTTTTGGGAATGAGGTCCAGTGAAGACTGTGGTGTCTTTAGGATATATGGTTTATTTACACCTGATATACAACCTGAGCATACAATGGAGGGGTTCCAAGCACTGACACTCCAAAAGGATCTTGTTTCTCCCATAGCCACAGCCTTGGATTACCAAACAGATCTCAAACATTGTGCTCTGTCTCTCCGGGTTTCGAATTTGCTGCTTTACTTCTAGGTCACATCATTCCTAATCTCTAACCTCTCTAATCTATTCTCTGGCTTTTAATCCTTTGTCCTCTTAATGTTCCATCACATAGGGGCTCACCTCAACACAGGAGGTTAGCCTGGTTTAATTGGCTATTAACACTTGCCGGATCCTGGGAATAGAGAGACCTGCTAGCCAGTTTAACAACCCAAGCCTTGATTAAACTCTAACACTTGCTGGATCCAGGGATTGTGGAAGTCTGGCACCCACAAAGTCCAGCATCCTGTTTCTAACGCTGCCCAACTGGATGCTTCTGGGTGGCCAAAAAACAAAACAAGAGGTATGAAGGCAGTGGGGGACAGTACCCATTGGGACTGGGGTGGGTGGGTACGGAAGACAGGGAGACCAACAATCAATGATAAGCAGAGCTCAGTTTCCTCCATGCTGAACTCTACAAGGACAACTCTTTCAACAGCGGGTGCCAGGAGCAGGTCAGCAATAACTCACACAGCTTCAATGAAGTTAGCTCTTTATTTTTTTAAAAAACAACAAGACAGCTCAGGAGGCAAGGTTTAGAGAGCACAGCAACTCTTCCCAGTAGAACTTGTCCCTAAGAGGGGACTGAAGGTCCTTAACTTCCCACAGCTCTCTAAGGCTCCTCCTCCCCCAGTTCCTTCCTAAGCAATCTGAGGCTCCTTTGTCTTGCCTGCCTTTGCTCCACCCTCTTCATACCTCTTTGGGTTCTGGGAGATCGAGGGGATGGGGGAGAGGGCTGCTGGTCACAGCAGGACAGGGAGGCAGCCTGGCTTCTTCACCAGCCTGAGTCATCTCTACCTCTTGGCTTCCCTCCTCTCCAGCCTTCACTTCTGACTGATTCTGGTCTGCTCTATGCCCCAGCACCGCCCTGCTCCTGTTACCTCTTCCTCTTCAGTTTCTGACACCTCCTGTTCTTAGTCTACTCCCTCTTCTCCCTCCAACCACCAATCCCTGGGCTCTGAGCCTTCTTCCCTTGCCCCCCTCCCCAGTGGGTGCCTCCCACCCCTCTTCTGCACCCAGCCAGTCCATGACAAACTCTGTGACTAAGGAGCAGGAATAGGAATAGCACAATAGGCACTGCCCCTCCCTGGACTGGCTGTAAATATGAAGGCAGGCAGGTCGGAGACCGGCTGGGGGCAGAGCAGGGTTTTGTGGGGTGGTTCAACATTTACCCTTCCACTCATATGAAGGCAACTGCCTTTCCATGTGATTTTATCCTGAGCATTTTGCATTCTATAGTAGCATTCTGTCTCTGAGCGTGGCTATCTCATCTTTGGCATGAGTAATGTACCCTGCCCTCCACAAGGACATCCTTCTAGGGATGCTGGCCAAATGGTTGTTAGGACATCCCGTTCACATCAACTGTGAGTTGATTTTACTGCCGCTGGGAGGCTGTGATCAGGTGAAATCAATGAAATGATCCTATATAATGCGGGGGGGGGGAGGGGAGGGGAATATTGTAACAAAAACAGTGTACGCCTTATGCATCTATAGTCAGTGCCCACTGCACCGTGTAATAAATATATTGGGATCGGAAACATTAAAATGATATACCACTGATTTGGTAATGCCAATTTATAACACCAATGCAAATATTAAAAAAAAAATCAAAATAAAAATCAAACAAACTGTAGCTAAAATATCTTTCCCTGATACAGTCAATCCAAACACATTTTGACCAAAAGCAGACCCTCCAAGTGTCCCTATTTTCCAGGGACGTCCCTGATTTAGAGAAGCTGTCCTGGTTTCTGATTTGATCCCAGAATGTCCTACTTTTCCTTAGGATGTCCCTATTTTCACTGGAGAAATGTTGGAGGGTATGGCATTATCCGACCCCCGAACCATCTGAAGCCAATCCTGTATAGGGGAGGTTTTTAAAAAATGTTTGATGTTTTAATATGTTTTTACATATGTTGGAATCCGCCCAGAGTGGCTGGGCAACTCAGGAAGATGTGTGGGGTATAAACAGTAAAATTGTCGCTATGGAATGGGACGTGCCTATTTTCAGCGGAGAAATGTTAGATGGTATGCAAAATGTCATCTTCAGTAGCCACTTATGTACGAATCCATACACACATATGCTCTTTGACATATACACAAATTGCAAATTCAAAAATATTTCGAACCATTAGATTTCACTATTTAAAACAACTTCATAAACCAGAAGTAACAATACCCAGTCGAGATAATTGTCATAATAATAATCTGATGCTACACAGTTGTTTTTCAATAGCCTTTTAAAGGGTGTTGGAAAATCACCTTCGCTGCCCAGGGTTATTTTCCCACCCCACCCCAGCACAACTGTTTAAAGAGAAGCGGACACGGAGCAATGGTTCCAAACTACAAGAAAGAAGATTCCACCTAAACATTAGGAAGAACTTCCTGACAGTGAGAGCTGTTTGACAGTGGAATTTGCTGCCAAGGAGTGTGGTGGAGTCTCCTTCTTTGGAGGTCTTTAAGCAGAGGCTTGACAACCATATGTCAGGAGTGCTCTGATGGTGTTTCCTGCTTGGCACGGGGTTGGACTCGATGGCCCTTGTGGTCTCTTCCAACTCTAGGATTCTATGATTCTATGAAATCATTCTCTTACTCTTAATGCCATTGCTCTCAGCGGCCCTTGGTGATGATGTCATCACCTGCCCAAATGTGGTTGGCTGTGACTTCATCTACTGCTGGCTGCACTGTCAACCAAAGCGCTGCCTTTCATTTTTCGCCTGGAGTAGCAAAGCAAAGCAAATCAGCTCGAGAAGCATAGAGGAAAGCTTTCTATTATTAAATGCTATATGCTTTGCAGTCGCGTGCCTGCCCTTTACACCTCTGGTTTGCCTGCAAAGGTAGAGCTTGCTTGGCATTTTACATACCGTCCTGCCATCTAATTGCCCTCCAGCCCATCTGTCCCTTTGCATTTCCATCAGCGCTTTTGCCACTGCACTGCTCTCCTCGAATCCTTGGCTGGCTGGCTTTGGCTTTGACAGTCTGGCCCAGAGAGTGCTTCTGACAAACCTTTTCCTCCGAAACATGCAAAAAACGGTGGCCCTTAAGTGATTGCTTACACTTATGCTTTCCTCTTTGCGGAGACAAAACGCCTTTGCGCTTTGCTGCAAAGGAGCTGGCTGGCACCCACGACAGGCTTGTTTACTTAGTTTGGCTGGTGGGGCACTTTTGTGTCCTTGACAGCGGTTCATTGGCAAAGAAGTTAGCAACAAGTCACCACTGACCAAAGACAAATTGCTGGTAAAGGGATTAATGCTGGCAGGGTCTTGGGGGGGGGGGGGAGCTCTTTCCCTTTGCCTGTGCTTGAGATTGTTCTGGAGCTCAAGGACTTCTTCGGTAAAATGCTTCTTGAGACAGATGTTGGCTGGAGTTTCCTGAAGCCCAGTCAACCGTTTATATAAATACAAGGAAAGTAACTCGTTGAAATACATGCAGAACAAATTGCCCCGCTTCAGCAGACATAAGGACAGCCTTCTGCATCAGGCCAATGGCTCACCTAGTTCACTATCCTTCTCTCACAGTGGCCAACCAGAAGCAGAATCTGAGCACAAGAGCACTTTTGCCAGCCGCCAGGTCAGCTATTCTGAAAGCTTTGAGCCACTGCTGCCACCACTTGCTGTCTGGAGTTTTTCCACCTGTCCTCATCTTGTCCTGCTTTGCTGCCAGCCTACCCCCCCCCTTTCTCTGCCTCGCTCGCTCGCTCCCCTTTTCTCTCCTCTGTCTCTTTCTGTCTCTCTCTGGCTCCCTCCTCCACTTCCTCATTTATTTTTTATAATAATAATAATAATAATAATAATAATAATAATAATAATTTATTTATACCCCACCCATCTGGCTGGGTTTCCCCAGCCACTCTGGGCGGCTTCCAACAAAGTATTAAAATACAGTAATCTGTTAAACATTAAAAAGCTTCCCTAATTATGGTTTGGTTTTGGTTTTCTACCTGAGAGGTGCTTCTGGGATTTTCTGCTCTAGGTTCAACCACCCCCTTGTCCTCCTCTCCTGCCCCTTTTATTCCCCCGCTTTCCCCCGTCTCCCCCTCGCTCCTGACTCCCCTTCTCTTTCCTCCTCCCCCCGTCAGAGTCTGGCTGACTCCAACCAGGCAGCCCCTGCCCACTCCTCCTGCCCACCCTCTTTTTAAATATTTGCTGATTTTATCTGTGTATTACTGACAATAGAAACCTGCCTCGAATCTGGGAGAGATGCTGCCAGTCAGTGTAGATAATACTGAGCTTAGATGGGCTGAGGGTCTGGTTCAGTATAAGGCAGCTTCCTCCTGCAGCAAATGTCACATGAGCCTCAGAAGTCCTTCCCATTTTCCATTTCCCAGCCCACAGCGGCAGCTTCACATTTGCAAAGTTACAGGACACCGAAGCATAGCATACTGTACTCTGGGTCATGTTTGGCAATTTTTCCCCTCAGAAGAAAATCAATACAAAATAATTAGTTTAACAGAAAAATAATAGGCAGGGAGTCTTTTTTTTTTTTTTTTGCGGGTGGGGGGAATCAGTGGCAATTTAGAAACAGCTGTGACTTATATAGCTGATTCATTTTAATTTCCTGTGATCGGGTCCTTTATAGCTGCTCTCTTACAATTATCTCACCCTCTCAGCTCCAGCAGCTATTACTAATGGCGGCGAGGTCTGAGTTCCCCAATTATTTAATCCATTGGCCCTTTGTACAGTCACTAGTCCAAGCTTTACTAAAAGAAAGGGATTCATGGATTATCTGTTCTCTGAAGTCTCCTTTATCTCTTTTGCTCTGGAAATGGGGGAGGAAGAGAGCACGCTATCTGAAGGGAATGGCTCTTCTCCCTCAAAGACCACCTTCAAATAGGCCTCTCTCTTTTTTTTACACAGTATCTTCAAGCAATCAGCACTGTCTGCTGAACACTCGGTGTTAGCAATGGCCTGCCCACTTAATAGAGGTGGTGCGTCATGGTCCAGGAACCAGATTTGGTGACGGCATTGATGTCATCCTGGGAAATCCTGAGACTAATGGAGACCCTCATTTGTTTCTGTCTCTGGAAGAGGCCTCTAATTAAGCCAGGCCTACAGAAACCTCCATAGAAGATGGAGTGGGGAGGACAGATAAACCCAAGGAACCCAAAACTTCCTCCTCCCATGAGTGACTCTGTAACCAATACCAATAACAAACTTAGTTGGTCTCTAAGGTGCTACTGGAAAGATTTTTTTTATTTTGTTCCGTAACAAGTATCATTTGATATCACTGACTCCTCAGAAACATCCTCAGTCCATCTCCTGAAATATATGAAAGCTTCCTACTTGAGAATTAGGATACGACAGATGCTGGTGGTGGGATTTTTCCTCTGTGTTCAGGGTGGTGTGTATTATGTGGAGACATGGGAGAGAGTCTGTCCTGGTTAGGAAACTGCCTAATACCGAGTCATACAATTGATCAATTTAGTTCAGTATTGTCTACACGGACTGGAAGAGGTTCTCCAGGTTTTCAGAGTGGGGTTTCTCCCAGAGGTGCTATTTTTCAAGAAAAAGGAGTGCTGGAACTCACCATGAATGCCTCCCTCGTTCTCTTATAGCGACAATGGCGCCCACCCGAGAGGTGCCAGAACTGAGCTCTGGAGAGTTCCGGCTGATAAAAAGCCCTGTCTCCCAGCCACACCTGAAGATGCAAGGGTTTGAATCTGGAACCTTCTGCATTTCTAAAGCAGATGCTCTACTCCTGAAATACAGCCTGTCCAAACAATGGTTATGGAATACCTTCTGCTCTGGGGCACCGAGATTGGCTATTTTTCAGCATCAACTTAAAACTTGGCTTCTTGCTCTGACATTTGGGCCATGTTGATGGCAGTTCACAAGCATGTGATATCTTTGTGCTGTTTGCTAGTGCTCAACATTTAAGCTGAATGGCACCCAGTTGAACCGTGGTTGTTTACACAGGAATCTGGGACATGTTGAGCTTTGCTCATAAGTAGACAATTTTCTGTTTGCTGGTGCTGGGTATTTAAAATTGGATGCTGGACATGTATATTATGGGTTGTTATGTTTTATAACTTTAGGTGTTCCCGGCTTCTTTTGTTATTGTAGCCTTTGCTGAGATGATCTCGCACAGGTTAGAAAGATTTCATTAGATGAATATAAAGAATGTAGCACATGCCTGTGCAGAATGATGGCAGTTGGGTGCAAATAAGGAGCATGGCAGAAGGCACATTACTGCTATGCTTCCAGTAAGGCTTCTCACGGATCCTGCTGCCACAGCACAGCAAGATGATGCTCATGGCCCACTGAGAAGCTGATGGGCGCTCTCTCCGAAAGTAGAATCCATCTCCAAAGTGCATTAAAATACCGGATACTGTTATGACACCAATATATTCCAAAGTACCAGGATATGAAGTTCCCAATACATTACCAATTCAGGCAGTGGCAAAATACTGTGCGAAAGGATCATCTCACCGTATTTACAGCTTAGGCCTGCAAGAGCTCACAAAGCATCTCATCAAAAAGGCACATTTCCAGCTGATTCCATTTTCAGATTCAGACAGCACACATAATTTGGATACAGCTCAGAGAAGCAGATGAGCTTTTGAACCCTTTTCTGCGCCAAACACCTCCGTCTGAAAATATAAGGTTTCTGCTTCCTTTCATGTGCACATGAGCTGCGGAAGGGGCCGTCGGATGAATATGTATATCTATGCCCTGTTTTTTTTTTTTAAAAAAAAATATTTTAAAAAATGAGGCATGGCAAAGAATGGAAGAAGAGAGAGATTTACAGAGGGCTTCTAGGCAGTAATAGCCTCAGAAAGGAAGCACGGCTGCACAATCAGGTGAAAAATTCTTCAGATCCACTGGGAGAATCCACAGGCATTGGAGAGAAACAACTTCCACTTATAGCACTTATACAGTAACCCTAAGATGACCTGAGTCAACTGCAGTAACGGGAAATATGTGTTTTGGGAACGCTCCCCAGAGCACAGGATCCAAAACCACAAAAATCAGCTGTTGGGTTGTTGTTTTAAACATACGAATGGAAGTACTGAGTATTAATGAATAGAAATGATAATAACATGGAAATGAATCACACTCAAGCAGAAACAGGATTCTCATGGAAATGGTTTGACACAATTGAGATGATAAAGCTAAAGCAAGCAGGCAAGTTCCCTAAAGTGAAAGATGTAGAGCTGAGCCATAATTACTCTGGAGACGTGGGTTGCTGTGGTTTGCTGAGAAAATGTCTGAGATTTTTCTTTTTTTTCCTTGGTAAAAAGAAAAAAAAAAGAGGCCAGAATTTTCTCCAGATATTCTCCACCATTTATCTGCAGCAAACACCTCCACTCCGTCCCACATAACCCATCTCCTCTGCCCTCTGCTGTCCTGGAATGACACTCAGCCCAGGATGTTGTGAAGAATGCAAAATGGCAGCCAGGCTGCCAGCACAGTCCCTGATTCTCACATATGTAGCAACAACAGCATCAACTTAAGAAAGAAACTGCTACTGCCCCTACCAACAAGGAATCCTATCGCTGAGAAACTGTTGGGAGGAATTCAGTGAAATAGTCCTCCCCACCGCCTATTTCTTTGCTCACAAATATGGTGGAGACTTCCAAGAGGCCCATTTGCACATGGCCCTGGATGTAACTACCACACAGAATTCTGGATTGAGGTGAGAACAGCTTACATCATTGTGGAACAGATTTATTTGGATCCCACAGGCATCTAGCTTTCTTTTAAATTTATGTATGCATGCCTTCCCATAGAAATCGATTTCTAAACTTTGTCTCTCTCTCTTTTTTAACACAAACTTTATATAAGATCTCTGGGTTGTATCCAACTGGTTTCCCTCTGCCCAAGGAAGGCTCTTTAATCCAGCATAAGTTTCCAGAAGGAGGAAGGAAGCCAGTTTTTATGTGATTCTCCCTTTGCTCTGCACTCCTTGATCAAAGTCTGCCCCAGGAGGTCGGGAGACCCTTTCGAATACTGTGGTTGTGTACACACTAGACTTATAAAGCACATTTGAAGCGCCTTGTTTCCCTCAAAGAATTCTGGTTACTGCAGTTTGTTAAGAGTTACTGGGATTTGTAACTCTGTGAGGGGTAAAGTGCCCGGAATTCTTTGAGGGAAAGAATTCATTTCAAATGTGCTTGAAAGGTATAGTGTGCTCACAGCCTCTTGAAAAATTCAAAGTCCAGGCTGTTGGAGAAAGGGGGGAATCACAAAAATCACCTTCTTCTTCCTTTTCTTCACAGAAGTCTTGACTAAAGAGCCTTTCACGAGGAAAGACACACAATTGGATATATCCTTCTGTTCAGAATGATATGAAATGTGGAGTCGAGTTTCTTTCTTTAAAAAAAAATTAAAAAGATGCAATATCCCTTTCAGAGAGAAACCAACAAGAGGGCCCAGATGCAAGGTCCGCTGTAGAAGTTGAACAAAGATCTCACTCGAGTGAGTTTATGGAACACCATATGAAAACAATGCATGGTGACTTAAAATGGGCTAGTTAAGCATTCACTGTATATCCCCCTTTGTTTAACATCGTCAACAGTAACAAACGTATTGACTATGTCTTAAAGAAGTCTTCCCAATGTGATACCATCCTTTCTTGGCTCCAAGTGATTTGAGAAACAGCTTGTGGGCATATTTGCATGTCTTCAGTGAAGGTTCAGTAGTCTTAGTACTGATAGTCTACAAATCTCTGTATTTTTTTACAAAGCCGTAACATTATGAAAGCCAAGATTCAGTAGTAACTAGAAACTGTTCAGGTATTCAGAACCCATTGGGGGAGGCTGAAATGAAAGAATCTGCATTCCTGTTTCCCTCCCCCAGTCTTTGCTGCTTCCAAAGGCGGGTCGGCTTAAGAGCTAGCGATGTGTGACAGTCAAAGCTCAAGCAAGCTATGTTACCGGCAGCTGAAATTTTCGGAGTGTTTGGAAATCAGCTTATGAATGCGCTTCTGTTCACCAGTTCAGCTTGACTGAAATCGAAGCCGGAAAGCTGCTAAGTCTTATGCCCAGCCACTTCCTCCATCCCCCCAAAATTGAAAATGATTCCTAATAGGTATTCCTGTGCTGCCAAAATGATTTAGCATAATGCACTGAATGAGATCGCTAAGTCAAAATATCTTTCCCTAAGTGATTTTCTTGCTGTGTCTCTGAATGTCAGAAGGGAAGAGGAGGACGTCGCATGCTGAATACCATTGCCGGTTTAAAAGTTTTACACTGAATAATTCATACTTGGAAAGAGATGAGCTTTTCTTCCATGTATAATGCGAGAAAGCTCAGCAATAGTAATGACATTCGGCCTTGGGTTTGTACTTGGCCTTCTTTGATGCCGTGATCCATTCTGAACGCAAAATCGTCATGGTGTTTGCGTTCCTCCCGATAGTTTGTGTAGACCAGGATTGATCCGTTTCAATATCCTTGGAAGAAACATTTATTTGTTCAGATACTCAGCCAGGCATTCTGATATGCAATGTGAATCCTTCGTGGGTAGCTGGCTTGATAATAAAGGAGTAATTGCCAAACAGGAGAAACTTCATAGGTAGGAAACATTTGAGATATAAGGTCAGCCATGGCACATGTGTGGGTGTATGGGTCAGATTGTGAAGCTGAGGCTCCAATACTTTGGCCACCTCATGAGAAGAAAAGACTCCCTGGAAAAGACCCTGATGTTGGGAAAGATGGAGGGCACAAGGAGAAGGGGACGACAGAGGATGAGATGGTTGGATAGTGTTCTCGAAGCTACTAGCATGAGTTTGACCAAATTGCGGGAGGCAGTGGAAGACAGAAGTGCCTGGCATGCTCTGGTCCATGGAGTCATGAAGAGTCGGACACGACTAAACGACTAAACAACAACAACAATGGGTCGGTTGAAGGTCCTCTCTTAAGGAAAGAGTAAGGTCAGCAGCCATCTTTTGCCTTTCTAAAATGTGCATGAATTAGCAATGGGGCACAGTTCATATGAAATCTTGCGAGCAAAAAGTTGCACCGTAGACTGTGACTACAGTTCAGTTATCTACAGATGGTCATCCCTAATTTTAGATCCATAGTCACCTAAGTGTGAAATGATTATGCAGGGACAATTATTTCTAGGACTTAAAGTGCAAAGCCCATCTGACCCTCTTAGATCTCATAGCCAAATCAGATTAACTGCACAATAGGGAAAATCACATTTAGGAAAAAATGAAGACTGCTTCCACCACAGTCTCACGCCGCACAACAAAACACGGGGGCTGGAGCAAACTAGAATTTAAAATGTACAGGCTGGAGAGTTTTCAGGAAACAGCTTTATGAAAATCCTCTCTTTTTCACCCCACCCCCCAAATTCAACACAACGGATCAACTTTGCATCCCCCTTTGTGCTTCAGACTTAGCAACAAGCATCCATTTCAACATGTAGACCACTGGGTTGCAACCAGACACCTCTGAAAATCAATAGCCCAACCACCTCCATGTTTTGTAATGAAAATATGGTACATTCAAAAATTGCACTGGTAGGGACCTTTCACATTCAGTTAAGGCCACAACAACCACTTTAATATTCAAATGGTAATATTCAAATATTTAAGCTCAGACATACCTCATGATAGATGTCATCATTTCTGCTGAAGTCTCCAGCCTTCCTTGGAAGCACGTGAACATGAACATGCTGCAAAAATTGAAACAAAATCAAACACACAAATGAATGTTGATCATCAGCTTCTGGTCGAAACAGACAGATATATTCCAAGATGTTTTCACTGTGATTCCTTTATTAAACAGTGACTCCCATGGCATTCAGTTTTTTCCTGTAGAAAGCAGTGAACCTGTTCTTTAACTCCTTGCAAGAAGTCCTCAGGGGGGAGAAAAGAGAAGAATCAGAAAGGAGAGAGAAACTCCATAGTACATGTGAGAAAGTTGAGAAGCTCTGTGGAATTATTAGGATATGTCAATCTAACTTTCACATCTATTTGAAATGACAGGATATCACACAACTGACTGTCAAGTCTTTGAGAGTGACAAGTGTAACCCATTTCTCAACCTGGATGTCTACAAACATATTTAAGGAAGGAGGACAGCATATATAATACAGGGTGGACTAGAGCTTAAGAAGGCTCTAAGAACTTAAGAATAGATGGGCCCTTCCAAACCTGGTGCACTTCAGCTGGTGAAGACTACAGTGCCCATCAGCACTCAGCCAGCATGCAGTCCAAAATTGCTGGAGGGCCCCAGGGTAAAAGCTGAAATAAGCAACAATCTACCCCATTCGGCACAGTTTCCAATAGCAGCCAGCCAAAATCTCTGGGAATTCATAAGTAGGGAGACGAAGACTTCCTCTATTTGCCCTCAACATCTGAAATTCAGTAGGGGTGACCATTCTGGTCTTCCTGCACATTTGGAAGAAGTGCATCTGTGCATGTGTGTGTGCAACTCCTGAAAAATGTGCTGCAAGACAGATGTTTGAGGCAACGGGGAGAATATTTAGGTGAGTGAGTTAGCAGAACTTTCATTCAACTATTTTTATATACAAAATTGTTTTATGAAACTGCAGAGTGGGCTTATCCATAGGTTTGGAGTATGTTGTCAGCAATATGTTGGTGACACTTAGCTCTGCTTCTCCTTTACATCTGCAAGTGAGGCGGTGGATGTGCTGGAACGTTGTCTTGCCTTGGTAATGGACTGGATAAGAGCCAAGAAACTGAGGCTTGATGAAGATAAGACTGAGGTACTGTTTGTGGATGGCTCCCTAGATAGGATGGATGGGAGGTTGACTGCTCTTGATGGGGTTGCATAGCCTGGGGGTACTTCTCGTTCCTTTGCTGTTGCTTGTGGCTCAGGTGGCTTCAGTGGTGCTGAGTGCCTCCTGTCAGCTTTGGCTGGTGGCCCAGCTGTGCCCCTATCTGGAGTTGGATAACCTAACTTTTGCCATCTGTGCTCTGGTAACCTCTAGGTTAGATTACTGCTATGTGTAACACGTGAGGCAACCTCTGAAGATGGTTCAGAGACTTCAGCAGCAGAATTCAGCAGCATTCAGCAGCCAGGTTACTCACTGAGGCAAGATGGTGAACATACTTAAAAAACTGTCACAAGAAAATAGATCACTCCTGAACAGCAAAATAACACGACAAGAGATCGAACAAGCCATTCAGAACATGAAACTGGGCAAATCTCCAGGGCCAGATGGTCTGACCTCTAAGTATTATAAGACATTAAGAGACTATTTGATACAACCATTGATGGAGGTCAGTAATGAAATTATGGAGGGAAAGAAGGCGCCGGAATCGTGGAAGGAAGCTTTTATCACATTGATACCAAAATCAGAAACTGAAAAGACACAACTCAAGAACTATCGTCCTATCTCCCTTTTAAATGTGGATTACAAAATATTTGCTGACGTTTTGGCAAGCAGACTTAAAAGAGTTTTAAATGAAGTAATTCATAAAGATCAGGCAGGCTTTCTCCCAGGTAGACACATGTTTGCTAACACAAGGAACATTATTGACATTTTAGAACTTTTGCAAACAGACATAAATACAAAAGCAGTGTTAATTTTTATAGACGCGGAGAAGGCCTTTGATAATATCTCTTGGAAATTTATGAAGGGAAATCTAAAAGAAATGGGAGTGGGACGGGGTTTTGAGAATGGAATTGATGCAATATATTCAGAACAAAAGGCTTTGCCCTGCCAGACTTAAAGCTGTACTATGAAGCCGCAGCTTTCTGCTGGCTAAAAGACTGGCTACTTCTCGAAGACACTGATGTATTGGATCTAGAAGGTTTTAACAATGCTTTTGTTGGCACGCATACCTATGGTATGACAAAGTTAAGATCAATAAGGCCTTTAAAAACCATATTGTCAGGAAAGCAGTATTCAACGTCTGGACAAAATACAAAGACTTATTGGAAAATAAAACTCCGAGGTGGCTTTCCCCTCTGGAAGCTAAGGCCCGAAAAAGACCCAATATGGAGGCCAAATGGCCAAAATATTGGGAAATATTAGAAAAAGATGGAGACAATTGGAAATTGCAGAGTTTGGAGAAAATGAAGGATAAAGTGTGAGATTGGTTACATTACGCTCAGATTAAAGAAGTCTTTAAAAATGATAAAAAGTTAGGGTTCCAGGTGGAGAAATCGAAGTTGGAAACAGAATTGTTAGAACCAAAGACTAAGGTATTATCAAGAATGTATAACTTGCTGTTAAAATGGAACACACAAGACGAAATGGTTAAATCGGCTATGATAAAGTGGGCACAGGACATTGGGCATAACATTATGTTTGAGGACTGGGAAAGGTTGTGGACCAATGGGCTGAACTTCACTGCATGTAATGCTTTGAAGGAAAATGTAATGAAAATGATATACAGATGGTACATGACCCCAGTTAAACTTGCCAAAATATACCATTTGTCTGATAATAAATGTTGGAAATGTAAAGAAAATGAAGGAACATTCTTTCACCTCTGGTGGACTTGCCCTAAAGTGAAGGCCTTCTGGGAAATGATATATAATGAGTTGAAAAAGGTATTTAAGTATACCTTCACTAAGAAACCAGAAGCCTTCCTCCTGGGTATTGTCGGCCAGAAGGTGTTAAAGAAGGACCGAACATTTTTTATGTATGCAACAACGGCAGCAAGGATACTCATCGCTAAGAACTGGAAAACTCAAGATCTACCCACACTGGAAGAGTGGCAGATGCAGCTGATGGACTATATGCAATTGGCGGAGATGACTGGCAGAATCCGAGACCTGGGAGAAGAAAGGATTGAAGAAGATTGGAAGAAATTTAAGATTTATTTACAAAAATATTGTAATTTGGTTGAATGTTAAGAAGGATGCTTGATCATAAAATAATTGGCCACCACTAAATTAGACTGGAATTTGATGATAAGTGAGATTAAGGAAAACATAAACCTTCTGGAGAATTGTTAGATTATATTTAAATGAGTGGAAATAAGATTGTAAACAAGATGATAATTTGCTTGAAAAAAATTTTCAACGATGTAAGTGGGAGCAGGAGACGTGAGGAAGTCCAAAGAAGTTATGAGATTTTGTTATGATATAACTAATGTTGTTTATTATTTGTGCATTTCTTTTATAAAAAAAAAACTTAATAAATATTTATTAAAAAAAAAGAAAGATGGTGAACATATTACGCCAATCTTGGCCCAACCGCACTGGCTGCTAATTAGTTTAAATTAGTTTAATTTAAAGTGCTGGTTTTGACCTATAAAGCTTTAAACGGTTCAGGACCGCAATACCTCAAGCACCACCTGTATTCATATGAATCTACTTGGACCCTGAGATCATTCTCTGAGGCCCTCCTCCATGAGCGATCTGGAGGGTGGCAGCACCAGAACAGGCCTTTTCTGGAGCGGCTCACTGAATGTTCTCCCCATACATGCCTCTTCAAAAACCTATCTCAGTTAGCGGGCCTTGGGCTGATTTACATTTTATGGCCTTTAAAATAAGTTTGGGGGGGTTGTTGATTTGTTTTTGTGTTGTTGTGTATTTTGTGTTTTCATTTTGTATTTTTATGTTTGGATTTGAAGAATTTCGATTTGATATCCCGCTTTATCACTCCCCTTAAGGCGGCTAACATCCCACTTTATCACTCCCCTCAAAGCGGCTAACATTCTCCTTTCCCTTCCTCCCCCACAACAAACACTCTGTGAGGTGAGTGGGGCTGAGAGACTTCAGAGAAGTGTGACCAGCCCAAGGTCACCCAGCAGCTGCATGTGGAGGAGCAGAGACGCAAACCCGGTTCACCAGATTACGAGTCTACCACTCTTAACCACTACACCACACTGGCTCTACACTACACCAAACTGTTGCAACCCTCCCCTTGATATTCAGATGAAAGGTGGCATACAAAATAAATAAATTGCTCCACAGTGTCTTACAGGAAGTGATTCATAAATAGGACAAAATAAAGGGAACTGAAATACAGTACATGTAATTAAATAGTCTTGTGCCACCTCCAAGACTAACAAATTCTTTACGGCATAAGTTTTGGGTGACTATAGTCCACTTCATCAGAAGGAATTTAAAGCTAGAATAGCACCGAGTGCTCTAAACAACACTCCTGGCTCTTTCAAGATACCTTACAAGCCGAGGACCCAACAATTTATTATTTTTCCCCTTTATTGTTGCTGTCCATAGTTTCTGGTGGGAGCTAAGACACTCTCCTCTCCTTCCTTTTCAGTTAAAAATGGTTCTTTTGAGTAATACATCAGAGATAGTGTTCTGATAGTGTATTATACTAATATATCACGAGCGCGATAGTGCTCTTATGAGGTATTAGTGCAATACATCATCCCAGCATCATTGCCCTGATGATATATTGCTCAAAACCACAACGCAAGCTTAAAAACACTCTTTGGTACCACTGGGCCCTCATCTGCACACTTACTAGGAAATTAAGGGTTTCTTGAAGAAAAATAGACGATACAAAGATGGTATGAAAGTGCCAGCAGAACTGGAAATTTCCAAGGGAACCTTCAGTGGCTAACTTGTGGTGCTCTTCGGATGTCACTGAACTGTAACTCCCATAAGCCTCTGTTAGCATGGCAAATGGCCAAGGATAATGGAAGCTGTAGTTCAGTGACACATGGAGAGCCACAAGGCTCACTCTGCAATTTGCCCTGTTCATAGCAAAATGGTGCGTTTTCTTCTGGTAGTTAGGCTGCCACACTGCACAGTGTTTAAGTGGCAGCCATGCTGTTGAAGTTAAAGGGATTCAAGTACCTTAACTGCATGCAGGAACGCAACGTTAGTCACACGTGAAACTCCCAAGAGGAAATTTGAGCTCCATTTCACATTCCTTGGCCCGAGGTAACTTTCCAAGATCATCTTGTCGGCCATTTTAAATTTGATGCCACGTTCAACACTTTGTCAACTGTTTAACTCAAGATCCTGGGCAATTTCTGAGGATGTGTTTCCACTCATATAGCAATATGGATTTACTCATGCCTCATTATCACAGGCGGCATATTCCTCTCTCAGATGTTTGGCATCTAGCCTTCAACCTGAAAGTTGTACTCAATGAAGTCGGCATGTTAGCACAATGGACTCTACCTGCACAATGGGACTTTACCTTTCCCTGCAACCCTGGGGGGGTTGAGGGAATCCCCCAGGACCAATTTGAGAGGGCACAGGTGGTGCACAGAGCGAGGAGAAGGAGAGGAAACCCTGTTCTGCAGGCAGAAATCTATGTGCTAACAAAATGACTTTGTTGGATACGGCTCCTATGTAACTCATATTCTCCGTAGTTTGCACCTGATCCCCTTCCCTGCCCCATTTTTAGACAAACTAGAGAGAAGCCCTATTTCCTTCCTGTATTGTGATGGATAGGTTGAGTGGACCTCAATGGACCTTCCTCTCTAGTACATGAAGCTGTAGTGAATCCTGCTTCCAAATCCATATTCCTCACAAGGAAACATGCAACATTGCTTGGAGTGTCTGACACATCTACCGCCAACTATTCTGATGGTATAAACTATGAAAACTGAGAAGGTTCACTGTAAAAAGTTCAACTTGTCTAAAAAAGAGAGAGGAGCTAATTCCAGTTCATGTTCCTCTCTTCACATTCAGCTGACAATTTTATTTATTTATTTATTTACATACTTACTTACATAAAATTTATATATCATGGGTTTCAATTTGAGTTCATCTAAACTATCTTCAGAAAAATTTTGTTCAGCATTCAGAATGTTACAAGCTGCTGTGCTAAACCATAAAATGCTCTTTATAAAATCTTCCTGTTGTCTTTTATTATAAGTATAAACATGTATTTTTATTGAAATTTGAATTAAGCTCCTGCCCCCCCCCCCAAAAAAACAACAACAACAACAAATAATGCCCTGTATAGTATTTTGGCCTTTCACCTAAAGAACAGAATAATTAGACAAAATAGAATCTCCAGAATAAATTTAGCAAATATTGATTTAACTTGCCTAATTTATGCAAGAAGAATCATATTTTCTCTTTGCAGTAATTGTATTGCAACACCACATCTGGGGAATGTTTTGTGTGCACATGTGTATTTTAAAAATGCACGCTAGCACACACATGCATGCGTGTGCACGCACGCACGCACATGCACGCACACACACACACACACACACACACACACACAATGCCTGATCCAGCCTATACAGCCATCAACAAAAACACTGCAAAAAGCCTTAGGCTTAACCTTATGGAAATAAGAGGCATGAAATATACTAATTTATGCAGCAGGTAATAATAACATTTTGTTGGCTCAAGATGTCTCCCTGTGGGTGGCACTAAAACG
Source organism: Podarcis erhardii (assembly GCF_964252035.2). Taxonomy (NCBI): domain Eukaryota; kingdom Metazoa; phylum Chordata; class Lepidosauria; order Squamata; family Lacertidae; genus Podarcis; species Podarcis erhardii. Next base: position 104,976,529 of record NC_138498.1, on the reverse strand, counting down.
AGAAATGAAAACATTCTGTGAATTTTTACTGCTTATATGGCAAAACATTTACCTTGGCATATGGACCACTAAGAACCTGCGAGGACATTTCCATGGTTTGCTCACCTTTACTATTCATATTAGGCTTTTATAGAATGCAGTGCGGTGTAACAAAATCCATCTATTCTTTTCAAACCACTAATGGGGTTCGGTGCGATATTCCCCTGCCCCATCTGTTTTTGAATCAGTGTACCCTCCATCAGTATAAACAGCAGGTATTTGATTGTAGGGATCCTGGGGTTTGCTTTTGTTTGTTCCTTTCTTTTTAAGGTTATGAACAGAACGTATATAATAAGCCGAATTCTCCCTACTGTTTGTGTAATAGAACCAAGCGGACACAGCGAGAGGCAATTACATCTCAAGTGGTTCCCTATTTTCTTTTGCTTTCAGGCAGAAACTCAGGGTGAAAGCAGCAGAGTGGAGCTATGGGTGCCAAGCAGAGACAAACATCTGGGAAAGGCAAACTTTCTACTGCCACTTTATAATTTGCCTCCCCATTTGGCAAACCTATTAAGGAGGGGACTTTATCCATGTTCCAATTGTTTCCCATCCAGCAAGGCCCATTTGTGGAAAGGCACATAATCACACACACCCAATTCAATGCATGACAGCCTTGCCCAAAGAGGAAGGAATCACTGCAAAAGTCTCTCCAGCCAACACTAAATTTTGCTCTGCTTTTATAGGTTTTCATTCAAGGGTCTTTCTCCAGGAACTCGGGGGGGGGGGAGGGCTTCCAGCCAATGACTGACACAGAAGCAAATAACATGTAATGCTCATGCATCTCACAATATCCCACTTTGATTATATATGCATGCTGTGGGTTAAACCACAGAGCCTAGGACTTGCTGATCAGAAGGTTGGCGGTTTGAATCCCCGCGACGGGGTGAGCTCCCATTGCTCAGTCCCTGCTCCTGCCAACCTAGCAGTTCGAAAGCACATCAAAGTGCAAGTAGATAAATAGGTACCGCTCCAGCGGGAAGGTAAACGGCCACATGACCCAGAAGCTCCCTTGGCCAATAAAGCGAGATGAGTGCCGCAATCCCAGAGTCGGTCACGACTGGACCTAATGGTCAGGGGTACCTTTACCTTTTTATATAGTGCCACGATAAAACAATCAAACGTTAGATTGCTGTCCTCTTATAGATCTCTCCGTTCCAGACTGTTGCCACAGGATCTCTTTCTCCCATTTGAGAAGTGGGAAGGAGGTGCCTGGTCTGAGGGATAGCTCATTCAAGGCAGAAAACGTCTTTCTGACTGGCCTCCCAGGTCTTAGTCCAACACTCTAACCACTACATCGCACTGCCTTGGGTAGGGGTGTAAGAAGGCGTCATTTTCCCACTCTATCCTGCATTTGTCACATGCAGCACTGTTTCCATTTCACAGCAGTTCGTCTTCTGCCAAAAGCTACATTACACACTGTGGTGAAACAACACAACTTATAGGGAAAGCTAAAGAAATGCAGCCCATATATGTTATTCAAGACAAGCTGCAGAGAGTTCACCCAGGCTTGCAACCTGAGATCGTTTATCTAGAGTTGCCACATATTGAAACTAGGATGGAATCTGGTACAAGCAAAATATGGGCTCTACCAGTGACCTGCATCAAAGAGGTAGCTCGTATAAAAGATGCCTCATTTCTATGGGTCTGTAGATGGTGAGAGTTAATACAGCTCAGGTACCCACCTTTATTTATTTAAAGCATTTGCGCCTCACTCCTCAGCCCTAAGGGCTTTCACAGCCCCCTATGGAAGTTCAGCATCAAATGTTGACTGGCCTTGCCCATCACTACCATCTTGCTTTGTCAAATTATCTGGGGCAGTGGATTTTATAGGAGCAAGACCAAAAGGAGAAATCCACAGAGTAAGAAGCTTCTTCAGAGAGGATGACAAATGCTTTGAGGTGGAGAGCGTGAATATTAACATGACAAATAGGGTAATTTGGTACTCCCTGTATCTCATAGCACATCCATTTGTTATTCCTGATTATATGACTCCACTAGTTCTGTTAGGGGGATTCCTGATCCCTATGAGGGATGTGGCTTAATGCAGTTCTACAGGGATCTCAATTGTTAATAGGAATTAATCTGCACCCACTTAAGAACATATAGAAGTATCATCAACAGTATGTTGACAAAACAAAATAAAAAAATTCCTTCCAGTAGCACCTTAAAGACCAACTGAGTTAGTTCTAGGTATGAGCTTTCGTGTGCATGCACACTTCTTCAGATACACTGAAACAGAAGTCACCGGACCTTTCTATTTCAGTGTATCTGACTTCTGTTTCAGTGTATCTGAAGAAGTGTGCATGCACACGAAAGCTCATACCTAGAACTAACTCAGTTGGTCTTTAAGGTGCTACTGGAAGGAATTTTTTTATTTTGTTTTGACCATGGCAGACCAACACGGCTACCTATCTGTAACTGGAAGTATGTTGACAAGTTCAGCTTAAGTCAAGGAGCTGCAAAGTGTTCTCCACACACAGAGCATAGAGCAGGAAAGGGGAGAAGGTCAACCATGGTCCACTGGTGAATTTATGTTGGGTCTAGTCCTGTCCTGGCATCAGCAGTTGGCACAGCCAGACACCTTCCTGAGCCCCATGAGGGTCCAAGGCTAACAGGAAACACTAGGACCTTTAAAGCCCTTCACGGCCTAGCACCCTCGTACCTATGGGACCGCCTCTCCCGGTATGCCCCACGGAGGACCTTAAGGTCCATAAATAGCAACACCCTAGAGGTCCCGGGCCCTAAGGAAGTCAGATTAGCCTCAACCAGAGCCAGGGCTTTTTCAACACTGGCTCCAGCCTGGTGGAACGCTCTGTCTCATGAGACCAGGGCCCTGCAGGATCTGATTTCTTTCCGCAGGGCCTGTAAGACAGAGTTGTTCCGCCTGGCCTTTGGCTTGGAATCACTTTGATTCCCTCCCCCTCTTTCTTTTTTCCTTTCTCCTTCTGTTGGAACTCCTATTTGGGACTTCCCTGGCTTTTCCCTGGCTTCCTTTACTAGTATGGATAGTTAACCTTGTTGAAGACTTGACGTTTTTATCCCCCAAAAAGTTTTTGATTGAGTTCCACTGAAATGAGGCTGCATTCTAATGTTTTAATGTTGTATTTTAATCTTGTTTTTTAAGCTGTATTTCAATCAATTGTTTTTATATTTGGTGTTTGCCACTCTGAGCCCGGTCTTGGCTGAGGAGGGCGGGGTATAAGTAAAATTTATTATTATTATTATTATTATTATTATTATTATTATTATTATTAGGAAATTGTGCCTCACAGCAATCAGACCCTATTGAGAGCATTGCAAAAGGGAGGACACCAAGCATTGTAAAAGGAGGACCAAGAGGAAAACTTGCCTCCACCTTTAATCTCCACACTTTTCCAGATTTTGCAATGCACTTTCAGTGCACAAAAAAATAGCACACGGTAACACTCTTTTGGGGTTAAAAGGCACATCAAATGCATATTTTTTTATGGGGAAAGCACACTGAAAAGCCCTGGAAAACACAGCCATTGGGGAAATGCATACAGAAACATGCCCAGTAATGCATATAATAAGGGGTACAGTTGAAACGCGAGCTTTTAAGCCATTCTTTCTGAACAAAATGGACCTATGATTGAGTGCCGGCAGAACGCAACGCAAATTTTATTATACAGTCACGGACCCGGCAAAGATTGAGTGCCAGTGAAAATGAAAGGGGACGGATTTAGATTGATCTGTCTGTCCTTAGATGAGGCTGTGCTCAGCTACAGGCCATCATTATGACCACATTTTGCCAGTCTTGGTGAAATGCATAAAGGGATCTAGAGACGGGGTGCTCATCACTTTGCAAAGCCTTCCTCCCTTCATTCCTACACCTGCTAAATCACAGGTAGCATTAGCCCAACCCCCTTCCTTTCCCAGCCTGCTCCCATTCTCACCTTCTGCCTTGGTAAACAAACATTGCTCTAACGTTCTCTATGCCCGTAATCATGCTTCTTTAATTTATGTCCCAATAAAGTGCATTACAATAAACATTTACCGCTCGATGAATAAACATTTGAACGGCGCTCCTAATGGGGGTGACGCTGTTCTGAAGCCGTCTGTGGCTTTTTGCCGGGTCCTTGCGTCGTGCTCAGATGAGAGTCATTTCCATAATCTTTGCATTATTGCTTAAGCCTCCCTTTAGGCGCGTTTCACAAAGTTAAAATTTCTGTGAAATATCCCCCCCCCAAAAAAAAACCACCCCTCCTCCCAAAAGTGAGAATTGTTAAGAGGATTATCAAATCGTCCTGTTAAAGGGACAGTGCTCTCTTTCATGTCCCTCCAGAGATGCTAACACAGTAATTACAGCGAAAGTGCTGGCTAATTATCGCTTTGGCCCTCTGCTTTTTTCTTCTTCTTTTTTTTTCACTTCAGAGACCTGGAGGATATGAGAAAGATGAGAGACCAGCGAAAGGTCAGGGATAAAGGGTAAGAAAATTCTATTCTCCTGCCTCGTGTGGTGGAAGATATATTTCAGAAGCTTCCATCCCCTCAACACAATCAATTGAATAACGGCCAGGGATTTGAAAACTAATTGGAAAGGTTGTGGGGGCGGGAAAGCGTTGGAGAGGATGAAGGGACAAGAAACAAGACCTTTGTGAAGAAGTTGCGAGGGAGCAGGATATGCCTAGAGGGAAACCGTAAAGGCCGTTTCTATAAGAAGGGTTGATAAAGAGGGCAGAGGTATTTCCTTGTGATCTACCACAGGGGTGGGGAACCTCGGGCCTGGGGGCCAAATACAGCCCTTCGGGGCTCTCAACATGGCCCTCAAAATTTTTCCCAAGCCACCCCCCTCCCTGGCCCTGCCTTGCCTCCTGGCTGCATTTACCTGCTTGGAAGGTGTCACTGAGCTCTGCTTTTAGGTTGTCTGGATGGAGGACAGAGAAAGGTGTGTCAGTGTGCATAGAAAGAAGCCTATTGTACAAATACAGTGGTACCTCGGGTTACATACGCTTCAGGTTACAGACTCCGCTAACCCAGAAATAGTCCTTCATGTTAAGAACTTTGCTTTAGGATGAGAACAGAAATCGTGCTCCGGCGGCGCGGCAGCAGCAGGAGGCCCCATTAGCTAAAGTGGTGCTTCAGGTTAAGAACAGTTTCAGGTTAAGTATGGACCTCCGGAACGAATTATATACTTAACCCGAGGTACCACTGTATAAAAATTACATTTGTCACTTTGTCAATTTTTGCCTCTGGCTTTGCCCACCAATGACGGGTGACCCTCAGAAGGTGCCCCAAGAGGGAATACGTGTGCATTAGGCAAAATCGCATACAAAAAAAAATGTGTACATCAGGAAAAATATGTTGAATTTTCATGAACATGTTAAGAAAGAAAGAAAAAAAGGCAGCCGGTGTAGAAATGTGGAGACTGGGAAAATGAGAATCTTATTGAAATCAAAAATGATGGATTTACCCCCCCCCCTTGTGTTGTTGTTTTGATGACATTTGTGCTAACATGGGAACATTTGACTCAGGGATCACATTCATCCAGTGCTTTACCAACTGCACTGGCTCCCGGTGGAGTACAGGGTCAGGTTTTAGGTGCTGGTTTTGACCTTTAAAGCCCTATGCGGCCTAGGACCCACGTACCTACGGGACCGCCTCTCCTGGTATGCCCTGCGGAGGACCTTAATGTCCACAAATGACAACACTTTGGAGGTCCCAAGTAGCAAGGTGGTTAGATTGGTCTCAACTAGGGCCAGGGCCTTTTCAGTACTGGCCCCGACTTGGTGGAACACTCTGTCACAAGAGACCAGGGCACTGCGGAACTTGACATCTTTCCACAGGGCCTGCAAGACAGAGTTGTTCCGCCTGGCCTTTGGTTTGGACTCAGTCTGACTCTTATGTTTCCCTCCCCTTATGGTTTTGATCTATGGGCTACTTTTAAAATGAGGCTGTATTTTAAATTGTATTTTAAAAGGTAAAGGGACTCCTGACCATTAGGTCCAGTCGTGGCCGACTCTGGGGTTGCAGCGCTCATCTCGCTTTATCGGCCGAGGGAGCCGGCATACAGCTTCTGGGTCATGTGGCCAGCATGACTAAGCTGCTTCTGGCGAACCAGAGCAGCGCACGGAAACGCCGTTTACCTTCCCGCTGGAGCGGTACCTATTTATCTACTTGCACTTTGACATGCTTTCAAACTGCTAGGTTGGCAGGAGCAGGGACCGAGCAATGGGAGCTCACCCCGTCACGGGGATTCGAACCGCCAACCTTCTGATCAGCAAGTCCTAGGCTCTGTGGTTTAACCTACAGTGCCACCCATTTTAAATTGGTTCCCCCCCCCTTACTATATTTTTATTGTAATTTTGCTGGTGTTAGCCGCCCTGAGCCTGGCTCTGGCCAGGGAGGGCGGGGTATAAATAAATGTATTATTATGATTATTATTATTATTGTCCCTTTACACAGTGCTATTTTTCTAGAAAAAGAGGTGATGGAGCTCACCATGAGCTTCTCTCTTGTTCTCTTAGAATGGCAGTGGTGCCCACCTGAGAAGTGACAGAGCTGAGCTCCAATGAGGTCTGGATGGGGAAAAAGCCCTGCCTCTACATACACAAAACATGAATTTATAAGACTTGTCAAAGGCACTAATGAGTCCAATTGTCAGGAATCTCATGAACCAACCACAAAACTTCTTATCACGCAATCTTCCAATTGTTAGCTGGTAGGGCTAATCCAAGACATTTTGCTGCCTGAGGCAAAGGACAAGATGGCAGTCCCATCCCACAAAGACCAACCCTAGTTAAAGGGGAAAGGGCTTGCTGTGTAGGTTACAAAGCTCTGTCCTATAACTCACAATAACTCACCACTCCCAATCAACTGAAGTCTAAGGTGGTTGCCGTGCTCTGCCCAATGACAGGGACAGCCCTGTTTCAGGCTCAAAACAGCATTTCCATGGAACTAAATTTATTTATTAATTTTGTTCCATTTACAAATTGTTTCCCGTAAAATAACCTCAAAGCAGATTTCACAATAAACCCATCGACAATAAAAACAAAGCTAAATGTAGAAACAACAATTCCGTATATACAAAGAAATAACAATTCCCTCTATACAAAGTATTAAAAACAATTTCTATGTTTCTATGGTTCTACAAAACCAATTAAAAACAACTTCCGATGTAAAAAAAATAAAAACAATTTCAAATCCAATACAGACACTGATTGGAATGAACGTCTCCACTTAAAGGCTAGTTGAAAAAGATCTTCAGTATTCTGGGAAATGATATATAATGAGATGAAAAAGATGTTAAAATATACATTTCTAAAAAAAACCAGAAGCATTTTCACTTGGCATTATAGGTGAGGATATTAATAGACAGGATGTAAAATTGTTCTTATGTGCAACAACAGCAGCAAGAGTATTGTTGGCTCAGAAATGGAAGCAAGAAGAAATACTGACGAAAGAAGAATGGCAGGCAAAATTGATGGACTACGCAGAATTGGATAAAATGACAGGAAGGATTTGAAACCTGTGGGACCAGAGATTTACAGAAGATTGGGAGAAATATATGAATTATTTGAGGAGCAACGGTAATCAGCAAATTACGCTAGTAGGACTACAAGACGTTTTGTAAGAAGAAATATATGAAATATTGCAAAGAAGAGAAAGAAGAAAGACATTAGTTATGAGATTTAAATGTAATAGTGAAAATAAAAAATGTATATTAAGAAATGTATATTAAGAGAAAGGATTGGAAAATTTTCAGATGTGATTGATGGAAGTCAAAAAACTTGTATAAGATATAAAAGTATGTTTAACAATTGTTGAAAATGATATGTTAAAAATTAATAAAAAACATTTTAAAAAGAAAAAAAGAAAAAGATCTTCAATAGATGCCAAATAGACAATAGAGATGGCACCTGTCTGATATGAAATGGGAGGGAGTCCCAAAGGGTAAGTGCTACCACACCAAAGGATTGAGGAGGTACTAGAGCACAGGACTGATTGGCTTATAGCTGGCAAGTGAAGGTACACAAACCAATGAATCAAAAGTTCTGCATATAAAACTTTATCCAAGCCCCCTTCCAGCTCTGCTCAAAACAACATGGCAGCATTGCTAGCAAAATTGGTTCAAGGGGTAGGGCTACTTTCAGGAGACAGCAATTGCATGTGAACTGCTTCATCTCCCCAAGAACTGGGACCTCTTCCTCTTATACAGGAAGACGGGAAACTGCTTTCTACTAAGCTTGACCTATTGGCCCACTTGGTTTTGTATTGTCTCCACTGATTGGCAACAGCTCTCCAGGGTTTCAGATAGGGGACAATTCCCAGGCCTGCCTGGAGCTGCTCAACATTGAACCTGGAACCTTCTGTATGGAAGACAGATGCTCAAGCACTGAGCTGGAAACCTTCCTTACATCTGCATATAGCTTAGCCCTGAGCTCTTGGTTGGACTATCCAGTGTCAAACCTTTTGTTTTCTTGCGATTGCTTTTGATCGGTTACTAAGCTCCGCAATGGCTTATAAAACTCAAGCACATTTGCAAGCTTTCCCCAAGCCAGCAGTGTACTTAGCCCTTTATTTTCACAATCTCCAACAAATCACACAAATCAGCCTTTATTAACAAAGGAGTTATTTCAACCACACTGGGTCTGAAAAGCTGGAATTGTGCTAGAATAGATGTGACCACGTGCCAGCCAAAACTACCAGATTCATATTACTGGAGACCTTTCAAGTAGCTCTTACATCCAAATGCCCTTTGATTGCTGTGCTAAGAGCCATCTGGGCAGGAGGTGAGGAAAGGTAAGCAGTTCGTGATTATTTCCCAATGTCATTTAACCTTCAGAATTAACATTTTGTATGCCCTGCCACCCGGCAGGAAGTCGCAACAGTCAGGTGAAAAGATAAATGTCTTATTCTTAATGGCTGTTTAGGAGGCTGCTGAGCTTTTTTTGGTCTGCGTCCTATGTTGGGTGAGTTCATTAATGTAATTAACCAACAATCAATCTTTCCAAATGAGTTACACACAAAAAAACAGCTAATGCCAGATCAAGTGACACGAGAGTGAGGTCACGCTCTGTTTCTGCATGATTTAACATCCACCCTAGAATGGAACACGGGGGCAGGAAAGCATGAGGCGGCAGGAGCCAAATCCCTTTGAATCTCTACAACTTAATTAAAGGGCACAAAATATGTGCAGCTGGCTGGGCAAGTCAAGCTCGGATGGCCTTGGATGCCTGCAGCCAAACACCTGAGTAGAAGAGATGGGAGTAGGAAGGCCTACTGGAGAAACACAAACAAAGACCCCAGCCAAGCTTCCTAGGAGCAGGTATGGACCAATGCATCTTAAACAACAAGCTGATTAGAGCATCGACACAATCACCATGCATTTGGCATGATACAGGCTTCAATTCTCACCTTACTTCCTTGTGAGTAAGCCCCACGGAATTCACTTACAGAAGGTAAAATCTCGCAAAAATAAAATAATAAAAACAAGCTAATAATAATAATAATAATAATAATAATAATAATAATAATAATTTATTTATACCCCACCTATCTGGCTGGGTTTCCCCAGCCACTCTGGGCGGCTTCCAACAATATAATAATAATGCATTAAAACATCAGTCATCAAAAACTTCCCTAAACAGGGCTGCCTTCAGATGTCTTCTAAACGTCAGATATTTCTTTGACGTCTGATGGGAGGGCGTTCTACAGTGCAGGAGCCACTAATGAAAAGGCCCTCTGCCTGGTTCCCTGTAACTTGGCTTCTCGCAGTGAAGGAACCGCCAGAAGGCCCTTGGAGCTGGACCTCAGTGTCCGGGTAGAACGATGGGAGTGGAGACGCTCCTTCAGGTATGCTGGGCTGAGTCCGTTTAGGACTTTAAAGGTCAGCACCAACACTTTGAATTGTACTCGGAAATGTACTGGGAGCCAATGTAGGTCTTTCAGGACCAGTGTTATGTGGTCTCGGCGACTGCTCCCAGTCACCAGTCTAGTTGCCGCATTCTGGTTTAGCTGTAGTTTCCGGGTCACCTTCAAAGGTAGCCCTGGGTAGAGTGAATTGCAGTAGTCCAAGCGGGAAATAACCAGAGCTTGCACTACTCTTGCGAGGCAGTCCGTGGGCAGGCAGGGCCTCAGCCTGCATATCAGATGGAGCTGGTAGATAGTTGCCCTGGACACAGAATTAATCTGCGCCTCCATGGACAGCTGTGAGTCCAAAATGACTCCCAGGCTGATCACCTGCACCTTCAGGGGCACAGTTACCCAATTCAGGACCAGGGAATCCTCCATACCCGCCCGCCCCTGTCCCCTCAAAACAGTACTTCTGTCTTGTCAGGATTCAACCTTAATCCGTTAGCTACCATCCCTGCTCCAACTGCCTCCAGGCACTCACACAGGACCTTCACTGCCTTCACTGGTTCCGATTTGAAAGAGAGGTAGAGCTGGGTATCATCTGCATACTGATGAACACCCAGCCCAAACAGTTAAAATCATTAGTAGGATTGGAATACCACTTGTAGTTTAATGGTAAATTTTGGATACAATGGAGAGATAAAAGATCCGGTTTGTTATAAAAGACGCAGGAGGAAATGATTGACAGTAGGACCCACAAAGGGGACGAGGGAAGGCCAAGAGATGGAATCTAGTTTTTAAGTTGTATGTGGGATATGTGATTGTAAAATTTCAATCTGAAAAAGCAAAGAAATAAATTTCAGGGAAGAGATAACAACAACAACAATGGCTTCCTAATGGACTTGCTACTGCACCTATTGGAATCTGTACTGAATAATGAAGAGGATGAGAAGCCGGCAAAGAGATCTGGGTAGGAGCATCACATGGTCACACCAGAAAGGGACAGATGGATCGGTTTGGCAGCTGTGGTTTGGATGGAGGTAAAGTATGAGATAAGACACTGAAATGGGAATGAAGCCCAACAGGGAGATTGCAGTAGTTAAGGTGAGAGTTGGCCTGAGAATGAGCCAGATTTATTTGTTTGTTTGTTTTTTTAAAAATCAGGCAATATCCTGTATTTAATTTGTTTAATCACAGTGAGCTAAATCTGGCACATGTGTGCATGGATGGTTTTCCTTTGAGCTCTTGGGGTCTTCTGAATCGTGTTTGATTGGTGCATGCTTGAGAGATGCTTTCTGTTTTAAGCCCATGCCATGCTCTCAGAATTAGCATATGTCGTTAAGTCCTCCCAGTAGACTAGACTGGCGAATTAGCGTTATGCTCCCCCATCAGGAGAGCAGCTGGCACGTCTTATCCCTTTTACACCAACTGCACTGACTCAACTGCATCTGCTCAGCATAATGCAAAGGACTGCTGACATCTGCATTGAGTGATGGGGTCTGATCTCCTGTCACATCAGGCACATCAGAAGGAATGGACAGAAATCCATCAGGCAGCCCTGAAGGAGCACCGAGAGTGTCTGCTCTGGATCAATCAGCAGGGTGCAAGCCCTTCCAGCAAGTGCTTCAAAGAGGGAAGCTTCTTGGAAATTTCAGTTCTCATGGAATGATTTCCAGTGGCAGAACCAACCCTTGGGAATGTTTCATGGAAATCTGAATTCCTGCTGGAGAAACAGAGGGTCAGGCAACTTCCTTGATTCATAGGGGAGACTCCCACTCATACCAAGTGTATTCCTCAAGTGGGAATGGACCACCTGATTATCAAGAGAGACATGAGTGAGTTCCTCATCAATGGCAACTAGGCAGGCTACCTGGAGTCAACAACATCATCATCATCCTTTATTTATTTATAACCCGCCCATCTGGCAGGGTTTCCCCAGCCACTCTGGGCAGCTCCTAACAGAACACCAATAACAATAATAAAAAAGCAACAACATCAAACATTAAAAAATTCCCTAAACAGGGCTGCCTTCAGATGTCTTCCAAAAGTCAGATAGTTGTTTATTTCCTTGATTTCTGAAGGGAGGGTGTTCCACAGGGCAGGTGCAACCACCAAGAAGGCCCTTGCCTGGTTCCCTGTAACCTCGCTTCTCACAGTGAGGGAACTGCCAGAAGGCCCTTGGAGCTGGACCTAAATGTCTGGGCTGAATGATGGGGGTGGAGATGCTCCTTCAGGTATACTGGACCGAGACCGTTTAGGGCTTTAAAGGTCAGCACCAACACTTTGAATTGTGCTTGGAAACGTATTGGGAGCCAATGTAGGTCTTTCAAGACCGGTGTTATGTGGTCTCGGTGGCCGCTCCCAGTCACCAGTCTAGCTGCCACATTTGGTTGTAGTTTCCAGGTCACCTGTACAGGTAGCCCCATGTACAGCGCATCCACTTTACCACTGGTTGGAGCCCCAGGAGCCCCACCATCTCCACCATAGTCCCCTACACAAGGAACCCGCTGGTGCAGCGTCTGGCTGAGTTGCCTTTACAATGAGCATTGTGTGCGTTTTATGTGTTTTTAAAGGAACTGAATAGAATGAAAGCCTATGAATTATGGGGACATGGAGAGTATCTGTATGAACTTAACAGTGCTTATCTTATATTTTTACTTGCTATTCTTTTAATGTTGCTAATAATGCTTTATAGAGTATAAATGCCATGCTGATTTGTTAACCACATAATATGACTTTTGCTGTAATTGTGATGCAGTTTGCAACATAAAATTACAATTTAAAAACACACAAAATACATAATAAAAGTAAGAACATAAACAAACCAACAATCCACTCTCCCAGAAACACATTCAAAAGGGCATTGGATGTCAATCAACCAAAGGCCTAGTTGAAGAGGAACATTTTTGCCTGGCACCTAAAGGTGTATAATGAAGGCTCTCCACTTGTGGAGAGCATTCCACAGATGGGGAGCCACTGCAGAGAAGGCCCATTCTCATGTTGCCACCCTCCAGACTTCTTGTGGAGGAGGCACACAAAGAAGGGCCTCAGAAGATGATCTCAGGGTCCAGGTAGGTTCATATGGTGAGAGGCGGTCCTTGAGGAATTGCAGTCCTGAGCCATTTAAGGCTTTATATGTCTAAACCAGCACTTTGAATTTGGCTCAGAAACTAATAGACAGCCAGCACAGTCTGGAGGGGTTGCCCATATTTGATGTGCATCATATGGGGATCCTTAACCCAAGATTGACCCTGATGAAGTAATTAGCCTGCATACCCAATGCCTATGCTAAAGCCTACTGTAATCAATAAATCTCGATCCCAAAATATTGTCCTGCCACTTACTGCTTCCTGTGCCCCTACCCCAACCATCTCAGGCTCACCGTGACTGGGCTCACAATGGGTGGGTGATCATTGGTAGTGGAACCACACAGTGGGATTTTGAAGAGTTAAAGGGAAGCTGCTGATTCAGCTGAAGAACCACAGCCCATTCCTTCCCTGTGGGATGAAGGGCTTTGGTAGAGGAGAGAATTGTCTCACAGGAAGCACGCTTCACATGCACAAATGTAGGATGAGGTACAATATAAACTACCGTAAGAAGTAACGGTACCGCCGCAACAGCAGAATACTTTCTTCTTCTTCTTAGCAGAGAGAACTATAAAAGCATGTTTTCATTATTTTAAAAGGGTTCTTACACAGCTTGCAGTCAAATGCAATAACCTAAACTGACCACTCAGCTTCCAGCTGCTTCACAGCATGTGTGTTTCAGCAGATCTCAGCACTTCAGATTTGAACTTAACATGGAGGTACATTGAGAGAAAGCAGGCAGTGTTTTTTTAAAATATATGTTACAGAAGTCCTTTCTAGTCATCCTTATTCTGTGGTATGTAAGCATGCAAGGAAAGGCAGGTATGGGAATGAGCGGGCCAGCTCACCTGTCACCCTTCTGATCCCTTCCTCCTTGAGTTGGAGGGTGATGCTTCTGAACTGAAGCGCCTCTTGTACTTAAACATGAAAGTCGCCACCAGTGGTATAACTCCCTCCTCCTCCAACAACCAAGCTTGGAGAAAGCCAGTGGCTGGAGCGCCAGACTAGGATCTGGGATAGGTAAAGGTAAAGGGACCCCTGACCATTAGGTCCAGTCATGACCGACTCTGGGGTTGTGGCGCTCATCTCGCTTTATTGGCTGAGGGAGCCGGCGTACAGCTTCCAGGTCATGTGGCCACCATGACTAAGCCACTTCTGGCAAACCAGAGCAGCGCACGGAAACGCCGTTTACCTTCCCACCGGAGTGGTACCTATTTATCTACTTGCACTTTGACATGCTTTCAAACTGCTAGGTCGGCAGGAGCAGGGACTGAGCAACAGGAGTTCACCCCGTCGCAGGAATTCAAACCGCCGACCTTCTGATCAGCAAGTCCTAGGCTCTGTGGTTTAACCCACAGCACCACCCACCAGGGTTCAAAACCCCACTCAGCTATATGAAGCCCACTGGGCCAGTCTCTGCCTTTCAGCCTAACCAAGTTCAGAGGCTTTCTGTGAGGATAAAATGGGAGGAGGGAGGAGGTGCGTTCCCCCTTAAGCTCTTTGGAGAAAAGGTAAGGTATAAATGTAACATCATAAATAAAAGCCTGGTCTCTTCTTATGAAGATAAGAAGAAGGAGTTTGGATTTGATATCCCGCTTTATCACTACCCGAAGGAGTCTCAAAGCGGCTAACATTCTCCTTTCCCTTCCTCCCCCACAACAAACACTCTGTGAGGTGAGTGAGGCTGAGAGACTTCAGAGAAGTGTGACTAGCCCAAGGTCACCCAGCAGTTGCGTGTGGAGGAGCAGGGAATCGAACCTGGTTCACCAGATTATGAGTCCATTGCTCCTAACCACTACACCACACTGGCTCTTATGTGTTTCATAGAATCATAGAATCATAGAGTTGGAAGAGACCACAAGGGCCATCAAGTCCAACCCCCTGCCAAGCAGGAAACGCCATCAGAGTACTCCTGACATATGGTCGTCAAGCCTCTGCTTAAAGACCTCCAAAGAAGGAGACTCCACCACACTCCTTGGCAGCAAATTCCACTGTCGAACAGCTCTCACTGTCAGGAAGTTCCTCCTAATGTTTAGGTGGAATCTTCTTTCTTGTAGTTTGGAACCATTGCTCTGTGTCCGCTTCTCTGGAGCAGCAGAAAACAACCTTTCTCCCTCCTCTATGTGACATCCTTTTATATATTTGAACATGGCTATCATATCACCCCTTAACCTCCTCTTCTCCAGGCTAAACATGCCCAGCTCCTTTAGCCGTTCCTCATAAGGCATCGTTTCCAGGCCTTTGACCATTTTGGTTGCCCTCCTCTGGACACGTTCCAGTTTGTCTTAATCCTGGTATATTCTTATGCTGATGGTGTCAGCCATAGTTATGCAATGTATTTTAATATTTGTGCATCTGTGATGTATGCTTGCATTTTTTTTATGCTGGCTTTAACAACTTTGTGTTTCTTGTTGCATTTTACTATTTCATGGGTAAGCTCCCTTGAAATGGCTTCTTAAAGTTTTCCCACTTAAATGCAGCCTAGAAAATTATTTAGCATGTAATAAAGAAATTAATAAATGTTGACAATAGCGGCATTGCAAAATTATTCCTGTCTGAATTGGATTTTGTCCTCTTTTGCATCTGATCACCCTAACCAGCTATAGTTACACCCCTGAAGGCTTACCCTTTCTGGATTCATATGATTACACCAAATATTTACGTGCTGGTTTAAAAGTTTCCGCCAACATCAGATGGTCATTTTCTCGGGTTTTACTTCTCATTTTCTCGGGTTTTACATGTCTGACAAAGATTTGTACCTAAGTCCAGGGGAAACAACATTGGTCTGCAGTAGACCAGACAGAGAATAATACAGTGGTACCTTGGGTTACATACACTTCAGGTTACATACGCTTCAGGTTACAGACTCCGCTAACCCAGAAATAGTACCTCGGGTTAAGAACTTTGCTTCAGGATGAGAACAGAAATCATGCTCCGGCGGCGCGGCAGCAGCAGGAGGCCCCATTAGCTAAAGTGGTGCTTCAGGTTAAGAACAGTTTTAGGTTAAGAACGGACCTCCAGAACGAATTAAGTACTTAACCCGAGGTACTACTGTAATAGTAATTTATTATGGGATAGCCTGTGGAAGCCACATGAATCTAAGACCTCCTTGCACTTGTTTCTTAAAATGTTTGGTGCTGCAGAAACACAGGACTTCAAAACAAAACTTAGAAGTGTCTGCCTACCCTGGCTTAGGAAATCTCACCAAGAAGGTAGATGATGGGAAGAAAACAGAGTGACATATGCTTATCCTTACAATAAAAGTTTGCAGGGAAAGGAACTATGCAGAAGCTGAGTTGGGGGGGGGGGGAGTGGAAGAAAAGAAACAGGAATTGTGATGTTGATGTAGATCAAGGGTAGCTAACATGGTGACAATTGCCTGTGCTGGCAGGGGCTGATGAGAGTTGGAGCAGTAATATTTGGAAGGCAACATGCTGCCTGCCTGATGCCAGCCTTTAAAAAGAGGCTTGCTCCTTCTGAGATGCTGCATTAGCCCCAGACGATACTTTGCTCAACATTTATCCTCCTAAATGACATGGCTATAAAATCAAGTTAAGGAAATGGTCTCATTACACAGGTAAAATCACGCTGAAAAATGGATGTTGTAATACAGGACTTTCCTACGATCCCGCTGGAAGGATCCAAAGGCAAACCGAGGGAGAGAGGTAAACTTGGGGCTATGGCAGGGGAGGGAACCCTGGGAAAATGTAATTTTGGTATACTACCCTGTGCATTGAAAGCAGCTCTCTCACTCTCATTAATTCCGCATAAACTGTCAGGCTATTTTCCGCAAGAAACGCTTAGAAAGGGAGCAAGCATGCAGGAGAAGAACGGTAATAATGATTTTGTAATGAGTCACGACTGGGAACAGAGAACGTGTTCGGGACTGCCCACTAGTAGCTCATTAATGAGTCAGTAGCTTCGGCTCTTTGATCTGCCGAAATTGCCTCTGATGACATTTCTGTAACACTCACTCGCCATTCCTTTCAGTTTTACAAAGGGGTTTCAACTGCGCTGTGCTGGATCCACAGTCTGTGAGGCTCCAGCAGGAGGATTCAGTAGGAGTGTATAGAGCTGCGAAGCTCCAGATGTTGCTGGTCTCCAATTCTCTTCATCCCTGGCCACTGGCCATGTTGGCTGGGTCTGCTGGGAGCTGGAGTCTCATAACATCTGAAGGGCCACAGGCTCCCTATTGCAGTGTCAAGTCAGAGCCTGAGATCCATTGTAGTGTTTGCCCTTCTAGGTGTGTAACATCATACTGGGTTCATAGGGAAAGGGTTAACTAATTGTGAAATGACTAACCAATGGGAACCCAGGGGGCAGAGTTAACTGTGTATAAGGTTTAAGCACAGAGGGGGTTTTTTTTTTGAGAGTGTTAGATTTAGGGTGGTTGAAAAGACAGTCTGGAATTAGTGGGTTGGGCTAGTCTGGTGTGTGTGAGAGAGAGAATTTGTTAAGAGGAGTCAGTCAAACAGTTGAGATCATCAGTCAGAAGATATTAGGAAGGCATAGGCCGGTAAAGAAACTAAAGTTAAATTACTGACAGGAATATTATCGGAGAAACCATAAACTTGTTAATGTTTGTAAAATAAACTTGGTTTTTTGTTTTGTTTTTTGGTTCACGTTTAACAAGTGTCTGGACTCAGTGTTTTACCAGAGGTTAACTGGCTTGTGGCAGCGGGGAAGCGAGCACAGTGGAGGCACAGGGATCAATAGATCATTAAACGTCCGGGGACCCTGTGTGATCTCCACATCCATAAACTAGACAAGCAAAAATCTTCCGTGTTGTTTCAGCCATATATGTGTTCATCATTTACAAAAAGAAAAAAGAAAAAGGAAGAAATGACTTTCATGGGTGAATTGGACACAACGCAACCAATATCCGTGCAGTTCACCTCACATCAACTCCTACCCAGTGCTCTCTTTCCCAGCTGCTAGTTATTATCAAGTGTAGAACAATCAAGCAGTGGGCATACATGTAGCAACCAGGCCAGAGGGTTTATTTGATTTAATTCTATTGGCTTCAGATGGCTAAACACCAATGGTTGCCGCTTGAAGGTTCCAAAAGGGTGCCCATTTGCATAGCATAGGGATGGTGAACCTGTGACCTTCTCCCATATGTGGCTGGACTATAATTCCTGTCATGCCTTAACATTAATTTGCCATGCTGGCTGGGCCTGATGAGTCCAACCACATTTGGAAGACCACAGTTTCCCCATCCCTACCAGAGCACGTTCACATAGGTGAGTGAGAGGTTCACAATACTGCCTTAGCAGACAACCTGGAGGATAATGAAGGTCCCGAAGCAAGAACCTGTGAAATTGGGAATGTAGTTTGAGAAAAACAGACCCACTCTCTGCCTGTCTCCCTTCTCTTGGCGGTGTCAGTCACTATGAATTTTCCATTCTTTGAAAGCTGCTCAGTGCTAAGACGGCCAGCCACAGCATGTTAGGTGGCCATGTGTCCCACTTTACAGAGCACTGGGAATGGGTGGGTCTGTCAATTTAAGCGTATTCAGTTTCTCTTTTTTTCAGTCTTAAATTCAGTTCTGCAGGAATTTGCAAATGAAGAAAGAAATCCTCATGAGAATCCATCAGTAACATAGCGTTAACGTCTCCTGAGTTTTGACCAATGTACACATTTTTGCAAGCAGTTTTCCATAATATAATATATTCACTGATAAATTTATTTTTATGCACAATTTCTTGTAATGCATGCATTTTTCTAAACATGTTTTGGCTAGAGAACTGCATTGCAAAATTCGGAGAAGGACGAAATTCAAAGCCTACCTCCATTTCCATATTGTTCCAGAAACTGTGAATTTGATAGGTTCATCTTTGAGTGCAAACTCAATTGAACTTTGCGCCCTTCCCTCCAGAGGAGAACCCACTAGTTGAAGTAGCCTTCTATGTAAAGGGCTATCCAGACCAAGTCTGGTTTAAAGATAAAGAACCATAATAAGAGAGTTTCCCATCAACAGTTGGCACCTAGACAGCAGAAAGAGCACACAGGTCACAATCTTTCCCCCTACAGTGAGATCCTTTGCATTTATATGTACATTATAGTTTTTCTAAATTGACATTACAGTGGTACCTCGGGTTAAGTACTTAATTCGTTCCGGAGGTCTGTACTTAACCTGAAACTGTTCTTAACCTGAAGCACCACTTTAGCTAATGGGGCCTCCTGCTGCCACCGCACGATTTCTGTTCTGCCAGAGCACGATTTCTGTTCTC
Organism: Podarcis erhardii; assembly: GCF_964252035.2. Lineage (NCBI taxonomy): Eukaryota > Metazoa > Chordata > Lepidosauria > Squamata > Lacertidae > Podarcis > Podarcis erhardii. Next base: position 104,957,358 of record NC_138498.1, on the reverse strand, counting down.
ATCCTGAAGCAAAGTTCTTAACCTGAAGCAAAGTTCTTAACCTGTGGGTCCCCAGATGTTGTTGGACTACAACTCCCATCATCCCTGAGCTCTGGCCTTGCTAGCTAGGGATGATGGGAGTTGTAGTCCAACAACATCCGGGGACCCACAGGTTGAGAACCGCTGATCTTAGAGGATGCTGAGTTGGAAAAGGCTGGGCTAATAAATTCTTAAACTAACTCAAGGCAATCCCAGGATGTCAATTCAAACACAATGCTGAAGTTTCTTTGCTTTCTTTACATCACCATTATACAGGCCGCAAGTATCCATAAAAATAAAAATCCATAAAAATACCCCTATCCCCTCCCCAACCTTCTGAAATAAAGGCAGAAAGTAGGTTAAAAGAACTGGCTCATCTAGGGCCAAAAATGATGTTTCATGATCCATGAACTGGCTCCTATGCCAGAGAGAGGGAGAGGGAGAGGGAGGGAGAGAGAGAGAGAGAGAATGTGTGTGTGTGTTCTACCTTATTGGAAGATGTAAAGCTGTATTTTCATTTATAAACCATATTTTAATAAAAGTAGGTTAAAATTTATAGATAGGTGATAGATGATAGATAGATGATAGATAGATAGATAGCTGATAGCTGATAGATGATAGATGATAGATAGATGATAGATAGATGATAGATGATAGATAGGTAGATAGATAGATAGATGATAGATATAGATAGATAGATAGATGATGATAGATAGATAGATAGATAGATAGATAGATGATAGATAGATAGATAGATAGATAGATAGATAGATAGATAGATAGATATAGATGATAGATATAGATAGATGATAGATAGATAGATATAGATAGATAGATAGATAGATAGATAGATAGATAGATAGATAGATATAGATGATAGATAGATAGATAGATAGATAGATAGATAGATAGATAGATAGATAGATAGATAATAGATAGATGATAGATAGATAGATAGATAGATAGATAGATAGATAGATAGATAGATGGTAGATAGATAGATGATAGACAGATAGATAGATGATAAATAGATAGATAATACTGCCTTGTAGTGAGTGAGATCATTCCCCCCATCTAGTCTAATATGGTCTGCTTGGCTAGTAGTAGCTTTCTGTATCCGCAGGAAGGACTGTTTCCCAGGTCTGTTGGGATAGTGATCTTATTAACTGGACATGGCAGATCAAATCTATGATGTTTTACATGCAGAACATGTTCTACCACAGTGCTACGTGTCCTATCTGTTGAGTCTATCTCCATGATGGATGATAGAACATAAGAGGAGTCCTGCTGGATTAGGCCAAATTCCTATCCACTCCTGCCTCTTGTTATCACAGTGCCCAACAGGATGCCTTCAGAAGCTGGTAAGCAGGGTGTGAGTAACACTGCAACTCTCCCTACTTGTGATTCCCAGCATTCAAAGGCATGCAGCTGCTGATCATACTTAAAAACAATATTGGAACAGGTTGTGCTTTAATAAACCTTATCCCCTCACAGTTAGCATGAGAAGGAGAGGAAAAGAGGCTAATTCCAAGCAACCATAATCAGTTTTCAGCAAAGCAGGGGTAAATTACAGATTGTTTATCTAATAAATGATTTGCCAAAAATCAGAATTTACTTCTTTATAAGAAGATTGGTCTATGGTTGTGACATCTGTTGCTTATAGCTAATAAGTTGCTCATTTCTAATTAGGAATATTCAGCGATCCGGCGCTTTCCAGGAGTACGGTGGATTTAATTACCACGTGCTTTTCCTCCTTGCAATGAAACAATTCCACAAATTATAGCTTTCTTTCCCTTTTGATTAGACAGTTTACTACGTGCTCGCTTAATTGGTAATGTCACACCTTTCTTTCTCTTCTTCTCCTACTGGCAGACGTTTGGCTGGTATTTAATATGATTAAGCTAAGTAAGGTGATAAAAAATTTAACTGAAATATCACTTGATTAAATAAGACTTCATGCTGCAATGGATTCTACCTCGATGCTAATTTATTTATGACATCAACATCAAGAGCCCTTTGCAGGGAGATATACGCTCTGACAGATTTCATGCTGGCTTCAAAATGCTGAGCTTAGTAACAAACACATTGGTGGCATATTGATTTGTTTTTGTTTATTGTTGGTGAAGGCCTCCAACTAACGCTGAATAATTGCACAGAATGAAGCTGGCTTTATCTCCGATCGCTGGGAAAGGGTGTGCATGTAAATACCGGATTTATAGAAACACTGAGAGATTCGTGGGCCAGCGGGATTCACAGAGGCACAGTTGTCGACTGCGTAATGGATGCTGTTTGTCCCCATGGCCTTTGGCTTCCAGAGGGAGGTCATCTGGAGTTGGGGGGCGGGCAGCAACATCCACTGTAAGGATGCACTTCAAAGAGGGTTGGGCCTGCGATATGAGCCTTTGCAGGCGCACCATGTTTTCTGTGTGATCGAGATAAGAGGCTATTCACCGCATAACAAACAATGGAGGGAAACCTATAGGGTGTAAAAGGGCTTGAGTAAACTTTCCATTTTCTCTGAGGTGCTGATAGTCAGCCGGCTCCTGGTTTAACGGGCAGGCAATGTACCTGAATAAATAACGGAGGGGATGTGTGAATAACATGGGCAATAAAGAATGGGACCTATTCAGGAAAGAAATAGAAGGTAAGAGGTCCCTGGAGAAAGCTTACTGCAGAAGTCAACCACTGAAATATTCAAGGAATGAATCAGAGTTTTATCTGTAAGAAGAATTAAGAAGACATGGCCTTAAGAAGGATTAAAGAGTATATATATATATATATATATATATGCATTCTTTTGTGTGTTTCCACCCTGTCGTTTTGTTTTATTGCAAGATCTAGAAGCATCCATTCAGCCCATGAAATCCCTACAAGCCACTCTGCTTCCAGGCTGAGCCCATGGTGGTGCCCTTCTCAACACATATTGACAGCAGAGTGACATTTGAATCGCGACACAAAGTCCCGTTTCCATTTGTCAAGTGCAGGATCTCTCATATCTCCACCATAAACTGAAAGAGGTCTTCATTAATCACAGAGAAACGATATGAATTCATCTCTTTTCTCTCTTCCAGTATAGATCTCCATCCCTATGCTCCTACTGACTGCCAGTCTCCATATTTCTGCCCACCCCTTGAGATCCACTGGGGAGACTCCTTTACAAATCCCACCTCTTTTGTGGTGTGTTGGCCAGGATGTGTGAAGCAGACTTCTTTGTGGTGGCACCTAGATTCTGGACTTCCCTTGCACATAATGCTACATTTTAATTATAATTTCAGTGCTTCCTTTACGGCATGTTTATAACAGCAGATCACTCATCTGATTAGCTGGTTATTTTGTATGGTTAGCTTTGGGCTTTGTTTTAAAGTTGGTTTCATTTTTTTATTTTTTAAATGCAATGTTACTTTAAACAATTTTATTTAAAAACAAATAAGTATTTATTATTATTACCATCAGTGTTTTTATTAGCAGCCATCTTGGGCATTTCCAAGAAGCTGAAAGACAGAGTAGGAATCACTTCATAATATAAAGATAATGCAATAAAAAATAAAATTAATGTGCACCCCAAAGTATTGTGGAGTTGGACACCTCCAGAGTATTTGGCATTAGATATTTCAAATCTGTATTTCATTGTCAGTCATCTAACATAAGAAGACACCTTACTTGATATTCAGGACTTGACCATCTCGTTGTGATAATCAGTAATAACTGGTACTAGAAAAATGGCACAGTCTTATAGCTGTCAGGCAGCAGAGAAACCAACCCCCACAGCAGGTTGCCAGGAATGGACAAGACAAGAGAAAGTTCTTACCATCCGTTTTTATTCAATATTCACAGAGAGGCTTGGGAATGTGGCCTCTTGGAATAATGGCGTTACTCTGAGTGAGGCTCCACCCCCTCCCTCTCTCCCATTATACGCCATCACTATGGGTTCTGAAATATGCCCACTGTCTCTGAGCTCTCTGCTCTCCTACTTTCAATGCTTGCCAGGTTCTGGGAGAGGGGAGTCTGGAATGCTTTTTAAAGACATTGAGTCCTTCAGCTGTCGCTCCCCTGGTGCTTCTTGTTCTTCTTCCTCCTCCTCCTCCTCCTCTCCCAATATTTCCCAGCTTTCCTTCTCCTCTGCCTCTGAGCTGTGATCTCCCTCAAACCCCTCTTGTCATTCTGAACTGTCTTCTTCTTCTCTGGAAGGGATCAGGCTGGGGAAGCGGACTCCACCATTCCTCCTCTGCCCAGTCCCTAACAATAGCTTATTAACAACTAACATATTCATTATGCCATGAACTCCTCTCTAGTCTCACCACCACCACCCTGTGTGTATATGCCTGCCCAGCATCAGCGTTAGGGTGGTCGGGTGGTTCCCCTAGACAGGGCACCAAACTGAGGGAATGCCAAACTATGACATAGCACACTTGAGAGCATGTGCGGAGTGCGGAGGTGAGATGGGGCGGAGTGCCAAATTTTGTCCTCGCTCAGGCCACTGTATTACCAAAGTCTGTCCCTGTGACTGCCAATTTAGGATTCCACTTCCCACACCAGGAAAGTAGACTATGGTCTTCAAACGATTGTTCCATAAGTAGTTTGTTAGCCTTTAAGTTGTCACAGTAAATAAAACACCCAGCGGTTGTTGTTGTTTTTTTTTAAAAATGGACATAGCCACTGCAACTGGGCACCTTTTGTGAGGAAAGGTTTTGCTGTTCTGCACTCCTTCTCCAATACCTTAGGTATCTGTCCTTTTCAGATTTGGGGGAAATATGTACACCCTAGTTTCTTCCACAGAAGGTTTAAGTGACGTGGTTTCTGTACCTAGCACATGGTTAAGAGACGTATAAAAAGTTAAATCATAATACTGGCTCCTAGCTCCTGTAGTAATTCCCCCAGTCTGTCTGAACTGAGGCTGTAATTCCTGACAACATTGAGTCCTTTTCTGTTTATTGATTCATAGCTCATCTGCCCACATGCCGTTCTTCAGAAGAAGAGTATATGGAGATAGGAGAACTGAAACAATAAACATTACTTGGCAGGCTCTCTGATATACAGGAACATCTCTGCATAGGCAAGATGCGTATGGTTCAGATGAGAACGGTCCTGTAGGTCACATTGATGTTCAAGGCTTGATAACTTCCACAGTTCAGAGCTGTCACTTAAACCTTCTATGGAAGAAAATGATTTGTTTATGCCTGAAATGCTCTAATTTGCTTTGGCAGTTCTGTTCCATCCAGTCAGCAGGCGACATGAGATGTGTGTTTGTAGTGAGGGGTGGGCACTTACGGAGAAGGAACTTTACTAGCTAATGAGGGCTTCACATTTTAATATTTATTTCCTAAAAGCGGGAGAACAACAAGTGCGTTCTCTGGTTGCACCTTCTGTGGTTGTTTGTAGACACAAGGATTAATCATTAATCTCCTCATTTTGCTTAGGTTTCTTATTTTTAATATTGTTTTTATTTTTGCATGTCAATTCATTTATCCACTCTACAAAATACATGATAATACTAATATATTATAACCCAGTAATCTTAAATACAGTGGTACCTTGGGTTACAAACACCTCAGGTTACAAACACTTCAGGTTACAGACTCCGCTAACCCGGAAGTAGTACCTTGGGTTAAGAACTTTGCCCCAGGATGAGAACAGAAATCACGCGCCGGTGGCACAGCAGCAGCAAGAGGCCCCATTAGCTAAAGTGGTACCTCAAGTTAAGAACAGTTTCAGGCTAAGAACGGACCTCCGGAACAAATTAAGTTTGTAACCAAAGGTACCACTGTACTACAATAGCATTTAATACCTAATTTCATTATTGACTCCTATCCTTAACCAACAGCCTCTACTTTCCACCTGCTGAAGTATTACAACCTTCCCTACATCATTTCATTTCAGCAGCACGAAAGTGGCAATCAGTTCAGTGTTAAATTTTATTTTATTTTATTCATAAATGTAAAAGAGGACAGGTTCCCCTCCCCCACAAAAAAACCCTTTCCCTTTTCTGTCTCCTTTCCTTCAAATCATACCAGGTTTCTGATGAAGCATTTCTTATAATGACACCTCTCTGTCTGTCTCTCTTTTCTCTCTCTCTATATAAATATATCCACCAATCACATCAGAATCCAGCATACTGGCATCATATCTTGTTTGCTCTCATTTGCCAGAGTTGTGTTTTCGTAGGTCTGGAAAACTGCATATTTGCATAATCGACATGACAGTAAAGCTGTTTTGTGTAACGCTGGACCATTGTTCATTCCATCTAAAACATTTCTATACATCCTTTTCCTGCTGTTGATCTCTCTGTACTGACAGAAAAGGGGAGAGCCAAGCACAGTTTTAAGTACTTTTGTGTCCTCAGCTTCCTCCTGCCAGTAAAGAAAATATTATTTACTTGGACCTGGAAGGCAATTTTAGAGGTGGTCACCATGAGGAGAAAACTCATACACTGCGACTGAGGTTCTAGGGTAACCAAGTAACCTTATTAACCAGGGTTGCCATTTTAGGGTTCAGTGGATAGGAAGCCATTTTGGTGGTTGGTGGGAGGGAGGAGAGAGGAGATACCACAAGCCTCAAAGCCCTACTCTTGGTGATAGTCAAGATTAAGAAACTATTAAGTGTGATTTAACTGAAATCATATTTCATACCACTGCTCCCGAAGAAGCTGTTTCAGAAGAAAAGCCAACTGTGGCCTGAAAAACATGGAATGGGGGTGTGACTATTCCCCCTTCCTGCACTGCCCTCCCTAAATGGTATGTGGGTTGCAATCCACATGGTGCCATCTTTGCATGGAGTTGTACAAACAGAAGGAGGTTAGAAGAATAGAAAAATGCAGTCGGGGGTGGCAATCATGGTCGCTCCCTATAAGGAATGGTTGGGCAGAAGCCAAAGAGACCAAAATTAGGTGGAGCCAGAGCCAATGACAAACTGAGATACCTAATTCTAGTGTTGCTCCATCTTCCTCCCTGCTGAATTCTCTCTCTCTCTCTCTCTCTCTCTCTCTCTCTCTCTGAACTGCGAATTATAACAAGAAATGGGGGGGGGGGAATCATGTGAAAAAGGATTTAAAAAAACTCTAAAGTAATATGTAAGATAAAATCCAGCAGAGAGGACAAAACAATTACAATAGTTTCCATACAAGTAGATATTTCCTGAAGTTAAGGAAGGGAAGAAAGAAGGGAGAAAGGAAAGAAGGAAGGAATCAATATTTCCCTTGCTTCTCAATTACTAGTGGTCCAACAGAAATATTAAGAGCATATTGTCTGCCTAAATGTGCTTTCACAAAATCTACACCTTGGAATAAACAGGAGGCACCATATGGCCAGAGGCTTCCTTATTTCTAAATAAATTAAAGTCGCACCATAATGTAAAGAAATCAGTTGCTTGCAGTATGTCCTCTAGCTACTTTCAACTTGTGGGAGATAGTTCTGGAAGACCAGTTTGCCAGGCTTCTGCTGGGCTCTACAAGGGACAACAATGAGACAGAGGAGGAGACAGTGCCTGAGACTGAGGAGGAAACACTAGACCAGTCATAAGAAGATAAACAGGCAAAGGCTGGCTAAGGGCAGACTGAGGTTAGTGGAAGAGTGCCCCATCTACCCAAATGGATCAGCTTCCACAGCAGATCACACACGGGCTGCCTTGTGTTTAGTTACTGAGGGCCAGTAGAACAGTGGAAGTGTGTGACGCCTTCATCTGCTCTCATAAGAAGCACGAGAGTTTCATTATTTGTGAGAAGCCATGACTGCTTAGAGTGGTATCATGGTGTTTTAAACATTGTTAGGAATGGAAAAGAAATTCAATTCAGTGCACACTTGAAGCCAAAGCTGTCCAAATTGCACTTTCTCAAACAACACACAACCCAAAGCACAGATATCCTTCAAAATTTGCACTAATTCAAATTTTGCAATGCAGTTCTCCAACTTGCTAATGTTCACAGTAATATATGAGAGGCCGTTGCTTTCAAAAATGTGTTCCTTATCCAAAACGGCATATGAAAATGTTTGCGAGGAGAAATTCGCACTGAAACTGTGATGAAATTTCACAAGGTTTTCTTTTTTAAAAATAAAATAAAATGGCAAATTGCTGCAAAATGTGGGAAACTGAACTTAAATTGAAAAAGCAAGAACTGGAGAGAACGGACCCTTCCATCCCTAACTGGTGCTTTGCATGCATATACAAATCTTTCAGAGTATGTGGATCCAGGTGAAATATTAGAGTTTGTCAACAGCCTTCATTCACCGTTCAGATGGGGGAGCTGCGCCTCGCTATGATTATTTAGCTGCAGACGCTTTGTGGGTGAAAAGGTATTAAATTATCTAGATTAAGATGGCAGAAAAATCAGGATATGCCATAAAGAAAGGAAACCTCTAAAAGGAAACTCAGGAAGATAATTATAATCTATGCAGCACAAGGCTGTTTCACTGTGTAAGGAACAGCTCTACCTATTCTCCATCCACATACATTTTCATTTGAATACACTCCTCTGCTAATTCTGCGGCTCTCCAAAGTTTACTGCTGGGAGTATGAAAAGGATGGCCTTTATGAACAGATGGTCTTTTCAAGGAAATGTAGTTACATTTTAAATTCAGACAAATGTACTGTAGGCTAATGGTCCTCGAAGCAGAGTCCTGAAAGGGAGACTGAGCAAGACACAGCGCAATATGCTACCCTTTAATTTTGCCACATTAAAGGCAAACTAATTTTAATGAATCTTAATTGCCAGAGAACAGGTAGCCCTCTACTCTTGCCCATGTACAAGCAGATGTTTATTGACTATATGTGGCAGGCAAATGCGCACGGCCATTGCTGAGTTATTATTAGCAGGCGCCTGGCGCTGCCCCCGCCCCTACTTTGTACGATGGGTTGACAAATGGGTTTTGTCATGAACAGCTGTGTTCTTGTTTTAAAAAGCTGTCTTACAATGGAAGAATGTGAGCGGTGGCAACCTTTCCCTGTGCATAACGTGTTATCTCTCAAGTCCAGAGTCATTCAAGCAAATAGATTTTTTAAAAAAATATATATTAAAAAATCATGCTGTGATCCTAATGAGCGGCATATGTTTGACTTTTCTTTCCGCTTGTCATTCTGACATTTTGTTAATTTTTCGCGTGCGTGCTCGTGCGCAGGTATCCTGAATTTCCCCACAAGCTGCCTGGCCCGGGAAGAGGCCACGTAGCAAGGAAGTGCCACTGGGGATGCAAAAACCTGTTCACTTCAAAACAAAGACTCTCTCCCTCCGTTTCACTTTCAAGGAAGGTTTTCCTATCAAAAACCCAGAGCTTACTGCATAGGATAGGAGAACAACTGAAGGCTGGTGTTGATGGTTATCTCTGCCCACTTTCCAAAGGGCAGAATGTTAGAGATGTGCATACTGCATTTTTCCATGTATAAGACAATGCTTTTTGCTAAAAAAAAAATAGTCAAAAATTGGGTGTCATCTTAGTGATAATGAATGCGGGGGGACGTGTGATTAATGGCAACAGCAAGCAGAAGATTGGCAGCGGCGATTGGGCGAGTGATTGGTGGCTGCGGCAAGGCCTGCTGGCAATTGGCTGTGGCTGCAGCAATTGGGCAGGTGATTGGCTGTGGCAAGTGGGCAGGTGGGCTGTTGGTGGCGGCAAACGGGCAGACAATTGGCAGCTGAGGCCAGGTGTGCGATCGGCAGTGGCTGTGGCAAGTGATCGGCAGCTGCAGGCAGGCGGGTGAGCGATTGGTGGAAGTGACCTCCCCCACCCCCAAAAAGCTAAACAACTTAATTTCTTAATTTGGAGTTTAAAAAAATCTGGGGTTAAAAAAACATCTCATACATGGGGGCGTCTTATACACGGAAAAATACGGTACATTCAGTGAATGCATAAGGGAATTAAGGGGAATATTTTCTATTCTATTTCATAGAATTTATATACCACTTGATTGTTATAAAACCTCAAAACGGTTTACAAAAAGAATAAAGCAATACCTTATCAGCGGAAAACAGTTAAAGACAACTATTTAAAACATTCACTCCAGAATAAACATGACAGTGCCTTACACATAATAAGGGCTTATATGATGGAATGATCCAACAAGACAGCTTTTGGTTTTTGGTTAACATTCCTCTTTGGGCCAGATCTCTTGATTGTGTCTTGTTGTCCATATCCAGGGACTCCGCTAGACTGGTAAAGAAAAGCAATTTACATGCGTTGTATGTGAGATATAACATTTGGTTATATTCAGTTATAATATTTGGTTGGAAGCCGCCCAGAGTAGCTGGGGAGGCCCAGCCAGAATATTATTGTGCCACCAGGTGGTGACATGGAGCCCCATTTTTCTCTACCTGTTTTCCCTGTTTAAATTTACAACGCTTTAAACTGAAAAGCTTCTTTGATGTGTCTAGATCCAGCCCAGGACTAAAGCCATCTCTTGTTCCCATATCTGTTGTTTTGGGAAGGAAAAGTAATGATACCTGGGGATGCATAACACTACCCAGTGTGCACTGGGAGGAAGATGATTTTTAAAAAGAACTGTCTGAGAAAGTTTGTCAATACCAAGATACTTGCAGACTTTGCAGACAAGGTGAAGTTTACCAGTTACTTTGCCAATTTTTTTTAAAAAAAAATTGCATCAAGGATATGAAATTCTTTCTGTTTGTTCAGAGAAGAGTTTAGGAAAATAACGGATAGCATTGAATGCCTTCCGAATGAGGTTTTCTCTTCCAGATCCCCACACTACAAACTGACTTCCCTTGTTTGTGAACCTTGAACATTCACCCCCTCTGTTTCTCCTTGGCATCCTTTCTCATTTCCAGAAAAACAGAAAGAATGTATAAAGTAAAATAAAAGCAGACAAAGGATGCTGGAGAGAATTTATGGGGAGCAAAAGGCTCAGAAACAGACTATTTTGAAATGAGGAGATCTAGGAGAGAAATCCTCACTTGAAAAGACCTTCATGCTATCCACTAATTGTTGACCATTTCCATGGGGGGGAAACCTATGTCCTTGTTAATTAGTAAAGTATGAGGAAACTTCTTTCTGCCCTGATCAACCTGAATCCCTTTTGACACAATTAAAGCTAAACAAAAATGTTGGGAGGAGGGGGGAAACTCTGTTCTTGTTTCCATTCTGAGCCCGAAGGTTCTTTGTGAACACTTCCACCTCAAGAATATTAAGTTCAACTAAACATCTACTGAGACTGAGGGATCCTTCACCTTTTACCCCTCAGAAAGAATGGACTTCTGATTGCGCTAGCCAGCAAAAAAAGGAAAACAAATTCAGCACAAAAATGGGAAATATTAACTACGGCTGGGAATACTGCATCTCCAGAGTTAAGAGGTTGAGGTCGGGAGGCCAGGAAGGAGAGGGTGAAGACAATGAGTTGCCATTGTGGGGTAAGATGATCTCCGTGGCACCATCTATGCTCCCTCAAAGCCACGGGAAAACAGCTTCTCAGTAGCGGCATCACAAACTGCTCTGTTTGTGGGTGTAAAAAGCCAGTTGTGAGGGTCTTATCCACCTGATTGCCATCCCACTGGGAGAGGCAGTGCTAATTGGGTAAGAAAGTCCCATGTGATTGTCCCAATCAATGTAGTTGTGGTACACCCACCCACACACCCACCACACATTCACAGTCATATGAATATCATGATGGAGAAGTGGTGGCTGCACAGCTTGTTGTTTCTGTGTGACGCCACACCTTCAGACCCTTCTGACAGGTGTGCTGAACAGTGAGTTCCACCATTGAGGATGAGTTTGAACCAAAGTCCCATGCCTAGGGCTGATACTGAAAGCAGCATCCCCACATCAGTCACTAGTCTGTCTCCCATCTAGCAACATCTAGGGCCAATCCCCAACACCACCAGTTAAAAAGCACCTTGGGTAACAGGACTAGAGAAACTTTCTGTCTGTGACCTTTGTAAAGGTAAAGGTAAATGTACCCCTGACCATTAGGTCCAGTCGTGACTGACTCTGGGGTTGCAGCGCTCATCTCGCTCTATGGACTGAGGGAGCCAGCGTTTGTCCGCAGACAGCTTCCGGGTCATGTGACCAGCATGACTAAGCCGCTTCTGGTGAACCAGAGCAGCACCGGAGCGGTTCCTATTTATCTACTTGCACTTTGACATGCTTTCGAACTGCTAGGTTGGCAGGAGCAGGGACCGAGCAACGGGAGCTCACCCCGTTGCGGGAATTCAAACCGCCGACCTTCTGATCAGCAAGTCCTAGGCTCTGTGGTTTAACCCACAGCGCCACCCGCGTCCCTTTGTAAGCACTGCCAATTGGAGTGGACAACATGAAACTAGATCTGATGCTGTAAGGTAACATTGTATGTATGTCTAGTAAAACAAAAACACCCAGCAACATATCACCGCACCTTGTGAATTTCCCAGACCCAAGGAAGTGGAATGAAGACAAGGAAACACACAGCAGAGTGATTTCATTTTAGATGTTTCATGTTGCTAGATTTTGGAAGACAGGAGGAAGAGGGGGAGATGTCTGGTTCCCTTTTGCTGCAGCAGCCATACATCTTCCGTGCAATAACAAGACTAGCCACGTTTTTGTGCCACGCGTGTTCAGGAGGCAAAGGCGAAGGCTACACTCAAATGGCAGACAGTGGGGAGGAGGCCCATAGCTTAGTACTAGAGAACATACTCTACAGGCAGAAGAAGGTCCCAAACTTAATCCTTGGTAAAGTGTAGGTGGGTTCCCACGAGCCAAGAAACCGTGATAACAGCAAAAACCTTTATTGAACTAACAGAACTAGACAACAACTAAACAACTGCTTATATACATTTCTGAAGGCCTGGGCCACTCCCACTCCCAACGTGATTGGCTATCTAAACTTCCAAGCTGCAAATCATAAGTCAGAGTTTAAGGGCCAATGGCAGAGGCCCAAATCCTGAATTGTTCTGTGATTGGATATCATGTAACCCTTGCCATCAACAGTTAAAAAAGGATAGGATGAAAGACCCCCATCTGAGACCCAGGCAAGATACTAAATGCAGAGCTAGATGAACAAGTAAAACATAAAGAAGCTTCCTCCATCGTAATGTTTCACCTGAATCTTTTCCCCTCACAGAATTGTACACCGGTGGACCATTCCCACCTGTCTTTCACCTTGCTTCACATTTGACTGGTCTTGGGGCAGCCATCTGCACTATACATCTAAAATAGTGTCATACCACTTTAAACAGTCAGGATTCCCAAAGCATCCTGGGAACTATGGTTTGTTAAGAGTGCTGACAGTTCTTAGGAGACCCCCTATTTCTCTCACTGAACTACAATTCCCAGAATTCGCTGGGGAAAGAACCACACTGAGAATTGCAGTTCTGTGAAGGAAAATAGGGAGTCTCACGACAACTCCCAGCACCCTTAACAAACTGCACCTCCTGGGATGGATTGCTTTAAGCGGCATTATACTGCTTTAAATTTATAGTGGGGCTACCGGAATCAAAACGGGGGTGGGGATGGGGGAAGGTGGAAAGGGAAGAGAGAGGGAGGGGAAAATGCTTTAAAAATATTCTAGCATGGCTCCAGTAGGCCCTCAGAATGCCCCTCAAACTTTAATCGGATTCATGAATACAATCATTTATACTGCCTCAGAAAAAATGTGACATCCTGTATTCTTGTGCAATTTTAACTTTACAGATTCTAGACACATTTGTAAGTGATCCTGTAGCAGAGCCAGAGATCAAAGTGATGATTAAAATCTAAGTTCAGGAGGGAATTCAATCTCTTCAAAGTCTGCATATAGCAGCCGAACCATCCATCCATACCCGAATATATATTTTTGAAGATGAATGCAACCAGAATTGGAACTCTTCAGAGAAATGAGTCAGCACTTACGTGCTGATATGCCAATATCAATTGCGCTCACAATTGAAGACAAAGTTCTGAGCCACAGCTATTGCTGAGGCCTCTGTCACAGTGAAGAGATATTTTATTGTGCTATAATCACCCCCTTTGAAGAAGAAAAACCTACTGTACCTTGTACTATTCTTTTGTATGCCTGTCACAGAACTTCTTCCACAGAAAGAATATGGCCCTGCTTGGCTACAGATCTTGTGAGAAGACTGGAGAGGATTCCTGAGTTGTATCTGGCCAAGGAGGCCATGTTTTCTTCAGCATTTGATGGGATGTAACTGATCTCTAATGCTCATACATTACTCTTGGCTTCATTTTAATGTATTTTTAATATTTGTTGGAAGCCACCCAGAGTAGCTGGGGAAACCCAACCCGATGGGTAGGGTGCAAATAATGAATTGTTGTTGTTGTTATTGTTGTTATTATTATTCATGAGGGGAGCCTTGATAAGAGAAGGCTACAGGTAGAATCATACACTTAGAGAGAGCCAATCTGGGCCTGGGATGGGGGAACCGATGGCCTTCCCAATGTTCTTGGCCTCCAGCTCTCATCAGTGTCAGTCAACATGGCCAGTGGTCATGGATGATGGGAGCTGTAGTCCAACATCTAAAAGGTAAAGGGACCCCTGATCGTTAGGTCCAGTCGTGACCGACTCTGAGGTTGTGGCGCTCATCTCGCTTTATTGGCTGAGGGAGCTGGCGTACAGCTTCTGAGTCATGTGGCCAGCATGACTAAGCCGCTTCTGGTGAACCAGAGCAGTGCACGGAAACGCCATTTACCTTCCTGCCAGAGCAGTATCTAGTTTGACGTGCTTTCGAACTGCTAGGTTGGCAGGAGCAGGGACCGAGCAACGGGAGCTCACCCCGTCACAGGGATTCGAACCACTACCTTCTGATCGGCAAGTCCTAGGCTCTGTGGTTTAACCCACAGCGCCACCCGCGTCCCAGTCCAACATCTAGGGAACCACAAATTCCCATTCACTGATATAGTCCATACACTTGCTCAATGAAGGAAATTAAGAGACTAAGCATCCACAACAGAAGGATGCCCAGTCTCTGCTTGAAGACCTCCAGCAAGTACAATGTGCAGTGAGGGGTGAGAGGGTTCCTGCTGCAAGTCACTAGCTTGGGAGCAGACCTGATAGGATCAATGAGTCCCATAGTTTTTTTGCTGCCCATCACAGCCGTTATGTGCTGACACCCACAACACTTTTATCAAGACGTGTGGTTTGGTTTGCTATTACTATTAAATACGATTAAAACATACAAAAAGGCTATTGTTTGTTTTTAAAACAAAAGAAAACATATAAATATAAATATAAATATGAAATATAACAAACCATGAGCACTGAAAAAGCAACAATATCAATAATACTAAGAAAACAGGACATAGATTTGAATAATAACACAGCATCAGTCTTGTTATGTGAACCTACCTAATTCACATTTCCGAAAACAGTATGTGACTATAATTTGAAATTACCGTAGCACTGTATACAGCTGTATACAGCTCTTCTTCTGAAAAAAAAAGTACTGCAATGTCTGTTTTAAGGGAAAGTGCATTTATCAGTGAAAATAACATGCAAAAAATGCATGCTCTCAGGGGAAATTGCTTGCAAAAATGTGAATAAATGGCAAAATTGCATATAAAATCTGTTTCTTCAGAGGAACATGCACTAAAATGGTGGTGGATTTTCGTAAGATTTTTTTTAAAAAGAAAACTGATGTGGAAGTGGTGAACAAAATTTAAATATACTTTTTTTTGGGGGGGGGGAAGGACAAGAAACTGAGAGAAACTGAAAGATTTGTCCATCCCTTTAAAGGTCATTGAGCACCATGGGATTTGCCTCCTCTTTGGTGCTCCCCACCCCCATCCCGGGCCCATGAGAAACCCTACAGACCCTGCTGTCCATGTGCTAAGAGTGTAGGATTTCAGCCATAAGTTTCCTGTTGGAGTATTTTGGCCTCCTCATAAGCTCTTTGAGCCTACCAGAAAGCGCACATTGCTTGCAATATCAGCACATCAAAGAAACAGGCCGCCATTGAATTATCATCAAAAACTAGTTGACATCAATCCTTGGCATAAAGTTCCTCCACACTGCTGGGAGATACCCTGGCTATTGATTCCTCCCCGGCGAAGAGACACAGAGACAAATTACTTGTTCATCCAAAGTTCTGTCACATCATATCAGCATTATAAATAATGATGTAACTCTCCCCGCCCTCCTGGGAAAAAAAAAATCCAGCCTCTGACTATTAAGAACAAATAGGGGGGGGGGATATTGATTAGGTCTGAAATTGTTCTTACAAAGCTTAATTTCCCTGCCAATAATTTGAAAGGGGAGGGAAGGGGGTACCCTTCCCTAATTATTGCTGCTGGGGGAAAATTTGTAAAGCGGGGGGAGGAAGGCATCTCTGAAAACTAATTACCTTAAATTTGCTGGATAACACTTAGAGGAAGCCAAGAAAGAGCAAACGAATCTAGCTCAGCAGAACATGGGTTTGTCTGCTTTTTTAAAAAAAATCATTTTAAACTTCTACTGACTTTTAAATATCTGGGTTTCCTCTCCCTCCTCTCTGTTTTACTGTAACTGTTAAGCCAGTATCAGGCTGTTGCCTGGTTTTCTTTCTGTCTTCCTTTAGCATCCGGTCCTCCATTTTTCCTTGCCAGCAGCTGCTCCTGGGCAAACACCACAGCAGTACTGAGTAAGGAATATCTATTATTAGTAGGACTGTTTATTTACATGCAATATTCCTGTTCTACAGTTTCACAGGAGCTCTGAGGTGTGTGCTCATTCTTTCTTTCTTTCTTTCTTTCTTAAAAATATTCCTAACCCCTTACACACATTAATATTATTATTAGTTATTAATTTTGTATGCCACCCTACAGATCTCTTTCTCTCACACACGCACATTCAAAACACCATACTTCATCACAAGAAAGCCAGATGCACACCTTACTTTTAAAGCAGAATCATAGCACCTTAAATATTCATGGCTTCCTCCAATGAATTCTGGGAACTGTAGTAAGGATGCTGAGAGTTGTTAGAACAGGCATAGGCAAACTCGGCCCTTCAGATGTTTTGAGACTACAACTCCCATCATCCCTAGCTAACAGGACCAGTGGTCAGGGATGATGGGAGTTATAGTCCCAAAACATCTGGAGGGCCGAGTTTGCCTATGCCTGTGTTAGAATAACCCTCTTCCCCTCACAGAGCTACAGTGTGGTTTAACAATCAAGCCCTCTTCCTGGGGACCTCTGGAAATTGCGCCTTTGTGCCGAGAATAAGGATCTCCTAATAACTCTCAGTTCCCCTGAACAAGCTACAGTTCCCATGATGCCTTGAGGGGGAGCCATGACTGTATCAAGAGGTATTATACTGCTTTAAATGTATTTTATGTGACTGAAGTCAACGCAAGCTATATAAACAGAGGCAACGTAACACTTCTAATTATCCTGGCAAACAAAAATACCTCAATCAGGCACCAAAAATGCTATAATGTCAACGCCAAACATACCTCTTAAGAACATAAGTATAGTCTGCCAAAGGCCCATCTAGTCCAGCATCCTGTTCTCACAGTGGCCAACCAGATGTCTGTGGGAAACCAGTGGCTTCCCAAAAAATGGTATTCAGAAGCATTGCTGCCTCCAACTGTGGAGCCAGAGTAATAATAATAATAATAATAATTTTTTATTTATACCCACCCTTCCCGGTTCAGAAAACCAGGCTCAGGGCGGCTAACAACAAATTTAAAACACTTAACTGATGCTACAAAAAACAGCATAAAATACAGTATAAAACGTGAATAACAATAAAATCAAAAATCAATTTAGGGGGGAAATCCATCCAATAAACATTCGATGATCACCAGGGCTAAATTAGTCCTATTTGGGCCAGCGAGGAGACCGGGGGAGAATTAGCTGTGAGATCCCAGAGCGGGTAATCTTCATAAAAAGGGGAGGGGGAGGGAAGGAAGGGGAATAAAAGATCAGGCTAAGTTCAAATTGAAAGCCAGGCGGAATAGTTCTGTCTTACAGGCCCTGCGGAAGGAAGTTAAATCCTGCAGGGCCCTGGTCTCATGAGACAGAGCATTCCACCAGGTCGAAGCCATCACTGAGAAGGCCCTGGTGGAGGATAATCTAACTTCCTTAGGGCCCAGGACTTCTAAACTATGATCATTCATGGACCTTAAGGTCCTCTGTGGGGCATACCAGGAGAGGTGGTCCTGTAAATACGAGGGCTCTAAGCCATCGTGGCAAGTAGACATCCTCTCCTCTATGCATTTGTCTACTTAGTCCAGGCAAAACAAATATAAATAAATTTCTGCCCAACCCCAAATAGCCATATTCTTCAGGAACAAATAAAATCACTTGTAAGCGAGTGTGAAATACCATTGTGGAGGAAGTTCTGCAGCTTGCATTAACTGACCCCTGAACACACAATAGAAATTCCACTGAAGTTGCTTTCTTAAATGATAGGAACTTGGAGGCTTGACAGATTGCTTGCCCAACCATTTGAGAAGGGCTACAGACTGTAGCTAGCAACCTTTGCCAGCATCCCCCTCACCGTGCATGGATCCAAACATAGGAGCAGCATTATGATGGCATGGATGACTGTGAACCCCTTGTTTTCACTGAGCTGGGAAAGCCATATTAGCTCATTTTGCCTAGGACCCCTGCCACTTTAGCACTGCACCCTGTGGTGTGTTTACAATCCTTTGCCCAATTTTACATTCTGCCCTGCGTTAAATCAAGCTACTTTTCTTCTTTCCTTCCTTTCCCTCCTTGCAATCCGTCAGCAATTAGGGACTCGTTAACACTCCAGCAAGACAATATCCAAGGCAAATGTTTGCTCTATTAATCCACAAACCCACCCAGTCCTGAGCTGCAAGCTCATTTAGCAGCATTTGTTTTCATAAAGCCAGAGGTAGCGACTGCTCTCTCTTTGCTGCTTTTAATTAATGAAGAAAGCTTAATATGCACTTTTCTCATCAATCTGGCAGTAAAATTGCTGAATTGCTTTTGTACCATCTAGAGGAAGACTTTGGGGTTATTTGGAGAAAATTGCAATAAGCTTTCCTCTCCGTGGGCTACAACTTTCTTTCTTTCTTTAACAGGGTCAGCCCAAGATGTTTTGCTGCCTCAAGCACAAGAAGCGCACCAACTACCAAAGCTGCTAGAACTGGCAGCTGAATCTTGATTTCAGCACTGGTGTCCGGACAGCATCATTCACCAGACCTGGAGGCAGCTGACGAGTTTAGCCAGTATAGGACAGGCTGCTTAGCACACAGCTCTGTTACCCAACACCACACCCCTGCTGTCCTCTGTCTGCCCCATGCATCTTCCACCTGAGGCAACTGCTTCATTCAGCCTAATGGTAAGGGCCGGCTCTGTTCCAGCTGATGTCATGCTCTAAATAAATAATCCTGACTAAAATATGAGGTGAAGACATTATTAGTGCAGCTAGGGATGCTGACGTTTCCCCTCCACACTTCCAATAAATTTATCATCTTACCAAAATTCCCACACGCTTGCTTCATCTTGATGGGTAACCACAGTGTCAGTAGTAACCAGGCAGAGGGCCTTCTAGGTAGTGGCGCCTGCCCTGTGTGGACTGCCCTCCCATAAGATGTCAAGGAAATAAACAATGACCTGACTTTTAGAAAACATCTGAGGGCAGCCCTGTTTAGGGAAGTTTTAAATGTTTGATGTATTTCTCATGTTTTAAATATTCTATTGGGAGCCGCCAAGAGTGGGCAGGGTATAAATAATAATTATCATCATCATCATCATCATCATCATCATCAGATACACTTTCCTAAAATAATAATAATACATTTATTGTCAATGTACAACCTGTGTACAATGAAATTAACCGAGCCTCCCACCCCCACAAACACTCAATCTCACTGCACTCTGTGTGTTTGTCGCACAACACACCAACCCCAAAAGTCAGTTGCACTATATTATTTTCCGTTCAGCAGCCTAACAGCCCACTTGTTTGTTTTTGGGGGTTTTTAGCCTGTTGGTACAACTGATTATAAAAGCCACCAGTCCTCACACATACAGGCCCTTAAGCCTGTGATGACTACAGTCCAATTTGCTGTAGTGTTGACAACCTTAGCAAAGAGACTCAGAGTAGCATCTTCCTGTTACACCTGCAGGTACCTTCCTAACCATCATATCTTCATGGTAAAATAAACATGATTTGCATGCATAAGCGATTGAAATTTCAGTCTACAGCAGCTGCAGGTAACCTGTGGCCCTCTAGATGCTGTTGGAGTATAGCTCTCATCAGCCCCAGCCAATATGGCCAATGGTCAGTGATAATGGGAGCTGTCCCCCACTCCTGGTCCACACAGTTTGTGTTTAAAAATATCTCAGGTAGCAGGCTTAGGAAAGACCTCTTGACTGGCACCTTGGACAGCTGCTGCCATTCAGAGGCCACGCTGGACTAAAATAAACCACTAGTCCACGGAAATGAAGCAGTTTCACAAGCTCATGTGAAGCTATATTTCTGCAGCTGTGCAAGTTGCTCAGAGAATGTTGGAATAAAATTAATTGCAAGCTTACTGACATAAGGTAGTTTGGTATCTTGCTCCCGACTCTCTTTAAATTAACAATTTTAAAAAAACAAACAAAAACTTTCGATCCAGCTAAAAATCAGGGGTGGAGTAGTGGCCAAACATCAGAAATTGCTCTTTTTCAGCTCTAGCTATTCCATCAGGAGCTAGGCTCCGTGTGTATAGTACGTTGGCAGCTCATGCATGAAATTGCAAAATAAAACTAAAATCTGGTGATTTCCATTCCATTTTAAGTTTGCCAGTCTCAGTATGCAATGCATAAATTACCACCTCTCAGAGACAAATCAAGAAGCATATATATGTATATATATATCACACATGATCCAACCCTAAAAATATGTTGGAATATATCCAATATCTAAAGGCATCCCTAAATATATAATTTTAGTGTTGTCACCAAAGACCAATATAGTATTAATCTGCTGCTCTAAAAAAACTCATAATTTGGGTAGGGTCTAAATAAATCAAACAAGTGAATAAATTAGAGGTGTGACTCTGACGGGCGAGTCAGATTTACAGACTTTGATATTATGGCTCAATTTCCTGAGTTATGAGGCTTTCACCGCTAGCCGCCATTTGGGGCTCAAGAGTGAACCAAAGATGGCTTGGGCTAAGGACTATGGGAAATGGCCCTTCCATCATCACCCTGTGGAATTCTCATAGATCAAATTCTGTAAGCATCCCTACCTCTGGTCCATTCCAGCACTGGAAGAGTACCAGCGAGGTGGGAGGGAAACCTGAGAGTAGTGCATTCCTCCTATGAGTTCAGCATCCTTCTATGTACTAACTAAAGGACAGGATGCCCCAGATGCAGACCCCACCATCCCTCACCATTGACCGTACTAGCTAGGGCTGATGGGAGTTGGGTACTGTTAGTATTCCATTCCCCCGCTGTGCAGATATGTGGGATTATTTTATCACGTCTGTGTGTTTACATTCCAGCACTGATTGTTGGAGTCATGGGAGTGGAAGTTTGCTTTACACTGTTCTGCTCTGTATTGCTTTTGCAGTTCTCTTCTCTCTGAGAGCAAGAAGGAGTCATGTTTTTCCTTTGTCTGATTTGTATATACAGTGGTACCTCGGGTTAAGAACTTAATTCATTCCGGAGGTCTGTTCTTAACCTGAAACTGTTCTTAACCTGAGGTACCACTTTAGCTAATGGGGCCTCCCGTTGCCGCTGCACCACTGCTGCATGATTTCTGTTCTCATCCTGAAGCAAAGTTCTTAACCTGAAGTACTATTTCTGGGTTAGTGGAGTCTGTAACCTGAAGCATCTGGATCCTGAGGTACCACTGTAATAAAGTTAGCTTAGTACTCACACCTCCAGCCTAGCTTTGCTGTTACTGACTCTGCTAAGTCAAAGTGTGCTCATGTCCGAAAGGCATGAGTCACGGAAGCACGTTAGGGGAGACTGATGGATCTCCTGAGCGGTACACAGAAGGGAGAGATGGGCCGGCACATATATGTTGTTTGCATGGGGGCCTGTCCTGCCTCCCTTCGACCCCCCCCCGGCAGGTACATCATCTGTTTTAGCCCAAGGTGTTGTAATGAGGTCATGACATCATGGCAATGGGTGTCTAGCCCTCCAAAACAGGCCAAAGCAAATCATGTCCTCTAGGGCAGTGTTCCCCAACCTTGGGCCTCCAGCTGTTTTTGGACTACAACTCCCACCATCCCTCGCTAGCAAGACCAGTGGTCATGGATGATGGGAATTGTAGTCCAAAAACAGCTGGAGGCCCAAGGTTGGGGAACATTGCTCTAGGGTGAGGAAGCTGGTCATCCCTACCTTTAAACCAGGCATGGCCAAACTTGGCTCTCCAGCTGTTTTGGGACTACAACTCCCATCATCCCTAGCTAACAGGACCAGGGGTCAGGGATGATGGGAATTGTAGTCCCAAAACAGCTGGCAGGCCAAGTTTGGCCATGCCTGCTAAACTGCATGCCTGCTAAACCGCTAAACATTGCAATTATGGGTATGATCCTACCCTTCTTCCCTGTGAGTGAAGGGAGCAGGCGGCTATGTAAGAACACCCTCCATACATTTATTAAAGGATGGATCGGGGAAAGAGTTCGATCTCCCCATAAATAAGTTAAAGGGGACTAAAAGAAGGCATCTCATCTTTGCAAATGACTAACAGCAATTCCACACCCCCAGCCCCTCGGAATTTTTATTCATGGGTACGGGGAAAATAAGCTTCAATTTACTGGATTGCAATCCATTTTGAGGAAATGCTTACTACTCAGCTTTGCTCCTTAATCGGGGCATTTTATCTTTGTGAACTTTTACTTATTACGGCATCATGATCCTTCCTGGCTAATACCCTATAAAGAGCTAATTAATAATCAGCCTCTCTGTCTAACTCATGCAGATAGACCCAAGTGAAGAGAGAATTAGATATACATTATCTGGAAATAATGGTCACATTTTGCGAAACAACTAAAGGATTTTATTGACTAAAACGGTTTAACAAATGACACTTAAGTAATTCATTGGCAAGTTGGAACAATAGCGGCATTGGAAGCTTATCCGGTAATTTTTCTAACAGACATCACATCGAATAGGCCGTACATTTTCAGCAGAATTAATTAATTCAAACTGAATTTTTTTTCCAGCGACTTTGGTTTTATTTTAATGAAATATTCATTAAATATGATGGTGTTTGGAGAAAGATATTAACATTATGGGTGCTTATTGTCTAGAAGGAATGTTTGTGTGTTTACGTGCGTGCATGCAAACAGATTTCAAATAAAGCTTTAAATTCCAAATATAACACAAAAGAAGAAGAAGAAGATGAGGAGGAGGTGGAGTTTGGATTTGATATCCCGCTTTATCACTACCCGAAGGAGTCTCAAAGCAGCTAATAATCTCATTTCCCTTCCTCCCCCACTACAAACACTCTATGAGGTGAGTGGGGCTGAGAGACTTCAGAGAAGCGTGACTAGCCCAAGGTCACCCAGCAGCTGCATGTGGAGGAGCGGATACGTGAACACAGTTCACCAGCTTACGAGTCCACCGCTCTTAACCACTACACTAACTGGCTGCCAATTAGCTAAAAGCAAACTGGCTGCCAATTAACTAAGCAGCCAAGTTCAAGGTGCTCAAGTCCTATAGAACTTTGGACCAGGATACCTAATAGATTGTCTCACTCCTCATACCCCCAACCAATCACAGCACACTGCAGGAGACGGACCATCTCATCAGGCAGTGCAAGGTATGAACTGCCCCCTTAGAATGCCAGCACCTATCCATTGGAACTACCCCCAATGACATGTGGGACTACCTTTGAAGGTGACCTGGAAACTACAACTAATCCAGAATGCGGCAGCTAGACTGGTGACTGGGAGTGGCTGCTGAGACCACATAACACCGGTCTTGAAAGACCTACATTGGTTCCCAGTACATTTCCGAGCACAATTCAAAGTGTTGGTGTTGACCTTTAAAGCCCTAAACGGGATCAGTATACCTGAAGGAGCGTCTCCACCCCCTTCGTTCGGCCTGGACACTGAGGTCCAGCGCCAAGGGCCTTCTGGCAGTTCCCTCACTGCGAGAAGCAAAGTTACAGGGAACCAGGCAGAGGACCTTTTCGGTAGTGGCACCCGCCCTGTGGAACGCCCTCCCACCAGATGTCAAAGAGAAAAACAACTACCAGGCTTTTAGAAGACATCTGAAGGCAGCCCTGTTTAGGGAAGCTTTTAATGTTTGATGGACTATTGTATTTTAATATTTTGTTGGAAGCTGCCCAGAGTGGCTGAGAAAACCCAGCCAGATGGGTGGCATATAAACAATAAATTTATTATTATTATTATTATTATTATTATTATTATTATTATTATTACTAATCTATTGCCTTTTCAGCACCCATGGAAGGCAGTAGGCAACTGAATACCAGTTGCTGGAATTTGTTTTCTGAGAAACCAGTCTGCTCCCACCTTTCAGTAGTTTTAGCTAAGGGGTGAAGTCATAGGAATGATGGGCAATTAGGAAAGCAGATCTAGACGATAAGATATGGAGAAAGAGTGGAAACCCCATTATTTAGACCCCATTATTGTTTTTTAAGCCTTTTCTTCTGGTCTTCTCTAACGAGGAAGTGATTGCAGCCCCACAGAAAATAATTCAGGTATCTAGGTGTGCTCTGATTCTTGCTGTATGTATGTATGTATGTATGTATTTTCTACCCTGCCTTCCCTACAGAAAAATGTCCTGTGGATGCCTACGTATATATTTCTACCATTTAGTGGGCATGTCACTGGACAGTAATTGGCCGAGAGTGTCTTCAAGTTCAAACAGCATGGATGGAATTCAGTGTCACCAGGGAAATATGGCAATACTTATGAGAAATGTATACTACCCAACTGAGCCATGCTAACACAGATATTATTGCAAGATAACCATCCTTTAGTTCTCCAGTGTGCAAAATGGATTTAATTGCAGTTTCATTTGTGATAATGACCTACATAATTTTCAATAATTTGATAGAATTTATCTTTCTTAATGAAAAAGGGAGAAAATTAGCAAAGATATAGGGCAGTGGGAAAAGCTTGGCTGGAAACTCTTAATTAATTATTTGACATCTGTTTAAGAAATGCAGCAAAGGAACACGATTCCACTAAATGGGCCTCATTTTCAAAGCAGACGAGTCACGTTCAGCATTTAGAAGGAGAAAAACTTTTATATGTGAACCCTTTGGGCAGAGATTACAACTTTCTTACCGTAATTAAGGCTGATTTGAGATAGAAGATAAAAATAAATCAAAATAAGATTGGGGTGGTATTGTGATTTACTTAATGCAAAGTCTAGCATTCGGGGGGAAGTGACAACAAATTTAATTTGCACCACTGAAGCATTTTTGAGGTAACTTTTAAAAACCTGTATTTTTAAAATTAACAAATATGAACCATTTGGGCCACAAGCCACAGGTCAAAAGCGTACATAAGAAAAGACCTCACCATTTTGAATATGAGGAAAATCTAGCACATGTAAGAGGATCAGGGCCAACGTTTACAATACCAATAAAACTAGACGGCAAAAGCATATTTTCCAGAATGAATGGGTGGATGTGTTTTCCAGGAAAGACTGGCCACAGTTGGCAAGGTTCTGCATTCAATAAGCCCACATGGTAAATGGTCATTTTGAAAGTGTTTCAAGAAACACCATTTTGGGGCACTCTCTCCTTCAGCCATTCATACTATAAAACCAGTGTTCAGACTACAGATTTAGGAGCTCTTGAAGCAGGACAGTGTGTGGTCTGAAACAAGAGCAAGGCAGGATTTCCCTTCATCCCCAGCAAAACAGCACCCTTGGGTACTCATGGGGGGGGGGGGCTACCACAACTACAGTGGTACCTCGGGTTACATACGCTTCAGGTTACATACACTTCAGGTTACAGACTCCGCTAACCCAGAAATAGTGCTTCAGGTTAAGAACTTTGCTTCAGGATGAGAACCGAAATCATGCTCTGGCGGTGCGGCGGCAGCAGGAAGCCCCATTAGCTAAAGTGGTGCTTCAGGTTAAGAGCAGTTTCAGGTTAAGAACGGACCTCCAGAACGAATTAAGTTCTTAACCTGAGGTAGCACTGTAGTCAATTGATTTGCATCGAGTGGGCATTTATGTGGTGAGGTGATCTTGCAGGTAAGTGTAACTGAATTAGGATGAGATCTGCATACATACGAGGATTTTCACACCTAACTTTTTAGGTGTGCCCTTTAAATCTTTAAGTGTACACCTAACAAATGGACTTTGGACCACACAGCCATCATTGTTCCAGCTATACTTTCCCAACTGGAAAATACAGAATTTCAGCCAACCAAAGCCAATTAGCTTTCCTTCACCAAACAATCATTTTGAAACCACCAACCTGCCGCAAAAAATCTAGCACATGCTGCTTAAAAAGCACAAATGTAGTGAACTTCATTATAATGGAAAATGAAATTAAGAACTGCAAAATCCAGAAAGATTAAACAGTCTTTGGACTTTTAAATGTGTTGGTGGGTGGGTGGGTGTGATTGGTATTTTTCAGATGAAGGGTGGTACAGTGGTACCTAGGGTTACAGATGCTTCAGGTTACATACTCTTCAGGTTACAGACTCCGCTAACCCAGAAATAGTACCTCGGGTTAAGAACTTTACCTCAGGATGAGAACAGAAATTGTGTGGCTGTGGCGCGGCGGCAGCGGGAGGCCCCATTAGCTAAAGTTTTCAGGTTAAGAACAGTTTCAGGTTAAGAATGGACCTCCAGAAAGAGTTAAGTTCTTAACCCGAGGTACCACTGTATACAAATTTAATAAATCGTGTTAATAAAATAATAGTGCAACAGGCCTTCCCTGTCTCCCTGCTTGCCCCCTATGCCCAGAACACCCCATGCAAGAACAGAGCACAGGGGAAGCAGAGGGGAAATGGTTCCACCAGGCAATCAGAAATGCCTATGCCAAAAGAACAATCTTCTTAGCATTGAATCACCTGGTGGGTGAGATCCAACTAAGTATGACTCAGAGTAGAAATTGAAATTAATGGATTACGGTGTTTTAAGACCATTGATATCAGTAAAAAGGTAAAGGGACCCCTGACCATTAGGTCCAGTCATGGCCGACTCTGGGGTTGTGGCGCTCATCTCGCTTTACTGGCCAAGGGAGCCGGTGTACACCTTCCGGGTCATGTGGCCAGCATGACTAAGCCACTTCTGGCGAACCAGAGCAGCACACGGAAACGCCTTTTACCTTCCCACCGGAACGCTACCTATTTATCTACTTGCACTTTGACGTGCTTTCAAACTGCTAGGTTGGCAGGAGCTGGGACCGAACAACGGGAGCTCACCCCGTCTTGGGGATTCGAACCGCCGACCTTCTGATCGGCAAGTCCTAGGCTCTGTGGTTTAACCCACAGCACCACCCATGTCCCTATTGATATCAGTAGGCCTGCTCTAAGTGTGATGAATGTTAGCTATCTTATTGATTTTTCTTTTTTGTGTATTTTCTTATGCACACTTTGCTTATATTCTTTCATACTCCTTTTGTACAACCCCAACAATAACATTATTGCCCCTTCCAAGTACCTCCATTCTCTATATTTGAATTCTCCCTCCCACTAGCGTGACCCACAAGTTTAAAGTCACCCTGTGCCTTTTGGAAGCAGCTTGGCCATTTTCAATTTCTATTTTATTTTATTTTTACTTTACGGGAAGGTTTTTTAAAATTGCACCCTCCATAACCAGGAATGATTGCCATGCCATGTCCGTCCGTGAGGCAAAGACTAGCAGAGCTCTGATGAAGAATG
Organism: Podarcis erhardii; assembly: GCF_964252035.2. NCBI lineage: Eukaryota > Metazoa > Chordata > Lepidosauria > Squamata > Lacertidae > Podarcis > Podarcis erhardii. The sequence goes on along the minus strand of NC_138498.1, from coordinate 104,929,670 downwards.
GCATCTCCTTTTAAAAGCCTGCAGATGCCAGTGATTAATAAAGCTCATAATAACACATTATATTTACCAAGTCCTCCTTTAAACTTGTCGGCTTCCTAAATTACTTTGACGTCTCTCCGGTTTAGTTTATGTTCTGTAACTGAGGAGCTGCTGTGCGACAGATGGCACTGTGTTTGCATAACAAATGCTCTCCTCAGGTCAATATAATACAAGGTAGTTGATCGCATTCAGGGTGAGAATGGGATCCCTGGGCTCTTTTCCCAGAGAGGAGAAATCAATCAACGTGTTTACTCTTGCCCTCAAGGACAGGAAGTAGAAGCCCACATGTGTGTGTGCCTGTGTGTTCGGATGCTCAAGGAATTCTATTTTCATAGAATTTGAAGAGGAACTGACCTGATCCACACCTTCCAGTTTAATGTGCAGATCAGAACAGAGGAACGCAAGGAGCTGCCTTATACCGAGTCAGTTCATTTGTCCATCTAGCACAATATTGTCTGCAAGGACTGGCAATGGCCCTCCAAGTTTTCATATGGGTCATTCCTACATGCAGATACTTGAGATTTAACCTGGAGCCTTCTACATGCAGAACAGATGTTCTGGCACTGAGCTACAGCCCAGTCTCCTTATATGAAGAAGAAGATGATGAAGAGGAGGAGGAGGAGGAGTTTGGACTTGATATTCCACCTTTCACTCCCTTTAAGGAGTCTTAAGGCGGCTAACATTCTCCTTTTCCCTTCCTCCCCCACAACAAACACTCTGTGAGGTGAGTGGGGCTGAGAGACTTCAGAGAAGTGTGACCAGCCCAAGGTCACCCAGCAGCTGCATGTGAAGGAGCGGAGAAGCGAACCCAGTTCACCAGATTACGAGTCTATCGCTCTTAACCACTACACCATGCTTAACCATCAGTCTCCACCAAATATATCTACCCATACATTAAAGAGCTTCAATGGGTGTTCCCACCATCTGAGGTATGGCAAGTGGTAAGGAGAGAGCAGGGCCTTCTCAATGGTGCTGCCCCCATTTCAGAAGGCCCTTTCCAGGCAAGAAAGTGGTGTGCCTTCAGGGTTTCAGATGGGGGACATTCCCCATCCTACCTGGACATGTCAGGGGGCCTTCTGAATGCAAAACAGCTGCTCTGCCACTGAGCTACTTCCCCCTAGCTATCCTTCAGCATTTGGACTTCTCCAGATTTTGTGATGTAGTTCTCAGCTCACTTAAATGTACCCAAAATGTGTTAAAAATGTGTATTTTAGGATACAGTACTTTTGAATTAAATGAAGTACCTAAATGTGATATTTTTATACTGATTCTCTTTTCTTTTTTTAAAAAAAATGCAGATCAATTCAGAAACGGGAAGGAACAGACTTGGGAACAAATAAAAATGAACTTGGCAAGGGCCAGAAATAGATTGATCTGTCCATCCCTAGTATATATAAGGAAAGACTTCATTAGCTATCGCAGCTGGCTGGCTGTAGTTTAACTGTAGGCATGGGTGAAAACAGGCATCAAAAACCTGCATCTAAACCATGGGCCTCCTGTGGAGCAAAGCGAAGGTGGAAATCAATGCCTCTAATTGGAAGAGAGCTGAGAGAGAAAGGAGGAAATTCTGTTGTCTATCGCAGTAAGACACAGGAAACTCTGAAGCAACCGAGATGCAGAGTAGTAACCCAGTTGCTGCTTTTTCAACAGGATCTCAAAGGGAAGATGTAGATTGCAGAATGGCCACAGCAAAGTGGAAGAACAGATGCTTTACATGCAGAAGGTCTCAGGTCCAGTCTCTGCCATCTCCACTAAAATGCACCAGGTAGCAGGTGAAAAAAGCACGCTACCTGAGACCCTGGCGAGCCAACAGCAGCCAGGCCAGACCATATTGGTCTGTTTGGGCCAATGACCTAACTCAATATAAGGCAGCTTTCTATGTGCACACTGGTGCTAAACTTCCCATCACTGCCAGGCACTCATTCTTCCCATCTCATGTGACAGGTGGACCATTTTGAGGCGGTTAGTCCATTGTGACAAGGAGTGTTGTGGCAACTTGAAAAAACAGCAAGGGGTCAACTGACTGCTCAAATGATGCTCAGGTGTTCTAAAAACATTAGACACTTAAACTGTTAGGAGAACAAACTGTTAGGAGAACAAGAAAGAAGATCAACAGATTTGGTCATAGCCAAATCTGGTCATACACAGAGAGCAAATAGTATACTCTTTATCAACCACACCATTTTCACAAGTAGGACTCGGACCCCTGTAAACATATTTCTTCACCAGCATCTAAGAAACTCAGCAACCGCAGGAGGCACAGCTTCAGATAAGCCATTACCACTCTCCCTGAAACCAAGTGGAATTTATACCTAATAAATCAAATCTGACTTCTATATCATAACAATGCATCATTTCATAATTTGTTTAATTTGCATAATAGAGTTGCCCCGGGAGCGCTTGCAGAATTTGTTATGTCCAAGATGAAAAATTCTTGGGTTTTGACTGGCTGCGGTCCTTGCCTGGAAAATTTGTAGATGTTGATTATTTCAGATCCTTCCCTCCTAGAAAAGATTTGCCCACTAATTGAAGAGGAATCACCTGGAATGCTGCGTCCTTTCAAGCAACACGATGAGCAAATGTTAGATTAATCTGTGCAATTTGCTAAGACACACCCACCGTTCAGCAAAGGGGTATCTATTTGTGTTGTCCCAGGAGTGCCTATGGAAAATATCAGTCCTCTATCTACGTACTTTGGTTGCAGCTTCTGCCTTTGAAACACAAAGGCTGGACATTTTTCAGCAGCCTGGATGCTGAAGCTTAGGCCTCCTCTAGTAAATCTAACCCTGAAATATTAAAGGGTGTTAAATAAATTGGTCAAAGAGGTGTTTGGGGAGTTAAAGTGGAAGACACATTGCCATGAATGAGCAATTAGATGCTCACAAACCAGCTTATCACAAATTACATGCTTCCCATATCTATTACTGTAATGACCTTGAGAGTTGACTCATACTCTCCCTTAACCTAATGAACATGCCAAGTATAATCAATTATGTCTGCAATTAAAATTATAATTTGTCTAACAAACTCTTCTTGGCTTTCAGACATTTCTTAACAAAGGCTGCTACCGCACAGGGAGAAGATAAATATTAATTTTGTGTTGTCTCCACGTTTCTTCACGGAGACTATGGCTAATTTATTAAAGCTCATATTATCTCTTGCACTCTCTCTTTTTAACTTTCAGCAAAAATTTAGTTAAGTTTCAGTGCTGAATGTCAAGGGATAATTACAACAGTTAGTAGCAATTTATCATTTCCCAATTGGGTTTTCAAGCTGTCATTGGATGCCCATGGAAATGTGTTAGTCTGTTTCATTGCACAATTACTGCACTGAGGATTTTTTTGTTTAAATTAGCATTATATATATATATATAGAGAGAGAGAGGTTTGTTGTGTTATGGCTCAAATGCTTGCATTTTTGTCATGTCCTTTGGTTTACACCAAGTCCTAAAAACTACTGTTGCATAATACACACATAGGAAGACTGGATCCCAGAGGCAAGCTCAGAGATTACGAGGAAGCTAAAAAAAAGCTTTAAAAAAACCCCACCTTGGGTTGTATCCAACTAAATCATTGCACTTGCAGAATGACTTCCATGAGTACAACAGAACTTTCCCTCCTTCTCCTCCTACATTCTGTCCAGATGTGATCTAGGTTTCCCTTCAACTCTCCAGAGCAGATTTGTACTCAGCAAAAAGAGAGAGAAGGAAAGTTCCATTTTACTCACAGAAGCACCAAGTGATTGATTGATTGAATTTATATCTCCAAGAAGCTCAGGATAATGTACCTGGTTCTACACCTCCTCATTTAATCCACCACAATTCTCTTTGTCTCTATAATTTGCCAAGTTTGTTCCTCAGGGACACCTTTCTCATGCCTACTATTTTCAAGCCAGTTGCCTACAAAATTTTGTGGAATATTAAGTGATTTCTCCTTTTTCTTTTTCTTTTTACACACCCCAAACTGCAACAGCTGCCCTTGCAGAATATCCACTGTTCTGCTATTCTTCTGAAATAAGGTTCAGGGCCTCAGAAGGGGCAACCATGTATGCAAACATCTTCCGATTCTCCCCCCTCCCCAAAATCAAGGTGCCCAGACCCCCAACCCCTTGATGTATCTGCCTTTGGTCTGGAAGGCTTAATCCACAGCCTGCAGACTTCATGCACTTCTAGGGAAAAGAAAGAAAAAAGTTACAGCTTTTGTAAAAAAAAATCAAAAAATCTCCATGATAGCAAATGAGTGGAAACAGCTTTATGTTTAATGAGGCTGCTTTGGACACACGATACGAGTTGAATCAGACAGACGACAGAGCGACTTGGAACAAACTACACCACTTTCCAAAGTGACAGATACAAATCCAGAGTCTTCTGGCTGGTGCACACCATTAATAGTAAACTGTACGCTAGCAACAGCCTGTAAAACAATCAGCAGCCAGCAGCCAAATATACACTTTAGGCATATGATCAATGTCGGTTGTGACACTGGCCTAAATCCAATCCAGATTTAGGCTTGCTTATGTCCATTGACTGGTGCTGAAGAAAAAGGAAGACCAGCGCTTTCTTGGCAGTGCAAAACTAGTTGCATAATTCTTTTGATTCTGGTCGCATCTGTTTATTGCTCTTCTACATATTCACCTGTCTCTCCTCATGCCAGTATTGGTTGGGATGTCCCTTTGCCCATATGTCCTGCGACCTTGTACGCCTGTGGCACTTACGCATTGACAAGCATGGAAAACAGAGCCAGCAGAACTCTGGCACATGGAGCGCAAGTCAAAATTAATTAATGTGCTTGCCTGGTGACATTATTTGGACTGCAAGCCAGAAGTGTGGTGCGCAGAACTGTGGCTTGTTCAGGATACTGTGACAGTGCTGTGGTGATATCACTTCCTGGCACACAAATCACCCCAGTCAGAATTTTGCAGCAATAGTTTTTTTTTGGGGGGGGCACATGCAGTGCAAATAACCACTTTTATTTACTCATGCCTTCCATTTTTAGTTAGGGGAATATTTAATAATGTCAGGTGACTTGGACAGAATTTGTTCCTGGACATCTGTTTCAGGTGGAGGGTTTTAGTTTTCATTTATTGCCGTTTTTACATCTGGTTCCAGTGTCTTTGCTATTTCTAGTGTGATTGGGCAAATTGCTTGGAGAAGTCTTAATGCAAACGCGCAACTAGTAAACGTAATAAATTAACAAAGATTTTGTTGTTTAAATTAACAACCCTGGAGTTGTGATATGAGAAAGGGGGCTATGTGGAAAGGGGCATAGCTTGGTGATTAGAGCAGGTGAAAGGACTCAGACTCAATCCCTGGTGTCAGGCGGCAGAGGAACCAACCCCACGGCAGGCTGCCAAGAACTGACAAGAAGAGGAAAAGTCCTTACCATCTGCTTTTATTCACTCTTCACAGAGAGAGTCTTGGGAATGCAGCCTCTAGGAATAATGGCATTGCCCCAAGTGAATCTCCACTCCCTCATGAGTCATTGCTATGGGTACTGAATATGGGAACGTTTATATAATTTAGCAGAGTTTAAACAATCCCCTGTTTGAGTTTATGCAGCGACAAGCGGGTTGCTAACTCGTTTGAGTCCTTTCAATAATTATACCTTCCTGCTTGATAATCCCTTTCTGTCCCTCTTAAAGAAAACACACATGATTCTGAATCATATTAACATAAACTACTTTACGATCAGATTCATTCAGGTTTACAGAGTTGTTCCTGATGCAGGCTTAGGTTACATAACAGATAAACTATATACTAGATAGTAGTGAGACATGAGAAGACTGCATCCGAGCAGTTACCAATTAACACTTCTTGCAGCAACTGACCAACTGACAAAACTGCCTGCCACATAATAATAATAATAATAATAATAATAATAATAATAATAATAATAATTTATTTATATCCCACCCTCCCCAACCGACGCCAGGCTCAGAGCAGCTAACAACAGTAAAATAATACAGCATTTTAAAATCAATTCATTATAAAATCAGTTCAAATCAAATTAATGGCAAAGATTGGGCTAGAGTTCTGTGAGAATTACAAAGGAGGGGGGTCAGGCTGTACCCTGTTTTGCATGCCCTGCGGAAAGATGTCAAGTCCCACAGGGTCCTAGTCTCTTGTGACAGAGCATTCCACCAGATCGGAGCCATAGAGGCAGGTAGTCCTCTCGGAATGTTGGACTTGACTGACAGCTTTATGTCCCACACTGAAAAGGGACCTCTGCCTTTGACCTCTCTGCTCTCCTACTTTCAATGCTTGCCAGGTTCTGGGAGAGGGGGGTCTGGAATGCTTTTTAAAGACCCTGAGTCCGTCAGCTGTTGCAACCCTGGTGCTTCCTCTTCTTCTTCCTCCTCCTCCTCTCCCCATATTTCCCAGCTTTTCCCCTCCTCTGCCTCTGAGCTGTGACTTCCCTCAAACCCCTGTTGTAATTCTGGACTGTCGTCTTCTTCTCTGGAAGGGTCAGGCTGGATCATTGCTCCGACTTGGTATCCAAGAGGTAGCCTTTTCCTTCTCCTCTGTACCCTTCTGCTCACTACCCTTTCTCACGTAGACAGCATTTAACCCCTTGGACTCTGTGTGCCAAGGTGCAACGTCAAGGACACTATGTGTGAAACAACAGACCCAAAAAACCACCCACGGCACACCCTGTTAAGTAAGGGGAAATGAACTACGGTATCCGTTGTACTTTTCTCCTTCGCACAACCTGGATAAGCTGTAAACTGGCCAATATTTTGTATTTACTCCTTGACAGCTGAAATCTAATCAGAGCATTCTCTCTCTCTCTCTTTTAAAGAAATACAATAGTTATTCTCAATTAGATTACGCAGCAAATTAAATCATAAATTTTTCTACCTAGGCACTGCCTCTGCCTCCCTTTCTTCCAAAACACTCCTTTAGTCCCTGGAGCACTTTATTTAAGTCTCAGAGCCTGAGCTTCAAAACTAGTTATGGATTTGATAATTTAATAATACGGGGCAAGTAATTGTTGGAGGGGATATTTATGATTTCATTAGATCCTACTGGTAATCAATAGTAATCCATTAATTCCTCCATTTACATATCTCTCAGGTTCCACTGGAAGTCCACAAATTCCATTTAAGTAGGTTCTATCCTTCCTGCCCCCAACTTCCCCTTCCCCTCCCACACCTTTTTATTTATGCAGTTTGCTATGCAAGAAGTCTAAATTCAAGCCATATATATTACAGCCGAGCAAATAAGCAACCAGCAGGAAAGCTTGTATACTCCGCAGTTCAGACTGCAGGATAAGATTTAATGCTAAAAACAAGGGAAACGAATAAAACAAGAGTCCCCGTTCACCCCAGGATGCATGCATAACTCTCATTAATGTTAATGGAAGATATTGAATGTGTGTGCACTGAAGGGAGTTTATTAGAACCTAATAAATTCCACACATTTTCCCTGGGCCTGCTCTGCAGCTGTATCAGGGTATATAATTGGACACTTTGCTCTGGCACAAGAGGGTGATATTTGTTATTTGGTTTTTTTCAACGTAATAGAAGAAATCCCGTATTTGGAGGCAAAAGGGAGACCTTCAGATTGACATAAACTTTGCTTTGAGGATACACTCAAAGCACAATAGGCAACGTTAGAAATGTCATGAAGATTGCTCCCAAGATATTTCAACCAATTAGGCTTGAATATGGAATTATTAGTGGGACACGGGTGGCGCTGTGGGTTAAACCACAGAGCCTAGGACTTGCCAATCAGAAGGTTGGCGGTTTGAATCCCTGCGATGGGGTGAGCTCCTGTTGCTCGGTCCCTGCTCCTGCCAACCTAGCAGTTCGAAAGCACGTCAAAGTGCAAGTAGATAAATAGGTACTGCTTTGGCGGGAAGGTAAACAGTGTTACGTGCGCTGGTCTGGTTCACCAGAAGCGGCTTAGTCATGCTGGCCACATGACCCAGAAGCTGTACGCTGGCTCCCTCGGCCAATAAAGCAAGATGAGCGCCGCAACCCCAGAGTCGGTCACGACTGGACCTATTGGTCAGGGGTCCCTTTACCCTTTACCTATGGAATTGTTGTTATTATTATTATCATTAACATTTCAATCCATCTTTCCTCCAAGCAGCTTAGGGTGGTGTATCTGATTCTCACCACCCTCATTTAATTCTTCCAGCAACCCTGTGAGGTAGGTTAAGCTGGGAGAAAGTGACTGGCCCAAGCTCGCCCACTAACCTCCATAGCCCAGTGGGGTTTTGAACCCTGCTCCCAATCCAGCACTCTATGTCATTCTGTCTCTACATGGGACAGGTGCAAGGGAAGACCGCATAACCAGGAGACCCCTGGGCTGGGCCATGGGCAGGATCAAGCCAGAAGCCAGGAGCAAATAGAAAGTTGGGAGTGAGGGACACATGAGGAACAAGACAGAAATCAAAACCAAATTGAGAACCTGGGCGAACCAGGAGGTGGGACCAAGGATGCAAGAACAAACTGGATGCAAGAACAAACAGGAGGACCTCATTGCACAAGTCAGAGTCAGCTGGAGCAGAAAGCCCTTTATATGCCCGGAAAGATCAAGTGCCCAACCTGGGTGAGCAGAGTCAGTCTCCGGCCAGAGAGTTCTACACTGAGAAGATTGCCACTTGCAGTTCAGTAGTTCACCACATGGGGCAGCCACAAACAGATTCAAGCCGCTCCTGGCAGCAGGCATGACTATAATGTTTAAACAGGTGTGGGGGTTTTTTTGCATACTGTGACCAGGCATTACTGATTATGGCAGAAGCAAAGGGAAAGCAAACTTACTATTCTAGAAGACAAGCAGAGCTCTCTGCCCCTAGACATAGTAACCTTTTAGTGGCATTTTCCTCTCAGAACAGTGGGCATCAATTAAAGACTACTGCGTATTCAAACCATTTTTTGTGGGTTGTGTGGTTTAAAATAAAATAGGGTGAGTGGCTAGTATTTTCATTCTTCAGGATTTAGCTCCCTCCTTAGGGTCACCCAAAATTCAGTCTCTGAGTGGGTGTGTGGACCATGCAGTGCATGACAGTTATGAAGTACAGTGGTACCTCGGGTTAAGAACTTAATTTGTTCCAGAGGTCTGTTCTTGAAACTGTTCTTAACCTGAGGTACCACTTTAGCTAATGGGGCCTCCCACTGCCGCAGCGCCACCACCGTGTGATTTCTGTTCTCATCCTGAAGCAAAGTTCTTAACCCAATGTACTATTTCTGGGTTAGTGGAGTCTGTAACCTGAAGCATCTGTAACCTGAGGTACAACTGTATATGCACTGTCAAGAATGTATTGTAAGGCCATTATGGGTTTTTTCTATGTGATGGTATAGTAAATGCATATAGAACATCAAAGGTGACAAAGAGCCTCCAACAATGTATGTGCAAGCATGGATCCGGTGCAGGAGAGTGGTGTTACAAGTGTGTCCCTATTTTTATCTGTGAAACTTAGTACCAGAAAGTACCCATGTTGCATCTCTTACATGTGCAAATATTTGGTATAATAAACATATAAGCATTCGTACCAACTCCACCAAGACTACGAGTCTTGGGGTTCTCACTTCTAATGTGCATATTCTACAGCTTTAACCTGCCTTCCACAACCTGGTGCCCTTCAGATGTTATAGGACTACAATTCCCATCATACCTGGCCATTGGCTGGGTTTGATGGCAGTTGTAGTTCAACAACGTCTGAAAGGCGAAACTTGGGGAAGGGTGTTCTAAGAGATTGCAGGTTCATAGAGGCAAGAAGAGGCTGGAAGAAGCTGAAAGCAGAGACACATTGTTCATGCACAGTGCTTTGTGCAAATTTGGAAATGAGAAAAAACAAATCCCGCACAAGTTCCATTTCAGAAACAAGGCCAGGTAATCTGAAACCTGAATTTCTCTCCAGATGTAGGGATGACAAGAACTTCTGAAGCAATGTATTCCTGTTGTGTTTTATGATTTTCCTGATATTGTAAGTGAGCCGGAACTGGTCTGTGACCGTAATAATAAAATTCATTCGAACTTCTGAAGTGTTCCTATTATAGCTTAGGAAAACCAAAAACTGGAGAAAACAGGGTCCCATTTGTTACGAAAAGGAGCAATGGAAAGGAGCTGGAAAGCCAAACAGGATGTTGATGTTTGGGACTGTACCGTGGGAACGAAGGGACAATCTATTCACTGTACTGAGCACCGGATGTTAGCTCAGTGTGTCATCTGACCTGTCCTGGAAGTACAGGGGAGGAGTTTCTCTCTCTGCTGTTGGTGTTTGGAGAGTGCAGACGTGTTTCTCTGTACTGCTGCATAGACAGAAATAAAGGCATGTAAATACATTTCTGTCTGTCTCTTTCCCCCTCCTGGGGAAGACAGGGAGGAGGGAAGAGTGGTGTGTTCTTCTAACGTTTGAGGAGGATCGCCGATAGAGACCTCGCCTGCATCCTGCCGGGAGTCGCAGACAGGGAGGTCAACAAGTAATCCAAGCCGGGTGCCTGGAGAGTGGCAAATTCCTCTGACAAGGCTCGAGATTACAACACCATTATCTTCGTGCTCTACAGCTGGCACCTTTCACTTTGCTTCTGAGCAGCAGTGGAAACACATTTCACATTTTGCCAGCACTCAGCTCATCCACACAGTTTAATATAGCTGGTGCCACTTAATTCACACCCATTTTCTTAAAAATGGGGGAGGGGGAATTTATAGGCCATGTTTGCACTGGGACAACCTTGAATTTTAACGCTGTTGAGATTCTGCAGAAGCTCCCCACCGTGAACTATAGTAATTAGATCATTATATAACAGGGCGGCCATAGTCCTTACACTGGCGATTCTGCCAGCAAATACTTTATGTGCACAGGAACTCTGCAGAATGGAGAAAGGAAGCTACCAAGGGAAAAGCCTATAGTTTCTGTTGGCATGAAGATCCTATGTCTATTTTTTAAAAAAACAACACGATTTATATCCCCTTCGCATATGCAAACCCTTCCCTGTGGAAAGAGTGAGAGGCATGGGAATGGGGTGAAGATGAAAGCAAGGATACGGAAGGGTATGAGGAATAGGAAACGATGGTGGCATCATAATTGTGCAGAAGGCAAAATGGATGCTTAGCAGTCATATGAGTGGGAGGAGGAAGATTCATCGGGTTACCATGGCCTGTGTGCAAGGAAGGGTTGGAGAAAAAGAGGGGGAGAAAAAGGTAATAGAGGCACATTTGAAAAAAAAAAAAATTGAGAAATAACAGGGTTGTGAATTAATTGGTCCAAATCAGAGGTGTTGATATTTCACTACGATGAAGGTGAAAAATGAAAAATTTTGAAGGAAAAAAAAAACAAACCAGATATAAAATTAAGAAATGTAATAAGGTATTAGGGAATGAATATAACAAGAAATTTAGAAAATTTAGAACAAGAGAATCTTAAAAAATTAAAGAGGTAAATTAAGGAAAAGTTGGAGGAATATACAAAAATTAAGCTTTCATAGTTTGGAAGAATAGCGATAATTAAAATCAAAATTTTGTGTAGAATAAATTTTTAATTTAGAATGTTACCAAGTAAAATATCAGAGGCAGAGGTAAAGGGTTGGCAAAGTATAAATGATAAATTTTGTAATGGGGATAAGTAACCTATAATTAATAAAAGAAGATGGTATAATCCCCAGAAAACAGGTGGTTAAGGGGAAACAAGAAATGAAAGAATATACAAAATTTGGAAAAAAAAAACTATAGAAAGAGGAGATAAAGAAGAAAATGTCATTATAAAAGAGGAAACCAGTGAAATTCATAAAATATTAGTAGAAATGAAGGATCAACAAGATCAATTAAAAGAGGTGTAGGAAAAGGAGATAACAGGGCAGATAAATAGTCAAAGCTGGAGGAAAATATGGGAGAAACACACTTTAAAAATGTTGTCTATAAGGATACAAGAAAATTACTATAAGTTAGTATGGAGATGGTATTTAGCACCAGTAAGATTAAATCAAATAAACAAGGAATATTCGGTGTTATGTTGGAAGGGGATGCCAGGAAACCGAGACTTACGTTTACATGAGGTGGGGGTGTAAATATGTACAATTTTGGGGGCATAGGGTGTTTAAGGAGATAACAGAAACCACTGGGTTAAAGCTGACTGAAAGTCCAGAAGTAGCATTATTATCAATTTACAATGGAGTGGAAGGTTCACAGGCTATGAAGGATTTGCTCACAAATTTATTGGCAGCTGCACGAGTTATTATATCTAGAAAGCGGAAGGGGCAAGCATAATATAAAATGGAAGAATGGTATAAAGAGGTGTGGGATTAATGATAAATTAACATGGGCTATTAAGGTAAGACAGGGAATACGCAGGAGAAATGATTTTGAGGAGATATGGAAGGTATTTGTAGAATTTGTACCGTTAAAACAGAAAGGGGTCAAACCATTGTGAGAGGTTTGAAATTTTGGGAGGTTGGATAGTTATAATGGAATGGGCTTGGGCAGGGGTCAGCAAACTTTTTCAGCAGGCGGCCGGTCCACTGTCCCTCAAACCTTGTGTGGGGCGGGACTATATTTTTTTTGGGGGGGGGAGGGAATGAACAAATTCCTATGCCCCACAAATATCCCAGAAATGCATTTTAAATAAAAGCACACATTCTGCTCATGTAAAAACACCAGGCAGGCCCCACAAATAACCCAGAGATGCATTTTAAATAAAAAGGCACATTCTACTCATGTAAAAACACGCTGATTCCCGGACCATCAGCAGGCCGGATTTAGAAGGCGATTGTGCTGGATCCGGCCCACGGGCTTTAATTTGCCTACCCATGGTCTTGGGGGTGGGGTGCACATTTTTATTTATTCTTTATTTATTATTATTACTTTGTGTGCAGGTAAACATGCAAAAAGAGGCTGCAGAATTGAAGGGAGAAGCTGGGATGATTTCTTGATTGGGCAAGACATTTCAGCAAGTAAAAGTGCTTGTAGAGACGTTTGTTTGTTTGTTTGTTTGTGTCTGTGTGCATGCGTGCGTTCAAATGAAACAAGAAGGGGGCAGAGCTTCCCACAGCATGTGCCCGCGCATGTGTACCTTTTACCAACTCCAGCTGGTTCACCCCAGTCTTATTACTATCCACCTTGGGCTATTGTGGGTGTGGGGAACCTTTGGCCTTCCAGAGGTTGCCGAGCTGCAAACTCCCATCACCCCTGCTCATTGGCCATGCTTGCTGGGGCTGATGGGAGCTGTAGTCCAGCAACCTCCAGAGGGCTATAGCCTCCCAGCCACGATATGCTCTATGTGGGGCTGCCTTCGACAGGCTCTCAAAAGCTCCAGCTTGTTCGAAATTTAGCTCCTGGTGTGTTAACTGGAGCAAGTGTGTGGAGAATATCACTCCAGTGTATATACTGATTAGCAGTTTGTTTCAGATACCAGTTCTAAATGCTGTTTTAACTCCTAAGTCCCTAAAATGGACTGGGATAGCTTGGGGACCACGTCTTCCTATAGGTATTTCCTGAACAAGTAGACTGACATCACAAGCCCTTCTCTCTTATTTCCCCACCATCAGAAGCACTATAGGTGAACATGCAGGATAGGTCTTTCTTTCTTTCTTTCTTTCTTTCTTTCTTTCTTTCTTACTTTCTTTCTTTCTTCTGAGGTGCCACAATTGTGGAATGCCCTCAAAAGGAAGACTCACCTGGTTCCATCATGGCTGTGCAACAGCCTTTTCCAGAGCATTTTGGGGAGGACCTGTTTGATAGTAATACTATTACAGTGGTACCTCATGTTACAAACGCTTTGGGTTACAAACTCTGCTGACCCGGAAGTAGTACCTCGGGTTGCGAACTTTGCCCAAGGATGGGAACGGAAATTGCGCCGCGGCAGCGGGAGGCTCCATTAGCGAAAGCGCGCCTCAGGTTAAGAACAGTTTCGGGTTAAGAACGGACCTCTGGAACGAATTAAGTTCGTAACCCGAGGTACCACTGGATTGAGTAAATTCTGCTGACCTAGAAATATTTCACCTGCAGGGCTCCTCTCCTTATTGATGTCGATCTTAATGTTTTATTGTTCATTTTAAATTGACTGTTAGCTGCCTGGAATGGTGAAGTGTCTGTCTCTTTTTTGATGGAAAGGTAGAAGGATATTATTATTTTTTACAAAGACCTAGTTCTACCAAGGCATGCCAAAGAGACAAATAAAATGTTCAGAACAGGCCACACCAAATGGTGCGTTGGCAGAATGTCACAAAAGTTGATATGACTTGGCAGCAGATATACAGGGACAGAAGTTTTGGATTCAGCTGGAAAGATGAGGAGTCCCATATGATTATGTCAAAGTAAGTATTTGAAAGCTGTCACTGAAAACAGAGATGACAGCACAAAGTGGGGAGGAAAAGAGAAATGTCTAGACGTGTGGTGAGGCTCCCCAAGTTACACAGCATGACAACAGAAGAAAAAGAAAACCAGGATTTGTGAACGTGCTCCTTTGATTCCTGTCCCCCCCCCCACCCAAAAAAATCCCAGTGCTAAATGGTCCAACCACTCTACAAATGGCTTTGTAGTTTTATTACAATATAAAATTTCTGAAATAAAAATAAAATTTAAAACATAGAGATTTTTCTTATAAGGAAGACCATTTCCCCATTTCAGTTGAATCACTCATTATAGCAGCATTTGTTTTGGACCTTAGGAAGAGGGTGTGCACTGAAAAGCAGGATTTCTTTACTTAGAAAGCATTAATGCCGCCTGCAGAGAGGTTTTCACAGGGCAGACTGGAACAGCTTGCAAAATGCACCCAGGTATTCTGGGAGCGTATGAATATAAGCAGAAAGCCGGTCGTGCACACACAGCAAAGCCCTTCTGAGAGACCTCGCTTTTACCCACACCCCCTCCTTCTACCTAAGTTCCTGACCTCTTGTGTGCAGTCTGTCAATCACACGGAATCTTATCCAGCCATAAGCATATCCTTTGTGACATGCACAAACTTGAGGGGAAGATAAAGCTAACTTTACAGCTTCACGTACCATAAGCTGGGATTTGAACTCGCACCATTATATGTATAAAAAGAGCAATGGCCTAGCTTAGGGGGCAGCTTTTACTCTGCATTTCTAAAGCGTGAGGCAAGATTACATCTTCCCAGATCTCAAAGGGACCTTCTTCTATTTTTACAGATGCCCATCTGTTCTGCAGAGTAAACATACCAAGGAACAGGAGGAAGTTCTAGCAGCTGCAAGACCGACCATGCATTTCCACAGTGGCTCCTGAACCTTGGCTGTTGAACCTTGATTTCCCCCTCCCTTTACTTACCTACACTTTAGCCTCTCTAAATTTCTTACCCTTCAACATTTCTCCGATGAAAATAGGGATGTCCTATTCAATAACAACAACAACAACAACAACAACAACAACAACAACAACAACAACTATCTTTAAGCATGGACTCAGCTGTCATAACTAATACCTATCCTCCATATGCTTGCATAATTCATTTGTTTGTGTGGATGTGTGGCTGCCCTTCTGTGACAGTGAGCTCCAGAACCTAAGTATTGCTATTGTGGAAATAGGTATTTCTTTTGGTCTGTCCTGAACCTGATGGGTCTGTTAATCCACTTTTCAGTCAGTGACCTTGAGTTCTTGTTATATAATAAACTTCCTTCCCTCCCCACCTTGATTTTCCACAGCCAGCCGACAGCCACCTTCTTTTACCAGCAGGTCCCCATGTGGATTATCACAACTGAAAGAAAAGAAGTTAAAACAGATTACAATCACAGGAATAGGGTGGATTCTGAAAACACTCATATCAAGTGTCAAAGACCAGGGTAAAGAGATGCAGCTTCAGCATTCCACAAAAGCTGTATAGTGAAGTATGCTAATTGGAAGGGACTTTGGTCTTATTTGCGCACAAGCAAGTATGTCTCCTCATGAGTTAGCACCCAGTGGTTTGCAGCTGAGCTTTTGAGATAATGCCCTGAAGAAAAGATGGCATTTGAAGCACTGAGAGATGCTAGGGAAACTCTGGGTGTGGCTTCCACACATGCAAGTCATCACTTTAACATTGGGTGTGCCATAGCTGTTCCGCACATGCAAGTCATCACTTTAACATTGCAGTCATCAGGTGATGAAACCTCAGCAAACACCAAAATACATGCCCACTGTTGGATTTAACCCCTTGAGGGTTGTGGCAGCTGGTGGTGGGGCACCCCGTGGTGTGTCTGAAGCCTGTCTGCTGTGGCCAAGTGGTCAAGGATCTTCATAACATAAAACAGCCCAATTGGATCAGGCCCTTGGCTCACTTAGTCCAGCCTCTTAGTCTGGACCTCAATGTCCGGGCTGGATGATGGGGGTGGAGATGCTCTTTCAGGTATACAGGACCAAGGCCGTTTAGGGCTTTAAAGGTCAGCACCAACACTTTGAATTGTGCTCGGAAATGTACTGGGAGCCAATGAAGATCTTTCAGTACCAGTGTTATATGGTCTCGGCGGCTACTCCCAGTCTAGCTGCCGCATTCTGGATTAATTGCAGTTTCCGGGTCACCTTCAAAGGTAGCCCCACGTAGAGTGCATTGCAGTATTGCAGTAGTCCAAGCGGGAGATAACTAGAGCATGCACTACTCTGGTGAGACAGTCTGCAGGCAGGTAGGCTCTCAGCCTGCATACCAGGTGGAGCTGGTAGACTGCTGCCCTGGACACAGAATTGACCTGCGCCTCCATGGACAGCTGTGAGTCCAAAATGACTCCCAGGTTGTGTGCCTAGTCCTTCAGGGGCACAGTTACCCCATTCAGGACCAGGGAGTCCTCCACACCAGCCCGCCCCCTGTCCTCCAAGAACAGTACTTCTGTCTTGTCAGGATTCAACCTCAGACTTTATATGTTTAAAAAATGATTGGGGACCCATTTGAACATTCCCCTGATGGGGCCCAAGCTCCTGTCTCCTGCTTCTATGAGGACTCAGCTCTGCCTCCACAACTGGAGGCAGTAATGTTTCTGAATACCCGTTGCTGGAGACCACAGGCTGCTCCTGGACTCAATTTCGGTGTCATGGCCTGGGAATCCGATTCAGAGGCTGAACCGGAGGAGTCCCAGCCTGCACAGGAGTCCCCGCCTCCAGGGCTGGCTGAACTGGAGCAGGGCCTTGATTCCGAAGCCCCTGCACCTGTGCCGGATCCCCAGGAGCAGGCACCAGGTGATTCCACTCTGGCTCCAGAGGTGGTTGAGGACTCAGTGCCTACAGGTGAGTTTCCCCCTGGGCCCAGTAACCCTTCAGCCTCTCCTGAACTGCAGAGGCTCAGGGCAGAGAGGCGAAGGGAACTGGTTTCTCCCAGGAGGAGTGCTTGCCTTAAGGCCAGGAGAGGCGGGTCTCCTGGGGGCCGGGACCACCCCTGGCCTCAGAGAAGATAAAGGCCAGTCAGCCCGGTCCCAGGTTGCGGGAGCAACATCGTCGATGAGCTGTTTCGGCCAGCATCCAGTCCTGTTTCCCCCAGAGTTCCTGTTCTTGCCCAGCTTCCCGCTGTGGACCCCGCTTCGCCCGAGGAGGACTGTCTGCTGACCCTCAACTCAGGTCCTGGACCTCACCCCACGGTAACCTCCCCCCCCCGGACCAGCACATTCTGCTTGCTGGTTTCCCACAGGCATCTGGTTGGCCGCTGTGAGAACAGGATGCTGGGACAGATGAGCCAAGATTCAGCCAGCTCTTCCTATGTTCTCAATCCAGTGGGGCACTGGAGAATGTCATTGACACTCTGCATCTCTGGGCCCCTCCTTCAGCTGCTTGGCAAATGTCTTTTTCTCTCTGGGCGCACCTTCAACCCTCGTCCCTGGAGGTCTGTGTGTAAGTACGCTCTCTGCTGGCATCTTGTGGGTCTTGCGCCGTGCCTCTTTTCCTTACACCTCTATGTGGCACACATTCGACATAGATTGTAAGAAGAGAAAGGATTTGAACTCCTACCTGCACTGATTCCTGGGGATTTTCAGTAACATGGCCATTATTGTTGTGCCACTGAGGCTGGTGGGGCAGTGATGTTGTGGTCTTGCTGTGGGTGGGTGGGTGTGGTGTGATGCAGGGGATGTCCTGGGGGCATGCATTGAGGTCTGTGCAACATGTAGGTGGCTTTGCTTGGCTCTAGTGGTGTTCCAAGGGGATGAGTCTGTCAATTTTTAAAATGCATTTTTTGGATTTTCTGGTTGTGTGTGTTTCCCCCCTCCCTTCCTGGGCTGACCACCCATTAAATATGGCAGCTGTTTCTCAAGAATAGGAGTGGCCTATCTCTGTTCCTGGTGTAATGTGAGTATAGGATTTACCCGTTAAAAGCCCTGTTAGGGTTGATTAAGACAACACTAACATCTGACAACAGCAAATGGAAGCAATTCTCTTCCTTTCCATTTGCTGCATTGACCTTATTTGTGGGATAGTTTGTGTTACCGCCTGGGAATAGCTAGCGGGGATGGAAGAAGAAAGAGAGTGTGTGTGTGCAGGGAGAAAGGACAACAGCTACAACTTTTAGTTTACCTCAGATGGATGAATAGGGCAAAGATTCACAAATCTTACTGAGGAAGCCCAACAATGAAATCCCATTCTTTTCTTCATTTACTGCCTTTCCCATTTATGGCCTTGAAATTACTCTTCCCTGTCCAATCCACTTGTGCACCACAGTGGTCCCATGAGGTCTACTGCCACTGGTACAGTTTTTGACTGGTAGCTTTTCACTTACCCACTATCTCCCCCCCCCAAAAAAAAACCCTTTCTGTATTGCCAACATGGCACTCACCTATACCAGCAACCCCACTAGTACCTTCTATGACACTTGAAAAAGGTTACAGCAAATATCTTCACAAAACCCACAATACACAATATATTGTTTGCTCTTCCTGTTTAGTTCCTATTTGCACTGGCTTTGCGTCCCCTATATTAAAAATTCCACCTCAAACATGACAACATTTCATTGAATATGCAAACTCCCTTCCATTCTGAACAGCGGAGAGATGCAACGAGCTTCTCTCTGTGAGCGAGTGCAGCAGGGCCTGACAAATGTGCTTTTCCCCATTTTTTGGGAGGCCATTTTTTAGATACAGCAGCCATTTTTGTTACACCACACCCCTCACAACAGCCATTTTCTGCTATGCTGTGGCAGCCATTTTGTGACTGGGGACCACCACTGTCTCAGAATTCCAGATGTGCTCACTGGCGCATAAAGTTTGACAGTCTTGCCTTATTCAAATTAATCTTGCAAATCCAACATAGGCAGCCGGGCACAACGTTGAGCAATGTTAGTGTTTGGCACAAAGGGACATTAACCATTTCCCTTGCCTCATGTCATTCTTTTCCCACTCCTTCCTGTTGTTTAGATGAAGAGCACCACTTCCCAGCACCATGTGGAGGCTGCTGCAAATGATAACCACCTTGTGACTGACTCCCCACTGCTGCCATAAAGCATAGAGCCAGCCATTGAGTTCTTCTGGAGGGTGGCATAGCAAGTTCCCACACCAACGCTTTGACTTGTGGGCAACAGTGACATGGAACTTTTCTGTGCTGAGCTCTGGAATGTCACTGAGGCTGCTAGTTCATATTGTTGCATGCATCCTAATCTTGGAGCAGCAAGAGACTCTAGGAATCCCAGTGCTTACTCGGGGTTCAATTTCATTGAAAAGCAAGTTAATGGAAACTGTGGTGTCTTTAGGCTAAAACTGGTTTTATTTGCACATATATGCAACCTGAGCATAGGATGGAGGGGCTCAGAAATTTCAGAAATAGACTGGAAAGAGAAGTTGCGGAATTACAACTTATTACCAAATTTAAAACCATGGAGAGACCTGGTCTGAATAGAGACATTGGATTCTTATCTCATTATACATGATGAAGCTATTTTTGGCCATCTCACCCCTTGCTTTTTCCTGTAAGACCAACTGCAGTCGTTAACAGTCGTCAACAGGTTTACCACACCTATCAGCTAATTGCCCATTCCCACCACCCTTCTGAGTAATACCCCTCCCCACCCTCTCACTATATATAAGGGTCTGGTGACTTCTGTTTCCTTGTATCTGAAGAA
This sequence comes from Podarcis erhardii, assembly GCF_964252035.2. Taxonomy (NCBI): domain Eukaryota; kingdom Metazoa; phylum Chordata; class Lepidosauria; order Squamata; family Lacertidae; genus Podarcis; species Podarcis erhardii. The sequence continues at coordinate 104,909,670 of NC_138498.1, read as the reverse complement.
GTGTGCATGCACACGAAAGCTCCTACCAAGAACAAACTTAGTTGGTCTCTAAGGTGCTGCTAGGCAATTTTTAATTTTTTAGAATATATTTATATTGTTTTATTGTATTTTTAATATTTTGTTGGAAGCTGCCCAGAGTGGCTGGGGAAACTCAGCCAGATGAGCAGAGTATAAATAAGGCATATGAATGGACATGTGAATGGCAGCCCTTAACTGGCCAGCTGAGCCCATTATCTTACAAAGAAACTTCTCTGACCAGTTCAGCAGCCTCTTCTGCTAGATTCTAAATCTCCTTGGCCTGCAAGGGACCTGCAAATATAACCTAGACTGACACACACATGCTGAAACCTATAACAAGACATATTTTGGCTATTGCGGGGGTAGGTCATAACTTCCAGTGGTCTCATAGCAGTGCTTCTGATGTGCTAAGTCTCTATATCAGCCTGTGAGAGAAGGATGTCGCAGTTGACTAGGCACCACATTCTGAAATTATTACTGCAGTGGTTTGAAAGGCTGGGTTGATTAACTAATCACAGCTTGAACCATGCGAATTTAAATCTACAGCAGGCTGTGATGACCTCACTGTTGGGCTATAGGATTCCCTGCAAGTGCACTCACAGGCAAAGTGTTAGTTGAAAGAAGTGCTCCCTTGATTAGCCATCAGCAAGTATATATCTTGCTTTTAGAATTAAAGGTTGGGGGGAAATTGATTTTCTATTGTATGAGAGGCACAGGCCACTTGATGTGTGTGTAGCCAGTGGATTCTGAAGATATGTTGATGTGCTGGGGGCTTCTTGTCCCATTAGCTTAATAAATGTAATGAAATGACAACACCCCGCTGATGTTATTGCAAACTCCTGGATTTTCAAGATCACACGTTGTACTCTCTTCTAGATATATGAGCTGCTTATCTGGAGAGCACCATAATTTGCGATAATTTATTGTCCCTATGCTGATGGCATGGGCTTTTTAAAAAAGAAATAAATAAAGAGGAAATTCAAACTCTGGGTATTTTAATAAAATTAGTTGCATTCCCAATCCATTTCTGATTCAATTACCTTAATCACAGTCTGGAAAAGGCCTGTCCGAGTCACTGCTCGGTGCACCTGAGGGACCATGAGACTCGAAACCAATCATTAGGTATGAGAACCACATCTTAAATTGCAATAAATAATGTTTCTCTCTTGCCAGCATCAAACGTTTTCCTTGTCCAAAAAGGAGAAAAAGATAAACACAAAATGAAATGACATGTTTATCTGTGAAAGAAGAGCAAATGCCATTGTTCATTTTGATGGGCATAGATTAGGTATCACTAACTAGGCCATTTCTCTTCCTTCTCTCACCTCTCTGTATAGTCTTAAAAAGTTTGGGGGACTGGAGGAAAGGAAACAGAGTCCTCATTACTATGCTCACAGTATATTGTCATCTTCACATGTTGATTAGATCTGCGGTTTTAAAAACGCAAAAAGCAGGGGAGAGTAACATCAAAATGGTTGTAAGTTATCTGCTGAATACCACAGTCTGGGAATCTCATGGATGCATGTCATATAAAAATGGTGACAAGATCTAAGCACCTTCCATCTTGAGTCCCATACATTGTCAATTGCAAATTCAACTAGTCAGACAGGGAACTGAGGTTGATGCTTTCAATGTGGTACAATCATTTCAATGCCTCACCTTCTGTTAATTATTCTAAGCTGCAAAGATTGGCTTCCCGTATTTATTTATTTTTATGATGGGCATGTTTTGCTTTCGCAGATGCTTCTTTAATGGTGCACTAAATCAATACACCTGGCTGGAGTTTTGTAGGCATCTTAACCCGAAGTGAAATGTCTCTATGGAACCGAATCCCTCTTTAGCCTACAACTGATCCTTTCTAATTTTTTTCTCTCCTCTCATTCCTATTGTTCCTGAGGACTAGGGGGTTTGAATATTCAAAATTAATCACAGCACAGCAGGCCTTGATTGCATCAGAAGGATTACAGTCATTAACAGCGATGCAATGTTAATGCATCTGGGCATCCTGTGGATTCATATACACAAACCTTGGGCTAATAAACCATGAAAGCCACCTTTTCGGTCTTTCAGATGAGCAACAGAAGCTGCAGCTAAAGGAAAGATGTCACCCCCTGGGTCACCCTGAGCATTCTCTCCCTGCAGACATAGCTCTGAAGAAAGGCTAAGGTGGCTGAAACATTGCTTTTGGTCTGGATATCCCAGACTTCTCGCTGAGGCCAGAAAGCTAGGAGGCAAAAGAAATGAGAAATTATATATGAAAACCATGATAATACTAGTATGTGTATAGGGTGTTAGGAGAGGAGTAATACCTCTGGTTGGGGACATCATACTGCTTCTGGGGTAGTTTGTCCACCTTTGGTCTCCACCTTGCATTCAGCTGTCAGTCGTGGCTCCTAGAAGCTGTCAACATGCGACAGCAGCCACACCTCAAGAATGGCTTCTGCTGGCCGGCTAAACCAGGTGAGGATATGAGCTATGCCATGCCATAAGACAGCACTGTCAAAATGAGAAGGGAGATCAACCTGTGCTTTCTAGGTAAAGGTAAAGGCAAAGGATCCCTGGATGGTTAAGTCCAGTCAAAGGTGACTATGGAGTTGCGGCACTCATCTTGCTTTCAGGCCGAGGAAGCTAGCGTTTGTCTACAGACAGTTTTCCAGATCATGTGGCCAGCAGGACTAAAGCGCTTCCAGCTCAATGGATCACCATGATGGAAACCAGAGCACATGGAAATGACGTTTACCTTCCCACCACTCCGGTACCTATTTATCTACTTGCACTGGTGTGCTTTTGAACTGCAAGGTTGGCAGGAGCTGGGACAGAGCAATGGGAGCTCACTCTGTCATGGGGACTCGAACCACTGACCTTCCAATCAGCAAGCCCAAGAGGCTCAGTGGTTTAGACCACAGCGCCACTCGTGTCCCTTTCCTTTCTACAGTAGGGGTAGCCAACATGGTAGCTTCTGGAAGCCTTTGGACTACAACTCCCAACAGCCCCTATCAGAATGGCCAATACAAGGGGTGATGGGAGATGGAGTCCAGCAAAGGAGGGCATCACAATGCCCACCCTTGTTCTATGGACTTGTGGGTGAAATGGTGCTACTTCACATTGTGTCCAATCCAGGTTTCAGCAGCCATTTCATAGAAGGCAAGTCTCACAAAGTTCTCTAATCTTTGCATCTTCCAGTTATTGTCATTAGAAAAGGGCACCTGGCCTTCTCGCTGCCGCCATCTCTTGATGCTAGAAGCAGCATTAAAAAAAAAAAAAAAAAAGTTTGATGGCTGGAGGAGACAAAGGAAAATGAAGGCCGTGCAGTGATTGATGGACGTGACACTCTTTGAACTGAGAATAGCGAGTGCTGCAAGGCACTGATAAATGGAAATGATGGCTTGGATAATGAAGTCTGTTTTAGAAATATCAGGAGCTGAAGATCCCCTGAAGGGAAAAGGGGGCAGGCCCAATTCCCATAATTCTCTCTGGTGGTAAATTATGATGGGTCTGGAGATGGATCTTTTTGTTTTGTTTTGTTTCTGCACTACAGAATGTCACGGTGCTTTCCATTGCCAGGCTTGCTAAGTAACATCACATTAGAGGTCTGCCACATCCTGAACATCCCAGACATGACAAAACAAATTCCTTCCAGTAGCACCTTAAAGACCAACTAAGTCAGTTCTTGGTATGAGCTTTCGTGTGCATGCACACTTCTTCAGATACACAGTATCTGAAGAAGTGTGCATGCACACGAAAGCTCATACCAAGAACTGACTTAGTTGGTCTTTAAGGTGCTACTGGAAGGAATTTGTTTTGTTTTGACTATGGCAGACCAACACGGCTACCTATCTGTATCCCAGACATGCACATTAAAAAGGTCTTGTAGCATCCTGAGGAATCCACCAATTAGTCACAGTTAGAAAAATGAAGGAAGGGGGCTCCTTCTTTCTGGCAGGGGCCTTGCAGAGTCTTTCGACTGTCTCTCCTTGAGGCCAAAGTGAAGGGTATGATTTTTTTTTGTGTGATTTCATTAACTGTAATTTAGTCCAAAAACATCATTATCGTTTCTTCTGGGAGGTGGAGGGAGGCTGCAACCCTGAGCCCACTTAGCTAGGAGTAAGCTGGATTGACTTCAGTAGGACTTACTTCTGAGTAGACACGCTGAGGCTTTTGCTGGTGAGGCGAAGAGCCAATTGCCTATTGAGAGCAAAGACATTGTGGTGACTGTTTCTAAGCACTATAATCTTCCATTGGTCTAAGGTGGAGGTGGGGAACCTGAAGTCCATCCCATGTTGTTGGACTCCATTTCCCAGCAAGTCCAGCTTGCATAGACAGTGATTAGTATCATGGGGTCTGTGTCAGGTGTGGGGAATCTTTGTCCCTTCAGATGTTGTTGGACTACAACTCTCCTCATGCCATTGGTCATGGTTTTTTGGGTTGATGGGAGTTGCTGTTCGGCAATATCTGGGGTGCCAAAGGTTTCCCAACCCTGGTCTGTATAAATCTATAGAATAGTTATGGATATGTATGGATGTATTCATGTCCTAACATTAGGAATTAACATTTTAGTTGCATTGTTTCATCACAAATCTGCCTACTGCCCTGGACTCCTTTGGGAGGAAGGACGGTATATAAATTTACAAAATAAAAAAATAGGCATGGCCTCTATCAAAATCCAACAGATTAAGAATAACATGCAAATGTGCAAACACACTGTCATGATGTTGAGTTTGCAGAGTTAAGACCATTCAAAAGCATTTTATATCTGCTTTCCACCATATTTCTCCCATTACAGCTCTTGTAAATACTGTATAGACTTTCCTTTGGGAGAAAACATGCGCAGCCTTTGTGTACGAAAGAATTCCTGATTTGCTTACAATTGTGTTGCTCTTGCCCATAAATCTTTTATTAGGAAGAAGTTGCAAGGCTGGGGATCCTACTTCCATGAGTTGCTTTTCAATAGCCCGTCCCCTACTTTTTTATTTTATGGTAAAATGAGAAAGGTTATTATCCTTTCCCTTATCATTGTTCTGCATTGATTTTGAGGTTTCTGACCAGATCGCTATTGAGAGGTGTAAGAGCAAATTCAAAGTGGACCAGGAAAACATGAGAAGTGGGATTTCTACCCCTGGGAATTGAAATGCTCTTTGGCATTTTTCCAATTTCCACGTTGCACCTGACATGCATCCCTCCCTGGGTTGATCCCTTGATTGATGATGATGATGATAAAAATTTTAATATATTAATAATAATTTTAATATATTTATTATTATTATTATTATTATTATTATTATTATTATTATTATTATTATTATTATAATATTTATACCCCACCCACTCTGGGCGGCTTCCAACAGAATATTAAAATACATGATGTCATTATAAAATGATTGATGCCATTGTCTGATACTGTCTGCAACTGTGATACAAGGAGCATGTGAAAGGGATTCACAGGCTCTTCTTCATTTATCAAAGAGGACATCACATACTTGACCTCAGAAGAGCTCTATGCGCACATATGCCAGTGTTTGAAAATACTGCTTTTCCACATCGAAGCAGGCTTTCCTTTGGCATTCATAAGGACTAGTAACATTTCCCCTCCTCTGTACAAAAAAGAAAACATGAAAGCTGAATGAGTGTTTTACTATGTGGATAATTCCTAGCTCTACTCCTTTTTTCTGCCACAGCTAAAATCCATCTAAATTATGATAATTCCAGACCCTCAAAGTGTCCTATTTTCCAGGGACAGTCCCAGATTTACAGAAGCCATCCTGGTTTCTGATTTGATCACAGAACATCCCACTTTTGATTTTCATCAGAGAAATGTTGGAGGGTATGGAGCTATGTGACCCCCCCCCCCCAACTGAGCCAAGGAAATAAGTAACTATACAGTCGTACCTCAGAAGTTGAACACCTTGTGAGTCAAATGTTTTGGCTCCTGAACACACCGAACCCAGAAGTGAGTGTTAGAGTTTATGAATGTTCTTTGGAACCCGAACGTCCGACGCAGCTTACGTGGCTTCCTATTGGCTGCAGGAGCTTCCTGTAGCCAATAGGAAGCTGTGCCTTGGTTTCCGAACGTTTTGGAAGCCGAATGGGCTTCAGGAACAGATTCCATTTGACTTCCAAGGTATGACTGCACAACCTTTAGAAGACATTTGAAGGCAGCCCTGTATAGGGAAGTTTTTTAAAAAAATGTTTATTTTTTATATACAGTGGTACCTCGGGTTAAGTACTTAATTCATTCTGGAGGTCCGTTCTTAACCTGAAACTGTTCTTAACCTGAAGCACCACTTTAGCTAATGGAGCCTCCTGCTGCTGCTGTGCCACTGGAGCACAATTTCTGTTCTCATCCTGAAGCAAAGTTCTTAACCTGAGGTAATATTTCTGGGTTAGCGGAGTCTGTAACCTGAAGTGTATGCAACCTGAAGTGTATGTAACCCAAGGTACCACTGTATGTTGGAAGCTACCCAGAGTGCCTGGGGCAACCCAGTCAGATGGATGGGGTACCAAGGGCATACACTATGGAAAGGGCTGTTGCCTTCCTGCCTTGCTTCCCAAAGGCATCTGTCTGGCCACTGTGAGAAACAAATTGTTGGACTAGCTGGACTGAGAGTCTGACCCAGCCAGGCTCTTAAGATCCCCACCCGGCCGTGGAGGTCCCGGACGCAGAAGACAGCAGTGTGCCGAGATGGAGCCGTTCCATGGACCAGCGGTCAAGAGTCACTGCTTAAGACTGGAGAGGTGGTGAGGTGTAACCATATTGCACCATATTCCCTTTCAATCAATCTATTTACAGCCGCACAGAAGATTCAGGATCCCTCCAGCTTCAAGGATAAAATAGCAATGCTGCAATGTGCTGCAGCTGACTGGTTTTATTAGTTCTCATAATTGTCTCTTATTAATTTGTACTCTGCATAATAAAATAAGCACTCACCTTCACAGTCTGTCCAGCTTCAGGACCGTCCTGTAGATGAGAAGAAAGGGAAGGGGATGGAGGAGACTGAGATAAGAGCAGCCGACGAGTCTCTCTTGGGTATTCAAAAATATCGCCCATTAATAATTTAAATCCAATTTCATTGTGCATTAATTTATAGCGCTCTCGTGGGTATGATTTGGCGCCAAAGCTTTCGGGAACAGACACCTTTTTATTTCAGGTCCTCATCAAATAGGAAAAGGTGGTCTGAAGAGAAATAAAGGCTGCCACATTTATTCCCCCAGCCCTTGGCATCTCGTATCATAAATGCTCCCAATAACTATGGTGCCCACCAAGATTGATGAGTGCTATTTGTAAAAGGAAAGTCAGCTGTTGTCAGACGAGGAGTGGCGTGGCAAATTGGCCATCTTTGCACAACATGGGTTTAACAAAAGGCCTGGGGTATCAGAGGTGACCACTGGATCCAAAGTGTTGTTGTTATTTAGATTTTAGTAGTCCCGCTTACCAGCCACAATGCGTTTCCGGGAAATAGTTCATTAGGCAAGCGTTCACGTAATGAGCTGACAATCTCCATTATTTCCTATGGGGGAATTTCTAATCATGATCTCTCTCCCCACTCTTGCCATGGTTTCTGACCCAAAATGGCTGCTGCCAACCAGCAAAGCACAAACAAGTAAGGAAGTAAGGAAGTGGACAAAGTCCAGATGTTTAAAAATGTGTGTGTGTGTGTGTCCTTAAACCAGGGGTTCCAAATTGGTGGTCTGTGGCCCCCAGGGGAGCCCTGTAACCCACCCAAGGTGTCCACAGCACCATTCCCATAACAAAAACTACCATAGAGATATAAAAACTTTCAAAAGTAGGGGTCCATGGATTGGCTTTTCAAAAACAGGCCATCCATGTTACTTTGTTAATTGGGAACCACTGCATTAAACACCACTGCATTAAACGCCTCAGGACTACAATACTTCAAAGACTGACTCTCCATATGAACCAACCTGGACCCTGAGATTATATTCTGAGGCCCTCCTTCGTGTGCCTCCTCCTCAAGAGGTCCGGAGGGTGGCAACACGAGAATGGGCCTTCTCTGCAGTGGGCTCTCTGTCTGTGGAATGCTCTCCCCAGGGACGTTCACCTGGCACCTTCATTATACACCTTTAGGTGCCAGGTGAAAACATTCCTCTCCAACCAGGCCTTGGAATGATTGACATAGGATGCACTTTTAAATGTGCTATGGGAGTGGGGTTGTTATGTAGTGAAGTTTCACCCTGGGCCAGCAGGGGGATACTGTATATAGTTTTCACTCAGGTCTGTAGATAGTTTTCACTCAGGTCCACGCCAGTTATTGTAGGCGGGAAACTCTGGGTTGTTGTTGCTACAATGTTGACAGCCGGCTGCCTATAAAAGCAGGCCGGCTGAGCTGTTTGCTGTTCAGTTCTGTCCAGCTTGCAAGTAAAGAGCTGCTCTGGAGAAATCGCTGTGTCGTCTGCTATGTTCGCCCACAACTTAACAGGGGTTATTGGTTTGTTTTTGTTCTTCTTTTTATTATGTTCTATGTGTTTTTCATATTGTAATTTTATGCTGAGAACCACCCTGAGATCTATATATGTAGGGTGGTATATAAATGTAGTAGTAGTAGTAGTAGTAATAGTGCAAAACATCTGGAGGGTTCTAGGTTGTGGAAGAGCACAATAAAGAAGGCACGACAGAAGTGTTTACTAACCTGAATGGAAATGGTGAGTGAAGTCCCACCAAAATGTTGCTCCACGACATTTCCAACCAGCTGCGTTGTGCGAAACAAATCAGCCACTTCTTCAGGGCGCAGATCGCGGAATCGTTCCACAGGGCGGAGTGGGCAAATGAGAACATCTGGTTTGCATCATGTTAAGGCACAACTGACATATTATTCCATCCCAGAACGTTCCCTTCCCTTCAACATTCAAAACAGTATGTTCATATACAGTGGTACCTCAGGTTACATACACTTCAGGTTACAGACTCTGCTAACCCAGAAATAGTGCTTCAGGTTAAGAACTTCGCTTCAGGATGAGAACAGAAATTGTGCTCCGGCGGCGCAGCAGCAGCAGGAGGCCCCATTAGCTAAAGTGGTGCTTCAGGTTAAGAACAGTTTCAGGTTAAGTAGGGACCTCCGGAACGAATTAAGTACTTAACCTGAGGTACTACTGTACCTAACAAACAGCCCCAAACACCCAAGTTCTGTGACGGGAATTCAGCACCTGCGGAAAGAAGATCTGTGCATTATTTGTTTGAATGCTTTGACCAAGCGCTCCATTTCAAATATTTCAAGCTGTATAAATGACTGAGTGAGCCTGAAAAGTCAGCTTTTGGGGAATTCCACAACGCTCTGCCTGAAGCACTGAAGACTTGGATAGAAAATAGATGAAAATCTCGAAGAACAGTTGAAGCGCACTGAACACACATGTGCAGAATCCCCTTTTATATTCCAAGCAGTAGGTCATCTTCCTGGAGAAAATAGCACTCATTTTTTTGAACACATCCAAGCATTCTGGGCTGCATAAATTCACATTCTGAATGGTGGTGGTTGGTAGGGTTGCCATATGTCTGGACACTGCCATGATTCAGCAGTCACAAGCAGTGGTTGGGCAGAGATCGCACCAATGTTGGGGAAAATCAATTTTTCTTTAAAATAGCTCAAAAACATCAGGTTTGTGGTTTGGTTTGGTGTTTTGTTTTTTTTTGAGATTTTACATTAATAAAGCTCAACAAAAACTTCAGTTTTATTTTTAGTCTTTTGTGTCTGGATTTTCAGTTTAAAATATGGCAACCCTAGTGGTGGGGATTATGAACATTGCTAGTAACGGTTGCGACAAAACTGTTGTATTACACAACTTCCATGATCAGAGCTGTTACTTCAGTGGGCTTAAGCATTTTCAGATCTGTAGTGGCTTGTGGCCAATAATTCTATTGCCATAACTGATTAGATTTGCAAATGTTAATATATTTTGGTCATACAACTGTAATTTCTGGAGCATATAATTTGTGGGCCCTCACTGTATAATTAGAGATTTTTGCTGTGGCACATTTCAGGAGCCATAATTAGGATCATCTGGTCTCTTAAGATATAAGAGTTTTGTATAGCAGATTCCTATATGTGTCTACTCAGATGCAAGTCCTATTGAGTCCAGTGGGGCTTATTCCCAAGTAAGCTGATGTAAAATTGCACAGTTGCAATCCTATGCATATTTACTTGGCAGTAAGTCCTGTTTTTTGCAAAGTGAGTTGTTTAGGGTTGCACCATTACTGTACAGTCCTAAGCATGCCTACTTAGAAGTAAGTCCCAAGGAAAATTATTCCAAGGTAAGTAGGTGTAGGGCCGCGACCTCAGAGTTTTAAAATAAGGGTGTACATTCTATTTGGATGAATCCGAAATCAAGAACTGAAACAGGCCAGTTCAGACAGATCTGGGGCTTACATACTTTGAAGCAGTATCTCTCAAGCTGAAATTGTCTGTCAAGAAGTCACTTTTGTGGTTTATCACCACAACAGCTACTCACTTTGGGTTTTAGTAAAGCAAACAGTCTAATTTGTCAGCGCCTAAATGATATCGAGCACCAGAACAACATGGCCACAATAAAGAAATTTTGCCCATGTTATGCCTATTTTCCACTTTCCCATTTCGACTCTCTGGCACCCTAAAGACTTCTAGTTCAAAAGGTTATGGACTAATCTGTCAGTAATTTAGCAGGTTTCTTAGCTGGGGGCCCTTTCTTGTGTCTGCTGTTTTTATAGGCACTGCTCACAACCCAAGAGAAAATAATTGAATGCAACCTTTTTTAAAAACACTATAAAGATGTAAAGGAAAACTAGTGCAGCTACCCTTCTGAAATTTGGCAGGATTCATCCTCTCTGAAGAGAATAACAATTTTGCAAATTTCTGCTAGTTCTCCTCCCAACCAAATCATAATACAATTTTTTAAAAATTGTTCCTTCAAAAATATTAAAAGGTGTCAATTACAAAACCCTCTGGATCTATTTGAAGGGCTTTATCTACTCAGGAGGAGCTACTCTGCCTTTGATTCAATTCCTGTTAGAACAGGGACAGGAGCTGTAGTTGTTTTAAATTTTGCCAATAGGGAATGAAGAAGGTTTTGGGTTTTTTTCCAAACTAGAATTCAGATTCAAACCCAAACCAAATTAGGAAGTCTTCATGGCATTCCAGTCCAAACTGGGCTGTTTTCTCAAGCGCCAAACCAAGTCCTTCTGAAGTGCCAAACTAGATAAGTAAACATCCCTAGTCCAAAATGCTATCTGAGGCTGTAAACCAAGGGACGGTTACCTTGAAAAACACAGTGCAAACTTACTTTACAAAGCAATCCTATACATGTAGACTCCAAAGTATCTGGGATATTTTAGCCTAAGAGATATTAGAAAGCAATAAGTTTATTTTCTGATGGGATTTCTTTTGCGGTTCTGGGAGGTTATTTCTCTGCCTCGAGCAACAGGCGCTGTTGGGCTTAATAAAGCTCTAGTAATTTATTTGCTAGTCTTTCCAGCGTGCTGTAGAAAGTGCCTTCATAAATGACGCTATTGGTTGAAGTGAGAGCCCAAGGGGGAAGCCAGAAAGCTGCACTGCACTCCTGATTTCCATATTAGGAATGGAGAAATGGGAAAACTAATTAATTTTGCTTGTTAAAAAAAGAAGTCGAAGAAGAAGGGAAATGCATGTCAACACTAAAAAACAGGAAGAGATACATTTGTTTAATCCAAGTTCATTTTTCAAAAGGGAAGAAGGGAACCCTTTTCCTCAGGCAGTCTGACACTTAAGTAGATAATTACTCTTCTTCTGCAATACTGCTTTATTATTATGGGTCAGTGAACCATTTATAAATGAAGAATATCTTTCCACTTACCTCTAGCAAAATTGTGCCTAACATTCAGCTTTCTTGTATTCCTCTCTCTGTGTGTTTAAAATGTCTTTCAAAGTTCTAGTCCACTCCCTTCTTCACTTATGACATTCTGGTCTTTATACACTATTGCAGCATTAAAATCTCAACTGCTACCCATTTCAAAATTCATATTTCTAAGTCATTTCAGAGGGAAAGAAGGATATGGCATAACATTCACTTGCCCCATTGTGGGGCCTGGGGAGCTGCTATGGGGAGAAGGGGGCAAGAGGGTTAACTTCCACTGGAGATATCAGAGAATTCTGTCGAGAATGCAGCTGGGACCAGAAATCACCTAAGTTCATTTATTTATTGTGGTGGGTATTATTATTTCCATTTATAGACCACTTACTATCTAAAAGATATAAAAGGTCTGTTTTCCATGTCCAGAACAGAAATGGATTCAGGAAATACGATCCATAGTTACCATTGTTGTTGTTGTTTTCAGGTTGCAAATGATATGCAATTTATTACACACATACTTGCATTGTGTTTCCTTTGCAGTGAAAATAATGGGATGGACTAACATAATGATAACATGATCTAGGTAATTAGTTACATAAATTATGTAAGTTGTGTGATTTTGCCACAGCAGAAAGCTGGGTTTTTGTTTTTTTTTTGGTTTTTTTTTAAGAAAGTAAACTGCAGTGGAATATAAACAGTGATGCATGCAACAAACACAGGGCAGGGCAGAAAACAATAGATTTCTGTTAAATTACTAAAACTCAAAGTAAAAGCAGAATTTGGGTTTTTTGAAGGGCGGTGGTGGCCTGAGATCTTTCATTCCAAGCATGAATGACACACCACTCTACCCAAAATGGAAAGTTGGCTGGGCTGATTGAAGATCAAAAAAGGGGGAACAACCTAGGAGAAATATATTTCTTCTTTAGCAATCACTCATAGCCGAGTAAGTTTGTCTTCCATAAACACGGTCTTAACAGTGAGTCCGTAAGTGGCTGCGAAGGCCAATTCTGGTTCCACACGTCCTTCCACAGTGGGGACATTGGTTTCTGGGCAGGAGTCACCTTTACTTAGGAGAAATATATATGAGGCAAAATAAGTGATTTCTGTTTTAGAGGCTCTTTTGCACAGGAAGTCAAAAGTTCATAGGTGGATGTTTTGAATATGAAAGTTAAAAGTATACATAGATAAGTTTTTCAAAGGGAGGTCATTGTTTCAGGGTGACAATTAAGGAGAAATGGAAACTTAGTCAGGATTTTATTTTCCTTTTGATTGGCTAAATGTTTGGGAGGGAATGAAAATCTAGTATATAAATCAAGCTGGAAAATAGAGTCATTAGAGAGCTGAAGAACTGAAGAACAGAGAGCTGAAACCTGAAGCAAGCAGCCAGGATGGAGATTTACAATAGTTGTGGCCTGAAGAAGCTGAACTGAGAAGGCTGGAATCATCTGTACTGATAATTATTTGCTGGGACTACAATATATTTTGCTGGATGTGTCGATCTCTGTTTATTTTTATTTAATTCTTTTTTATTTAACAAGAATTATACCATTAAATTGACAAAAACCTCCAAATGCTCTTTACTATTGTATTTAAGTAATGCATTCTCCCTCCTGCACTGTTCAAATGTTATTTTTATATATCCAATACACTACAGAATTGGGGGAAAGTATTAAAATGTACTGTATTTTAGGGAAGAAACTTTATTTTTGCAAATTTCTTGAGCGAGGGGTCTTAAAATGTTTTTGAATGTGACGGGACAACATTTAGTTTGGTGAATCTATGCTTGATTTAAAAAGCACATAAACTGCTCTTGGAATTTTACCTTCTGAAAATGTCAGGTAATAATAATAATAAATAATAAATTTTATTTATATCCCGCCCTCCCCAGCCGAAGCTGGGCTCAGGGCGGCTAACAACAATAAAACAGTCCAAAAGTACAACATAAACAACACTCTAAAATCATTCATTATAAAATTAATTAATTCAAGCCACTGGCAGCCATTGGGCCAGAGCTCCGCGAAGATTGCCGAGGGAGGGCGTCAGGCTGTGCCCTGGCCAAAGGCCTGGTGGAACAGCTTTGTCTTGCAGGCCCTGCGGAAAGATGTCAAATCCCGCAGGGCCCTGGTCTCTTGTGACAGAGTGTTCCACCAGATCGGAGCCACAGCCGAAAAAGCCCTGGCTCTAGTTGAGGCCAGCCTAACTTCTCTGTGGCCTGGGACCTTCAAGATGTTTTTATTTGAAGACCGTAAGTTTCTCTGTGGGGCATACCAGGAGAGGCGGTCCCGTAGGTATGAGGGTCCTAGACCGTATAGGGCTTTAAAGGTTAAAACCAGCACCTTAAACCTGATCCTGTACTCCACCAGGAGCCAGTGCAGCTGGTATAGCACCAGGTGAATGTGATCTCGCAGCGAAGACCCCGTAAGGAGTCTCGCTGCAGCATTCTACACCCGCTGGAGTTTCTGGGTCAGTCTCAAGGGCAGCTCCACGTAGAGCGAGTTACAATAATCCAGTCTGGAGGTGACCGTCGCGTGGATCACAGTGGCTAGGTCAGGGCGAGAGAGGTAAGGAGCCAACTGCTTAGCTTGGCGGAGATGGGAAAATGCCACCTTTGTTATAGCTGCAATCTGCGCCTCCATGAAAAGGGAGGTGTTGAAGATTACACCCAAACTCTTAACGGACGGTGCTGGCACTAATTGCACCCCCGCAAGAGATGGGAGTTGCCCCCCCAATCCCATATCGTCCCGTCCCAGCCACAGGACCTCTGTCTTCGAAGGATTTAGCTTCAACTGGCTCCCACGTAACCATCCAGCCACAGCTTCCAAACATCTGGTCAGTGTGTCTGGGGCCGAGTCAGGATGGCCATCCATCAACAGATAGAGTTGGGTGTCATCGGCATACTGATGGCAACCCAGCCCAAAACTCTGTACAAGCTGGGCGAGGGGGCGCATAAAGATGTTGAAAAGCATCGGGGAGAGTATCGCACCCTGAGGTACTCCACACACCAAGGAGTGGCGCGATGACAATTCCCCCCAAGCACCACCCTCTGTCCCCGACCAGAGAGAAACGAGCGCAACCATTGAAGGACTGTGCCCTGGATCCCCACGTCAGCAAGGCGGTGGTCCAGAAGTTCGTGATCGACCATGTTGAAAGCTGCTGACAGATCTAAAAGAATCAGCAGCCCCGACCCGCCTCAATCCAGCTGTCTATGAAGATCATCTGTTAGGGCAACCAGAGCCGTCTCGGTCCCATGACCAGCGTGGAAGCCGGATTGGAATGGATCCAGAGCCGATGTTTCATCCAGAAACCCACCAAGCTGTTCAGATAATGCTGTAAAATAGTTAGTTTCTCTGTATAAAACAAATCCATAACTTCTATCATTTCCATCTTAGGCAACAGTTATTTGTTCTCCATTTTCATCAGCAAAGAGAATTGTTTCATTTGATGGTATTGAAACATCCTGCTTCTCTGCTTATATTCAGCAAGCCTTCTTGTTCTTTTGCTAACGTCTGCTTTTTTTACTTGTCTGCTATGCTCAAGCATATATAATAAAACTGCAAGTACTTGGCAGTCATTTTTAATTATTTCTATGCAATTTTACAGACATTCTACCACATTTTTTTAATAAGGCAAATTTAAAATTATTGGAAATTCCACAAAAACGTTTTAAAAAGCCAATATGGTTATTTACCAAGCAAAACTAAACTATAATAATTTAACCAACTCCCAAGTCATGTTACAACTTTTTAGCACCCATCATTTTGAGAAGTTGAAAGTTGAAAAATTCAACACGCCCTATATGTACATTATTCAACACACCCTGGTACATTATTGCAAACTTACCTGTCTTGGCAATGCACGCTACATATATCTATAGAGCTCTCCTTTGCATTTTTAGTGGGGAGCAATTGGGAATTTGTGTTGTTTGAAAACTTCCGCATCAAACAAAGCAAAACAAAGCATGGGAAGGCAAAACAGGAATGCTTTATAGGTAGTGACATCCTGACAGCCCACAGAATAGGCTCTCTTTCTCAGGGGCCAGTGAAGTAACTGTTTCTTAGCAAGGCAAATCACTTGATGTGTATAAAGCATATGAAGTGGCAGGATCAGACAACATGCTTGATCTTTTGCCAGACAAATCAAGGAGGTTACTTTGCTTCTCTCTCCAAGCTCTTTTGTGTCTAGAGTATTAGTCCCTCTCTCCTTATAAGGCATGGCTTGTTTCAGTATGATCAATAACGCCATACACTTTTCATGGTTTCCCCCCCTCCTCTGGTCCCATATAATCCCTCTTGCTATGCCTAGGACAACAACTCAGCAATCCGACTTTCTGCTCAGCTCCACAGCCACACAATCACAACCACCACCTGGGATTCCCCAGGGCTGGTGTCAGCTACCCAGAATCCTTGGGCAGCTGCTAGAGTTCCAGCACCACTGATGTCCTGCCATGCTTTAGTCTAGCTACCATTTACAGTCCTCACAATGGTTCCCCATGTCGGTTCCCAAACACTTTGCTCCAAGAACACCGCTCCAGTGCTCCAAAACACTGAGAGAAATTAAAATGGCGGCTGCTCAGAGTACTGTTGTTCTCCACTAGAAGCTAAGTTCCCCAGGCCATGCTGATGGAGGGGGAGAGCTGTCCTCAGAAAACACTTTGCTCAAGGCTACAGTCTTGGTCTGAAGGCACATGACACAGGAAAACTTGCTGAAGCTAAGAAAGTCCTGGGTGTGGTCAGTGCCTGGAAGGGAGACTGACGGAGAACCTATGTTCACACAGCTTTGAATTACAGCAGCAAGAACAAAAAAAAGATATAAAAGGAATAAATTAATAAAGTATAGAAATTTGGGCACAAGGAGAAGGGCAAAAATCCTATTATTTGAAAGCTCTCCTGCCACACTTTTCAATCTTCCCTGCCTCTACCCATTTTGAGAAGCTCAGAGGTACTTGGGCTGATCTTTCTTCTCTCTTTCTGCTTATTGTATGTTTTGTTATTATTTAAAAGGGAACATTTGCTCATTTGCATTTCAGTCAGTGATAATCTCTTCTGGCAGAATGTATACCACCCATTACCGAATGACTCTCAGCAAGAGACCTGTTCTGTTGGAGATTAAGGCTGTCCTCATCCTTAAGGCCTCATAGCTTTTTATTGTGTTTGAATGACAGGATTAATACTTCCTTTCACTCACAGAGAGGCTGTACAACCTGCTAACAAAGCTTGCTAAGGTTGCCTTTTTCCCCCCTATGAGGATGGCGCTTTCAATGACTCATTTCTCTCCCTTTCTGCAACAACTCCTCCCTAATAAATGGTGGAGGTGAAACCCCAAAACAGTTCAGTGAAGATGAAGTATGCTCAGTGACTACAGTGTACTGTAAGTGGCTATAGTGTATTGGGATGCGGGTGGCGCTGTGGTCTAAACCAACTGAGCCCCTTGGGCTTGCTGATCAGAAGGTTGGCGGTTCGAATCCCTGTGACAGAGTGAGCTCCCATTGCTCCGTCCCAGCTCCTGCCAACCTAGCAGTTCGAAAGCACACCAGTGCAAGTAGATAAATAGGTACCGCTGCGGCGGGAAGATAAACGCCGTTTCCGTGCTCTCTGGTTTCTGTCACGGTGTTCCGTTGCACCAGAAGAGGAATTTTATGGCATGGCTTATTTATTGTTTATGACTTTTGTAGTTACGTAAATCTTGTCCTGTTGCAAGCCGCCTTGAGCATTGTTTTTAACTGTGGAAAGGCAGCATGCAAATAAAATAATGATGATGATGATGACGATGATGATGATGATGAGAAGCGATTTAGTCATGCTGGCCATATGACCCAGAAAGCTGTCTGTGGACAAACGCCGGCTTCCTCAGCCTGAACTACAAGAAAAAAGATTCCACCTAAACATTAGGAAGAACTTCCTGACAGTAAGAGCTGTTTGACAGTGGAATTTGCTGCCAAGGAGTGTGGTGGAGTCTCCTTCTTTGGAGGTCTTTAAGCAGAGGCTTGACAACCATATGTCAGGAGTGCTCTGATGGTGTTTCCTGCTTGGCAGGGGGTTGGACTCGATGGCCCTTGTGGTCTCTTCCAACTCTATGATTCTATGATTCTATGAAAAGGGAAATGAGCACCGCAACCCCATAGTCACCTTTGACTGGACGTAACCATCCAGGGCTCCTTTACCTTTTTTTACCTTTTTATTGGTAGTACTACTAGTAGTATATAATCTGTTATTTTTTATATCTGTTGCTTCTCTCACAGAGTGACCCAAAGCGACTTACATCAAAACCAATCGAGAACATCCAATAAAAATCTAAAAACAGCTATACAGATAAAAGGCAGGAGCTACAGATGCCACCCCACTAAAAGAAGTGACAATGCCATGCTTCAAACTAAAGGCCAAAAGCCCAGGTAGAGAGAAATGGATTTGCCTGGCACCTCAAAATATATAAAGATGGTGCCACACAAGCCTTAGTGATTCTCAATCAATTAAGTTGTGGTTTTGAGCCCCATGTTGAACAAAAGATTCCTGCATTGCAGAGGGATTTGACTAGATGCCCCTCATGGACTCTTCCAACACAATGATTCTATGGCTGAGGAGGAAAAGGCCCATTCTTATGTTGCCAGCCTTTAGACATGAAGTGGGCACATAGGGAAAGGCCTTAGATAACAATGACCGCTCCCCACTTAAAACGGGGGGCGCCTTTTGCGTGGACGCGTGCAGCCCTGGATCTGGAGTGGCCCCATCAGCATAGGCTTTGCCTTCCCTCAGGTGGGATACCTGGAGGTCGCCGCCTACCCCAGTGAGTTGTCCAATCCCACCTGGGGGAAGTGTTGCCAGGGAAACCAGGCCAGGTAAGGGGAGGGATTACCTGCCCACACAATAGAGGGTGGATCTTAATTGTTAATCCTCACTTGGCTCCAGAGCTTCTCCCACCCTACCCACCCTCAGTTAATGTCTTCTTTTGCAGGTTAACTTTTCTTCATAGGTTTTGCAGGTTAACCTGTCTCCACAGGTATGCGGGCGCTGCTACGATAAGGTCGCTGTTAAAGGGCCGGAAAGGAATTTCCCTGCATTGGCAGGTTTCGCCTTTCCCGTAGCAAAACGTCACAACTTTGGCGGTATCAGGCCTTGGGCGGAATCCTTTAGTCCATCTTCCTCTTTGCGGCGGCGATACCAGGGTTCCCCGTTAAAGGGGTTTTTGAAGGGAGGCTTTGGCCGTACGCCGAAAGGTCGTCATTGCTCTCCCCTGCGGCGGCGTAACGGGGGCGGCTATCTCTGCTTGAACATATGTTCTCCAGAGTCGGCCCATCCCCCCCACACACACTGGATAACCCTGATGCTTCCTAGGTCCCCGGCTGGGGACTAGGGAGGGAGAACGCCCAATGCCTGAGCCAAGGTCTACCCACATTTGAAATTTAATAAAGTTGTGGCCAATTTAATCCCATAGCACGTTGTCTAGAGTCGTTATTCCACATGACGGGGGGACCACTCGGGATCTGGGGACTCCGCCTGTCCACGCAATGACAGTCTCCTGGTCGGCTCATATGCGAAGAGGTGATCCTTGAGGTTCTGGATTGGGTCCTGAGTTGCCTATCAGTTTATAGGTTTAAACAAGCAATGGGCTTTCTGTTGCTTCAGAAACATGTGGCAACGTGCAGGAAAATGACACCTTTTCTTTTTAAAGAAATCAATTTATGAAGGGACACACACACACACAAAAATTCTTTGGGAATCCATAAAGAAAATGTTCAGAGAGAAGCAAAAATAACCACAAAACTATTTTTTCCCAAAACAAAACACGTACACATATACAAAGGCCAAATTGGTAACCTCATAGTGGAAACAACTTCTTGTTTTCTTAAAAAGAAAGAAAGAGAAGAAAATCTGATAGTTTAGATTATTCAGCCACACACCAAGTACTTCCTTTGTTTTGTCTCGTAATCTTCTTTGCCTCTTCTTGGTATTCATAAGAAAAATCATTAAGATTAATCAAATTATCTTAACATCAGCAATCTTGATGTAGCAGCTTTGTGCATGTTTACATGAATACAAAAAGCAGGATTTAGGCAGCGAGACTGAGAATTACCCATTCCAGCAGGGGGTGGGGAGGAAATCAATATAAATCTCTGACAGAGATCTGGGTGTGCTGCGCTGATAAAGTTGATGCTTTAAACCTACACCAGTTTATTTTACAGCCTTTGCACAACCTATTATTTAATACAACCAGTCCCATAACCCCAACAGAAGCTGCACAGAAATCATTTGGACAGCCCAATCCCCCAGACTTGCTGGTGCAAGTCGCTGTGTTCCATCAGAACAGGCAGACAGGCCATGTTGCCCTGAAGGAGACGGGAATGGAATGAAGGGACAATTCTCAATCCATAGTCCATTGACCAGTGGAAGTGAGTAAGGTTAGGAATCAATGGGATAAGGAAGGTGGCAGTGAAGACCAAGAGTGGTAGGCAATTACCTAGAAGGTGACAGAGGAGTCAGGAATCCCAGCAGGAGATCGAGGAAAAGGAGTCAGTGGGTCAGCGAGTTTAAACCAAGTGCGTAACTCTATAGTGCTCTCTATTAAAGACAACCAAGTCAGTAACTGGATGTTTTGTGTGTTGTGGTGGCAGCTATAAAAACACACAGAGACAGGAACCAGCGAGAACAAGCATTCCAAAAGGACTGGAACAAATTTATGTTATATCTGAAAGACAACTGTACGCAATTAACATCATTAGAAGGGCTATTTGAAGATTTGTAGGATGAAATTCCATAAAGAAGGCTGATCGCCGAAGAATTGATGCTTTTGAATTATGGTGCTGGAGAGACTCTTGAGAGTCCCATGGACTGCAAGAAGATCAAACCTATCCATTCTTAAGGAAATCAGCCCTGAGTGCTCACTGGAAGGACAGATCCTGAAGCTGAGGCTCCAATACTTTGGCCACCTCATGAGAAGAGAAGACTCCCTGGAAAAGACCCTGATGTTGGGAAAGATGGAGGGCACAAGGAGAAGGGGACGACAGAGGACGAGATGGTTGGACAGTGTTCTCGAAGCTACCAGCATGAGTTTGACCAAACTGCGGGAGGCAGTGGAAGACAGGAGTGCCTGGTGTGCTCTGCTCTATGGGGTCATGAAGAGGTTGACACGACTAAATGACTAAACGACAACAACAAGGATGAAATTGCTACCTATTCAGGTTGAGTAATATTATACTTTAGGTAATGATATAACAAGGATAGGAAACGAAGCGAAATGTAAAGATGTAAACTTTAACTTTCTAAACCATCAGACGGGAGGGAAGCAGCTAGGCTCAGTTGAGCCAAAGGGATAAAATAAGAGGGTATGATGTTACATAATGTGATTACATGTAAAAGCAATAAAAATCATTTATAAAACAGAGAGAGAGAGAAGGGTTGCTGGCAGGTGCATAGCAACTAAGAGGGGGATAAGGAGAGGCAAAGAAGTGGAAAATATTTGGCCCAGTGAATCTGCTGAAGCAGAATACTAAACAAGAGAAGGAAAACAGAGGGAGAATGTTTGCACTTGAAGAGGGAAAATGGGGAGTCATTATTATCATTTGACATGCTGTAGATTTCCCCCTTCCTTGAAAATTCTGTTTTATCACATGTTTTCAGAGTTTCCCACCAACGATCCGCTCACTGATGTGGGACCAAACTCTGTTATGTAAAAGTCCTTAAAAAAACAAACAAACAAACAAACAGTGGACCCAATTCTTGGCTGATGCAATTCTGCTGACCTGGATGGAAGCCTAAAACTGAAGTGCCAACAGCAGTTGGCGATGTGTTTGCGTGTGTGGGGGTGGGGAGAGAATAGCTTTACTTTATTTCATTTCGGCCATAATGGCTACAGAGAGATCCTACTCCAAAAATGGCGTCTGAAAACTGGTCCTCATAACGGAAACATATTGCTTGACGGGGGGAAACCAAGTGAGCAGAGCAATCAACACTTGCAGTTCTGGCGATGTGGCGCTTTTGAAAACATCATTGCCATTTGTTTACTTCCACATGTAGCAACATTTAGCTGAGTGAGGCACCGGCTTGTTAAAACAGATTGATTAAACATAGTTGTGCCAGGCTGATGTGGTGTCTAGAGGGAACTTCTGTCTTGATAAACACAGAGCAGTTTTTCACTTCATCCTATGAAGTGGCCCTATCCTACGCTAGAGAAGCCCGCTGAACACACACTCCACCAGTTTTTATGACATCTGAATCAGAAAATGTGAGGGCTCTGTTGACATGTATTTTCCCCCAAGTCAAAGACTGAGATGATTTACAGTGGTACCTCGGGTTAAGAACTTATTTCATTCTGGAGGTCCGTTCTTAATCTGAAACCGTTCTTAACCTGAAGCACCACTTTAGCTAATGGGGCCTCCTGCTGTCGCTGCACCACTGGAGCACAATTTCTGTTCTCATCCTGAAGCAAAGTTCTTAACCCAAGGTACTATTTCGGGGTTAGCAGAGACTGTAACCTGAAGTGCCTGTAACCTGAAGCGTATGTAACCAGAGGTACCACTGTATTACTATGTGTTCCTAACATTTCTGCATTCCTTTCCACCAAAAGCACACTGACTTTAGACCCTGGCCACATTCCCACTATACATTCAAAGCACTATGAAAACACTTTAAAAAGCTATGGCTTTCCCCAAAGATTTCTGGGAGCTG
This sequence comes from Podarcis erhardii, assembly GCF_964252035.2. Taxonomy (NCBI): domain Eukaryota; kingdom Metazoa; phylum Chordata; class Lepidosauria; order Squamata; family Lacertidae; genus Podarcis; species Podarcis erhardii. Next base: position 104,887,183 of record NC_138498.1, on the reverse strand, counting down.
TAGTTTGTTACTGGTGCTGAAAGTTGTGACACAACCTGGCTCATGACCCTGGTGCTCTCGGTTCAGATGTGCTAGAGGAAAGTCTTGATGCTGGCGCCCACTACCCATGGAAAATCCATTCTGAAGGCAGTTATTATAGACAGTGCATTCGCCACAATGCAGGAAGGCTTCTTCAGTATTGTAAAATATACTGAAGAGCATTCTGAAAAACAAAATACGTGAAACAGCACCGGGTCATTGCGAACTGGCAGGTCCGACGGTTCCTCTTTAGCCTGTGCAGACCATTCACCTCCACAGCAGAGATGGTTTTGGTCTAGCGAGTTTCCTTTAAGAAACAAATTGTAACAGCTGTCTTCCTTCTCTCTCTAAATTATGGCCACACAGCATCTCTCCGGTGACCATCAAAGGCTGCTTGCAGAGAACAGTGGATGTGCTTGCTCCTCTGTGAGGTCATCAGAAATCTGACCTCATGGTGGCTGCCAGAGCAGAGCAGTTTCTTATCCCCTCCAAATGAAATGCATTGCCGCTGTCATTTGTTCCGTCTCCACTGGATTAAGCTGCTGGATTCAGGTCACCAGAGTGACCTGGCCACATGCCAATAAATGGCTAAGCTTGTTATTATAAAACCAATCCTTTGTAAGTGACCAGCACCCGAGTGCTCCTGAAATTAAATACATTCCTTGGGCAAGCTCCCTTTGAACTTGCTGGTCTTTAAATTTCACAAAGAACTTGGAGTGCTACTGATCTTTGCCTTAGGTGAGAAAGACATATCTTAACATTCATTTTCCAGAGGCTTTGCGAGGCTATAGCAAACCCGTTTTAGGACACATCAGAAAATGGTACTACAGTCGTCGTCTTCCTCCACCACAGAGCAGCAGGCTGAATGGAGAAATGTCCAGAATGGGGCATCTACATCAGGGATGAGAATGTAAATGTTGGATTCCTACCATCCCTGATCATTGGTCATGCTGAAGGTGGCTGATGGCACATGGAGTTCAACACATTCTGGAGGAACACAATCTCTCTCATCCATCAGTGTGGTGTAGTGGTTAAGAGCGGTGGACTTGTAATCTGGTGAACCGGGTTCACTTCCCCGCTCCTCCACATGCAACTGCTGGGTGACCTTGGGCCAGTCACACTTCTCTGAAGTCTCTCAGCCTCACTCTCCTCACAGAGTGTTTGTTGTGGGGGAGGAAGGGAAAGGAGAATGTTAGCCGCTTTGAGACTCCTTCGGGTAGTGACAAAGAGGAATATCAAATCCAAACTCCTCTTCTTCTTCCTCATAAACACAAACTTTTTCGATCTCTGTTTCATTCACATTTTTGAGAAACTTTGAAAGTCGTGACTAACCAGCCTTCTCGAAGAGTGCTAATGATCAAAAGGAGGAGCTAAGCCAGAGTCAGCATGCTTATATTGCCCAGAGGAGCCACCTTCCCTGGGGCTCAAGTGAGTGTGTCATGGGGGTGGGGCACACCATGGGGGTGGGGCACACTGCTGCAGTGACCCTTGCCCACTGGAGCTAAGTGGGGCTGCGCTGCGCTGCCTTCCAGGCCACGCAGTTGGGAGGTCAGTCAGCCGACACCACCCTGCTTTGAGGGATGCAATTATGGCGCCTTGCAAAACTTGCAAAAATAGCGCTGGGCTTGCAGGGCACCGTGGAACTCTTTTCAGACCTCCCAGCCCTGCTTATTTCCTTGATGCTTGCATGCATCCTGGCTTGACCGCCAGCCCTGACAATGTCACAGGCGCCATCCAGAAGGATTCTAATGTCATAATCTATCAGTGCAGGGTTTTGAGAGCCAGTGTGGTGTAGTGGTTAAGAGCGGTGGACTCGTAATCTGGGGAACCGGGTTTGCGTCTCCGCTCTTCCACATGCAGCTGCTGGGTGACCTTGGGCCAGTCACACTTCTTTGAAGTCTCTCAGCCCCACTCACCTCACAGAGTGTTTGTTGTGGGGGAGGAAGGGAAAGGAGAACGTTAGCCGCTTTGAGACTCCTGAAGGGGAGTGAAAGGCGGGATATCAAATCCAAACTCCTCTTCTTCTTCTTGTTTTGTTTTTAAAAAAGAGATGTTTCAAAAGAATGAGTCTGATTTACAGCAGCATATCATAAAACAGAGGAAAGGGCTTGGTCTCAAAAATGAAAGCTACCCTCCCGCCTCCTCTTCCCACCCTCCATATTGCAATCTAGGTTAAACTACCCAAGAAAACAAAGCCAAGGGACTTGGGACTTTAGAAGTTCTTTTGTACCTCTACCTACGTTCACAAGATAGACAAAAATCACTGGCTAAAAAGCTCTGGGATTTTCAAAAGCAAACGGAGTGTTTTGTAGTGTTTTCAACCTGTTTCCCAAAGCAGCAGAGGCAAAAGACAATTTAATGTCACTCCGGCAACTCCTGTAATAGAAGAAGCTAATCAGGTAGTCTCTGGAAACAAAGGAAGGAGTAATAAAACTTCAGAGATAAGCCACACTTTGAACATGTCAAAACCAGCCTTTCCCAAGGAAGAAAAAAGTGATTTGTATGCAAATAAAGCCCAATATTTGCCGCCAAACCTGAAGGAATACAGTTTTGGAACGCATTTAAAGTTTGTCATGACTCCATTAAAATGAAATGCCAGCTTTGGGCCTGTCATTGTCTCCTTTAGTGCCAAAGCAAACCAAAGAAACACAGAAGCTGCAGCCTACACTCATGAAAAAAAGACGCTGACAACTTGTAGGCAGTAAACCTTTGGCACCTCATCAGCCTACAGCATAGGCTGCTCTAGGACTCCCAAAAGACACATTTTCTGCCGGGAAGCAGGTGCTACTCAGATGCTCAACAAAGAGAAAATGGAAAGTACTTGATCTATTGCATATATCAAGTTTCATTATATTATCAACTTGCTTTACAGATGTCAATGCAGTCCGGATCCAAAGTTCACTGAGTTCAATAGTATGATCTGGAGTCATTTTCTTGCACCGTTATCCGGTGAGAACAAGAGTAGATCAGAGATCCACTGGTACTCCACACCTGTTACTGTCTGAAGGGTTTCCATGGCATTTGACAACCAGCTAGTAAGCTTGGGTAGCTGAAAGGCTTTGCCCAGCTACCCAAATGTGCTTTCCTTGCACATTTCCTTCCAAGCATGAAGGATCACTTGTACTTCCTATCAGGGTCGGCCCAAGACATTGTGGCATCTGAGGGGGACCTCAAAATGGTGCTTCCCTTCCTGCTAGAGAAGAATGGGTGGGGGTGGGGAGATCGACATGAGCAACGAAAGAGCAAGAAAGATTGACATCAGGATCTGCTGCCCCTGTGGACCTGGCCGCCTGAGGCGGTCGGTTATCCCACCCTGCCTCATGTGTGGGCTGGCCCTGTTTCCTATACTACTGCAAAACAGTCCTCAGCATCAGGGGTTGGAGGAATAGGGCAGTGGGACCAGTAGGGCAGAACACAGTGTGAGCAGCAGCAGGGAGAGCCAGAAACAATGATTGGCAATATCATGCAGACTCAACTAATTCTAGTTTTGCCCCTACCCTTCTTCCCAGTGGGTTCTACAGGGGAAATAGGGATGTGGGTGGCGCTGTGGTCAAAAGCACTGAGCCTCTTGGGCTTGCCAATCAGAAGGTTGGTGGTTCGAATCCCCACAACGGGGTGAGCTCCTGTTGCTCAGTCCTAGCTCCTGCCAACCTAGCAGTTTGAAAGCACACCAGTGCAAGTAGATAAATAGGTACCACTGTGGAGGGAAGGTAAAAGGTGTTTCCATGCGCTCTGGCACTTGCCACGGTTCTCTGTGCACCAGAAGTGGTTTAGTCATGCTGGCCACATGACCTAGACAGCTGTCTGTGGACAAACGCAGGCTCCCTTGGCCTGAAAGCGAGATGAGCACCGCAACCCCATAGTTGCCTTTGACTGGACTTAACTGTCCAGGGGTCCTTGACCGTTACCCTTTACAGGGGAAACAATAAGGCGAAGGAAGAGGAAGCAGACAGGTCTGGTTATAAGAAAAAAGGCAAGGTGGGGACTGGTTGGTGGGACAGTGCCCCATTCGCCCCACAGCCTCCACAACATCCATCTACTTATGTAACCATTTCCCACCTCACTGCCCAGCCTTCTTTGCTGAGCATCACTACCACAATATGAAACCAAAAGTCCTTATCGATATGCAAAGAATTTTCTACTCAGCAGCAGGAGCAATTGCTTGGAAGTTTCTCCCAGAGACAGAACTGCTAATAACAATAAGATTTTCCCTCCTCCCGCTTATCATCATTCATGTTCTCTGAATAGGAAGTTTCCTCAACAAATATAAATCAAAGAGTGATGGGAAAGTGGAGGCGAGCAAGAATAAGGAAACAACAAGAGGTGAAAAATAGGTTGTTATTTTAGCCAATGGGTGGTAAAAAAAAAATCAGCTCACGCATTTGTCCTATTTTCTACCCGTACAAAGTTCTAATAGGTTCCCTGAAATCAATGACATATTATTTTTTAAATACGCATGGCTTACATAATTTAAGACAACTGCAGAATTTTACCAGGCCTTTTGACCCTTCTCATATTTTTTCGCTTCTCCACGTGCAGCAACAAAGTTAATGAGAGTTTGCCGAAGAGACCCGTATGTGATAAGCCAAGCTCTCTTTCCCAATAACAAAGCTGGAATTATTTCTGAACAAGAAGGAAACAATAATAATCAAGTGATATTTCTGAACAGGAATGGCATGAAGGAAGTTTGAAACCCCTCTGAGAAATCCCACCTGTCTTATCTAAGCTCTTTTGGCTTCACTCTGGAATTTCTCAGGCATTTTGCTTTAAATGTTATGTTTCATAATGTCCCGTAGCTTGCAGTCATGTACCATTGAATGGAACCCTGTCAATTTTCTTTATTCTGACTTCCTTGGTCAAATTGCTTAACTCAAGTTTCTTGGCTTTTGTGTTGGAGCCCACAAATTTTATCACCTAAATCAGGACTCCCATCATTCCTAGCCGCTAGGTGTGCCTTCTGGGCTGATGAGAGCTGGATTCCATCAACATTTGGAGGGCTACAGATTCCTCATCTCTATGTAAAATGACAGGGACGCGGGTGGCGCTGTGGGTTAAACCACAGAGCCTAGGACTTGCCGATCAGAAGGTCGGCGGTTCAGATCCCGCAATGGGGTGAGCTCCTGCTGCCTGGTCCCTGCTGCTAGCAGTTCAAAAGCATGTCAAATTGCAAATAGATAAATAGGTACCGCTCCGGTGGGAAGGTAAATAGCGTTTCCGTGCGCTGCTCTGATTCACCAGAAGCAGCTTAGTCATGCTGGCCACATGACCTGGAAGCTGTACGTCGGCTCCCTCAGCCAGTAAAGCGAGATGAGCGCCGCAACCCCAGAGTCGGCCACGACTGGACCTAATGGTCAGGGGTCCCTTTACCTTTACCTTATCTAAAATGACAGTGGACCATTATGACGATTCAGCCAGGACTGAGTCAAGCCTTTCTTTTTATAAAGAGATGCAAACTCAAACACTCCAGGTGAAAATGTGCCTGTCATTATCCTTGGCATGCAGCTGAAGTGTTTAATTAACTTCACTGCAAGAAAGTTACATCTTGAGTAAAAATGCAAAACCTTAACAAGGTGATAAAGTGAAAGTACACACATTTTCAGATTTTTACCAAATAATGCCAACCTACTCTGTGGATTTACAAGGCGGTGGTAAGGGGTATCTCTCCGCTTCAGACATTTCACAATATAAATCCCAGATTGCATGCAGAAAATGAAGTTGGCACAAAGTATGTCTTCATATATTACATCACTCTGAAAGAAATACTGGTGACCTTATCCAGCCTTGACTGCTATAACAGTAATAAAACTGAATATTGAAGATTACACTTCTGGTCAAAGTAGTAAAATGTGACCTTATTCAATTCAACATTGACATTTATTATATTAATTCAGACACAAAAACTGCATTAAAATGATGTTAAAAGTCTGGCTTCTGACCGTATGAACTGGGAACCTCAGATGCAAGTCATCACCTAACCCTAATTCTCCAGACCACTTGGAGACACCACTTCGAAACACTTGGTATAATTTCAGTCCTTGATCTCCACAATTCTAGGTTCTCCAAAGATTCTTTCCCTCTTGCTTGCACCAAACCAGTCATAATTACTAGAGGTGGGTACAGGCCCCAGAAGTAACCTCAGATCTGTATACGTCCATTAAAAAATGTACACCGTCTACTTTTATCTGTAATTCAACTCCTGAGCTGCTGTATATAAGACATAGCTCTTTGTTTCCAAATTATTTCTCCGGAGTAATCTAAAAATGGCTGTAACTTTTAGAGTTAGAGGGCACCTGTAGAGTGGATGAACTCTACAGGTGCCCCCATTCAGCAGATTAAGCCAGCCAAATTGCAGACAAATAGGTCCAGGGGCTTTGTGGGGGAATAGAAATAAAAGGGATTTACTTTCTTCCATAATCCCTTATTCTGTCCTGGGAAATGGGGGGGGGCAGAGTAGAAACTGTTGGTTTTTTTTTCTAAACTTAAAACAATTCCGAGGTAGTTAAGTGGTGTGTATTCTTTCTTGCACATTTTAAACAAGAGTTTCCTACTTCACACTGGTCTTTCTTTCTGGTGTTTGTCAGTCTCTGGGTCCCTTCAGAAATCATTTTCATTGCACATTCATGTTGATTTCTGCACCTGATGCTCTTTGGGGCAGTCGCGGCTGATCCTGCTTTCAATGCTTTTTGTGCCTGCGGACATTTTAGGATGGTCACACTACTTCACTTCCACTCAAGGCAAAGCGCTCGCAGCTATGTGGGAGGGGCTGTTGTGGGAGGCTTCTTCAAGATTTTTTCCAAATCTTTTCAAATGCCTCCCAAAAAAACCTTCCCAGAGACCAGTAAGATAGGAATAGTCACACAGGGGCAGTTCCAGGGGTTTCCCTGGCTGCGTGATTTTGCATTTGCAAACGAATCCCCGGAATGTGACCTCCATGTAAGCTGTGGGCCTACTGTAAACAAATAATTGTTCTTGCCTCACAGTTTAGGAGACCGGCTGTATCTTAAATGACTGCCATATTGGTCTTTCGATGGTAACTATTTCTGAAAAGTGGACTGAGATATGAATGGAACCGAAACAAAATATTCATTGGGGAAAAATGTATTCATAGAGCGTAGCAACGCAGAGAGAAGCAGTTTATAGAGCCAGTTACTACAACATGCATTTTAAATGCGCCTGCCTTCTCAATATTCATGAAGGGTGCCAGAGTTCAATAGTTGTTTTCGTGAGTTGTGCCTTCATTAGGTGAACAACATTAAACACCTGGGATTCTGTTCAAACCACTCCTAAGGGGCAAATTTTCATGACAAATGAGTTGAGATAAATTTTACAGCTAGGGAAGAAGAAAGAAAGAAAAAAAAAACCTCAATTTGGCAATGGCAAATTTACTACTTGTTCAGAAGAAATAACATAAAGCAACAAAGACACAAAGTTAATATTAATATTACCTTTTATGAAATCCCTGCAGAGAAGCTGCCCGACAGCTGTACAAACAATAGCAGACGCTGAGTGGGGAGGAAGCCGAAGAGAACCCCCCAAGGAAAAAGGTTTCTCTGCTTTGCATCCTCTGAGGTTAATGGGTTTAATTACTTATCTGATGTACCTGGAAATGCTTGTTTATATGTTCGTTAGCAGCTGTGGTTTCTGATGCTACTGGGGTCAAAAGTGCCTTGCAGATTCCAGTAAGGTACATTTTTTCTGGGTTATTTTTTTTTTTTTTTTAAGGATTGTGAACAGCAAGACATGGCAAAGGATATTATTACCATAATATGCTTTCTGCTAGAAGTTGCCAATTTTCTTTTCTTTTAAATAACAAATAGGAACATAAGACGAGCTCTGCAGGATGAGGCCAATGGCCAGCATCCTGTTCTCACAGTGGCCAACCAGAAGCTGGAGAGCAACAGTGGCCTCTCCCCACATGCAATTCTCAGCATCTGACACTGGAGGCAGAACAGACCTTGTGGCCAATAGCCAGCGGTAACTGTATTTTCCATGAGTTTACCTAATCCTCTTTCAGTGCCATCTGAATTGGTAGCCACCACAACATCCCATGGAAGCGAATTCTGTATTTGAACTATATATTGTGCAAATAGATTCATCTCTTTTAGTCCGTCGTGAGTCTCACCTCTCTCTCCTTCTGTGTCATGAGAGGTATTTGCTAATCTAATTGTTGGTTTTCCATTCATCAAGGAATATGAGAACATAATAAGTGTCCTTGTGGACCAGACCAAAGGCCCATCTCCTCCTAGCAGTGCCCAACCAGATGCCTATGGGAACCTCCCTTCCACAGATTCACTACTATTTGTTGTTGTTTAGTCATGTCCGACTCTTCGTGACCCCATGGACCAGAGCACGCCAGGCTACTATTTAAATTATAGCAGTTCTTTCTAAATTGGCATACATAAACATCTAACTGAGTACAGTGGTACCTTGGGTTAAGAACTTAATTCATTCTGGAGGTCTGTTCTTAACCTGAAACTGTTCTTAACCTGAGGTACCACTTTAGCTAATGGGGCCTCCCGCTGCCGCAGTGCAATTTTTTGTTCTCATCCTGAAGCAAAGTTCTTAACCTGAGGTACTGTTTCTGGGTTAGTGGAGTCTTTAACCTGAAGCGTCTGTAACCTGAGGTACCACTGTAGGGGCAAATTTTATGTAAAGCTGCATCTCTCTTTTTCATCATGCATTTCCCTCCCTCTCTCTTTGTCTTGGTGAAGTCTGGGTGGCTACTCCTGGTTTGGATCCAGGTATGGTCCTCAGCCTGGAGGTCCTGACAGTGTCAAGTCGTCCCTCCTCTCAGTTTGAGATCCCCGAGTTAAAACCTTGACGGAGCTTTTCTTTCAATGAAGGCCCAGCCATCCTTCTTCACACTCATGATTAGGCATGTCACTTAGGCAATGTCAGGGAAGAGAATGCTGGGTGTGTTTCCTCCCCCTTTCCTCCCTTACAGCTGACCTTGTCTAAACAGACATTAAATTTTATAGCTCCCTACATTTTAAGAGCAATTAAAATCAATCAAACAGGAGACTGGATAGCTCAGGGGATTGTCACGGGCTGCCTTTCCGAGTTCTCTGCCAACTCTTCATATAACAAGTCTTACGCTCGGTCCTATCCAAGGCGTTCTCAGGTGGCTTGGTGTGAGGATGACACTCTTGCAAGCCAGAGAGCACCAGAGCTTGTCAGTTGTCTTTATGGCCCACAAACTGGATATATGCCAAACTTAGAGGTGGCCAACTTGGAGGGGTTTTTTGTTTGGAGTGGGGGATACAAATAAGAGGCGGGGGACATGATAGAGGGGTATAAAATTATGCGCAGGGTGGAGAATGTGGAATGGGAGATTTTCTCTCATTCTCTCATAACACTGGAATGTGGGCTCATCCAGTGAAGCTGGGCCATAGCTCAGTGCTAAAGCATCTGCTTTCTTGTGGAATTCCTGGGAGAGAAACCCTGTCACTCAGAGTTGACAATACTGAACTTGATGGACCTTTGGTACAAGGCGGCTTCCTATGAATATTGGGAGACTCAGAATAGAAAAAAAATGAAGGACTTCTTTACACGGCGCATGGCTAAAATATGGCATTCAACAGCACATAATGTAGCGGTGACCAACCTGGATGGCTTTAAAAATGGATTTGAGATTATGGAGTTGAGGGAAAGCTAGAGTGCAATCTCTTATACAGAATTATCTTTACTGGCACCAAACCTGTCAGCATGCAGAGGGCCAGGGGGCCAGCTGGCTAGCCCCAGCTGGGCCGTCTCCTTCCAGACTTCATGCTTTGGAGACCATCAGCATCTGCTCCAATGTAAATGAGTGACCCGGGCTTCAAATCCAGGGCACACTATCAGCAGACTGAACTGCACACACAGAATAGGTGTGAGGCTTGTGGAAGCATACTACAACTACAGATTTATTAATCATAAATCAGGACAAAGAAACATGTCGTCTCTCTCCCTCGTCGTCTCAGAGAGAACAGGGAAAGCAAAAGCTATACACAACAGATGTTCCCAGCAATCTGTGCTGGAATGTAAACAGACATGTGACACGCAGCAGTTCCACACGTCTGCTCCTCAAGGTGGAATGGAAATGTCAGCAAAACCATGGGTCGGCAAACTAAGGCCTGGGGGGCAGATCCGGCCCAATTGCCTTCTGGATCCGGCCTGCGGACAGTCCAGGAATCACCGTTTGGATCAGCGGGGGGATTCTGATCATTTGGGCTGTGCCATTCCCCCGCCCCTCTCCGTCACACACACCACTGCAGCGCCTCCTCCCTCCCTGCTCCTGGCTTCTCCCTGCCCTGCCTAGAGGAGGAAGGGGGCTGGGCTTTATTGAACCGCGGTTTGGCTGAGTGCCATTTTTAGCAGCCCCTCTCTGGAGCCAGCCCTTTCGCGCCGCTCATCGTCCCACCACCACTGCCAGCCCCTGCTGCTCACATGCACAGGTGAATGCTTATTCACCGGGGCTCGTCCAGTACTGTGGAGAAGGGAGGGGAGAGTCGATGGAGAGGGGGTTCAAAATATAGTCTGCCCCCCCAAGGTCTGAGGGAGAGTGGACCAGCCCCCTGCAGAAAAAGCTTGCTGACCCCCGCACCAAACTATGACTCCCAGGATTCTTTTCTGGTGGACGGAGGGGGGGAGTTAAATTGATCAAAATCCAATATGAGTTTGCAGTGCAGATTCAAAGCAAGCTACCATGAAGTCAGATGCCTCTGGGATGCATGCCTCCATCCCATTTCCTGGAGTTGGTCCTCAAGAAAAGGAGATGTGATGAATTCATATATAGAAAAAGACAAGGCTGGCTGTAATTGCCTGGTTGAAGAATACAAAGATGATGGCCACCTACCTTCTGCTATTAAGTTAATGGAGCACAGAAACACTATACAGTGCCATGAAATTGTGGAGCAACAGTTGTCCTGAAATGTGTGGAGTGCTCCTTAAAAGGCTAGGAATGGCTAAAAGATTTTTGACCAGATGCCTAAATTAAGTAGGGGGTGCTGTAGATGAAAGGGCACGGCATGGGTTTCCATTTCTAAAATAAAAAATTGTAAGCAGTTTCAAATTGGTTCTAAGGAGACCACTGTGGGCATTCATAATTCAGTGGAGCCCAGAAGATTATCTAAATGAAGAATCTGCAATAGGTTTGAGGGGACGCGAAGGTGACCTTTACTCTCTTCTCTCCTATTCCATTTTGCTTGGGTCAAGATGAGCTCAGTCACAGACAAAGACCAGGGACTTGAAATATAATTCAGCAGCCCAGGGGCATGCTCTAAGGGAACCGAGATAGATCTGAATTCAGAACAGATTTATCTTCTTCCAGCTTCCTGTTTCCATCTAGAGCACCTGAAATATGAAGGGAGGTCACATACACTCATGTAGTTGCCTGGAAAAGATGTGGCTTTTATAAAATAAGGCTTTCAGCTGATGACGTAACTTCAGTTCTGACTCAAAATTGTTGGGTGTACCTTCTACGACTGCTGGTTTTGTAAACTGGCCTTTCATCATATTGGGTTCAGTAATTTGCTTTGTATTATGTCATCAATCTGTCAGCCACCTCAAGTTTCCTTCAGAAATAAGGAAGGATTTTATTTTAATGCACGCAGGGAGACGAAAACAGCAGTTTTGTCTCAACAATGCAACCTTTTAAGAGAGAGAACCTTTCCTCCAAAATGTTCGGCAAAACTAATCAACAACCTGAGGTATACAGCAATCATTATCTTCTTAGGGGAGGGAAATCAGCATAATTTAACAGATGGTTAGCATTGTAAAGTTTGTTAAATAAAGTGATTTAACCCCCTGGCCATGCCACCTGTCATGAGCAGAGCAACACATATATACCTATATAGATATAAATAGATATAGACACACACACACAAAAGATGTCATCTGATTAGCATTGTAGGAGAATTAATCTCTGCATCACCAATGTCCATTTTTCATAATTTCACTGGGATTTGCAAAACGTCCACTCAACATGTCAAAAATATGGGCCCCATATTAGAAAACCCAACATTTTAAACATAATAAGCTTCCTTGTATTGAGCCAGGCCATTGGTCCACCCAGCCTGCCAGGCCTCTGAATTTGGCCCATGAGACCATTTTGGGCAAACCATGTGCACCAGTCACGTGACTTACTGTGACGTCAGGCGTGAAAATCTGTTACCTCTGACCTAAGCATTAAATGATTAGTGCCGACACCATTTCTCTTGCCTCCGGTCTTAGTGAGCTTCAGCCATAAGCCTATGCCTGCTGAGCAGAGGATTATTTCCAGTTGCAGAGGTACGATTGTGCCTGCATATGATGGCAGGTGATTGGCAGGCTGGTGAACTCACCCACCTGTAAAAAAATTGTCAGGTTGAATCCTGACAAGACAGAAGTACTGTTTTGGGGGGACAGGGGGCAGGCGGGTGTGGGGTACTCCCTGGTCCTGAATGGGGTAACTGTGCCCCTGAAGGACCAGGTGCGCAGCCTGGGAGTCATTTTGGACTCACAGCTGTCCATGGAGGCGCAGGTTAATTCTGTGTCCAGGGCAGCTGTCTACCAGCTCCACCTGGTATGCAGGCTGAGACCCTACCTGCCCGCGGACTGTCTTGCCAGAGTGGTGCATGCTCTAGTTATCTCCCGCTTGGACTACTGCAATGCGCTCTACGTGGGGCTACCTTTGAAGGTGACCCGGAAACTGCAATTAATCCAGAATGCGGTAGCTAGACTGGTGACTGAGAGTGGCTGCCGGGACCACATAACACCGGTTCTGAGAGATCTGCATTGGCTCCCAGTACGTTTCCGAGCACAATTCAAAGTGTTGGCGCTGACCTTTAAAGCCCTAAATGGCCGCGGTCCTGTATACCTGCAGGAGCGTCTCCACCTCCATCGTTCACCCCAGACACTGAGATCCAGTGCCAAGGGCCTCCTGGCGGTTCCCTCATTGCGAGAAGTGAGGTTACAGGGAACCAGCCAGAGGGCCTTCTCGGTAGTGGCACCCGCCCTGTGGAACGCCCTCCCATCAGATGTCAAGGTAATAAGCAGCTATCTTCTCTTTAAAAGGCAGCCCTGTTTAGGGAAGTTTTTAATTTATGATGCTGTATTGTTTTCAACACTTGATTGGCTGGGGAGACTCAGCCAGATGGACGGGGTATAAATAAATTATTATTATTATTATTATTATTATTAGGCTCACTCTTGAGCTAGCTCTCAGGATGAAAATGGTTCCTCAACCGTCGTCTACATTGGCTGGTTTGCAGCAGAGGTCCTTCCCATCACCAGCTACCTCACCGCAGAGTTGGTTCAGGACTTTCTGCATATGCTCTGCCACTGAGCTATGGCTTTTCTTACAGAATAGTTCTGGCTCATCTCTCCTCCCCACCCCTCCAGGTCTTACTCTGCTCCTCTCCATTCACAATTGGAGCCCCAAAGTGCCCATTGTAAGAAGGAACTTCTGCTGTTCCTCTGCTCTGAGACTGAAATTTACCAAAGATAAATTACTATTATTTTACCATTTCCAGAACAAGATGTGCAGCGCAGCTAAGCTTTTTTCTCTCTCTAGCACTACATAATAAGCTCAGAAGAAGCTATTTAGAAGCAATAAGAGCCCTGAAAGGGATATCAGAGGAAGACATTTGGAGTGTGTTTTCCTGTCTTGGAACTGTTCAAATGACTCTAAATCAGACAGTTCCATGGGCTATTATTTATTTGCTGTATTGACTTACAGGCAGGGTAACCAAGGAATGCGCCTCCAAATTCCTGCCAAGGGTGCACAGGAGGTAATCATTCTGTCAGATTACAAAGAAAGTAATATGCACCCCTAAGACAAAATGGAAGATAGTTAACTAGCACTTAACAAAGAGCCATCCTTAAAATCCCTACGATGCAATTTTGTAAAGGTAACTTTGGTGCACTGTCAGAAACTGCTTGTGTCTTATTCTTGCTCAGTACAGAAACACCGGGAGGACCAAACCAGATGTTTTAGGCTGGCCTCAACCAGAGCCAGGGCTTTTTCGGCTGTAGCTCCAATCTGGTGGAACGCTCTGTCACAAGAGACTAGGGCCCTGCGGGACTTGACATCTTTCCGCAGGGCCTGCAAGACAGAGCTGTTCCACCAGGCCTTTGGCCAGGGCACAGTCTGACCCCCTTCTTTGGCAGTCCTCACAGAACTCTAGCCCAATGGTTGCCATTAATTTGATTGGAATTAATTTGATAATGAACTGATTTTAGAATGTTTTGTCATTTTACTGTTGTTAGCCACTCTGAGCCCGGCTTCTTCTGGGGAGGGCGGGATATAAATAAAATTTATTATTATTATTATTTAGGGGCAGACCTGGGCCTTCATAGTCCATCTAAAAAGTGGCAAGGCAAGGGACCATTTGGAGGGGAGGCTTAACCCTCCCCACCGCCCAGCCCGCCCCACACCACGTCACATACCGCTTCTCAGGACTCAGCTGGCCATATCATTATGTGTTGCGGTGAGATCACCAGAAACTGCCTCCCTGATGTGGGGCGGGCCCTTTTGGATGGCAACAACACCCCATTGGTTACCTCTCTGTTGTTGGGGCAGAAATTTGGTCAGTTGGGTTGGCTATTGGCTGCTGAGGGGCTACTTAAGCTGCTGCACGTTGCTGGAGAGTTTCACTTTCTTGCAACGTGCTGCTGATCACTTGCCCTCCTTTCCCTATATTTAGGGTGATTCTTATGGCCTTACTATGCCTTTCTAGGGGTTGTCTGTTTGGGAGCAGGGGCCTGGTAGGAATTTTGCCATTTGGCTGATTGGCTGGTGCCACTTGGTTTTTGCCTACCATGTAGCAAATCGTCACAACTTTGTAAGGTTGGTGGTTAGGCATTTGGTTCAATGTTTTGGCGAGGGGATGTTGTTGGTTGTGCCTGCCCCTCCATTGCTGCTGCTAGAGAATTCCATTAAAGGAATCTAGGGGCTCGCCTTGCTTTTGTCCAAACCCTGTCAAGGGGCTAGGTGGTTTTGGGGGTCTTCACATGCAGTTCAGCCCAATGGTTTAACTATGGTTTGTTTACTGCCAACAAACCATGAACTGAAGCCATGGTTTGCTGCTGGCTTCTAAGGAACGGGCAAGAAACACATACATTTTGTGTTTAGCAGCTGCCTGCACTCTCTATGTATCAGGAGTGGTGGACATCTCCTAGCCCAAGGTCTGCATTGCCTTCTGGGCAACATTCTGAAGGCCCCATGCCAGGGGTGGGTGGGGCTAGAAAAAAGTGGGAGGAGCAATAAATGTGCATTCCACCTCTGTACAGTAGGCTGGTTTCTTTGCACCCAAGCATCCTTCTCTCTTCTGCATTTAGGCAAGCAAGAATAGTGTTAGAGATAGATACAGACCAGAGCACGCAGGTGGTGCTATGGTCTAAACCACTGAGCCTCTTGGGATTGCTGACTGGAAGGTCAACGGTTTGAATCCCTGCAACAGAGTGAGCTCCCGTTGCTCTGCCCCCAGCTCCCGCCAACCTAGCAGTTTGTAACCATGCCACTGCAAGTAGATAAATAGGTACCAGGAAGGTAAACGGTGTTTCCTTGCACTCTGGCTTCTGTCATGGTGTTCAGTTGCACCAGAAGTGGTTTAGTCCTGATGGCCACATGACCTGGAAAGCTGTCTGTGGACAAATGCTGGCTCCTCGGCCTGAAAAGTGAGATGAGTGCTGCAACCCATAGTCGCCTTTGACTGGACTTAACAGTCCAGGGGGGCTTTACCTTTTCTTTTTCTTTTTCTTTTTCTTTTTCTTTTTCTTTTTCTTTTTCAGACCAGGGCAATTGTTTCTCAAACCAGGACAACCTGCATCTTTTCTTTGAGGACTGCGCCAGTGCTAGCCTGGATCATGACCCAGATGCATCCAACAAGCAGCAGATAGAGCTCTGTCCTCTGCTTCCGACACTGAGCTATATATATGACTTAGCTAAATGCAAACTGGAAAACTTCTCGCCCTCCCCATCTCTTAATATAGATCTGACATCCCAGGGAATCCCAATGCACTGTGTGTTTCTGCTCTTTGCATTTCTGTGTCACTGAAAGCCCTTGCTTTATTTTTAATGGTGGTGTTTGCAGACTCAAGGGAAGCACAGGGTCATGGCCAGGAGCCCAGCTTCTTATCCCTCCTGGACACTGGATTGCATGAGGAAACCTCAGTGTGAATTAGGCTGTGCATGGATAAAAATCTCCTCCGACTAGCAACCATTTCTATTATTATGGTAGCTGGGGGAAAGCACCTTGTGTTGCATAGAGCAACAGTCGACATTTTTCCCTGTGTTCCTCCCCCGGGTCACATGCAGCAGTTGAGTATGCCTGGAGCCAGTGGGGGGGGTGTTGTGGAGACAGGTGGACAGAGATGTCTGCCCCTGCATGCTTTCCTTCCCAAGCACATAGTGCTAAGAACATAAGAGGAACCCGCTGTGTCCGGCCAACCAGATACCTGTGGGAAACCTCAAGGAGGACCCAAGCACAAGAACGTTCTCCCTGTCTGTGCTTTCCAGCAACTCGTATTCAGAAGCATTGCTGCCTCCATCCACTGTGGCTAGCAGCTCTCCTCCATGAATTTCTCTAATCCTCTTTTAAACCTATCTAGGTTGGTGGTCATCACTGTCTCCTGTGGGAGCGAGTTTCATAGTTTAACTATGTGCTTCCCAAATAAATATGGGACGCGGGTTTGCCGATCAGAAGGTCGGCGGTTCGAATCCCCACGACGGGGTGAGCTCCCGTTGCTCAGTCCCTGCTCCTGCCAACCTAGCAGTTTGAAAGCACATCAAAGTGCAAAGTAGATAAATAGGTACCACTCCGGCGGGAAGGTAAATGGTGTTTCCGTGCGCTGCTCTGGTTTGCCAGAAGCGGCTTAGTCATGCTGGCCACCATGACCCGGAAGCTGTACGCCGGCTCCCTCAGCCAATAAAGCGAGATGAGCACCGCAACCCCACGACTAGACCTAATGGTCAGGGGTCCCTTTACCTTTACCCAAAGAAAACACTTTCTTTTCTTTGTCCTAGATCTTGCACGCTCTTCTAGGCCACCAAATAGTTGTGCGTCCCCCACCCACCCACCCACTGCTCCATTTGCCACATGCCATATCAAAGCTTCCTTTCGATGGCCCAGTACCTAAAGACTTTGCAACCACTCCTAGCTGAGGAAATGTAAATTGAATATTCAGCCACTTATTATTGAGGGGAAGTGCGTGGAACAGGTCTCGGTGTTTCGATTTCTGGGAATGGAGTTGAGAGATGACCTAACCTGGGAGAAAACACCAAAGACCTCATGAAGAGAGCACAGCAGAGGTTATATTTTCTGAGAATCTTCCGGAAAAACAATCTCTCAAAGGACCTGTTGATGGCATTTTACCATTGTACTGTGGAGAGTGTATTAACTTATGGTCTGTGTGTGTGGTTTGGGAGCTGCACGGTCAGGGAAAAAACAATGCTGTCCAGGGTTGTAAAGACTGTGGAGAGAATAACTGGGTGCACTCTTCCCACCTTGGATCAAATCTATGCTTCCAGGTGCCATAAGAAAGCTGCAGAGATAGCGCAGGATAGTGCGCACCCAGGAAATTATCTCTTTCAGCGTCTGCCTTCTGGAAGAAGGTACAGGGTTATAAAGACTAGGACTAGCCGCCTGAGAAACAGTTTCTATCCAAATGCGATTTTGGTAGTAAATGCAGTGTAAGGAGTCTCTATGGGAGTATATTGTATTTAAAAATGGGGTATCAGAGTTTTTGGGGGGCTAACCAGGTTGGGACAGCTGGGATAGCAGGCTTCTTGGTTTTTGAATGTCTTATGTAGATTTTTCAATTTCGTTGTTCTGTATGGGACAATGACAATAAAGATTACCGTATCGTATCTGCACTCTTTTCTCCTGCGAAGAAGAGAATTAGCCCAGCAACTATTTGATGCATTGCCTTTCTCCTCATCCACTAGTTCTCCAATGCTCTGCTTCTCTGCCTTAAGTCAGAGCTCAAACTAGGCATTCAGTAAAGGACGGGGGTTTATCACTAATCCCAGAGATGAACTATGAGACTACTACAAGATGTAGCGATGGGCCACCAACTTGGAAGGCTTTATGAGAGAATTAGAGCATGCATGGAGGTTGACTACCAGCCATGGCAGTGATGTTCTCCCTCTACTGTCGGAGGCAGTGCAGCTCTAAATGCCAGCAAACGGGAGCCACAAGTGCAGAGAGTGCCATGACTTTCAGGTCCTGCATGTGGGCTTCCCCTAAACATCTAGTTGGCCAATGTGAGAACAGGATGGGCCACCGGGCTGATCCAGCAGGCTCTACTTATGTTCTTGGCTACAAAGTGAGGACTAGAGGGCTTGCTTTGGAGGAGGGAAGACAAGGGATGCTCAGCGCCTTGCATACCCATGCACATCGCATTGAGAAGCAACTCAGCCTTTAAAAAACTGACCCAAGTGTAGGGATGATCACGGAGTGGGGAGTGGGGTCTGGAGGGAGCACACTCCCCACCCACAGGCAGCCACAGTCTGCCTGCACGCGTGACCTTGGGGTGCAGGGCACCCCCCCACACACAGACAAAGCCACGGCTGTCTGAACATCGTGGCCTCTGTCTAACCTTCTGCAGTCTCAGTAGTCTGTGGTGTCCTGTCTGTAACCTTTGTCTCTGAGACCTTTTGCCTCCTTCGTCATACACTGTGCAAGGGGAAAATGACATGGTGGAAACAGATGCCAAAATAACTTTGTACCACCCCACGATCTCGGGACTGGAAGATTTGTAAAGGTCACCACCCAAAATGTATCTGCCTAGTTTGTATATTTGTGTCAATAAAAGGAGGCTCCACAGGGCTGGCCGGCAGCTTGCATGCAGCCCACCTGTGCACAGCTCTCCTGCATTATGAACTCCTGCCTCATGTCCATCACTTCACCCAAGCAGAGGGGTCCACCTTGCCCCTGTTGCAGCATTCTCCCTTGCACCCGAGTGAGGAGTTGGGGATGAGCAGCCAGAGAAGAACAGAAAGAGAGGGAGACACACACACACCTCCGCTCAACGCAGAGCGACCGTAAAACAATGAGCAATCAGGAGAAAGAAAGCCTTCTGAGCATTATGATCTGAATGTCATGCCGTAATGCGATTTGCCAGAGTAACAAAACACTTTATGAATAATGGAAAGCTCCCATTCAGATTTACTCCCATCTTTTTAACCTCTTTTCCTCTGCGATAAGGAAGGGGTACCCTTGACGGCTTTGTACTCGCCCGCTCCATGAGCTGAAAAGCTCTGGCACATCATCTGCATGACACCGAAGAGGCTTCGTTACCAATTCCAGGTTCAGGAAGCTATGAACTGACATCGCCAGTGTGTCTCTCCTTGTCACTTTACCCTTTGCTTTGAGTGCGCACATACACAGCCACACAGACCTGTCAAACGTCATTCGAGAGGCTGTGATGCTCCGGCTGGAGAAGCAGGGAAGGGGGCCTTATGCGCTCAACCCTCTAAGGAGAAGAGGTGCAGAAAGAGCAAGGTACTAATCGAGAGTGATAATACTCCCTGCTGACGGGTACCTTACTAAGCCTAGGAATATTACCAGGGCTGGGAGTCTGAAGGAATCACTGTTCCTGCTATTTAACAT
Organism: Podarcis erhardii; assembly: GCF_964252035.2. Lineage (NCBI taxonomy): Eukaryota > Metazoa > Chordata > Lepidosauria > Squamata > Lacertidae > Podarcis > Podarcis erhardii. The sequence goes on along the minus strand of NC_138498.1, from coordinate 104,867,594 downwards.
TTATTAAATGCCAACAAGCACGCGAGGCATAAATGTTTCTAGGACCACAGAGACACAAACAGAGGCTCCAGCTTAATGGCATTGTTATTGAAGGTCAAAGCACTCTTAACTAGGGATGGGGCAAGCCCTGCCTGCTCCAGTCTGAAATTAATTTAGACTTCCCTGGTTATTATCCCAGACATCCACTCAACATCTGGTGCATTATTTGCAGAGCCCAATTTGTTCCACTTCCAAAGACATTCATAGCTCTTTCTTTGGTTGTGCATTTGTCAGTCTCCGAGCAGGCACGCTTTTGAACCTGGCGCTTGACGGGTGTGTCAGGAGTGGGGTTGTCAGGGCACCCCGAAAGCTTTTGAGCTTTTTAAAAGACAGTTGACTTGCCTAAGACCCAAGACAAATCGCCTGCTTTACAGAGACTTGGGGGACCACACATACACACACACCAATAATAACCTGGATCAACACTCTGTTTTGATGGAGCGTTATTCTAACAAGGCAAGTCGGGAGGAGGAAAGAAGCACCAAGAGTAAAAAAATGCCAATAGCCCTTATCCTGAAAACTATTGAAAATGCATGCCTCCCCCAAATAAATCACAAGCCCCAGCCCCACCCCAAACAAACACAGACTATTCTGCAACCTTCAGATTCTGGACCTGTAAAAATGGCCCTAATTGCCAAAATAACCCCTTCTCTCCAGTTGAAGCTACAAGGACTCAAGGCTTACCTAATCCCCCCGAACCCACTGTATTCTGAAAAATGTTTTGTGGTTTTTGTTGTCTTTTGCAAGTTGTCAAAGAAGGCTTTGCCTTCAAAGGTGGCATTCAATTCCGTTAACTACATTAAATTAAATATTTGTTTTGTTACGTTTTATTTAGGGAGAAACCTTAAGCTCATTGGGAAGAAGAATTTGGATTTGATATCCTGCTTTATCACTACCTGAAGGAGTCTCAAAGCGACTAACGTTCTCCTTTCCCTTCCTTCCCCACAACAAACACTCTGTGAGGTGAGTGAGGCTGAGAGGCCTCAGAGAAGTGTGACTAGCTCAAGGTCACCCAGTAGCTGCATGTGGAGGAGCGGAGACGCGAACCCGGTTCACCAGATTACGAGACTACCGCTCTTAACCACTACACCACACTGAAGTACGCCCAGGCTACATACCTGCTATGAAACCCCATCAAGAGCAGTCAACCTCCCATCCATCCTATCTAGGAAGCCACCCACAAACAGTGCCTCAGTCTTATCATCATTGAGCCTCAGTTTCTTGGCTCTTATCCGGTCCATTAGCAAGGCAAGACAACGTTCCAGCACATCCACTGCCTCACTTGCAGATGTAAAGGAGAAGCAGAGCTATGTGTCACCAACATATTGCTGACAACATACTCCAAACCTATGGATAACGCCACTCTGCAGTTTCATAAAACAATTTTGTATATAAAAACAGTTGAATGAAAGTTGGGATCAGGTTGAAAGGCTTCCTTGCATATTGGGAGGGCTGCTGAGGAGGTCGCAGGACATTCTATTTGTTTATAGCCCACCTTTCCTTCAAGGATCTCAAGGGGCTGTTCACTGCTCTTCCTCTCCACGTTTTTTTCTTCAGAACAACTCTGCAGGGTAGGTTCGGCTAAGAGGCTGGCCGTAGGAACTTTATGACTGAAGGGGGATTTGAACTCTGGTCTCTCAGGTCACAATCCAACACTCTAACCACTACACCACAGTGGTCCAATTAGCAGTTAGAGAGCTCTCTAGTGTGACAGTGAAAGGCAGAGCCAGCAGCAGTTCTCCAGGTATAGAGGGAGCAGGAACAGGACACTCTGGGGGAGTTTGGGGAACATGAGGGGGGGAGTGGAATTGTCTAGGCCGGTGATGCTAGGATAGAAGAAGGGCTGGGGAAGAACCCCCCCCCCCAAAAAAAAATCCGCAAGCCAAAATGCCACTGTGCATTTCAATCCACGCTTTTCTGAATTTTTCAATATGGTTCGCCAACAAAAGAATGTGTACTAAATGAATATATCATAGAACTGTAGAGCTGGAAGGGACAACGAGGGTCATTTTGGGACTTCCGGTGAGCCGCGATCCCAGCGCAAGCAGGGTTTTCACCGTACGGTGAGAACCTGAGCTATTCTGAAGGATAGGGGCAACTCCAGGGCGCGGAGACCCCCCAAAACTCCTGTGAAGGATATTCAAGGAGTCTAGCCCCGGCTTGACCGAAGAAAAGACCGAACCGGCCGCCAGGTAACCTCGTAAGAGGCGAAGAGCGCGGCGGAGAGGTCTAGAGGGTCGAGGGGAGCCATTTCTCACCTTCAGATAGCGAAGCCCTGTGCTTGCAGGAAGAGCGGCTCGCTTTCAAAAAAAAAGGACTCCGACGCTTGCAACTTAGTAGCAAAGAGTAGAAAATAATGCCTCGGAGCAGCAGAGAGAAGTCAACGGAGTTCAGCGGATAGTCGGAATCAAATAGGACGCGGTGAGAAACCAGTGCAGGAGAAAGTGAGTAGTTTGCCCGGGCGGTAACGCGGTTCCCTTTCAAGAATATCCCTCCCGGAGAAACATAGAATAAAGTGAGCCTTGAGAGGTGGAGGGGCTCGGACAGGGTCCAGGGCTGAGTGACAACTGGAACCTCTTTGGTGAACAGGAGGTGTAAAGAAGGGACGCTTTGCTGTTTTTCTTTTTAAAATCTGGAGGGGAGACTCTCGCCGTCATCTACAATTTGAGCACGGAGTGTGGAGTAAGGAAGGGACGAGTCAGAATTTCGACGAGTTAGAAAACCCGGAAGAGAACCCCCCCCCCGCCGCCATTTAGAGACTGAATAAGGAGTGCAGAGGCAGCGAGAAAAGGTTTTGTGATCTCCACTAATTTCACACTGAGAACTGTATATGAGAGACCGTCTCCTCCTTCATATACGTGGAGACGGGGGACTAAAAACGTTGAATTTGTGAAGAACTTTGAGAACATTCCAAAGACCCAGTGGGAGTGTGAGAGAGTTGATTGGATGAACGCCGAGGACAAAATGGAGTGGGTGTGAAACAGACTGATATCCGCTCCTGCCCTTCCCTCCTCCCCTCTTAGCTTGTTTTTGTGTGCAATCCCTCTTTCCTGTTTAATCCTCCTACTCTACCAAATTCTTTGAACCCCGTCCTACAACTGGAAATTGCTAAAGGGTTGGGAGAAACGATTGTTTAGAACATTATTGTTTTGAGCACTTAGGGAAGTAAACAGAGGTAGGAAATGTAAATACTGATAAGGAATAAGTGAATTTAAAGACTGTAAACATTGACAAGGAATAAGTGAATATAAGTGAATATAAAGAAGGGGGAAAAGGAACTATTGGGGAGAAGGAGTGAAAAAACAATAACAACAAAAAAAAACAAAACGTGATGTCGTATACAGGCAAGAAGGGAACGAATGGGGGGACCCCCGGAGATAGGAGAGGCTCCAAACAGGAGATTGATTTTAAGTCAGATATTCTGAAGATGTTTGCGGAGATAAAACAAAGCCAAGCGAATGTAGAACACAAGCTTGAATTGGTGGATAATAGGATTGGGAAAATAGACAAAAAAATGGAGGAAACAGTGAACGAACTAAAGGGCCAAATAAAAGAAATATTTAGAAGGACACAGCTCACAGAGGAAGGACTTAAAAAGACAAAGATAGAACTAAGGGATATGAAAAGAGACAAAGAAAAGATCAAATCAGAAGTGTTGGAGTTAAATAAGGCATAGGAAGAAATGAAAGATATTATAGCGATGAATGAACTAAGACAGAGGCAGGTGAATCTGAGGTTCAGAGCGATAGCAGAGATACAAAATGAAAATATTAGAGAAAGATTGATGAGAGAGCTGGCGGACTGGATGGGCCTAACAGTAGAGGAAATGGACAACAGTATACTGAACGCATTTAGAATGCGGACTAATGCAATAAAAGCAAAGAAACTTATAGGTGACTGTTTGGTTACCTTCAAAGATAAACAAATGAGAGACAGGATACTTCAGAGGAATAGAGAAAAGAGACTGAACATAGATGGTAATTATATAATTATTTTTAAAGACATCCCAATCAGATTACTCAAAAGGAGAGATTCTTATAAATCTTTGACGCAGACACTAAAGAAAAATAAGATTGAGTTCAGGTGGGAATTTCCAGAAGGGATTTCCTTTGCTTACAGGGGTAAAAGACATAAACTGACAAACCAAGAGGAAACCGGGAAATTCCTTAGAAAATATAAAGAGCTTAAAGTGGAGGTATATGGAGCAGGAAGAGCAGAGGGATCCCCACCAGGAGAATCAAGAGCGGTAGAGGGGGAGGAGGAGGGCGGGAGTGGGTCAGGAGAAGAGGAGGAAGAGGAAACAGAAGATACAGAGAACATACAATAGACGGAAAGACCACAAAATAACTAAAAGGAAAACCAAGCACTATGGGGTTAAAAATTTGGAGCTGGAACATCAATGGAATGAACAACAAAAATAAGAGAAATAAAATCGAACAATGCTTAAAAAAGAAAAATCTAGACATTATCTGTCTGCAGGAGACGCACGTCGCTAGAAAACACAGAAAGATATTAATTAATAAACGGTTGGGAAATGAATTTGAAGCCTTGGATAAGGTGAAGAAAAGAGGGGTAGTATTGTATATTAGAAATAAAATAGAAGCCAAGACAGTGTTCAAGGATGAGGAGGGGAGGATGATAGGGGTTAACATCAACTGGCAAGGGGAAAAGCTGATGATTGTGGGGATTTATGCCCCGAACGGCAGCAAAACTGAGTTTTTTAAAAGACTAGAAGAAATACTAATGGAATATGCAGATCAAAAAATAATCCTGATGGGAGATATGAACGCTGTTGTTTCGTTGGGGATAGATAGGCTTAGAGAAGGAGCAAATAAAGAAGGAAAGCTACCAAAATCCTTCTTCTCCATGGCAGAGAACTGCAACTTGGTGGATATATGGCGGCTTAGGCACCCTCTTGAAAAACAATTTACATTTTACTCCGAACCTAACCAATCACTTTCAAGAATAGACCAGATCTGGATCTCAAATGAACTATGCCCAAGAGTTAAACTAATAGAAATAAGACCAAAAATAATATCAGACCACAACCCAATAGAATTAGAATTAGAAAATTTAGAGGCAAGAACCTTTAGATGGAGATTAAAAGACTACCTCCTGGAAGATCAGAAGGTAGTGGAAATGGCAAAAGAAAAACTGTCAGATTATTTCAAAGATAATTGTGGTAAGGGAACAAAGGATAATGTAGTTTGGGATGCAGGAAAGGCGGTAATGAGAGGGTTCTTTATCCAACAGAATGCAATCAAGAATAAGAACAGAGAGAAAAGCAAAGAGGAGATCCTAAGACAGATAATGGAAAACGAACAGAAACTATCCCAGAAGCCTAATTGTTTAAAAACAAAGGAAAAAATAAAAATTTTACAAACCCAGTTCGCTATAATAATAAATAGAGAGATAGAGTGGAATATTAAAAGACTTAAGCAAAAGTATTTTGAATTCGCGAACAAACCAGGCAAATGGCTTGCCTGGCAAACAAAAAGAAGGAAAGAGCAAGGTACAATTAACAAAATAACAAGAGAGGGAGAAGAGAGAACTGACCCCAAAGGAATTAGGAGCGAATTCCTTAACTACTACAGAAATTTGTATAAAGACCAAGAGAGAGTTGGTCCAAGAAAGATAGAGAGATTTATAAAGGATAAAGGGGGACAAAAAATCCCAAAAGAGGGAAAACAAAAACTGAACACTCCAATTGAATATGAGGAAATAGAGGAGGCAATTAGAGATTTAAAGAGGGGCAAAGCACCAGGCCCTGATGGATTCACTGCTGGATACTATAAGGAAATGAAAACTATTTTGGCGGGACCTCTGAAAAAAACCATGAACAACATTTTAAAGGAAGGAGAAGTCCCAGAAACTTGGAAAGAGGCGTACATCACGTTCATTCCAAAACAGAATGCGGACTTAACCCAAGTTAAAAATTATAGACCAATCTCATTATTAAACACGGACTATAAGATCTTTGCAGGGATTCTGGCAAGAAGGCTAAAAAAGGTGTTAGTAGATATTATACATAAGGACCAGGCAGGATTCCTGCCAGGCCGGTTGATGAGGGATAATACAAGAATTATTGTCGACATGCTAGAATTCTTGTCTGTCAGGATTGATAAACAAGTTATAATGATGTTCATTGATGCCGAAAAGGCGTTTGATAATGTGATTTGGAAGTTTATGTTAAAAAATCTAGAACATATGGATGTAGGCTACGACTTCTTCAATGGGGTAAGGGCAATATATACAGAACAGAGGGCCAAACTGATCGTGAATAATATGCTAACAGAAGAGATAAAGATACAGAAAGGAACGAGACAGGGATGTCCGCTCTCCCCGCTGTTATTTATAACAGTGTTAGAAGTTCTCCTTAATTCAATAAGGCAAAACGAGAACATAAAGGGAGTGATCTTAGGTCAGAATACTTACAAAACAAAAGCATTCGCAGATGATCTAGTAGTATTGACAGAAGACCCAGTAACTTCAATGAGAGAGATATTGAAAGAAATAGAAGCATTCGGAGAGGTTGCAGGGTTTAAACTAAATAAAACGAAAACAAAGATGATAGGTAAAAATATAGATTCAAGAACAATAGAATTAATTCAACAGCAATCACAGATAGAGATCGCCAAAAAAGTTAAATACCTCGGTATCTGGCTAACACCCAAAAATATAGACTTATACAAAAATAATTACGAGCCGATATGGAGGGAAATAAAGAGAGATTTAGAAAAATGGGGACGGTTGAATCTGTCATTGTGGGGAAGAATTAATATAATTAAGATGAATGTACTCCCAAGACTAATGTTTTTATTTCAGACCATCCCTATAATAAAGGGGAATAAGATCTTTAAGGAGTGGCAGAGGACAGTCTCGAGATATATATGGCAGGGCAAAAGACCCAGAATACAATTTAAACTGTTGACAGATGTAAAGGAAAGGGGGGGCTTTGCCCTGCCGGATCTGAGATTATATTACGAGGCATCATGCTTAAGTTGGCTAAAAGACTGGGTTAAGTTGGAGAATACGGAGCTACTCGACCTTGAGGGCTTCGACAACTTTTTCGGTTGGCACGCCTACTTATGGAAGGATAAGATGAAAGCACACAAGGGGTTTGGTAATCATATCTTCAGAGGGCCGCTAATTGAAGTGTGGGAAAGATATAAAAACGTGTTAGAGCCGAAAACACCACACTGGCTATCACCTCTTGAAATAACAAGTATAAAAACTACTAACATGAGGAAAAATTGGGCGACATACAATCAGCTAGTAACGAAGGTAGATGGGAAATGGAGAACCAAATCTTATGAACAAATAAAAGAACATGTTTATGATTGGCTTCACCATCAACAAGTGAATCAGATGTTCAATAAAGATATTAGAGAAAGAGGTTATGCGGATAAAGACTCTAACTTTCAGACGGAGATAATAAATAGCAAAACGAAAACTATATCAAAGATGTATAAGATGTTGTTAAATTGGAATTTAGGAGATGAGGAGGTCAAATCTGTGATGATCCGCTGGGCAAAGGATATAGGGCATAATATACAATTTGAGGATTGGGAAAGATTTTGGAAGGACGGGTTGAATTTCACGGCGTGCATTGCAATAAGGGAGAATGTTATGAAAATGTTCTACAGATGGCACTTGACACCCATGAAACTTGCAAAAATGTATAAGGTAAACAACAAATGCTGGAGGTGTAAAGATGTTGAGGGCTCCTTTTACCACATGTGGTGGGAGTGTGGAAGGATTAAGCAGTTCTGGGAGAAAGTCTATACGGAATTAAAAAAGATACTAAAATACACGTTTTTAAAGAAACCCGAAATCTTTCTATTAGGAATATTACAACAAGAGATTAAGAAAGAAGATAACAAATTGGTATACTATGCGGTAACGGCGGCAAGGGTGTTAATAGCCCAGAGGTGGAAACAGCAAGAAATTCCAACAGTGGAAGAGTGGAGATCCAAATTATCGGAATATGCAGAGCTTGATAAATTAACGGGGAAAATTAGATATAGGAAAGACCAAGTGTTTATCAAAGATTGGGGAAAGTATGTAGATTATCTGGAATGTATTAGTGAAGGTCAAATAACGCTAAAGGGTTTCAAAGATGCACTGTGAAAGAATATGGGTTATTGTTTAAAGTAAATAGAAAACAAAATTAGAAACAATGACAATATAAATGATGGAACGTGTAACCTCCTTTTTATTGCTTCGAATGATTTGCGGCCAAGCTGAAGGAAGTCCTGAAAGAAATAGCTATGTTATAGAAGTATTGTAAGAACAGTGGTTTTGTGTACTTTGTTTTTTGTGTGTTGGCGTTGGGTGTAGGTTTTCTTTGTCTATGTTTTGTTTGTGCTTTTCATTCTTTTTGTGTGTCAATAAAATAAAAAAAAAAAAAAAAAGGAAGGGACAACGAGGGTCAACTAGCCCAACCCCATGTAGTGCACAAATCTTTCGCCCAGTGTGGGGCTTGAACCCAGGACCCTGCTGGCTGAGCTGCACATATTAGTGAAAATAACATACAAAAATGCATTATATTAGGAAAAAAGCGTAACGGGGAAAACAGAATGCAAAAATGTATGCATTAGTGGAAATTCACACATGTTGGTGAATATTCAGGAGGACTTTTTTAAGGGAGGAGGGTCACAAAGTGATGCACAAACGTGCAGATTGGGGGGGGGGCAGGAATTGAGAGAGGCTAAAATGGACAGATTTGTCCACCCAAAGTTGATACAGTAAGTCCATAATTATTCATTAGACCTTTGATGAGGGAGCCAATGTGATGTGTATCCCTGAGACCTTGGTGGGGAAACTAGGCGGCGTTGATCTGATGCACCTGTGCCTGTCTGGCCAATCAGTACAACACCAGCCTAGATGGCAGGGACGAGGGCATAAGATTTCCATGATCCTGTGCCCTAGACTACAACAAAGGATATTTAGCACATGACACATGCATTCGATGCCAGGCTGTCTATGTTATCAACAGCTGTTTTGTGAATTGCCAATGTTAATTATGTAATTATCATTGTCTGTACTTTTCTGGAACGCAGGAATATAGTTGCCTTATGCAGAGTCAAACCCTTGGTCTATCTAGCTCAGAATGGCAGTGGTTTTGCAGGGTTTCAGGGCAGGGGGTATTCCTATCTCTATCTGGAGATGCTGGGAACTGAACCTGGGACCTTCTGCATGCTAAGCAGATGCTCTGTTACTGAGCTAGGGCTGTTCCCCAAAGGCTCTTCTGCATCTCACTACTCACTGACCTCACTGTCTACACTTGCCTCCCCCAAACTCTCTCTCTCTCCCCCTCCCTCCCTCCCTCTCTGTGCATACACACAAATGCATATAATATACACCTATATTTCACGATAATGCTATATGTATTTGATGAAGTGGACTGTAGTCATGAAAACTGTAATCATAAATATATCCCGGGCTTTTTTTTTTTTCCAGTCAGAACTCACCAGAACTCATTCCTGTCACCTCTCAGGTGGGCACCATTACCGTTCTAAAAGAACGAGAGAGGTGTTCACGGTGAGTTCCAGCACCTCTTGTTCTAGGAAAATAGCACTGAATATATCAAGGGATGCGGGTGGCACTGTGGGTTAAACCACAGAGCCTAGGACTTGCCAATCAGAAGGTTGGTGGTTCGAATCCCCACGACGGGGTGAGCTCCCGTTGCTCAGTCCCTGCTCCTGCCAACCTAGAAGTTCGAAAACACGTCAAAGTGCAAGTAGATAAATAGGTACCGCTCTGACGGGAAGGTAAATGGCGTTTCCGTGTGCTGCTCTGGTTCGCCAGAAGCGGCTTCGTTATGCTGGCCACATGACCCGGAAGCTGTACGCCGGCTCCCTCGGCCAATAAAGTGAGATGAGCGCCGCAACCCCAGAGTCGGTCACGACTGAACCTAATGTTCAGGGGTCCCTTTACCTTTATATCAATCCTTAAGGTGGTTTTGTGTGTGTTTTCCTGCAGCAGACCAACACAGCTATCCCTCTGGAAGATCAATGCATCAAACCAGTATTAGTAACCTCTTAGTGGAAAGAGAGGTAGGGGACTAAAGCCCCACTTTCCATCCTCAAGCCTGTGCTATTTATTCACAAGTTGAACAAGGCAGAAGTTCTGAGACAAAAATAATATATATTTGTCTGGAGAGAGAGGTAGCTTTACTGCTTGCCTCCAACAGGACTCCCATGCTGCTAGCTTTTGCTGTAACTAGACTGGCAGGTATCAAATCAGAGACAGATCCTTGAAGGAATATTCATCCTGACAGGCGGGTGTCCATGAACAGCCCTTGTTCATCGCTCGACTTCCACCGGCACGGCCTCTGGTGAACAAAAGAGCTCCACGTTGAGCCCAGTCATCTGTAACTCTGTCGAGCCTGCAAGCCTCTTCTGTTCTGTGGGAGAACAGAAGAGAAACTTGCATCTTATAAGGGCATCAGTAGAAAGCACATAGCTCAAGGCAAAAGAAATACAGCATCAGGGGAGGAGTAAAATAAGATTTTGGAATACTGTGGCTGTCAAACCTGCTCTTGGTTTCAGTCTGCATCACCTCCCGTTCATATCTGCAGAACGGCCTTAATGGCCCAGTGTTTTCCAGTTCGAAATGACGTAACTGCACTCCGTTCCCATTTAATAGCACGCGTCTGGGTTAAATGTGCATCTTTTCCCATACAAAAACACAGAACTGGTTTAACTGTGCATCATTCCCCATCTGGAGGCACAGGCTCTGAAGTGACCCAAGGCTCGGAGGAAGATTGCAAGCCACTGCCTCCATCAGATCATTCTCGTCCTAAGCTTCTCACCAATCTACCTCTGCTGTTAGTTGTGGTGCAAAATCCGAGTGCAGCTTTCCACTGCAAGGGTGAGGAGATGCAGTAGGAGGACGTGGGGGCAAAAGAGGCTCTCTACCTGCACTACCTGCAGAAGGCTGATCGCCAAAGAATTGATGCTTTTGAATTATGGTGCTGGAGGAGACTCTTGAGAGTCCCATGGACTGCAAGAAGATCAAACCACTCCATTCTGAAGGAAATCAGCCCTGAGTGCTCACTGGAAGGACAGATCCTGAAGCTGAGGCTCCAATAGTTTTGCCACCTCATGAGAAGAGAAGACTCCCTGGAAAAGACCCTGATGTTGGGAAAGATGGAGGGCACAAGGAGAAGGGGACGACAGAGGACGAGATGGTTGGATAGTGTTCTCGAAGCTACCAGCATGAGTTTGACCAAACTGCGGGAGGCAGTGGAAGACAGGAGTGCCTGGCGTGCTCTGGTCCATGGGGTCACGAAGAGTCAGACATGACTAAACGACTAAACAACAACAAAACCTCCCTCAGATCATTCTCGTCCTAAGCCTCTCACTAATCTACCTCTGCTGTTAGTTGTGGTGCAAAATCCAAGTGCAGCTTTCCACTGCAAGGGTGAGGAGATGCAGTAGGAGGACGTGGGGGCAAAAGAGGCTCACTACCTGCAATCCTGTTCCCTGGTGCCTGAAAGCTGATGCCCTTTGGGACTGGTAGAGTGGAAGACAGGGAGACCAACAGCAGAGGGAGCCAGAGGCATTGCACCACCAGAACCAGCTGCTTCCAGTTTTGTCTCCATGCTCCTCTATGCTGAGTTCTTCAAGGGTGACACTGACTGTAAGGAGGAGGAAGCTGGCAGGCAGCGCCACCCTCTGGACTTGTTCTAAGTAAGAAGGCAGGTCAGTGGGGGCTGAGGAGAGACTGATGTTAGTGAGGCAGTGCCCCATTTCATACTTTCCAACTTTTTCCAATGCAAAACCTGGAATAATAATAATAATAATAATAATAATAATAATAATAATAATAATAATATATTATTTATATCCTGCTCTCCCCAGCCGAAGCAGGACTCAGAGTGGCTAACAACAATAAAATAATGTTGTATTTGTTGTTTAGTCGTTTAGTCATGTCCGACTCTTCGTAACCCCATGGACCAGAGCACGCCAGGCACTCCTGTCTTCCACTGCCTCCCGCAGTTTGGTCAGACTCATGTTTGTAGCTTCGAGAACACTGTCCAACCATCTCATCCTCTGTCGTCCCCTTCTCCTTCCAACATCAGGGTCTTTTCCAGGGAGTCTTCTCTTCTCATGAGGTGGCCAAAGTATTGGAGCCTCAGCTTCACGATCTGTCCTTCCAGTAAGCACTCAGGGAACAATAAAATAATACAGCATTCTAAAATCAATTCATTCTAAAATCAGTTCAAATCAAATTAGTGGCAACCACTGGGCTAGAGTTCTGTGAAGATTACCAAAGGAGGGGGATGTGCATCTTCCAGGGGAGTCACGAGCCCCATGCCTTTCTCTCACCTCCCAAAAGCACGAGATTTTGCACAGCCTCCAAAAACATGTGCTTTTGGGTACTGCGCAACATCACAACCTTGAAAAGGTCACAAGAGCGAGACATAAAAGCCCAGTACCCAAAATGGCTGCCAAGATATCACATGAGAAAATGGGATGTCCTGATTTTTTTCTGGGGCACTTGGAAGCTATGCCATTTGTACAAATCAACCAACTTCCATCGCTTTAAGCATTTTCTCTGGCTAGGAAACATCAGCTTTTGGATATGAGAAACCCATGACCGCCTAGGCCAGGGAGAGAAACCACATCAAATGGACAGGACAGCAAGGCTGCAATACTGAAGGAATATCCATCTTAAGAGACTGCCTACAAACTTTCTTTTCGGGGAGCATGTTCTACACCGCAGTTGCTCGCCAGAGATGCTCTTCAAAACATTGTCCTAAACACCATTTGATTGGTATGCTCTGCTCGAGTGGGCAACCTTATCTAAATGTGTGAAGAAAGATCAGGACACCCACAATTATTTTTTGGCTGACAGACAGCCTGGCAGCAAGGATCAGCTTGCTACACACAACGCAACCCTCCCACCCCCAAGTGCAATAACCGTAAAGGGGAGATTAAAGCAGAGCAGCGTTGAGAAACAAAAACGTCGCTGCAATTTAAAACAAGCAACAGTTACTTGTTTCTTTGATTCACCTGCAATATCTCCACACGCACAAGAATGAAGGTAGCAAAATAACAAATAAAGGGAACAGCAGAATTTCATATACACCTTCTCTCCTTGCCAGCCTGAGAAAAATCAAATTAAAATGAATTTAGATCAGAGAATCAATACCCGGGGATTAACTGCAGATCACTAAATCCTTCATTATTGATTGACTGAAATACTGTCTTCTTAATATGCCTCACACAAGCCATATACGCCTTTTTCTTGCAGACCTTAAGGAATCGCCGCACTGTTTATCTGCAGATTAGTCCACAACACTAACTGTGTGATGTGGGCAAGGAATACAAGTTAGTGCAACAGCTTTTAAGTTACTTGAACCTGAAAAGTGTTGCTGACCACCCTTATTATTCACTTGCCCAGAAAGGCACATGCTGCGACCCATGAGAACAGCAAAATTACCAGATTGTACAAAGGTGATGGGATAAAATCAGGCCAAATCTTTATTGACAGCAGCAGGCAGGGCAAAGGTTGGTCCCGGGTTCAGTTCATCATTCCACAAGCCCCATGTTGATGGAATGGATCTGCTGGGTTTGGATTGTTCCAAACCTGTACAACGGGAGTTGGCCAGTGTTGAACCTTGCCGTGGTGCAAACCAAGCAAGCAAGGTCTCACAGGGGTACCCAGGGTGCAGATTCTAACCAGGCAGATACCAAATCCATGTTTGGGTTTACAGTGGTCAATCCTCCCCTCAGGCCCCTTATGGGGGCCTCCCTATACTATGTTGATGCGGACCAATGCCATTTTTGCCCTCATACAAACAATGTTATTCCGCCTAATAAAGGAAAGCCATAACAACTGGGAAACACTGGCCTGCGAGCGCTCCAATTGGAGAATAGCCTTTACCAAAGGTGTCGTGGACTTTGAAGAAGCATGAACTCAGGGTGAAAAGGAGAAATGAGCTAAGAGGAAGGCACACTTGGCGAGCCGTCACCGTGATCAACTCCTGCCTGGAATCTAGATCCCCACCATGGAAGGACGTGTGGATCCAGAATTGGCCTCCACAGTCATTTATGGACTCACTGTTAAGACTGTGTTCATGGAAGACAATCTTACTTGGCTACGAGTGAGTGCCAAAGAAGAAGAAAGAAGAAAAATATATTATGTCAGGCATGGGAAAGGTAAAGCAGGGTTGGACCCAGGGTTGGACCCAGGCCTACCCACCTCTCAAACTTGGCCCACATAGGAGGTCAGGATCCAGCCCATCAGGCAGTTCTGTCCCATTTCTACGGCTGATTTAAAACAAAGAAAAAAACAGGTTCACTATATCCAATTCTGCATTTAACACATAGCCCGGGTTGCCTCCTTCTCAACAGCTAAGTTAGAGGCTGCCTTAAGTTTTGCTTTGTGCCGATTACTTTGTGCCGATTGTTCATGTACGTTACGTCCTTTTAAAAAAGAAATGTGCTGAACTCTGTGGAAAGAAGGAAAGCAGACTCCAGAGCAGTTGTATAGGAATTCTGAGTGAGCATGGCAGTCTGTTTAGACGTCTGTCAAGGTGTCGGGCAGTGAACTTGATCAGCAAAAATTAAATTTCTCCCACCCTGCAACTGCTGAGACTAGCTGCTATACGTATAGCTTCCAGGCTACATCCCATAAACTATTAAAATTAAGGATAAAAGTGCCTGAGAGTTCTCAAGCATCTTTGCTCAAATAACATTTTAATTTATTCCACAACAGATGTGTGTGTGGGGGGGGGGAGCATTCCTGGGTATTGGGTCTCCAGTGTGCTTGAACATAGGAACAACGGAAAACTACATCAGACCAAGTCTGGTCCCTGGTCCACCTTGCTCAGTGACCTGGTGGGCAAAGACTTTCCAGGCATTCAGACAGGGAGTCTTTCCCCCAGATCTACCTGGAGATACCACTGAGAAGTGAATCTGGGATCTTCTGCACAGAAAGCTGATACTCGTAACACTGAGCTACAGCCCCCTCACCAGACGTTACTAGTAGCAATGCTCCTCATTACTAATGTCTGCATGAAACGTTGCTTTGGGTTTTGCTTTTGTGTCTTTTTAACAAAGACGGAAGGAAAAGACAAAGAAAAGATATCATATTCTACTTGTGGGTTTCCATTTCCTACTTCATCAGTGACTCACTCTGCAAATTAAAATGCCGCCCTTGGATTCCTATTGTTGGAAGGCCAAATTACGCAGAAATGTAGGGTTTTACATCATGGAGCGTTAAGCATTGAAATGCCGCCAGCCTAGTAAACACAAAGGTTTCTTTGCTCAGAAAGAAGATTGAATTTAAACAAACCTTTCACCTATCTGGATGCCGCACAAATATACTCTTCTTTTTCTTTCTCTTTTCCAAAACACAACCCCAAACTTACAAGATCTGCCAGCAAAGAGTCCCCTGTTTCCATGATGGACATCAGAAAAGGGGGGGCAGATAATTCAAAAGAAAGAATAAACAACCCACACAAGATAAAACGAGAACTGGGAAATGTATTGCACATCAGAAATGACTAAGATGAGACATAAGCTGCAAACGTCACAAAGAGGCTTCCATACACAAGTCCGAAATGGCTCTTGAACTACTATTTCAAGGAAAGTTCTGGTAACAGCAAATGTGGAAGAGAGGCATCTCCAATAAATACCTGCCCGGCCACGAAGGTCATCTTCATGAAGCCGTTGTCAACATATAAAGCACGCTGCTGGGTCAGACTCCTGCTCTCACAGTGGTCCTATAGATCCCTATGGGAATTATGTTATCGCCGCCATCATCTGCTTAGTTAAAAACATAAAGATAATTGCAATAAAAGCAGCACAGCACCAGCCCTTTCATTAAAAGCAGTCAGTTCCCAAACGCCCGTTGGAACAAGAAAGTCTTCACCCGCCAGAGGAAGAACAACAAAGAGGGAGCCAGTCTAGCTTCTCCAGGAAGGGAGTTCCAAAGCCTGGGAGCAACCACTGATAAGGCCCCGTCCTGCGTCCCAGCAGACATGCATATGAGGGTGGAGGGACTGCATTGAAGATCTCAAAACCCAGGCAGGTTTGTATGAGGGAATACAGTCTTTCAGACAGCTTGGACCTAATCCATGTAGGGCTTTATAGGTCATAACCAGCAGTGGCATTTTTCATTTCAATCCCTTTCCTAATTATTCCTGGTCACACACTGGGTCGAAAACTTCATTGATCTATACAGCTGTTTTGCTGCTGTGATTGTATATTGGCTTTTTATCATTTAATTGCATCTTGCATTTTATTGCTTGTCTAAACCACCCAGAAATTTGGGGTGGCTGGTGTACAAATGCAGTAAACAATAATAAAACAATGTTTCCATTAAGGAGCTCAAGATGGCATACTTGGTCATCTAGAGCATTGATTAGGCTCAGACTTGCTTTGATTCAGCATGGTAGTTGCATCATGTGCTCCCAGAAAGTGCAGAAGTGTTATGATTTTTTCCATTTCAGTTATACAATTCATTATCCAATTATACACCAGGGTTTTAAATGAAATATTTCCCAAATGCAAGCCCCCCCCCAAACCAAATAAATAAATAAATTTGTGTTTGAAGAGACAAAACAGCCACAATAAATGCACACAGAACATGAAACTGATAGCTTTTAGTAATTATGCATAGAAACAGGAGTCATTTTGGGGGGAAACAATTTCTCCATGTGCAAGTACAGTGGTACCTCAGGTTACATATGCTTCAGGTTACATACGCTTCAGGTTACAGACTCCGCTAACCCAGAAATAGTGCTTTGCTTCAGGATGAGAACAGAAATCGTGCTCCGGCGGCGCAGCGGCAGCAGCAGGAAGCGCCATTAGCTAAAGTCAGGTTAAGAACAGTTTCAAGTTAAGTACGGACCTCCGGAACAAATTAAGTACTTAACCCGAGGTAGCACTGTAGTACGATTTTCTTGTGCATAAGAGGCAAAAGGAGACGTGATCCATACCTAATTAAAAATGGTCCGAGAAATTAATCCAGCCCAGGAAATATGGTCTCTTGCAGACCAGCTCAAAACTACTCTTCCGTCTTGAAACTGGCCTTGAAAAGTTTATAAAGAAAACCACCTGGACAAGCGCATTGCCCCAGTGGACAGCTGTAAATATTGCCCACTTGACAAGCACTCGACTGAAATAAAAAAAAAAGCTGTTGACTCGTAAGTGAAATTTGATTTCGAAAATTTCATTCTGTCACACAGCTCGTGCCAAAGTCTCTCCAGCCATTCTGCCACCGTTGTTCCCCCCCACACACACACACCCGCTTCCAACTTGGAAAATAAAACAAAGTAAGAATAAATCAGGTGGAGGCAATAAAGCAATGTGGCTTATAATTCTCCCTCTTTCTCCCCCCTGACCTTTGAATGCATGCGGTTTTCTCCGCACTTCCTTCAGTGAGCTGTGTAGTGGCTGGCATTTTTCAATTTGAACCAGTAATGAAGGAATGTAACTATGACTAATGAACAACAGTTGTTTTTTCTCTCTTTTGCCAGTTCCTTCCTTTCCAAGCTGGAATATACACCATGCACCCCCCCCCCCAAAAAAAGAACAAATACAAGGCAGCCTTTCAACCTGCTCTATATGCTACCACACTGCTTATTTCTATCTTGTGGTAAACAACCAATTTTTCTTGTACCACCCCAAATGAGATTTATAAAAAAAAAGGGGGAAGAAGGTTAGTTTGTGGGGCAGGGGTGTTGGGGGGGGGATACAAATATAGAGGAACATTAAGAGTGATAGAGCCGGTAAATTCACAGCAGAGTTTCAGAGGTTGTAGATTAACAGCATAAATTTTAAATAAATTCAACTGGGGGGAAACATGTCGGAGCCCTGTTCTCTGCTTGCCCCTCGCTTAAGCACACACACTGTCAGAAATAAGAAGTGTATGAGGCTGCCTTATTCTCAGGCAGACCATTGGTCTAGCTAGCTCAATATTGTCCACAGGGCCTGGTACCAATGCTCCAAGGGTTTCCCACCCCTGCCAGAGATTGAACCTGAGACTTTCTGCATGCGGAGTGCGTGCTCTGACTCTGAGTTATGGCCCTTCCCCACCCATAGGCAATTTTGGCCACTAGATGACATACCAGGTGTGAATACGAGAAATTCAGGTACCGAATGCTTTAAAAAGCTGTCACACTATCTCCGAGAAGAATGTGCCCCTTTGTAAAGCAGGTAGGGGATTGTGTGTGTGTGTGTGTGTACACACACACACAGAGGGAGGGAAGGAGGGATTTAGGTTCCCTATATGAGGAAAGCTACTTTAGGAATTTTTAGACTCTGGACAAACGATCTTGCAACCAGCATCATCCCTTTTTACCTTTTAAGGTAAAGTGTATTACAGTGGTACCTCAGGTTACATACGCTTCAGGTTACATACGCTTCAGGTTACAGACTCCGCTAACCCAGAAATAGTGCTTCAGGTTAAGAACTTTGCTTCAGGATAAGAACAGAAATCGTGCTCCGGCAGTGCGGCGGCAGCAGGAGGCCCCATTAGCTAAAATGGTGCTTCAGGTTAAGAACAGTTTCAGGTTAAGTACGGACCTCCGGAACGAATTGAGTACTTAACCCGAGGTACCACTGTACTTTATAAAAACATAATAAAACCAGAAAACATTAAAAACTTCTGATGTCTTCTAAAAGTTGTGTAGTTCTTTATCTCCTTGACACCCAATGGGAGGGCATTCCACAGGAAGGGCACCACTGCCAAGAAGGCCCTCTGTCTGGTTCCCTGTAACATCACTTGCAGTGACAGAATCACCAGAAGGCCCCCGGAGCTGGACCTCAGTGTCTGGGCAGAACAATGGGGGTGGAGACGCTCATCCAGGCATTCAGGGCTGAGGCCATTTAGGGCCCAAGCCCTCTGCCCTAGTGTCTTCCCCTGAGGGCACCACATTTAACAATCTATCAAGTAACTGTTAACAGTGCAACTAAAAGAGAGTTGCCGTCATTAGAATCCACAATCCAAATTTATTTAAGGCAGGGATGTGGAGCCAATGGCCCTCCCATAGTCTTTGAGTGTCACAATCATTCCTGACAATCACTCCTGACTATGAGAACTGTGCGTGTGGCAAAAACTGGAGGGCTTTTGGTTTCTTCATCCTTAATTGAAAGGGTTAATAATTGACTGCTGAGTACCACTTGGCTTGAAGGACAACCAGAGATGCTCTTCGCTCCATAAGCCTTATGGAAGTGTAACTTTTTAATGACGGTACATTCTCTCTCTAGCACCATAGAAAAAGTAGCTTTTTGTATATCAAGAGTGTTACACTGTGCCAGTCGATATTACTGGGATCAATCACAAACAAATCTTATTAACACATATTCCAGAAAATTCAATGGAAGGCCTTCAGAAGACACTTGAACACCTTCCTGTTGGAAAGATTGCTCTTTGCAATTCATGTCAAGACCTGTGCACAGAGAGCCCTGAAGTGCGCGGCCCTTAAAAGTCTTTCAAAATGAAGCATAATTGCATCCAAAAAGCATTTCCGTGCAATTAGTGGCAGAATTTCTCACGTCCCAAACCGGCTGCACTGGTATTAAATTACATGGGCTCTAATGCATTAAAAATGCATTTCCAGTAAGAGTGTGCTAATGATATAGATACTCCTCATCTTTGGAGCGCCATATAAATTGGAATTCTCAGGGCAATTGCCAAGTATTGACTTTGCAAACGAATCTCACAAATATGTCCCCAAATCAGCAATATATATGGGCACCTTCCCAGGCCATATTATTTAAAACTAAATTAATCCAACTTCCACCACCAACCAATAAAATAATAATAATAATCTTAGAGTTTTCTACTATCAAGCCCTGAAATCAGCCCGAAATCAAACTTTTTTACAGCGAATTAATTAATTCCTCTCCAGAAGTTGTCCATGTGGAGAGGAAGGGGATTTCAGCAACAGCTAAAGTTTCAGCTTCTTTGTCTTATCCAGCTCTCTTCAGATTTAGGGCCAAAGTACACATTACCAAGTTCTTAAGGGGAGAGTGACGAGGATCAGAGCCACGGTGCACATTGAGTGTTTAGTTACCCAGATGGGAGGATTTAGAATCAAAAGAGAGATGGGATAGGTTTGTTAGAGAAATAATAATAATAATAATAATAATAATAATAATAATAATAATATACTGCCTTATACTGGGAGGTCTCAGGGCAGTTCACAAAACCTATTGACTTCTCTCCACTGAGTCACTACCTAGGAGACACATTGGCTTGGCAGAGCTATCCCTAGGACCAGTGCTTTTTTTTCTGGGAGGACACAGGGGTACACATACCCCTAAACATCTTGTGAATCTAATGGGAGAAGAAACTAATTTTTTTATTTTTTTTAGCTTTTTCTCTAGCAGAGTAAATCGTCAGTTCTGTTGAATAGCATGGTAAATCATCAGTTATGTTGCTACCCCCGACGGCGGCCTCATTTCCTTTCCTGGTGTTTCCTGAGTCTCAGACGGAAGCGGGCGTTTAATGTGTGAAGCAGTGTAGAATGTGGGTGTGTGGTGTTTTACCGATGAAAGTTTGACCTCATTGAAGGGCAGTATTTCAATATGAGTAATGCATGTTCGTTGAACTTTTGTCTATTTACTGTATTTATTTCCCCTGATTTAAACTATAAAATGGTGGTTTTCTTGAGTCAAAATGAGAGTACCCCTAAACATTTTTAAAGAAAAAAAAGTACTGCCTAGGACCTATGGGTGGGAGACTGCTTCATGGACTTGGTACACCTGTGTGATTCAGCTTCCTAGATTCATTACAGCTACAACTGAGTAGGGCCAAAATGATGAAAGTGATGCTATGAAAGTTCAGAATGAAGTGTACACAAATTGAGGCAAAATAAGCTATTCTCTCTTCCTTACAATTTAAGTTTCCGTAGTGCAGAATTTTGTTTTTATACCTTTCTTTTCTTCTCTTTTTTGCATACAGAGCCATAGTGTCATTGCCTCAAAGAACTTTCCCACAACAAGACTTCCTACCCAGTCATATAAACAGTTTTTTCATTCATGAGATGCAACATGATAACACTCCTGAAATACCTACTGGGAAGTCACATAGTAGAGAGGGAGAGAAAAACGTATTCTCTGCTGCCCCAATGGGTAGAACTAGAACTAATGGCCTTAAGTTACAGAAGAATAAGTTTGATTCACACCATACATTGAAAGCAGCATGATTCCACTTTAAACAGTTATGGAACTCCTCCAAAGAATTCTGGGAGATGTAGTTTGTTAAGGGTGCTGAGACTTGTTAAGAGGCCCCTATTGATTTCTTTAAGGAAGGGAAAGCTACAAACAGGGGGAATAGCGTGCTGGCTTGGAACCAAGTAGGAATCTCCATCTGTTCCAGGCATACGGAAATTCCCAGGATTCATTCCCAAGCATGCATCTGTGTGCATCATTCCCAGCTTTGCATAACACATAGGAATCGTGGGTGGATGAGAAACCTTTGAATGGCTTCCTAAGAGATTTGTGAGTTGCACAACAGATTCCAAAATGTTTCCAGAGCCTATCTGTTAAGAAACGAGTTGCAAGGACTTCAGAACCTATTTCGGAGCAAATCCAGCAAGGAAAACAAACATATGGAACGCTCCTACAATTTTGCCAGTTTTCAGGCCCAAGCCCACTTCATAACTATGTCCACATATATTTCACCAGAAAATTTGCCTTCTGGCATGCCCAAGCATTTAGGACAATATCTCAAGGACTTTTGCCTGACTCACCTGGAACCTTTTAGAGAGGAGTCATAAATCTGGGCAGTGCCAAATAGGAGATGAGAGGAAAGAAGGGCTTAAAAAGAAGCATGGTGTTTGCTTTTATGAGTGTCACCTGTTCCGGGTCTGCCAAAAGAAGATGACATATTGAAATTATTCTGCTGTAAGGAACAGCAGCAAGGGCACCTCATTATCATCTGAAAGGAGAATGTGTTTTTCTTTTTTTAAGACAAAAGAAAAGCAGGGGAAAGGAAACAAGACTTGCATTTGTGCTACGGAAGGCACTCTGTTTCCCACTGTTATGTACTGAGTTGAATAGGATCCAAAAGGCAGCAGTCTGATTGGTCCTAGAACAATAGGATTCAGAATGCAGCAGTCTGATTGGTCCACAGGAGCCACCCAATTCAGCTCCAGGTGGAAGTGAATCCGCAACCTGATTGGCCTACAGGAGAATCCCCAAATTGGCCAAATCATGTGGGGCCCATTGTGTAAATAATGTATATAAAGCAGACATTCTGGGGGAACTTCCATTCCTCTCTACTATGAGCTAAATAAAGAACATGAAATCCACACTCGACTCCAAGTACATTTCACCCACTTTGGCCAATCAGATTACTCCAGGGAGACCACAAGCAGAGAAGGAAGGCGTGTGGGTTTCAGTGGGATGCTGCCTCTGAATGTGAAGATTGTGTTTAGCTGACATGCCTGGCAAACCATGAATTCGTCTAGTCCTCAATGAAAGCTGTCTATATGCCATGATTAGCTGTGCTTAGGCTGCACAACCCAAAACCTAGACTATAATGCATAATACCATCTTCTTCTTGCAGCAGAATGCATTCTAACCTAGAAGCTGGAAGCTTCCAAATTAAGCCTCAGCTCTTTCTACTCATATTATGTTGCTCCTGACTCTGTTCTGACCCTCTCTGAACCTACAGGTGGAATTCTCGCATGAGCAGAATGGACCATGCAACAGAACTTCCCCTTCTTCTCCTTTCCCTAACGTGGCCCTGACAGTCTCCCCACATCTGCTCTGGAGAGTTGGGGGTGAAAGCCCAGAGAAGATTTGGGTGTGTACGTGCAAGGAATATGTAGTGGGAGGAGAGAGAGGGAAGTTCAATGGCACAAGCAGATGTTATTTCACTCATGCAATAACTTCACTGTGTGGTATATCTAGCCTCATACAACCAACATGAGAGTAAAGTGTCCTGCCAGGCTTAGCTAGTTCAGGAAACTCTTTATTCTCTCACTTCCACCATGTGAACTCTACCAATAAGGAGGTCTAAGCTGAATGCTCCAAGCTTAGATCACATGGCTTAAGCAAACCATATTTGGTTTCTAAACAGTTTAGAAACATTTACCATTTTTGGAACCTAAGTTATGCTGCCTGCCTTTTCTGGCTGCTGTACATAAAAGCACATGAATCTGACCTTTGAAGAGTTTGTAAGTAAACCATTTTTAACTTACAAAATGTAAGGGAATTATAGTGGTACCTTGGGTTAAGAACTTAATTCATTCTGGAGGTCCATTCTTAACCTGAAACTGTTCTTAACCTGAGGTACCACTTTAGCTAATGGGGCCTGCTCCTGTTCTCATCCTGAAGCAAAGTTCTTAACCTGAGGTACTATTTCTGGGTTAGCGGAGTCTGTAACCTGAAGCGTCTGTAACCCAAGGTACCACTGTATCCTTTCACTTTATCTACATATTATACTTTTAACCAAGCAACAATGAATTGGACGCCATATCTCTGCATCACAGCTGGCTTGTTTGCCTTCATTTTTCTCCTCATATCCAGTTATGTCACCTGTAACTTGGATTGCCGCCCAACAGGGCGCCACAGCAAAACCTTATATTCTTTTTCTCTCTCCCTGCCACCCGCCACACCACTTCTGCCAAATGATTGGGAATCTGTTTCACAGATTAAGACATAATCATACAGGAAAATGGCACTAGACAATATCAAGATTGCGGGCGAGAAGCGGGACCTTTCTCCGAAGAGATGAGCACCACAGTTTTCATTAGAAATACATCTCCTTTGCTCATGTTTAGTATTCTCTGACTCCCTTCCTTTTTCATTTTCGAGTGACCTTTTTAAAAAGTCCAAGCATGCCATAAATATTAAAAGAATTCCAAAATGTACCTAATTCTGATTTATTAAAACTGATTAGCCAAATACCTCATTGTGGAAGCAAGGGGTGAGCGGGGGGCGCGGAATACAAATTCAAAGCCACGCTGTTGTCATTGTTTTCAAGCAGAATATTAAAGTGAAAACAGACAGCATCTCCTATATAATTACACTGCATAAATTGCTGGGATATTAGCTTGAAGTGGCCATATCTGAAGGGAAGAGAGAAGGTGCCAGCAACAGATCAGCGGATAAGATCATGTAATGTCACCTAGCAAATGGTGATTGTTACACTCCTGGGCAGTAAAAGAATAGAATAAAATAAAAATGCCTTGATGGTTTCTAACAGCAGCATAATTATTTTTCAAATTAGTTTTCTACCACATAAGAGAGAAAAATAAACAACAGTGTAACTTTTTAAAAAAGCAAGTTTGGGGGTATAACAATAGGCCTGGATTTCAGTTACCTATTTCATTTCATTTTCTCAACCATACTTAATATGTATGTGGTTATATGCCTTCCATTCACTTTTGGAAATTCAAAGGAAACTTATCAGGAACTGCTACCTAAGCTGGGAGACAGCAACTATCCACTAGACATCAACTAATGGTTTTCAATATGGTTTAAAGGGATCTCTTCCTTCTGATACCAAACTCTACCACACAGTTTTGTTGAAATGCCATTATAATTTTGAGCTATATCATGTTTGCTCCATACGCACAAAGAAGACTATTAAGGCAATTCCTGCCCCTGCCCCCCACCAGTGAAATAAGATTATATTTATTAAAAGCAAATGGAAAATCTGCAAACCAGCTCAACAAAATTCAGAAAGCACAGGGAGGTGAGTTTTTGTCTAACTCTGGTAGGGATTCATCCCTCTGGTCACCTGAGGATGTTAATAATTGAAGCCTGTGGCTCCCTAAGGACTGGGATAAATTATTCCCTCTTTGCAAAGTGAGCATTGAGTATGTGAACCCACTTCACACAAACATCTAGTGGAACTGCACATTTAAAGTTCCCTTTTCTCGCAGCTCAGTGGGATGCGGGTGGCGCTGTGGTCTAAACCACAGAGCCTAGGGCTTGCCAATCAGAAGGTCAGCAGTTCGAATCCCCGCGATGGGGTGAGCTCCCGCTCCGGCAAGGAGGTAAATGGCATTTCCGTGCACTGCTCTGGTTTGCCAGAAGCGGCTTAGTCATGCTGGCCACATGACCCGGAAGCTGTCTGTGGACAAACGGCGGCTCCCTCGGCCTATAGAGCGAGATGAGAGCGCAACCCCAGAGTCTTCCGTGACTGGGCCTAATGGTCAGGGGTACATTTACCGTTACCTTTTCTCTCAGCTCACATGCCGGAAATGTACTGACTGGTCTGTTTGCTCTCTTACATTTATAAGAGATAAGGCGAAGGGAGTCTTTCTTCTGTGAGGTAACTCAAGGTGGTAATAATAATAATAATAATAATAATAATAATAATAATAATAATTTTACCCTGCCCATCCAGCTGGGTTTCCCTAGCCACTCTGGGCGGCTTCCAACAAAAGATTAAAAATACATTAAAGCATATATATGGTTCCATAGCAGTCAACCATCCAAGAGCTGAACACACCCTGGCCTAGTTAGCTTCAGCAAGGTGGTGGCCTCTTGTGTCTATAGCCTTGAACAAACCCTGCAGTCCTAAGGCTGGAGTACAAATGCAGTATAAAAATGGAGAAAATAGAACATCTGGGATGTAGACGAAATTGAATAGCTGAGAAAACACCAGGTGATGCAAAGAACAGCTCAAAATCAACAGAACTGAGGTCCTAGGAGAATGACTACCTTTACATTGCCTTCTTCCAGTCTTTGAGCTTCATCCAAAATAAACCATCCATTTATTTCGAACTGTCCTCTATAGCCACAAAGACGGTCAACAAAGTGCCCTTCGAGTGTTATTACAACCGCCATCAGAGCCAGCTAGCTTGGCCAGAGATCAGGGCTGACTGGAGCTACAGTCCAGCAACATCTGGCGTCACCACTGGAGGCAATCTCTGGACTAAAATGATAAGGTTCTCAATGTGTTCTTTCCCAGCTACCGGATTCTCTCCTTGAATAACTCCAAGAAAACACCCACTGTCACATCTATTTCTCGCTGTTGCCTTGTGATACCTCAGTCTCTCTCTCTTTTTTGGTACAAGGTTGCGTACAAAATTGACTAAAAGCAGTTCCCCATGTCTTCCATCTGCAGATATGCACACATCCACATGTGTCTTTAAGCAAACAGATCAGTCAGGCTTAGGAATCCTTGAGAGTGACATTCAAGCACATTTTGCGATTCTGATAATGGATTGTGCCTCAAGGCGACATGGGCTACATTGCTTGATATTCCCCTTCTTCCACATACATGGTGGCTACTGGTAATATGCAAGCCACCCAGGAGCAGTGAAGTAATTACACAGCCACACGCTGTCATATTTTTCAGCTGACATCTTAGGTGGGGGGCAAGAGCATCCGGAGCTATAATGTCAGCAACCTTTTTGCTGCTTCAGGTTAAAGTGAATGTCTGCTACTCAGAAAAAATAGGTAAGACACATTGGAAAGCGGGTGAATTTTGCTCCTTTCCCTGAAACTTTCATTACTGGCCAGCGTTAAGTATTATAGCCCCAGAAGGACATTGAAACAAAATTCACGAGAATACACAACTGTGAAGCCATGCACTAATTAGGGATGGGCAAGAAATTTGGTTTCGGAAATCTATCTAATTTGATCTTCTCAAAACAAGATGCAAACTGAAGCACAGCTGTCCTTTGAAATTCGTACGTCTCCTAATTTTGTGAGTCAGTTCTTGAAGCAAAGAAGGTCTACCAACCCCCCCCCCCAAAAAAAACCCAAAAAACTTTGGGGAAAGTGTGCATGGAAGTACAAATATTAGTGAAAATAACAGACAAGAAGGCATTCTTTCAGGAACAAATGCATACAAAATGTATATGTAAATGTATATGGGAGTGACTATCGATCAGGGCATGACTTGGAGCGCAAATACCACTGCTCTGGTGAAGAAGGCTCAGCAGAGAATTTATTTCCTCAGACTTTTAAAGAAGAACAATCTGAGTGAGAAACTGCTGGTGTCCTTCTACCGAGGCTCCATAGAGAGCATTCTCACATACTGTATTTGTGCTTGGTTCTCCAGTTGTACAGCTAGGGAGAAGAAGGTGCTCCAGAAGGTCATAACCACAGCCCAAAGGATTATTGGTCATCCTCTCCCATCTTTGGAAGAACTGTACGGTTCCCGTTGTCTTAGGAAAGCAAACAACATCCTGCAGGATTCATCTCACCCGGGATACAGTCTGTTTGCACTACTGCCTTCTGGCAGGAGATATAGAAACATCAAGTCAAGGACAAATAGACTGAAAAATAGTTTCTATCCAAGAGCTGTGGCCTTTTTGAATGCTGTAACTCGATAGTGTGACCTGGAAGTTTGATGGGTGTGGGTGTGGGTGTGGCTGGAATGTGGTTTGTTTGGTTGTTGTTGCTGTTTTGCTTTTGTTGTTTTTTTTTTAAGGGATGGCATCCAATTTCGTTGCACTGTGCAATGTTGCACTTGTGTAATGACAATAAAGAATCTATCTATCTATCTATCTATCTATATTAGGAGAGGTGCACACAAAAATCTGGTGAATTTTTATGAGGACCTTTTAAAAAATTGCAAACTAATGTGAAAATATGGTCAACTGAAATTGAAATGATAAATTAAGAGGAACTGAAACAGATGAATGCATTCACCCGTAGCATTAATTATTTCAGACTACAGTGATACCTCGGTTTACGAACTTAATCCGTTCCGGAGGTCCATTCATAAACCAAAGCCTTTCTTAAACTGAGGTGTGCTTTCCCTAATGAGGCCTCCCGCCGCCAGTGCCCTTCCACTGTTCTTAGACTGAGGTAAAGTTTGCAAACCAGGACACTACTTCCGGTTTTGCAGAGTTCGTAAACCAAATAGTTTGTAAACAGGGCTGCTCTTAAACAGAGGTACCACTGTATTACCTTGGTAACCTACTCACAGCCAGTATGAGTATGGACTAAGTCCTTCATCTCCATCTCCAGCTGAAAATTCTCTGCAATGTGTGACTGGATTCCACAGATGACCAACATTCTACAGTTTTTTTTTATCTGTTTATTGAAACCACAAACAGAATATGGAGTAAACATGCATCATCCAACAGGAGGTTATACATGAGCTCATGAATTTCTCAAGGTTCCAATGTCATCCCTCTTCCTCTCAAGAGGGAGCAAACTCCTTGAACTTTGACTGCATTTGAAGGTATCCTAGAAAAATACAAGGATAACGGAAAGAAGTCTTGTGTCAAAAATCTGTAAAATATTGGTAGATCAGATAACAGGCAATTCAGCAGGACTACAAAAGGTCTGGAAACCTGGGGGACATGTCCACCACATACCTTTATCCTGACAAACCTCTGCAAGAGATCCTTGTAGGACTTGCACAATTTTCATATTTTGTTACATGCACACCATGGTAAGTATACAACATGGGGTTGCCTGTCGCTACCCAGGGTTAGTGACTTTTGTAGAACATGAAGAGTGGTATCATAGCAACTAGCAAGAGTTACATTCAGTATAGGTTAACTATATTTTCCCACTTCAGCAGTATGTGAAGTATCATTTTCCGTCATTATTTTAATAATACCTTATGTTGACAATACAATCTGAATAATCCCCAATTGCATAATGAGCAGGGTAGGTATCAGGGAAAATACAAGAGTATGTTTAAGCGTAGCTTGCCATTAACCCTGAAACACAAATCAGACCAATGAAAATAAGTTAAACTGGGAGCTGAATGAGAGTCAATTAGCAGCGGCGGAATTGCCAAACGTAATTTTGAATTGTATGAATCCCAGGTGATTTGAAACAAAGTTTTTTTTGGTGATTTTTAAAAATATCAAAAGGAAAGATAAATCCCGTGCTTTGTAGAGAATTGCCAGTGATTAAGGCTTTTTCTTCAAGGTATCTCATCTTTTGCTGAGGAAGGGCAAGCTGTCAGAAGAGGATTTCAGCAGTATTACTGGTATGGGGGGAGGTGGGGAGGCAGGGAAAGATGTGCCTTCACTCATGAAAAGTACCTTTTCAAATGTGAAAATGTATTTTTAAAACTCAAGGAAGTTCAAAAAGCAAAATACTTAGTTGTGGTTAGTTTGGTACATGCTGTCGTATCATGGGCTGGTTGGACGCAGAGGAATGGTGGGAGGAACCACCTGGGGAGCCCTCAAGGGAAGAAGGCTCAAAGCCCAGGGATTGCTGGTGGGACAGTGATGAGAAGCCTGGGAGGCGGAGGTGTCAGAAGCTGAAGAGATAACAGGGCATAGCGAGTGGGGGGAGTGATCGCAGAGGGAAGGCCAGAATCAGAGGCAGAAGCTGAAGTAGGAAGGGAGGGAGGCAAGAGGCAGAGATGAATCAGGCAGGTGAAGAAACAAAGGTGTCTCCCCTCTTTCTTGGGAAAAGCTCCCCTCTGCGCACTAGCGAAAAGCTCCCCTCTTTCCTGGTCTCCCAGAACCAGGAGAGGCATGAAGCGGAAGGAGCAAAGACAGGCACGCATGCATAGTCTCCGATTGCTTTTTTTGGAGGGGGGAACCCTGGAGGGGAAGAGACACAATCAGATGTGGGGAGGCAGGGACCTTTAGTCTCAGCAGTTGCTTCATGGGGGGCAAGACCTAAGTTGCTTCGCTCATTAGGCCTGACACTCCTGTGTAGATCCTGTTTTGCTAATAAAGAGTTGACTCCAGCTTGCTCGGTGTGATTTACGGCCTGTTTGTGCCTGTCAAGTTGTCCAATTGGGTTCCAGAGAAGTACAGAAAAGCTATATTCTGATGATACGTTTTATTTATTGTATGTTAAAGACGATCAATTAGTGATGTATGGAAGTGAGAGCTGGACCATAAAGAAGGCTGATCACTGAAGAATTGATGCTTTTGAATTATGGTGCTGGAGGAGACTCTTGAGAGTCCCATGGACTGCAAGAAGATCAAACCTATCCATTCTGAAGGAAATCAGCCCTGAGTGCTCACTGGAAGGACAGATCCTGAAGATGAGGCTCCAATACTCTGGCCACCTCATGAGAAGAGAAGACTCCCTGGAAAAGACCCTGATTCTGGGAAAGATGGAGGGCACAAGGAGAAGGGGACGACAAAGGACGAGATGGTTGGACAGTGTTCTTGAAGCTACCAGCATGAGTTTGACCAAACTCCAGGAGGCAGTGGAAGACAGGAGTGCCTGGCGTGCTCTGGTCCATGGAGTCACGAAGAGTCGGACATGACTTAGTGACTAAACAACAACAAAGATGATCAATGCATCAATCAGATCCTCAAAGAGTGGTCAGATGGTAGACGGATGTGGAAAACTGGATCAGGCCAAAGACCTGTTGTTGCAGGTGGGGTGGAGGAAAGGAAAAGTAATTCACAAGGGAAGATTGAATGTATGTAGCTACAGATCAGGCTGTAGACAGTGGAGGGTTGGCAGGGAAGCATTCCCGATGGGCTAGAACTTTTCCAAGACTTCAGAGAGCACACTGAAAATGCCTGAGGTAGGAAAGAACAAAGCCATTCCAAATAAAGATGAGACAGTTCATCCATATTGAATTATAGGCTGGCCGGGAAAGAAAAGAAGTGCATTCCCTAATTTGCAGCATGACAGACATCGATTCAGAGTGAGACATTGTCACAGAGTAAAGAAGGGTGTTCTTTCAGAAACAGACAGCATCTATGAATCCTAATGGCTTTCAACTTGTGTGTCACCATGGTGTTCAAGTGTCATCATAAATTCATTAAGAACATACCAAATGCTTCACAAACACTCTAAATAGCATCCTCCTGAGCTTCACCAATGCTGGAGGGCGAGAGCTCTCTTCTCATTCTCTATGGGTTGTTTTTTTGTTCTGAGCAGGCTGAACACAGTTCAACCAAGAGAGGTATCAAATGAAAGATACCCACTTATCTGAAATCTGTGCCCCTCACAAACTTTTCAGAAAACGGCAGTGCATGGTGCCAATTGAGTCAACCACCAAAGGGAGGAGAAGGCCACCTCTGGCAAGCTAGTCAATATGGAATTGACACTGAGTAGCTAAATGCAGATCTCACTTATTCCACTTGTGACAACATGTGGCTCTCAAATGTATGTGATTAACCATCCAGAGCACTGGAACAGGAGGGACTGCTTATGTTAGTGGCAGCTCTTTATAGTGGAAGCTGAACAAGAGAAGCCAATATATGCACATTTATTCTGAATAATCAATAAGATTGTTTTTTGGCAAGCGCAGAAGTGGGAAGGCCAAGGGGGAAAGGGAACTTGTGAGCAGGGTATGTGGAACAAGGACACATGGCAAAATAAAAAATAAAAAAAATGGAAACATGGTCATGTCATGCAGAGTACTTGGGGTTGCAATGGCTCTGATTTAAGAAATAGGCCCACTTATGTCAATAATAGTTTCCACACCGATCTAATAACTAGTAGAAATATGTTCTTGCTGTTTCTGGAACTCTAGAAGAAGTTGGTTGCCCCCAATTAAAAGCCAAAGAAGCTTGCATGCCTTCCAAGAAGTCAATTCTAAGGTGCATCTTTAAGATCTACATGGAAGGCAAAAAGATCATTCACTCCTTCTATACCTCATTTCCAGATGACAAATGGTAAGGGCATAAAGGAGGTCTACTTGAACTTAGGCATTGACATAACACATTGAGGGGGTCACAGTGTCATTCTCTGCAGCTTCACCCTGAAACGAGCTGCATAAGCCAAGTGAAGGAACCTTATGCACATACCAACTTATTTGTACAGAACTCCTCCACAGGAAGGGCATCCTGGTTAGCTAAGCATCCATCCTGTTAGCATGGAAGAGCTCTACAAGCATACACTGGTGCATGTCGAAGCCCCCTTGAGATGGTTGCCAAATGCACAACAAGTGTTTGTGTGGCCATGAGAGGCAGTGTGGTGTAGTGGTTAAGAGCAGTGTAATCTGGTGAACCGGGTTCGTTTCCCCGCTGCTCCACATGCAGCTGCTGGGTGACTTTGGGCTAGTCACACTTCTCTGAAGTCTCTCAGCCTCACTCACCTCACAAAGTGTTTGTTGTGGGGGAGGAAGGGAAAGGAGAATGTTAGCCGCTTTGAGACTCCTTCGGGTAGTGATAAAGCAGGATATCAAATCCAAACTCTTCATGCACATGAGCCGAGGGAGCTAAGCTGGTGGGTACAATTGGAAGAACATCAGAAGCGGAGTCAGACCATTGGTCCATCTAGCCCAATATCACCAACACTGACTGACAGGGGCTCTGCAGGGTTTCCAGTAGGATTCTCTCCCAGTCCTGCCTGGAGATGCCAGGAATCGATGTCTGGGACCTTAGGCATGCAAAGCAGATGCTCTGCCAATGAACAACAACAAATCTCCTTTTCTGTTTCCTCAGTGGAGCTGATAGGAGAAATGCGCTCTACGCGGGGCTACCTTTGAAGGTGACCCAGAAACTACAACTAATTCAGAATGCGGCAGCTAGACTGGTGACTGGGAGTGGCCGCCGAGACCATATAACACCGGTCTTGAAAGACCTACATTGGCTCCCAGTACGTTTCCGAGCACAATTCAAGGTGTTGGTGCTGACCTTTAAAGCCCTAAATGGCCTCGGCCCAGTATACCTGAAGGAGTGTCTCCACCTCCATCGTTCTGC
This sequence comes from Podarcis erhardii, assembly GCF_964252035.2. Lineage (NCBI taxonomy): Eukaryota > Metazoa > Chordata > Lepidosauria > Squamata > Lacertidae > Podarcis > Podarcis erhardii. Next base: position 104,835,028 of record NC_138498.1, on the reverse strand, counting down.
CTGGACACAGAGGTCCAGCACTGAGGGCCTTCTGGCGGTTCCCTCGCTGCGAGAAGCCAAGTTACAGGGAACCAGGCAGAGGGCCTTCTCGGTAGTGGCACGCGCCCTGTGGAACGCCCTCCTACCAGATGTCAAAGAGGAAAATAACTACCAAACTTTTAGAAGACTTCTAAAGGCAGCCCTGTTTAGGGAAGCTTTTAATGTTTTTAATGCTTAATAGGCTGTTTTGTTGGAAGCCGCCCAGAGTGGCTGGGGAAACCCAGCCAGATGGGTGGGGTATAAATAACAAATTGTTGTTGTTGTTGTTGTTGTTGTTATCTTTTGCTCCCAGAAAACTCGGGACTGACTGCCCAACCTGGCTCTTAGTAGAATGAGTGTGGGTACTGCTCCACTGCATATTAGAGAAAAGATTTGCAAAACTCTTGTCCTGACGTCGTACCTACTTAACTGTCCCACTAGATCATGCTCCACCATTGATCTTTGCCAAGTTTTAGCCACCCAGTGTCCCTCACCACCTGCCTTTGCATACTGCAAACAGAACGCGGGAGGAGGGAAAGAGCGTGTGAGACACAAATATAGAAACCTCCAAACCTAGCACTGTCAGTCATTACGCTCTGTAACAACTTTATTTCCTGAAGCTGACTGATCCCCTCACCAAATCATTCAACTAGATAAATATCATTGTGAAGCGTTTTCACAATGTCCCAGACATGTTCAAAGAAATTCATAGGCAGCAATCTGCAATTTGTTTTGTATAAAATTGTTATCCACTTTATCATCATTGACAAAATTGCTTTTCAAATTTCTTACAGCTCGGGCATACTAAATACACTCTAATGAGTTCAATTTTATATATATATATATTTTTTGTAATGGCACTGTTAATTCTATGGCTAGCTTGGAATCAAGCTTGTCTCTTTTCTTCAAAGGAAAATAGGATTATCAAGTGCAGTAGGAGAATTTTCTTCATGTGATTGATGGGAAGTAAGAGTAATCACCTTTGAAGTGCCATTGCATATAATACCTCTCCTGTGTTCTTCTTTCTTCCTTCCCTCCTGACATCCATGAGTAATTGAAGGTAAAGAAACAGCTTACTATGATCAATGAGGCTGGAGGACAGCTCCATCTCAAAATACCCACCAAATACCAAAGGATGACAGCAATATCATATTTGGAACTTCATGGCTGGCGACAGGACAAAATCCCTTTAAGGTAAGTGCCTAAAAAGGGTACTGGTGGTTGTTGTTTTTCCCTGGAGAAGGCCCAACACACTTTCAGAGGCTTCTCAGCTGGAAGGATCAGATTTAGGGGGTATGAGTGGTTTGGTCGTACTGGGCACAGAGCCTCAAAGGCACTGTGGAAGAAGCCACAACTATGCTTTAGAACTGAGCGCAAGAGGTGGAGGGGTGCTGGGTTTTGGAGACATACAGGGCACCACTGAAACTCAAGACCCCAAGGTCCACCACTGCGGCTGCTAATAATGTCAGAGGAGAACCGCTGGATCAGACCCAACAGTCCATCTAGTCCAGAATCCACAACAGACAGGTAGATACTTCTGGAGGAAGCCAGCACAATGGCTGCATCCTAGCAAATGTTGTTTGGAGGTTTATTGCAGTGGTGCTTCCTACTGCCTGTATTGTAAAGGTAAAGGGACCCATGACCGTTAGGTCCAGTCGCAGATGACTCTGGGGTTGCGGCGCTCATGTCATTTTATTGGCTGAGGGAGCTGGCGTACGGCTTCCAGGGCATGTGGCCAACATGACTAAGCCGCTTCTGGCGAACCAGAGCAGCGCACGGAAATGCCGTTTACCTATTTATCTACTTGCACTTTGACGTGCTTTTGAACTGCAACGGGAGCTCACCCTGTCACAGGGATTTGAACCGCCGACCTTCTGATTGGCAAGTCCTAAGCTCTGTGGTTTAACCCACAGCGCCACCCGTGATATACAAATATAGAAATCTATGGCGTGGCCACATTTGGAATAATGTATACAGTTCTGGCTGCCACACTTCGAAAAGGATATTGTGGAGCTGGTAAAGGTTTGCAAAAGAGAAAGCAAAATGACTTTGATCGTTTTGATAAAGGGGAGATAGAGAAATTTCCCTATGAGGAAAGGTTGCAGTGTTATTTTTAGTTCATAGAAAATGTGAGTAAAAGATGTGGTAGGGATTCATAATGTTATGTATGATGAGGATAAAGCGGACAGAGAAAAGTTTTTCTCCCTCTCTCCTAACACATTCCATATCAAATCAACGCAAAAAACAAGGGTTTTGTTACCCACAACCTCAGATTTTGATGAAACTTGGTGTACACCCTTCCCTTGTGGTTGAAAGAAACCCCCTTAATTTCCCCCCTCTATCTCTGTTTAATATTTTTAATATTTCTGAAATGAATAATTATTTTTTATATAATTAAAGCCTGATTTGATGTACTCATATTTGTATATAACACTCAATTTTTACTTTTTTGGAATATTTTTTCTTGCTACGTCTTATTTCCTTACATGTCAGCATGTAATGTTCTACTGACTGTAAATCCCTTTCTTTTTCTTTTTCTCTCCCCCACTCCCCCAATAGCCAATTTTCATAACTTCAAATTCAAATATCCCAAATTTTTAAAAAAGTCAACACTTTTTTGGGGGGGAAACCCTATAATAACCAATATTATTTTAAATTTTAAGATGAACAACTTTGTTTCATTAATTTTTTCTATTACAGGTATGGATTGTAGGAAAGTACCCAGTATCCATTTTCCTCCCACAATGTCCAAAAAACGTAAATTTTCATTACAAGGAATAAAAATCCATAAATTTCATTCTTTGTCAAGAAAGAGCATGTATTTGCAATAATTTTCAACATCAAAAACTTTTGGTTGCATCATGCCCACAGGCTGTAAATTCAGGTTTTCTAAACCTAGTTTTTCCACACAAAAAACTAGGCTACAAGGACATTTATGATTTTTTTTAGGCATTTATAAAATCTTTTGAGTGCTGGTGTATTTTTTTTCTGAAATCCTCATCACTTTATTGATCTTTGTGTAAAATTTCAAAGAGATCTGATTATTGGTTATGGAGAGGAAGAAAAAAATGTACACAAGGGTATCTTTTGCCAAGAGTCTCAAGAGGGACGGACAACACAGATTTAACGAAACTTTGAAGTGCTATAAAATTAAAACCCTTTGAGATTGGGGGGGGGGAATTAAGGGGATTTCTTTCAGCCATAAGGGAAGGGTGTACACCAAATTTCATCAACATCCAAGACGGAGTGTGACATGACCTCATTGAAATGACATGGAATGTCCCTAGAACTTGCAAACAATCCAGGAAGCTTAATGTTAGGAGATTCAAGGAAGACAACAACAACAAAAACCCATCTTCACACGATGTGTAGTTAAAACTATGGAATTAGCTCCCACAAGTATTAGTGATAGCCGCTACCTTGAGCGGCTTTAAAAGAAGATTACACAAAATCTTGGAGGATAAGTCTGTCCATGGTTACTTAGCCTAAAGGGTGATGTTCCCCATCTACTATCAGAGGCAGTATGTTTCTGAATGCCAGTTGCTGGACACCACAGGTAGGGAGGTTGTTGTTACGGTCAGATCCTGCCTTGGGGCTTCCCATAGGCAACAGTGATAAAAAGATGGTGGACTGATACATCAGTCTCTTCTTGCGTTATTGCATTCAATTGGTGTTCTCAGGCATATTGGCTCTGAATCTGGAGTTTCCATGAATCTAAATAATTAACAGTCATTGATGAATTTGCCTAATACTCTTTTGACAGTAACCCAGACCTATGGCAAAATATAATAACTGTTTTTATTAGCGTTTTCCCCCCTTGCCCTAAGCTACATTCCAAGTACCTCTCCGCTGAGACAGTTCTCCTTCTGCTAGGGCTGCAACAGCTCCAAAAACAAGAAGTTTTTTCGGCGATTTTCCTTAAAAATCAACACTTTCAGTGTGTGCTGCCATACACCCGGGTTTTCCTGGACATTTTTGCTGCTTTTAGGAATTTCTGCCCAGACACCATTTCCGACGAACAAATCCTGGCTAGGCCCGGGAAATACTGGATGCATGGCAACCACACCTTCTGCTTTGATTTTGTTACAACAGAATTGCTTACAGAGGAAGGACCTGGATTTTTGCACTTCACACATTGTAACAGTCTTTTCCCCTCTCAGGGCTTATGCACACTTTTGCCCTGCTCTTTCCAGGCAAAAGAATGCACTCTAACGCTTCATGTCTAAGTGTTTTTGTGTGTGGCAGTGGGGAGTGAGTTCCCTGATTTTCCCCTATGAAAACCCACTCTTTAGAGTTGATCCAGTGTCAGTTTGGGTTTTCTATAGACTGACATTTGCTCTGGTTGAGCTTGAAAGAGCGGCTTTTCAAATGGAAAGTTCCAGATGAGAGAGAGAGAGAGAGAGAGAGAGAGAGAGAGAGGGGGGGGGGTGACGTGACGTTTTGGTAAAGGTAAAGGGATCCCTGACCATTAGGTCCAGTCGTGGCCGACTCTGGGGTTGTGGCGCTCATCTCATTTTATTGGCCGAGGGAGCAGGTGTACAGCTTCCGAGTCATGTGGCCAGCATGACAAAGCCGCTTCTGGCAAACCAGAGCAGCACATGGAAACACCATTTACCTTCCCGCTGGAACAGTACCTATTTATCTACTTGCACTTTGATGTGCTTTCGAACTGCTAGGTTGGCAGGAGCGGGGACCAAGCAATGGGAGCACACCCCGTTGCGGGGATTCGAACCGCGACCTTCTGATCAACAAGTCCTAGGCTCTGTGGTTTAACCCACAGCCCCACCCACGTCCCTTTCTGGTATGGAGCTTTAAATCACAGACCATGTCTGAATAGAGCAGAATAAAGGTAAGTGTGGATAAGCCCTCAGTTGCTCCACATCTAACAGTGAGCAAGATGAAATCAGACTGTGGGCTATATCTGGCCTAGGAGCAGAGATCACCTCCCGTGATCTATGGCATTCTGGAATGATTGCCAAGAGAAGTGCCTGCTGCTGTAGAAAATGAATACTTCCCTGGTTGAGCTATGAATGAGTACAAATGTGATAATGAAAATTTATTTTTGAAGTGAACATGAACCAGCGGCGTAGCGTGGGTTGTCAGCACCCGGGGCAAGGCAAGTAATTTGCGCCCCTAACCCCTAACCTGCCGCCGCTGCCAGCTTCTTCTTGCTGCTGCCTGGGCTGGGGTATTTATGGTAAGGTAGCCACGTCAGGTGATCTGAGGCGAGTTGCCGCTGGCGCTGCCACCCAAATGACGCCGCTTGCCTGGAGGAGGAGGGCAGAGAGGCGAGGAAAATGCAACATGGCCCAGCAGCTGCAGCAGCGGCGGCGGGGCTGTGAGGAGGGGCTGCCTGGCACGCCCTCTGCGGCCCTGACGCGCGGGGACCGCGGCGAGCGCTGAGAGCCGCTGCCTGCCGGACGCCTTCAGCCCGGACGCGCGCACAGCTCGTCGGTTCCGCGAGACACGGGGCTCTGCTACAGCCTGTGCCCGAGGCTCTTCGGCGACTCCGGAGGCGGCGAGCGCGCCCCCCCCGATGTTGCGCCCGGTGCGGCTGGCCCCCCTGCACCCCCCACGCTACGCCACTGACATGAACCCCTACTTCTGAATCCCACAGATTATGCTTTTTAAAACTATGGAGAAATATTTGTGATGACCTCAGTGGCTTTCAGCAACTGCCTCCATGTCAGTAGTGCATCTTTTGCATCGTAGATTTTTTTTAGATTACATCATTTTCTATTCCTCATTGAAAACACTTATATGGAAAAAGCAACTCTTAGGATCTGTGCATAGCAGTATATCATTGCTAGATGGTTGCCTGCAGATATTTGATCTTGGAGAAACAAGAAATATCAGCAAAATTAAAAGGGGAGATTTTGCATATCAGTAACTGGAACGAGATGGGAGGTACTAAACAACATCACAGTCAAAGTTCTGAGAATATGAGTTGCATTGTGCTTCTTTGCTCATGGGATATGCAATAAACCAAACAGCAGCAGCAACAAATACAAGGGGAAGGGCCATAGCTCATAGGTAGGACACATGGTTTGCATGCAGAAGGTCCCATGTTCAACTCCTGGCATCTTGCAGTAAGGCTGGGACTCTTGCCTGAAAACCAAAAGCTGCTGCCAGTTAGTATAGACCAGGGTTTCCCAAATTTAGCTGGTTTTGGACTACAATTTCCATAATTCCTGACCACTGCTCCTGATAGCTAGGGATGATGGGAGTGGTAGTCCAAAAACTGGGAAACCCTGGTGTAGTGGTTCTAGGGGTGCTCGTGCGTAAGCAGGTGCCTATCTCCCCGGCTGGGTGCAAACACCTGGCTGGGTTGCCAAAGTCAACCTTTTCTGTCCGGACAGCCACTCACCCGTGGCTGACTCAATCACTGGCAGAATCCGTCAGTGGGCGTTTCTTAAACTTCTTCCAGCAAAGAAGCTCTTTGACGCCTAGTCTCCTCCTACTCTCTCTGCGTGAAAGCCTTCTGCGCAAGGAGGGCGTGGGCAACGGAGGAGCCCTACTCTCCCCGCTGGTCCCAGGCAAGGAGTCATGGGACCGCCTTGCCGCTTCCCCCATCTGCCCCCCTTCTGCACTGGTGCTACGCTGATTCTCTTCCCCAGAAGATGGGCTGCTTCTCCCGATCTCTGGACACTCTCTGGAATCTCTCTGGCTTTTGCTCTCTCCCTCCGGCACTGATGGCAGTTCCCTGACACCTGGGGATGATACTGCGCAGAACGGACCAACGGTCAGACTCCTTATTTTCCGACATTCTAAGGAAATAAATCATGCAAGTATATTAGACTTCATTTAGTTCAGCGTACTGGAATCCATCAACACATTAATGTGATGGCTTTTCATGTACCTGTGCAATAACATCTAGTAGCGTTGATGAATTAAAACATCATTAACTAAGAAGGTAGCAAAGCTATGTGTTTGCTATTTTTGCTGAACTCATTATTATTTTTTAAGGTGATACCATGTTTCTTCCCTTGATGAGCTTCTTCCTGGAATGGATGGTGGATTAATTTACAAATTCAGGCACGGTAAGCAAACCATGTCTACCTCCCTAACTGAAGCGATGCACATGGCCAAAGCGCGGTTTCAAACGGCGTTCAGCTCCCATTTATTGCCTCACAAGTCCTAGGCGACAAAATTGAAGGTGGCACACCAAGGTGAAATCCCAGCACTGACAGCATCTCGTGTCAGACACCTGTCAAAATGTAATAAGGCCCCCGCGAAGGGAAATAAGATGCCAAAAGCGCACCACAATAGAGATTTCCATTTCTCATACATCATGATTCATAAGTTACGGGACCTGTATATCGCAGCGAAAACAAGGTGACAGCAGCTTGTCATCGCTACCTGCCAGATGGGAACAAAAACAGGTCGCATGCCGAAGTCCTCAGTGAGAGGAAATCTGAAGGGAATCGTTTAGGCCTAAATGTTAAAAAAAAAGAAAAGGAAAAAAGGGGGTGGAATCACACAGGACAATGTGAGCATTTAGTCTTCTGTTGGGGTTTTCGTTTCCCTGTTGCAAGTGTATGTATGTGTGTTTATATTGGTGGGACCCAAGAGAATCGGGAACAAGCAGACACACATCATGTCAGATCACAGCTTGTTTTGGTCTTTCCAATTCTATTCTCCTTCAAGTACATTTTGAAGGGAAGGGCTGTCGCTGAGTGGCACACAGCATATTTTGCATTCCAAAGCTTGCAGGTTGAATCCAAGGCATCTTCCAGGTATGGACAAACTTTCTGTCCCAGTGTGGTGTAGTGGTTAAGAGCGGTAGACTCGTAATCTGGTGAACCGGGTTCGCCTCCCCGCTCCTCCACATGCAGCTGCTGGGTGACCTTGGGCTAGTCACACTTCTCTGAAGTCTCTCAGCCTCACTCACCTCACAGAGTGTTTGTTGTGGGGGAGGAAGGGAAAGGAGTTTGTGAGCCGCTTTGAGACTCCTTAGGGTAGTGATAAAGCGGGATATCAAATCCAAACTCCTCCTCCTCCTCCTCTTCTCCTTCTATCTGAAACCATGGAGAGTTGTGTAGATCAGCCTTCCCCAAACTGCTGCCCTCCAAGTGTTTTGGATTGCAACTCCCATCATCCCAGATCATTGGCCCTGCTGGCTGGGGCTGATGGGGAATGTGATGCAACACACCTGGAGGGCACCAGGTTGTTTACCGATGCTACAAAGGGACTCTGCCTGTTCACATCCAGTCTAGCCAGCGGCAGAATTCTCACAGACTTTATCTGTGCTTGTGATTCTAAGAGACCTTATTAGGCATGCATTTTGCTTCACAATGTCTGTCTTTTTAACTGAAGGACTGCATGCTTGACTTTAAAATAATATGTTGTAATTGCACATCTCCTTTGCCATTTCTATCCAGGCAAATTAAATCTGTGTGCTTTTTTATTTTTTGGTGGTGAGAGGAAGAGACCAAACCGTTTTCATATACATTTCCATAACACATATTATATGTAAATCAGTTATTTGTATGCAAAAATCAGCCTCTTAGGAAAAAAAAAGTGGAACAAAATAAGCACACCATCAGCATGTCAAAAAAGCAACAGGAATTAATTAATTAAAATGTTGTAGCTAGACGAAGAGGGTAGATAAATTGAAAGAGAGGTAATACTCCATTTAACCAACAACATTTAAGACACCAAAATAGTTTTCTCACCCAGAGGAAACTGATGTATCTGTGATGCTGCACATCTGAAATTACACACCTGTGCATGCAAGTGATCACTAGATGTTGTGGTCCTCAAGTGATAAACATGAGTGTGTGAACCAATATGAAGGGAGCCATCAGTAGGGAGCGCAAGACTTCAGTTCTCCTTTCCTGAGTGTCCGTCTTGTGCAGGAGCAAAGGCTGTTTTTTTTGTTTTGTTTTTTACCAGCTGCATTTTATGTTTGGTATTACCTGTGATAGAGTCGCCATATTTCAAAAAGTGAAAATCCGCACACAAAAATTCTTGAGCTTTTTCTGCAAAATCTCCCTTAAGGAAATTTGCCAAAATATACACTTCCAAAATGGGTTTCCATACGTCCGGATTTTCCTGGACATTGCAGTGGTACCTCTAGATGCGAACGGGATCCGTTCCAGAGCCCCGTTAGCATCTAGAAGCAGACATAACCAGCGACAGCATGTCTGCGCACGCACACATCACTTTCGCTGCTTCTGCGCATGCGCGTGACATCATTTTGAGTGTCTGCGCATGCACAAGCGGTGAAACCTGGAAGTAACATGCTCTGTTACTTCCGGGTTGCTGTGGAGCGCAACTTAGAGCTCATCCCGAAGCACATTCAACCCGAGGTATGACTGTACAGCGATTTCCGCCCGGACCCTGTTTCTGACAGCCCAAACCTGGCTATGACCTGGAAATTCTGGAGATACGGAAACCCATATCTGTGAACAGCAGATTCTTTAGCCCTAGTCCACCACCAAGATTAATAAATATGAATTTAGGACAGATGGCAGGCTCTCTCTCTTATTTATTACCCCAACAGTCAGTGCTTTTTGTTTTCCTTGGGTACACAGTACCAATGCCTTTTTTTTTCTAGAAGAAAAGCACTGCCAACAGCCAATTTTATTTCTAGGCAAGAGGATATAAGGATCTTAGATACTTTTAATGAAGGAAGCAAAGTCTGAATTGGGGAGCCCACAGCTGAAAATGCCTAACCCCCTAACATGAGGCAAACTTTAGCTCTGTACATGTGCACTTTATGTTTGTTGTCCTCAACCTATTTGATATCTGGTCTCTCCTATTTCTACTGCCTTCTAGATTTAATCCCCAAGGTGCCAGTCCAATTTGAATACATTTAGTTGTCTGATTAGTGTGTGACTACCAAAATAAGAAGAAGAAGAAGAAGAAGAAGAAGAAGAAGAAGAAGAAGAAGAAGAAGAAGAAGAAGAAAATTCCAGTTTCAAAATAAATCACTTCAAAGGATTCCTGAGTTTTGGTCTACCATTAGCCAGTCCTTCGTGCTGTAAGTGTTAAATAAGTGCCACTTGTCCCACGGCATGTGCAACAATGCATGTCTCAGTTCAGAATACATGGACATGGACTTGTGTGCAAGGGCTCATGGGAGAACCAAAATCATGCCACTCCCGTGAGCAATTATCTATGCTTATCAGAGTTGGGCCATAACAAATTACTCTGCTCTATGTGACCTTAGGCAAAAGAAAAACCTGCTCAAACACAGCATGACTTACAGATTTTCTCTGGGGATGTTACTGATGCCTCCTAGCTCTGCAAGAGCAGACTGAAAGTATAGCTCTTATTTGTCTTTTACCTCTTTAAAATTTAATCAGGATCCTAACCCTCTCCAGATTTATTCTAACTCCCAGCCTCACTAATGTGAATCACTGAATATCTATCAGGAGTTATCTCTTCCCTGTTCTTTCATACATTCAGGTCTGTGATATGCACATTGAATTACTCATCTGATGCAAAAACTGACAGCTGCGCATTTTTACATATTCTTACAAGGTTTACCTGCTCAGCCTAGGTATATCTGAGGCGAGGGGCGGGGGGGGGGGGAGTTGGTAAGCATTGTAACACATAATAAGCCTTCCATTTTTCACACACCCCTCAAATATTTTGCCTCAAGTCCATCTCGAATGTCAAAGCCTGCAGAAAACAGATATGGAATATAAGAGATAATAGGAGAGTAACATAGCTTCAACCGAACCACTGGGGGAATAGAAATTATCATATACTACTTTATCATTACCCTGTTCGTGGTTCCTCTCTGTAAGGAAGAGTGAAAAGTTTCTTTCAGAAAAGGAAAGAAATTACAGCAGCCAGTTCATTGAGAATAAATGTTTGGGATTGAAGCCAAAGAGCCACAGCAGTTTGTGGAGCAAAAACATGGGATGTAAAGACACAGTAGGCCACACAGTTTTTCCTTGGTTGCCATTTTGAGCATGTCACGTGTCGAAGGAACTTGGAGCAGATGAATCGCGGCAAGATTTGCAAGACGTTGTAATAAGTATGCAAGTGTAGAACAGCAGGAGGGGACAGACACACTGGACCTGTTGAACCTCAGGATGTTATAACCAGAAGTCAGAGGGAGCTACTATGGGCAGTCGGTCACATTTGTGTGGCAGCTCCAAATCCCATTGGAGCTGTTAAAGGGTGAAATGGGCTTTCCAGAGCTAAGATGTAGGCAATGGTCGAATGAAAGGCAAGAGCTGAGCCAAAAGCTCAGGGCAGGAAGGTCAAGCTTAGAGCCATATTCAAGATACCCACGCCTGATCAGGAAGACTTTAGCTTTCCCACTTGAGAAGAGCCAAGCTGAGAAGGCAAGCTAGGACGGTAGCATCTCTCCAGCACCACTAAAGCTTTCACTCTGTCTAAGGAGATGCTCTAGCCTGGGGTCCTGGTGGCTCACTGCAGAAGTCAGCCATGAACAGAGCCAGGGGCTGCCAGTTCGAGTCCCAGCAGCCTCGGTCCAGTACACCTGAAGGAGCGTCTCCATCTCCTTCGTTCTGCCCGGACACTGAGGTCCAGTGCCAAGGGCCTTCTGGCAGTTCCCTCACGGCGAGAAACCAAGTTACAGGGAACCAGGCAGAGGGCCTTCTAGGTAGTGGCACCCGCCCTGTGGAATGCCCTCCCACCAGATGTCAAAGAGATAAACAACTACCTGACATTCAGAAGACATCTTAAGTTCAGGGAAGTTTTTAATGTGTGACATTTTAGTGTATTTTTGGTCTCTGTGGAAGCTGCCCAGAGTGGCTGGGGAAACCCAGCCAGATGGGCGGGGTAGAAATAATGAATTACTATTATTATTATTATTATTATTATTATTATTATTATTATTATTACTATTACTATTACTATTACTATTATTATTATTTAATGTTTAATAGATTATTGTATTTTAATATTCTGTTGGAAGTGGCCTAGAGTGGCTGGGGAAACCCAGCCAGATGGGCAGGGTATAAATATTATTATTATTATATTATATTATATTATATTATATTATATTATATTATATTATAATTATATTAGAAGGACGCTTATCTCATGGGGGGGGGGGCCTGTGGACGTTCCTCAGGAATAGGCATCCAAGAGAGAGATGCTAAAGAACATGCAATGTCTCTGTGCTCCCCTCATGTAAGCAGGGCAAGCAAACAGTGAGACATAAGAACAAGAAGCAGCTTCTGCCATTGGGGGAAACATATAATATCATGTATGCCAAGGAACTGCTGCAGTGGATAGGCCTGTTCTTCACCAAGCACAAGATGAAAAGCCGCATGCAAATCTGAAGGAAGTGCTTCAGGGAGTTCGCTAGTTTTAGTGCTGCTAAAAGGATCCACTGTGTATCCCTATCCTTAAATTAAAAAGTCAGCAAGAAGATATATGAAATCCCAGATGTTAATTGCACAGACTTACTGGATTAGAACTAGAGATAATTAATTGCTAAATTTTAATATGCACAGAGCTAAGTGGATAAGATTTCCAGCCATCGGTTTTGAGGTCCAGAAGAGTTAAGATTGTTTCAGAATAGGCACAAGAACCCCAGAGACTAAAGTCATTTAAAATGTCTGCATTTGAGAAGCGACAGAAAGCTTGGGCAAATAGTCAAGGGGACTAGGTGAACAGTGTTAATACGTAGGCATTGTGTTAGCTCCGAAGGGGTTTTTTAGGCTGCTAAGCAGGATTTTTTTAATTTATTTTTTTTACTTTGGTAAAGAGAGGGAAGCTTTTATGCTACCTTTAGAAATCTCTGAGCAGAGTCTAACTCAGATGAGGTCAGGTATAGTGCAAGAGTCCCATTAGATAGCCTTCTAAAATCATAGAGGTGATATTGTTAAAATAGGATAATCTCCTCTCCCTTGATGCTGGAGGCGGGTTTGTGTGCCAACATGACGTCCTAAGGCCATGTACAATAACCAAACTTTTTAATTATTATAAATTCAAGGGGAAGAAAAATCTCCTTTGAGGGTGGGTGGGTTCAAAAGCACCTGAGTGACTTTGTGACTTCGAATGAAGCTATGGCCTTTCTCTTCCAAAATCTCCTTAAGCACATGCTTCATTTAAGGCAGTTTAAGGCAGGGGCTGCCAGCTGAGTCAGACAGCAGCTACACACACACACACACCAGCCGTACCTTGGAAGTCGAACAGAATCCATTCCAGAAGTCCATTCGACTTCCAAAATGTTTGAAAACCAAAGCGAGGCTTCTGATTGGCTGCAGGAAGCTCCTGCAGCCAATCAGAAGCTGCGGAAGCCCTGTCGGACTTTCAGCTTCCAAAAATAGTTCGCAACCCGGAACAGTCACTTCTGGGTTTGCGACGTTCGGGAGCCAAAACATTCGGGAACTAAGCTGTTCGAAAACCAAGGTATGGCTGTACTTCCCTCAAAGAATCCTGGGAACTGTAGTTTGTTGAGATGCTGGGGACTGTGGCTCAGTGAGGAGTAAACTACACTTCCCAGGACTCTCTGAGGGGAGCCATGTGCTTTGAATGTAAGGGGCACATCTAGCCAGGGTGAGGCAGCCCACCCCAGGTGGCGGTCTTTGGCTACTGATGGAAAGAGGCAATGTTGCACATTATTTAATGTGTTTTGCCACCTGGCAGAGACTCATTCTGCCTCCATTATATTTATATAATAACTAATCTGAGTTATATCTCTGCCCTCATTACAGGGAGTCAGGAGTTCTCACATTTGCTTTTATAGCTTCATCCAAACATATAGCCTTGACCGGGATTTCAGTTCACCCAACAGAGCTGGAGTTTCTAAGCAAAGGGGTATATGGCCATTAGTGAAATACCCAGGGAAATGTTTGCAGTGCATGGGATTTATAGAGGAGGTGTTGCCATCACTAAATTCCAAAGCAGAGCAGTAAAATTTTACCCCTGGGTGTTTTTTAAATGGAAGACTAGATATATTTTTTCCAGTTGTATTTATTCTCAGTAGTAGCTCAAGATGGTTTTATTTGAACTTACCACCTGAGCATCCTTGCTTGGCTCACACCTGCTTCCCTGCATCTGCAACTACTGTAAATGGCTAAGGACGTCAGGAAATGGACTGCATGTTGCAATGTATTGCCGTCATTAGAAAATCTCATTAAGGCAGGCTTTATTATTGATTTACTTGTTTTCCTATTCATTACATTTCACGATTAAAAGGATTATTACTTTGAAAGTCAGCATTCTTTTTTGGGGGGGGGCGGGGGCGGGAATGACAACACATACCATACAAATGAAAATTAGAGAAAGAGAAACAACATAAAACAGAACTATTAGTATTAAAACAGTTGTATTTCAGAGCTTCCATTCCTCCCCCCTCCACGTCATCGAATGAATTGATGAGATATTAGCAAGATTGATGAGAAGCAGGACAAACGGGGGGAACATGAGAGAAATGGCCATTTGTTATCGTTACACCAATATACAGTATGATTCAGTGTTTCGTAATGGATGTTAAATTTGATTTAACATATGGCTGACTCATTTGCTGAAAACTACCCTTAAAGACATAAGCTCATTGAAAAGTCAAATCCATTGTCTTAATAATGGGCTTTGAATTATCCTCTGATAAGGAAGCAACTGCTGCAGCCAAAGAAAGAGCAGAGGAGGAAAAGGAGGAAAGGAGCAGCACTGCCATGTTAAAGGTACAAGTGTCATGTACAGAAAATAAAAAGGTAAAAGTAAAGGGACCCCTGACCATTAGGTCCAGTCGTGACCGACTCTGGGGTTGCGGTGCTCATCTCGCTTTACAGGCCAAGGGAGCCAGCGTACAGCTTCCGGGTCATGTGGCTAGCATGACTAAGCCGCTTCTGGAGAACCAGAGCAGCGCATGGAAACAGTGTTTACCTTCCCGCCGGAGCGGTATCTATTTATCTACTTGCACTTTGACGTGCTTTGGAACTGCTAGGTGGGCAGGAGCAGGGACCAAGCAATAGGAGCTCACCCCATTGCGGGGATTTGAACTGCCGACCTTCCGATCGGCAAGCCCTAGGCTCTGTGGTTTAACCCACAGTGCCACCCGCGTTCCTTCATGTGCAGAAAATGGGATGTATAAAAAGTGGAGCCTTTTTCTGCCTGCCTGCCATGCACCTGCCATGCCCTTTGACTGCTGCTGCTTGCTGGGAAGAAGCCTCTTCTCCTCTGTTTTCACACACCCCTTTAAATATCACTTTCACAAATTGCCCAGGATGGGCAGCTAACCTGCAACCCTCCCGATTATGTCAGTACTTTAGCTCCCAGTGTCTCTGACCACTGGCTGTGCTGACTAGAGCTGATGGAGTCTCTGGGGAGATGCAAGTTGGACCATAAGAATGTAAGCGCATAGAACTATTGGTGTTTCACAACTTTGACCTGTTGCAGGAGCTTAGCCAGACCTTAGCAGAGCATACGCAGAGTTCCAGAAAGCAATCAGTTGCAGGCAGGATGGACGAAGCAGGAGCCAGACACTGCTACTAGTAACTTGGTTACTTATAGGTGTTTATTATTTACAGCAGACTCTACAAGTTTGTTGTTGTTGTTGTTGTTGTTTAGTTGTTTAGTCATGTCTGACTCTTCGTGACCCCATGGACCAGAGCACGCCAGGCACTCCTTTCTACTGCCTCCCACAGTTTGGTCAAACTCATGTTGGTAGCTTCGAGAACACGGTCCAACTATCTCATCCTCTGTCGTCCCCTTCTCCTTGTGCCCTCCAACTTTCCCAACATCAGGGTCTTTTCCAGGGAGTCTTCTCTTCTCATGAGGTGGCCAAAGTAATGGAGCCTCAGCTTCACGATCTGTCCCAGTGAGCACTCAGGGCTGATTTCCTTAGGAATGAAGAGATTTGATCTTCTTGCAGTCCATGGGACTCTCAAGAGTCTCCTCCAGCACCATAATTCAAAAACATCAATTCTTGGATCACTGCCTTGCCGTGGCAAAGGGGCTTGAATTACTCTACAAGTTACTATATACATGAACAGATCTTAACTAGGTCTCTCTTAACAAAATCCAAACGATTCTCAGAACGCCACACTGACCAACAAACACTCCAGTCGGTAAGCTCATAAATCATTATGCCTGTGTGAGACCTCAACCAATGGTAGAGCTGACTCCAAGGCCCCATATCTCCAGGCAGATAACTCCTCTGCTCAGTCATCCTTGGCTTTCGGCCAACTTCTAATTGCTTTGTGTGAAGCTGCACAGAATGGCATGTAGTCAAAAATACCAACAAGAACAGCCCTGGTGGACCAAGCCAGTGGTCTATCTACCCAGCAACCTCTTTTCACAGTGGCCAACCAGATGCCTATGGGAAGCTCACAAGTAGGGCAGGAGAACAACATCACCCAGGTTAGCCGCCCTCAACCCAGATCTTACTTATTTTGCACATCATCTTACGAGTTACTCCACACACTTCAGGGGAACAGGTCAAAGGTTTTGTGTTCATTCTGAAATCAAGTATTTCTAGATGCATCCTGTTGTTGCGGTCTTCATGCACAGTTGTTGCAGCTGAAGTGGTTTGGATCACAAATTCAAGATAGAAAACTATACAGTGGTACCTCGGGTTAAGTACTTAATTCGTTCCGGAGGTCCGTTCTTAACCTGAAACTGTTCTTAACCTGAAGCACCACTTTAGCTAATGGGGCCTCCTGCTGCCGCTGCGCCGCCGGAGCACGATTTCTGTTCTCATCCTGAAGCAAAGTTCTTAACCTGAAGCACTATTTCTGGGGTAGCGAAGTCTGTAACCTGAAGTGTGTGTAACCTGAGGAACCACTGTAATGCACAGCCAAGCAAAACAGCCCTGGTCCTAAACAGTCTGCTAGAAACATCTCCTCTACAAGCTCCCTTGAAATTAGTGATCGGCCAGCAAGAAGAAAGCTGTGCTCTTGCACACTTTCCACAATTTCTGAGAAGGGATTGTGCAGGAGACGTTCCAAGTGCATTATAAAAATACTTAACATAGGTATATAGCATATCCGCATGCTCAAAGCACTTCTCTTGCATGATCCTTGTAAGGCAAATCAGGATCATCATATGACAGGTAGAGGAGACTAGGGATGAGAGAGAGGTTGCCTTTTTCTGATTCAGACCATTGGGCCATCTAACTTAATGTTGTTGCCACTTTCCAGGGTTTCAGGCAGAGAACAGCTCAAGTCCTATGTGGAGATGCTGGCGATTGGACCTGGGACCGCCTGCATGCAAAGCAGATGATCTACCACTGAGCTATGATTGAGGCTTGCCTAAGGCCATCTAATCAGATTATGACACAGGCAAGTTTTGAACGAGGGACTTCCTGATAAGTCGCTCAGCATCTTAGACTCTACAGCGCACCAGGTCACTATCTATACAGATAGGTAGCCGTGTTGGTCTGCCATGGTCAAAACAAAATAAAAAAATTCCTTCCAGTAGCACCTTAAAGACCAACTGAGTTAGTTCTAGGTATGAGCTTTCGTGTGCATGCACACTTCTTCAGGTGTATCTGAAGAAGTGTGCATGCACACGAAAGCTCATACCTAGAACTAACTCAGTTGGTCTTTAAGGTGCTACTGGAAGGAATTTTTTTATTTTGTTTTGACTATCTATACAGTACATTATACTCTACGCTCTTTCATTATTGCAGAGAATGAAAACTCATCCATTGCCATGAACAGTGTCTGAACTGAAGTCTTAGGGTTTTTTTAAAAAAATGCACACATGTTACATTACTAACCTTTCTGCACACACAGTTTTCTTTGTTCAGGCTGGAGTCTGGCACTGCCTACAATAATGACTTCAATTCTTGTGCTTTCTTTGCTTCAATCCTATATCTTTGGGGAAAGAATTTGCTTTCCTGATTGTAGCTCTATTCATTCTTCTCAACAGTTAAATACATGACTGGAGGAAGAAAACCATAAGCTAAAGGAGCTTTTAGAATGACGGACAATGAAGGGGTCTACAGTTAGGTGGTGCTGGCATGACCAGAAGAAATGCAGTTCAGACGCCTACGTCTTTTGTTTAATTCCTTCTTCCTTCTTACAACCAAGAATCGGATTTCTGAAAGTTCCCTACAGCAGGACTGTAAGAAGCTATCCAGGTTTTCTGAGCTAAAATCTTTTGGAGATCAGGTGCAGCTTAGTGCTTAAGACCCTGTGCGATAAATCACGCTGTGATCAGTTCTAGCCTCTACATTAGGCAAGCCACTCCCTCCCAGCCTCAGTTCCCCTGATTGTAATTCTAGTCCACCTTACAGTGGCTGGATCTAGACACATCAAAAAAGCATTTCAGGAAAACACATTGTAAAGTGGGAAATCCCGTTGGCGAAAGACGGAACTCCACAGCATCATCTGGTGTTGCAGTGTTATAACGCACATAAAACGCTTTTTCTTTACTCATGTAGCTGAGTCCAGGGTCAGGAGAAACAACACAACATGAGGATGTGCAAGAAACATTCTGAAACGCTCTGTGTATGTATGCTGCTGGTGGTGAAAAAATGTCCCGTCCTTTGACTTCCGGAAAATATTTTTTTTAATTTTCTTTAAGAAATATTTCAAAATGCTTGGTCAAAAAGGGAAGCATTCAATGAACACATTTCGTCAGCAAAACAGACCTTCCTCTCCCCACATGCCCCCTAAATCTGTTTTGGGGTTTCCTTTAACCCTCCAGGACAGGGTTTTTTTTGGGGGGGCACATGGGAAGAGGAAGGGGGGGAACTTCCATCGCACAAACAGAAATCCTTATACTAGTAGAACAAATTCATTGCACACAGCCCCAAATCTCTTAAGTGATGCATGCAAAAAGGTGAAATAATTATCAGTAACAAGAAGATAGAATCAACACAAATTTAAAGCAAGTATATGTAACTAAATTATTTAGCCAGATGGGATTGCTAAAATTAAAAAGAAACGTTTTTAGCAGGCATCAGAAACAATGTAACAGAGGCGACAGCCTAATACTAATTGGCAGGGAGTTTCGAAGCATAAGTGCTGCCAGACTGAAAGACAGACTCCGTCCTCACAGATGTGGTACAAACATTGTATGGCACTTGCAAAAGTGCCAGGTCCACGGATCAAAGCATTCAGACATGTGGGGGAAAGCGCTCCCTCCAGTAAATCGGTGCCAAGCTGTCAAGGGGCTTACAAACTTGTAGTAAAATTTTGAACTTTGCTGGTAGCAAATTGGCAGCCATTGCAGATCTTTAAGCAGAGGTGCAGTATGCTGGCAGCAGGACCTCATTCCTGTCAGCAATCACACTGCAGCATTCTGCACTAACTGCAGTTTCCAGACCAACTACAAGGGAAGCCCCATATGGCTGCATTCACACTGGCTTTCTCTTTGAGGACATTCTAAAGAATGTGGAATTGTGGAGAACTAAAGGTTGGAAAAATGAGAAACTGACAGAGAAACCGAAATTGATAGATCTGCCCTTCCCTATCATGGGCACCAGCAATGACAAACCTAGACAGCATCTTAAAAAGCAGAGACATCACCTTGCCAACAAAGGGCAAGTTATAGTTAAAACCATGGTTTTCCCAGTAGTGATGTATGGAAGTGAGAGCTGGACCATAAAGAAGGCTGATTGCCGAAGAATTGATGCTTTTGAATTATGGTGCTGGAGGAGACTCTTGAGAGACCCATGGACTGCAAGAAGATCAAACCTATCCATTCTGAAGGAAATCAGCCCTGAGTGCTCACTGGAAGGACAGATCCTGAAGCTGAGACTCCAATACTTTGGCCACCTCATGAGAAGAGAAGACTCCCTGGAAAAGACCCTGGTGTTGAGAAAGGTGGAGGGCACAAGGAGAAGGGGACGGCGGAGGACGAGATGGTTGGACAGTGTTCTCGAAGCTACCAGCATGAGTTTGACCAAACTGCGGGAGGCAGTGGGAGACAGGAGTGCCTGGCGTGCTCTGGTCCATGGGGTCATGAAGAGTTGGACATGACTAAATGACTAAACAACAACAACAACATCATGGGCACCAGGGAAGGCCTCTGTGGGTGCATATGTGCAACCCCTGGCTAATGTTAAGGAGCAGTTTGGTCTGGTTTGTATTTACTTTAAGGGCTGCTAAATTCTGCCCCTCAGAGAGTAAGTTAAAACTGAAAAATTAGAAGGTAGTTCTTTTGGTATGGACTGCACGAACAACACATGGCATTTGCAACCACAACAAGCCATGCAAAAATTGACAATTGTGGACATAGCTTAATTTATTCTTACCAGCGAACAGCTTGTTAAGAGGTGAAAACAGAGCAACGTGTCTATTTCTGCAGATTAAATGTCAGAGGGAAGGTGAGATGTTAGCTCATAGCAAAAGTTGTTAATAGAAAAATTACTTCAGTTCAATGTTATTTCTTGCTATACTAAAGTAGTATTTGCACACACAGTGAGAGAAATGAACAATATAATTTCTCCTGCCTCATTCAAATTTTGACCCTATTTAAATACAGTACAATCGCATTTTATGTGGGGGTTTGGTTCTGACGGTTCCTTATATATGCAAATATGTGGATACGAATACCTTGGAACTGCTCCCATGATTCCATGCTGGGGCTTCTGGAAGTGGTGCGCAGAGCGCCATAGGATGCTCTCATGAGATCTCGTGGGGCTGTCATTTACTTTTGCATGCTCCCCTGTTTGCATTTAACACAACCTTGGCATCCTTTGCGTCTATTGTGATTCCACAACCCCTTGTCACCTTCCTCCTGCTTTTGAGATTATATATCCACTATTGTCAGATCCTTTCAGTGCACACACACAAAATCTCCTTTGAAAGTGCAGCAGCACAGATGAATTCTGGTTTTGGTCTAGCAGGAAAGCCAGCTGTGGCATTGCAAGGATCAGGGGTTAGTGATGTGAAATGCAATGGAGACTCGTCCGTTTGCCCACCACCAGGAACTGGAGCTGGGTATATTTAGCCTGGGAAAGAGGAGGCTGAGAGGAGATATGATAACCATCTTCAACTATCTCAAGGGCTGTCACATGGAAGATGGAGCAAGCTTGTTTTCTCCTGCTCTGGTGGCTAGGATCCGAACCAACGGCTTCAAGTAACAGGAAAGGAGATTCCGACTAACCATCAGGAAGAACTTTCTGACGGTAAGAGCTGTTCGACAGTGAAACGGTCTCCCTTGGGAGGTTGTGGACTCCCCTCCATTGGAGGTTTATTGTTGCTGTTGTTTTATTTGTGGTTCTGATACATTTCAACAGAAAGAAAAAACGAAAGTAATTTTTTAAAAAAGGAAAAAAGAGTTACATATTACAGATTCTATTACATTCAAAAATACAGTCATTGACTGACTTCCTCCTCCCCCCCCCCCTTCTTTGGTTCCTTTTAAATTCCACTTCCTCTCACATCTTCTTAGTTTTCCCAATCTTTCTCTTTGTTGTTGTTGTTGTTGAGTCGTTTAGTCATGTCCGACTCTTTGTGACCCCATGGACCACAGCACGCCAGGCACTCCTGTCTTCTACTGCCTACCACAGTTTGGTGAAACTCATGTTGATAGTTTAGAGGACATAGTCCAACCATCTCGTTCTCTGTCATCCCCTTCTCCTTGTGCCCTCAATCTTTCCCAACATCAGGGTCTTTCTCTACTCCTTCCATTATTTCTATTTCTAACTTACGCTGCTGAAAATGCTAACATCCTGCTAGGCTAATTGTCTGTTTATAGCATTTTTTTCATATAATCTATAAATAACATCCAGTCCTCATATCTTTTATGACCTTGATTCCTTATTCTAGTGATCATGCCTGCTATCTCCGCATATTCTAACGGTTTAAGATGCCTCTCTTCTTTCGTTGGTACTTTATCTGTTTTCCATTTTTGTACTAATAAGCCATTTTTGTACTAATAAGCCTTGTTACGTACAAGAACAATTTTTTCTGATTTTTTAATTTTATTTTTATTTTTGTAATTTCTGATGTAATGATGCCCATCAAAAAGGCTTATGGGTTTTGGGAAAGGATTTTTTGAACATATATATATATATATATATATATATATATATATATATATTATTTTAAAAAATCTTCATTGGAGGTTTTTTCAACAGAGTTTGGATGGCCATCTGTCATGGATGCTTTAGCTAAGATTTCTGCAATGCAGGGGGTTGGACTAGATGACTCAGGATCCCTTCCAATTCTACAGTTCTATGATTCTATGTCAATAGCAGAGGGGACTAAGTCATAGAATCATAGAATTGCAGGTATAGAAGTCCAACCAACTTCTGATTTAAACCCACCGATGAAAGAGAGCCTACCATCCTCCAATATACCTTCTGTGGTATTCACATGCTGGATCTCAGCTACTGTTTTGTTTCTAAATGGCCAAAGACATCGCATTTTATTTTGTTAAGGTTTTTCAGAAACAGATATTTACACAACTGTTCTTGGAACAAAAATACTCGAGAATTTTATGTGAATATTGGCCCAAAAATGGAAGCAAGAAGAATTACCAACGATGGAAGAATGGAGGATGAAAGTAATGGACTATGCAGAATTGGACAAACTAACAGGAAGGATCCGAAACCGGCGAGACCAGAAGTTTACCGAAGACTGGAGTAAATTTACGGACTATTTGAAAAGTATTTGTGATGATCAGATGACGTTTGTAGGTTTGCAAGAAGTTCTGTGAGGAGTAATATTAGAAATATTGTAAAAATGGAAAAAGAGAGATATGTTAAAAGATTTAATGGCAATATTAAGTTAAGAAAGGCATAAGAAGTGATTAAGACGGAGGATTATCAGAGGTGCTGATGGAAGTCCAGATAAGAATGTATCTGTGATAAACTGTGAGGTATGTTTTATAATTTTGTAAGCTAAAAACCAAACATATCTATCTATCTATCTATCTATCTATCTATCTATCTATCTATCTATCTATATATATATAAAATGTGGATATTAAACAAGTGGGGAAGGGAGATCTATACTACTGATTTAGCAAAGGTACCAAAGCACCTTTCATTTAACGCATCCCTTTCATTGAAGAAGAAAAAGTTAGCATGTAGTATGCAAACACGAACACTAATTAAACACTAACAAATTTGTCCTTTTTGAGCTATTGTAGTCAACCCCCAGAGATCTTTCTTGTTCTAGCAATGCTCTCTTGCAAGGCACTCAGGTACCAGAAACCCACGAGTTACTGCAATTCCCATTAAGTGCTCTAAAACAATAACAATTAACGAAGAACAGAAACATGCTTTCCATATGGCAATACGCAACCCCAAGAGCAAAACAAGTTTCCTTTTACGGAACTCCCCACAGGCAGCTTATTCACCTTGTAAAGAAAATAAAAAAATTCCTTCCAGTAGCACCTTAAAGACCAACTGAGTTAGTTCTAGGTATGAGCTTTCGTGTGCATGCACACTTCTTCAGATACACTGAAACAGAAGTCACCGGACCTTTCTATATAGTGAGAAGGTGGGGAGGGGTATTACTCAGAAGGGTGGTGGGAATGGGTGATTGGCAGATAGCTGCGATGAGCCTGTTGACGACTCTTAACGACTGCAATAGGTCTAACAGGAAAAAGCAAGGGGTGAGAAGGTGAAAAATGGCTTTGTCATGTATAATGAGATAAGAATCCAATGTCTTTATTCAAACCAGGTCTCTCCATAGTTTTAAGTTTGGTAATAAGTTGCAATTCAGCAGCTTCTCTTTCCAGTCTATTTCTGAAATTCCTTTGTAATAGAACAGCTACTTTGAGATCTTGTATAGAATGTCCTGGGAGATTGAAGTGTTCTCCTACTGGTTTTTCTGTCTTGTGGTTCCTGATGTCGGATTTATGTCCATTTATTCTTTGGCGTAAGGTCTGGCCTGTTTGTCCAATATAGAGAGCTGAAGGACACTGTTGGCATTTTATGGCATACACAATGTTAGACGATGAGCAATTAAATAGTCCCGAGATGGTATGTGTGATGTTGTTGGGGCCAGTAATGGTGTTGTCCGGGTGTATGTGGCAGCAAAGTTGGCATCTGGGTTTATTGCAGGCTCTGGTGCCAGTGTCCGTGTTAAGTCTGGTTATAGTATTATTGTGGGTTAGGAGTTGTTTAAGATTGGGGGGCTGTCTGGAGGCAATGAAAGGTCTTCCTCCCAGAGCTCTATACAAGATCTCAAAGTAGCTGTTCTATTACAAAGGAATTTCAGAAATAGACTGGAAAGAGAAGCTGCTGAATTGCAACTTATCACCAAACTTAAAACTATGGAGAGACCTGGTTTGAATAAAGACATTGGATTCTTATCTCATTATACACGACAAAGCCATTTTTCACCTTCTCACCCCTTGCTTTTTCCTGTTAGACCTATTGCAGTCGTTAAGAGTCGTCAACAGGCTCATCGCAGCTATCTGCCAATCACCCATTCCCACCACCCTTCTGAGTAATACCCCTCCCCACCTTCTCACTATATAGAAAGGTCCGGTGACTTCTGTTTCAGTGTATCTGAAGAAGTGTGCATGCACACGAAAGCTCATACCTAGAACTAACTCAGTTGGTCTTTAAGGTGCTACTGGAAGGAATTTTTTTATTTTGTTTTGACCATGACAGACCAACACGGCTACCTATCTGTAACTGGCACCTTGTAAAGGTAATTAACAATGACAAAACCTGACTCAACTTGCTTAAAAGTACATTCTTTTACAGGGCATCTTCCTTTTAATAGTACAAAATTGGATGTGATCACCATGAGAAATATGAAAGCATCCTCGTCCTTGGGAGATGCATTCTCCCACACACACACCGCCCCCTCCTAAAGTCATATCCTTTAACTTGATATTTGACTCTTAGAAGTCAAGCTTAAACCTCACAAGGCACTGCTTGATATTTGCTGTGTTCAACACGGATGCTCAAAACACCCCTCTCCTATGAAACACTGTTAGAGTTATTGAAACTTTTTTATTTCCATGAAATCCCTCAGTTTTTTCATCTCAGGGGATACCTCCAAATCTGCCTCAAATTTCTGCTTCTAGAAAAGGAAAAAAACAGTAGCAACGAGGTCTGAGACAAAACACTCTGCTTCTTATCTTTCCCAACTTGTTGACAAGTTATAATCATGTGTGTGTGTCACAGTTTGATGAATTTTGGGAGGTGCCCACAAACATGATTGAAGTACCTCAGGTTAAGTACTTAATTCATTCCGGAGGTCCGTACTTAACCTGAAACTGTTCTTAACCTGAAGCACCACTTTAGCTAATGGGGCCTCCTGCTGCTGCTGTGCCGCCAGAGCCCAATTTCTGTTCTCATCCTGAAGCAAAGTTCTTAACCCGAGGTAATATTTCTGGGTTAGCGGAGTCTGTAACCTGAAGTGTATGTAACCTGAAGCGTATGTAACCCGAGGTACCACTGTATTTGTCTCCCGAGACAGACAGATGCCTTTTAATTATTTCTAAAGGTTTAAATTACTTTTCTTTTTTTACTGTGTTTATTAATAATTTAAATATTTCTTGTAAACCACTTAGAGGTCTTATTACAATCAAACGGTATATACATTTTGTTAAATAAATAGCTAGTAAGAAGCCATGGTGTTTATGTTCATTCCTATCAGTTTTCAACATGAACAATGGCTCACTTGCAGTCTTTTAAACAGAGAAGAATTGTGTGAGTCGTCTCCCCCACCAAAAAATAAAATAAAAAATCCACAGCAGAGTGTTTTTCTAAGGGGAAAAGCTGAGCTTGAGCTGAATAGGAATGAATGAGTGACACAGGACAGAAACGCTTCTTGCTTCAAGGCTCCGGCCTATCACTGGTTGCAAAAGCTCTTTTATTAAATGCCATTCACATGGCCCAGATAAAATGTTGGCAGGGTATTCACCCTCCCTGCTAGAATGCTATTTGATGACAGAGACATAATTGATGGCAGAGAAATAAAGCGCATCTCATTTGCTGTCACAAAATAAAGTGTTTAATTTTCTATAGCTGCAAAAATAGTTGCATGATTATGTAACTGATTACACAAATACACAACCTCTATATATACGCATTTTGATAAATAAAAAGGAACTCATACACCTATATAGAAGGGAACAAGGCAAGCCACTGAATTTCACCTAAAAAACCCCAAAACCCCCAATATTTTGGGTTAGAGAAACATCCAAGGAATTCTAGGATAGCCAAAATGAGTTTTGATAAAGTTGACAAAATTTAGAGTACTGTTTTGGGGAGATAGGGGACGGGCAGGTATAGGGGATTCCCTGGTCCTGAATAGGGTAACTGTGCTCCCGAAGGACCAGGTGCACAGCCTGGGAGTCATTTTGGACTCACAGCTGTTCATGGAGGCACAAGTCAACTCTGTGTCCAGGGCAGCTGTTTACCAGCTCCATCTGGTACGTAGGCTGAGACCCTATCTGCCTGCGGACTGTCTCGCCAGAGTGGTGCATGCTCTGGTTATCTCCCGCTTGGACTACTGCAATGCACTCTACGTGGGGCTACCTTTGAAGGTGACCTGGAAACTACAACTAACCCAGAATGCGGCAGCTAGACGGGTGACTGGGAGTGGCAGCCGAGACCACATAACACCGGTCCTGAAAGACCTACATTGGCTCCCAGTACGTTTCCAGGCACAATGCAAAGTGTTGGTGCTGACCTTTAAAGCCCTAAACGGCCTTGGCCCAGTATACCTGAAGGAGCGTCTCCACCCCCATTGTTCAGCCCGGACACTGAGGTCTAGCACTGAGGGC
The DNA here is from genome assembly GCF_964252035.2 of Podarcis erhardii. NCBI lineage: Eukaryota > Metazoa > Chordata > Lepidosauria > Squamata > Lacertidae > Podarcis > Podarcis erhardii. The sequence goes on along the minus strand of NC_138498.1, from coordinate 104,808,421 downwards.
CTTCTGGTGGTTCCCTCACTGAGAGAAGCAAGGTAACAGGGAACCAGGCAGGGAACCCGCCCTGTGGAACGCCCTCCCATCAAGGAAATAAATATCTGACTTTTAGAATTTTAATGTCTGATGTTTTACAATTTTTATATGCTGTAAACTGCCTAGAGTAGCTGGGGAAACTATTATTATTATTATTATTATTATTATTATTATTCTGCAGGTGCACCATAGCGTTTCTTCTCTCTGTGCTCCTCCCAGTGGTCATTTGTCCTCTGGTCACTGCTATGGATTCACATAGCTATATGAACTTGTCTAATCCCCTCTCAAAGTCTTCCAAATTGACAGCCATCACACGGTCATCTCTCCATGCTCTCAGCATAGGTCTTTCCCATCACTTGGTCTTTTCAAGCTGGAGATGCCGGCTACCTCCTGAATACAAAGTGTGAGTTCTGTCACTGAGCTATGGCCCCCTCACCAGCACAGGCATATATTGCAAGACAATACAGTAGCAGGCCTAAGGCTCAGGCGGTCACAGAAAACAGGAGAGGCGTGCAATAGGTTACATCTCTGGGGAAGCCATTCAAGTTCGGAGCTGGCTTACCTGACAGTTTAATTAACATAACTGTAGAGAGTTCAGACGCATGCACTCAGACCATGAAGATTCGAGAGAAATAGGAAATGTAATGCAATGGGAAAAGGTAATACAGGGTTGTCACTCAGCTAGTCTTGGAGGCGAAAAAAATAAAATAAAATAAGACCCAACAAGTATTACACAGTAGCAACCTTCTGAAAGTTATGCCCTTGTCTTTTCAAAGGCTTCTCTGGTATAATCTGTCAGTGCACTGATTCCTAAGTGATATATCAACAATCACATTTACGCCATACACAGGTTATTCCCTGGAGCTAATGTTTTATTTTTAACAATATTCTCAAAGCCTACCATTAAATAAAGGAGAGCTGTCTACTGCAGCTTGCATGTTTCATATATTCTCAGCGTGCTGTCCACTGAGCTCAAATCAAGCGAAATCTCCACTGGCATAAACAGCCGGATGCAGAGCAACAGCACCTAATGGGCTTGCTTATACTGTCAAGACTGCACAATCCAGCAATGGGTTGTTGCTGGCATCCCTCTTCCTTGAGAAACAGCGGGATGTGCCTCCAGGGGCGGAGCCAAATGGCCAGAGAATCACAGGCTATTGGGAGCATATTGCACCCATCTGCACTGAAGACGGGGCCTTCTCTGTGGTGGCACCCTAATGAGGGAATGTCCCTCCCCACCAGCCAAGGTATGCCTGGCACCAGCACTTGGGTGTCAGGCAAAGATCCATCTCTGCGAGTGTTTTGTTCTCACTGCAAAGGATATATCCGCATTTTACAGCTGCCACCACCCAACCCGACTGCCCACTACTGACCTTCACTGTGACTTCAACAAGTTTAGCAGGGGTCCAAAACCTCTGGAGACTTTTGCTTCCCTTCCTCTACCCAAATGACAAAAACACCCACCCTTTTTTCACCACCTGCAAATGAGCTGGTGGTCATTTGGTCGGGGGTGTTCCACGCATGCTAATGTTACTTAGACAATGAACTTCTTCAGCGCCTCGTTCTTTATTTTGATGTATTGCTGATGCAAGTTTGCTGATATACTGCTGTTTCTCTCTGCTTGTTGCAAACTACCTAGAGTGCAAGGTTTCGTATGAAGGCAACGCACAAATAAATTTATTGATAAACTGAAGTGATTGGTGGCAAAATAGAAAAAAATAAAAATAGGAACACAGTAATCAGATCATCTGACTCTGTAGTGTTTACACTTATTGGCAGCGACTGTCTAGGATTTTGGACAATAGTCTGTCTCCCTCTCTCCCCGAAATCTACCTGGAAATGCTGAGGACTGGTCCTAGGGTCTTCCGAATGCAAAACATGAGATTATTGCTTCCCTTCTTAGGACGGCCTCTTAAATATTCCCAAATTAGTTTATATTTCTAACTGTAAGGCAGGTTTCCATTCCTGGTTTGTCCGTGTATGTGTTTTTACTGTTCTTTCGATGCTGTTTTTAACGAATGGCCATCTTACATGTTATGAATTGTATTTTACCTTGGTTGTTTTCTTTTTTAATCAATAACACATCAGTCACCTCAGAGTTATGACTTCAAGGTTGTTGACCTCACGTTACAATTCCTGTCCGTTCAAGAAGAGAAATAAATACAGTGCATTTCAACCACACAGTGTTGCTGATGGATTGGTTTATAAGCGATTCTGTTTCTCTACGGAACTGTGTATTGCATTCACTATGAACAACCACTATCCCGTTGATTTCATTCTGCAACGTAAGAGGTGCAAGTCAGAGGTTTAAGGTGATTTCTAGAGTTAGATCTCAATAACCAACAGACTATACAGTGGTACCTCGGATTACATACGCTTCAGGTTACAGACTCCGCTAACCCAGAAATAGTACCTTGGGTTAAGAACTTTGCTTCAGGATGAGAACAGAAAATGTTCCCCCGTGGTGCGGCGGCAGCCGGAGGCCCCATTAACTAAAGCGGTGCTTCAGGTTAAGAACAGTTTCAGGTTAAGAATGGACCTCCGGAACGAATTAAGTACTTAACCTGAGGTACCACTGTACAGACTTTAAAACGGTAGCAGGGAACATCAAGTCAGGGGCCTTCTCTGTGGTGGCACCCTAATGAGGGAATGTGTCCTATGTGTCCTATTTTGCAGAAGACCATCCTCTCTTTCAAGCTTTGTCAAGGGGGTAGTCCTCTATCTGAAGGAGCCCTCTATTCAAAGGGCGGAAAGATGAACCCGAGAGAGAGAGAGAGAGAGAGAGAGAGCGCACAAAGCCTTGACACCCATAATCAACAGTGACTACCTGGAAATCAGACTGAGCAGGTAGTTCACCTGGTCGCTGCCTCACTCACATTGGTGAAATGTATTTCCATTTAACTTTTGGCAATTACTTCTACATTTACATTAGAAATTAAATTTAAAAGGCGCTGCATTTAAATTAGCACATGCACATTTCACGTGTTAAGTGGCCTCTCTAGCCTAAGGCCAAAGGCAGAGGTGGAGAATTCCAGGCTCTCTGGTCCTTAGGACTCTTACTAGCCCTGTGCCCCTCCACAAGCCACGCCCCTTTGTCTCTCCACTCTGTGCCCTTCTCAAGACCTTCTGCCTGGTTGGCATGTGTCCTTGAACTGTAACAATCTCTCTTCCTTGCCTGGATGGATAGATTTCAGTGGACATCGAAATCTCAGAATTTTGCAGGGTTGGAATGTCTGGATGGATATTCCCAGGTGTCAAAAAAAGGTTATTTATGTATGCCACTACTGCGGCTTCTGTTTTGTTAGCCCCAAAATGGAAAACGAGCGAGGTCCCAACTAAAGAAGAATGGCAACTTAAACTAATATGAATACGTGTGGCTTGTGAACCTAACATATAGAATAAGAGATCAAGAAGGACATACGTTTAAAGAAGATTGGAAAATGTTTATTGAAACTGTGTACAGTGGCACCTTGGGTTAAGAACTTAATTCATTCTAGAGGTCCATTCTTAACCTGAAACTGTTTTTAACCTGAAGCACCACTTTAGCTAATGGGGCCTCCCGTTGCGCCGCCACCGAGAGATTTCTGTTCTCATCCTGAAGCAAAGTTCTTAACCCAAGGTACTATTTCTGGGTTAATGGAGTCTGTAACCTGAAGCACCTGTAACCTGAAGCGTCTGCGACATTAATAGAAATTCAGCAGCGTAAATAAGTTTTGATGGATGTAACAATGAAATACTGAATGGTTTAGTTCAGGGGTCGGCAACCCGCTGCTCCGGAGCCGCATGTGGCTCTTTTACACCTTTGCTGCGGCTCCGGGGCGGATACTAGCGAAGGGAGGAGGCGCATTGTGCGCCCTGACACTCCCCACTGTGGCGGGCACTGTACTGGCTGTGAGGTCGCATGGGGGCGGTGCGTGCGTTAGTCACGCACCGTCCCGACGTCACCTTCCCGCCCGCCCGCTACATTGTAAGGGGCATGTACGCTGGTCACTGCATTGGAAGGGTGCATGTACGCTGGTCACTGTTTTGAAGGGGAGTGAAGAACACACACACACACAAAGGTAACTTGTTAGTTTAACGTTTATTTCTATGAGGAGGAGTAATTCTGAGGGGTCAAACAAAGAAATAATAAAAAAGTGACAAAAAAGTTATTTTTATAATGACGAGTTTTGCGGCTCCCAGTTTTTTTTTCTTCGGAAACGGGTCCTAGTGGCTCTTTTTGTCTTAAAGGTTGCAGACCCCTGGTTTAGTTTATGTAAAATATGCAGGGATTTGCGTTATGGAAAATGAACTGTGGAAAGAGAAGAAGGGAAGTCACTGATATTTTAAGGTTGTTTAAATGAATATTCTAAATTGCAAAACAGAAAATTTAATTTAAAAAATTATTTAAAAGGGGGATGTAGCTTTTCTGCACAAAGGTAAGAGTCACATCCATGAATCTACCCTCTTTTGCCTCTGGGCACAGGGAAAGACCACAGCGCAGTGGTAGAGCATGCATGCTGAAGGTCCCAATGCATGCTGAAGGTTCAATCCTCAGGAGTTCCAGGTAGGGCTGGGAATGTTCCCCATCTGAAACCCTTGGTCAAAGGCAGCTTCCCATGTTCCCCACCTGCCACTGGCACTCAGCCCCCAGCAGGTTCCTCCCAAAGGAATGTGGCCCTGAAGCTAACGGGGGGGGGGGGATCCCCATCCCTGCTGTAAGACGACAGCACCAGAAAGTTGGGTTATTTTTTGTATCAAATTCCATGCATCTGCAGACATGAAATGGCTGTGCATGTGTGTTTGTGCGCCTTGCGAAAAAAACATACTAATCTATTATTCTAATGACTTTTTACAACAAGGCATACCGCACGTTCTAATAAACACCAGCAGATTATTATAAATTAAATTCACTGACAGCAGAGACAGGAAACAAACATTTATAATGCCAGCAAAAAAAAAAAAAAAAAAAAAAGGCCCTTTTGCCTGTAACGTTGCCGAGACTACTAAGTGTGCGGCTGTCAGAGCACCCGAGGATTCCAAAATAATTAGAAAGCCAAAGCAGAGTGGCTTTTAAAAAAGAATAATAATAATGAATAAATAAATAAATAACGTGAGTGGAGAATACTAATTAACACTTAATAGCCAAGTGAAAACAGCATAACACCTTTTTCTTCAGCGGAAGGCACTGATTCCTGGCAGCTGCTATTAGGAATCTCCCCCCCCCCTTCCGCCCCGAATACTTCTGCAAACAGAGATCCCATTATTAACAATTTCTGTCATCCCTTAAGAGACTTCCGAAGGACAGATTCTGATACTTCTTTCCTTTCACATATTCAGTGCCTTTAGGCTGTGAACCTGAACACACATATAAGTGTGTAAGTCGTATTGATCTCAATGGGGAAACTTGTAAAGAAGCAATCTGGTTTAAGATAGCAGCCCGAGGCACTGAAGATATTACATTTCTGTGGTGTTTTCCCCCCGTCCGACGTAAAGCATTGGTTTATACTTCTTCGCCTGTTGCTTCCCCATAACTTTGCAGGTGTTTCCTGGTGAGTGGTAACCAGTCAGAATCTGGAAGCATAAGCTGGCAGCCTTTGCAACTGCAAAGGGAGAAATTCCGAAGCACAGCTGAGTTTAAACAGAGATGTCTCTGCCATTAGGCAGAATGAGGCAGCTGCCTCAGGCAGCAGGCAGGGCTAGGAGAGGAGCTGCAGTGATGAGGTGTGTATACCAAGCAAACTGCCCCTGTCCTTCTTAAGATAACACTCAAGTGCAGTGGGTGACAATAGCAAGCAGAAGTCAAGAAGAGAAGTTTGGTTAGAGGATTTTGCCGATTAAACACTAAACACAGAAAGGCGATGGCAAACCTAGACAGCATCTTAAAAAGCAGAGACATCACCTTGCCAACAAAGGTCCGTATAGTTAAAGCCATGGTTTTCCCAGTAGTGATGTATGGAAGTGAGAGCTGGACCATAAAGAAGGCTGATCGCCGAAGAATTGATGCTTTTGAATTATGGTGCTGGAGGAGACTCTTGAGAGTCCCATGGACTGCAAGAAGATCAAACCTATCCATTCTGAAGGAAATCAGCCCTGAGTGCTCACTGGAAGGACAGATCCTGAAGCTGAGGCTCCAATACTTTGGCCACCTCATGATAAGAGAAGACTCCCTGGAAAAGACCCTGATGCTGGGAAAGATGGAGGGCACAAGGAGAAGGGGACTACAGAGGACGAGATGGTTGGACAGTGTTCTCGAAGCTACCAACATGAGTCTGACCAAACTGCGGGAGGCAGTGGAAGACAGGAGTGCCTGGCGTGCTCTGGTCCATGGGGTCAAGAAGAGTTGGACACGACTAAACAACAACAACAACAACAACAACAACAAATCTTGTTAGGAGGTGGGAGGTTAAAAAAACAAGGAAGTCAACGTGTGCTAAAGGGTGGAAAGGAAACTGCAGAGAAGCTGGATGAATTCCTTGCATTTGCCTTTGTGACAGAAGATGTAGGTGTCTGAATTCACTTTTCGCAGGAGGAACTGGGACAAGTATCAGTGACAAGAGATTGCCACCAATTTAGGTGGTTTTAAAAGAGGATTAGACAAATTCATTGAGGATCGGGCTGTCAATGGCTACTAACCAAGATTGCTATGTTCTACCTCCACTGACAGAGGTCTTCATCTTCGGCGATCACTCGTAGTCCGTAGGTGACAGTAGAGGCCAATTCTGGATCCACATGTCCATGACACCTCTGGTAAAGGCTGTTCTCCAATTGGAGCACTCGCAGGCAAGTGTTTCCCAATTGTTGGTCTTTATACTACATTTGCCTTGAGACAGTCTTTAAACCTCATTTGTTGACCACCAGCATTACGCTTTCCATTTTAAGTTTGGAATAGAGGAGTTGCTTTGGAAGATGATAATCAGGCATCCACACAACAAGACCAGTCCAACGAAGTTGATGTTGAAGAATCATTGCTCCGACGCTGGTGATCTTTGCTTCTTCCAGTACACTGATATTAGTTCACTTCTTAGAATGCCTCTGAATGCTAATTGCTGGGAATTGCAAGTTGGGAGAGCCTTTCTGTGCTCTGATTCTGCTTGTGGGCTTCCCTTAGGCCATGGGTAGACAACCTAAGGCCCGGGGGCCAGATTTGGCCCCTTTCGCCTTCTAAATCAGGCCCGTGGACGGTCCGGGAATCAGCGTGTTTTTACATGAGTAGAATGTGTCCTTTTATTTTAAGTGCATCTCTGGGTTATTTGTGGGGCCTGCCTGGTGTTTTTATATGAGTAGAATGTGTGCTTTTATTTAAAATGCATCTCTGGGTTATTTGTGGTTCGAGGACCCGACCCCCGCGAAGTAAAATGAAGACACAGGGACACGTGATATAAGGTTAATGGGCTAGAAAAGGCCACAACTTTATTGATTACAGCAATGAAAAGGTATTGGCTTAGGCATTGGATCGTGAAACAAGTGGGTTTATTCACCAGGGGTTCATCACTTGTTGATGCTAATCCAACTATAGGCTCACCCCTGCTGTCACCGAGGGTCGTGCCATGGCCTCCCGCCAAGCAGGCTTCGGACGGAATACACGACCGCCAGATTCCTTTGACGGAATACCCCTAGAAATTGAAGGCATAGGCGATGGCCACACCTAGCACTTCGACACACCACAACACATTATTCCAATGCCTAAATGTGGGGCCTGCCTGGTGTTTTTATATGAGTAGAATGTGTGCTTTTATTTAAAATGCATCTCTGGGTTATTTGTGGGGCATAGGAATTCGTTCATTTTTTCCCTTCAAAAAATAGTCTGGCCCCCCACAAGGTCTGAGGGACAGTGGACCGGCCCCCTGCTGAAAAAGTTTGCTGACCCCTGGCTTAGGCACATGTTGGGCTGTGTGAGAACAGTATGATGCACTAGATAGGCTGGATCTAAAATGGCTCTTCTTATGTTCAGGATATGGAGGAGGAGGAGGAGGAGTTGTTTGGATTTGATATCCCGCTTTATCACTACCCTAAGGAGTTTCAAAGCGGCTAACATTCTTCTTTCCCTTCCTCCCCCAAAACAAACAGTCTGTGAGGTGAGTGGGGCTGAGAGACTTCAGAGAAGTGTGACTGGCCCAAGGTCACCCAGCAGCTGCATCTGAGGAGCAGAGACGCGAACCCGGTTCCCCAGATTGCAAGACTACCGCTCTTAACCACTACATCACACTGGCTCTCTATGTTCCTTGAATGGGCAGGAGGCTCAGACTAGAGAGGAATCTGCACAGTTGATTTAAAACAGCTAGGACTGCGGCCAATACAGCTTGTCTATGTATGTGCTTCTCCCTCCCTTCCTCCCATACACCCATACATCCCTTCACAATTCTCATGACAACTGAATGCTTCATCCTAGCATCTTTTCCAATGTTAGCGCAAGCTAGTGGCTTCCTTTCCCCACGAAGGCATCACAAAAGGACCCCAAGATAATGAGAACAATTACCTTTTTTTTTCATGACGCATGTGATAGCATTCTAGCCCAAAGCCCTTCTAGCTCATAGCATCATCTCATTATGAAGATAACTACTTCAACCTCAGGGCATCGCTTTCATCCAGCTACGGTTTGAATTAAAAAAAAAGCGCCACAATTTCCCTTCATTAAAATTCCCATCCGTCTTCAAAATGAATTTCATATTCTTGAAAAACAGCAGGAATTCATAGCAGAGAACACTTTGCGGCATCCTGTCAAGAAAACAGTTGCTGGCAACTTCCGAGTGCTAGATGGCAAGATCCCACCTCGAATACAGGACTGAGTTTATCAGATCCAGACATTCAAGTGTTTGCTGCACAAAAGCATGGGATTTGGTCTCTAGCAGTTAATTGGGTGAAGGATGGCACCTGTCCCTTTCTAGCGAGTCTCTGGGCTTTATGACTGCAAAGAGCAGTCTGAAAATGTGTGCCCATTGTGTGCTAAATGCTCAAAAGTGTGTTTGCAGTGTGTGGGGGGAGTGATGGTGGCAGTTCAGATGCTGGACAGGCCTTTCAAATGCCAAATCTTCACTTCCATACTAACATCCCTGCCTCTGATCCCATCTCCTATCAAGCTTCAAAAGTTCGATTCCATTTTGTATCCTGCCCCACTATACTTCTACAGTGGTACCTCGGGTTAAGTACTTAATTCATTCCAGAGGTCTGTTCTTAACCTGAAACTGTTCTTAACCTGAAGCACCACTTTAGCTAATGGGGCCTCCTGCTGCTGCCGCACCACTGGAGCACAATTTCTGTTCTTATCCTGAAGCAAAGTTCTTAACCTGAAGCACTATATCTGGGTAAGTGGAGTCTGTAACCTGAAGCATATGTAACCTGAAGCGTATGTAACCTGAAGCGTATGTAACCAGAGGTACCACTGTATTTCTTTTGTTTTTTTTAAAAAAAACCCACCCAAAATCTAATTCTTTCACATCTTTCAATGCTGGAAGAACGTATGTAAAACAGATCATATTGTTCCAAAGAAGCAACAGACTGATTACAGAATGTGAGAATTGTTATTATCAATCAATCCATCAATTTATTATCATCAATATTATTCTGCAAAGAACCTTAATGCAACCCGTCCTAGAACAAGTACAAATAAGATGGGGAGGGAATAGGTGGTGGCGCAGGGGGAGGGGGGAGGACAGGAAACCAGCAGCTTTTCAAACTGATAGCAAACCTTATAGATGAAAATTGCACACAGACAGCTCTGGGGAGGGGGCGGGCTAACATAACACTTTCATTGCAAAACCATCAGTATACCATGCACACAAATTTCCTTGAACGTTAGCACCAGCACACAGCATGGATGGGCAAATGCTGAGGCCCAAAGATAGTGGAGGGGGCACCAATCCAGGCTGATACTGAGCTTCTAATGCTGCAGAAGCACTTGGCAAAGCAGATGCAGCCATTGTCCTCCCCAGTGCCCCTAACATATGTAAAGTGTGGCTACCTTTGAAGGTGACCTGGAAACTACAACTAAACCAGAATGCGGCAGCTAGACGGGTGACTGGGAGTGGCTGCCAAGACCACATAACACCGGTCCTGAAAGACCTACATTGGCTCCCAGTATGTTTCCAGGCACAATTCAAAGTGTTGGTGCTGACCTTTAAAGTCCTAAACAGCCTTGGCCCAGTATACCTGAAGGAGCATCTCCACCCCCATTGTTCATCCTGGACACTGAGGTCCAGCTCTGAGGGCCTTCTAGCACTTCCCTCATTGCGAGAAGTGAGGTTACAGGGAACCAGGCAAAGGGCATTCTCGGTGGCGGCGACCACCCTGTGGAACGCCCTCCCATCAGATGTGGAGTAAATAAACAACTATCTGACTTTTAGAAGACATCTGAAGGCAGTTTTTAATATCTTATATTTTATTGCATTTTTAATATTTTGTTGGTAGCCGCCCAGAGTGGCTGGGGAAACTCAGCCAGATGGGCGGGGTATAAATATTATTATTACAGTGGTACCTCAGGTTAAGAACTTAATTCATTCTGGAGGTCCGTTCTTAACCTGAAACTGTTCTTAACCTGAGGTACCACTTTAGCTAATGGGGCCTCCCACTGCTGCCACCGTGCGATTTCTGTTCTCATCCTGAACCAAAGTTCTTAACCCGAGGTACTATTTCTGGGTTAGCGGAGTCTGTAACCTGAAGCATCTGTAACCTGAAGCGTCTGTAACCCGAGGTACCACTGTATTATTATTATTATTATTATTATTATTATTATTATTATTCAGACGAGGAGGCTGTGTCTCTGCTACTTTGGGTAGGCTAGCAGAAGTACCAGCAGACAGCTAGCAAAAAGAACAAGTACTGCTTCCTGGGCTTTTTCTGGTTCTCTGGTACCTTGACAAAATCCCTTCTTTGGCGCTCGAGGGATTCCCCATTCACTGCCACTTATCCACTCACGGTAAGACAGGTGACAGCTCCTCCTCCACCAAACAGAGTCCAGTGAGCTCACACAAGTTGTAAGCCATGGGAGACAAACATGGTGGGCAAGTCCATGGAAGGGACAAGCCCACAGAGGAACTAGAGGAGGGCACCATGCTCAATGTCCCCTAGAACCTGCAGTCAGCCTGGACTGTGATGCAGATCTTCTGCACATGCACAGGCTTCTGGTTTCAACATCTAGTACATGCCCCTACAATGGAAGAGCCCCCCCTACAGCCTGCTGCCAGCCCCTCACCCTAGAAGTAGTTCCAGATTTTCCCCACCACAGGGAACCAGGAAATTACTGCATGTGTTGCTATTGCTTTGTACCTTTGGCCCTTTGGCCTATAACCTGCAGATAGCTATCATACAATCCCATGTTTCAAAGGACCTGGATTTCATGAGATGGCCAACATTCACAAGGTAAAATTGAGGGCACAATAAGGTGGTACTAACATTGTTTACATTCACTGCAACGGGGCCACATATTCCCTTTCCATATGCCTGAATTTGCCCTCTGCATCCTTTAGTCAACCCAAATGAAATGATCGTATTAGAGCCATCAGAGTAATGCTCTCTTAATGAATCATCAGAAGCTGACAAACATGCAGTCTGAATTGAGCTGAATTAGATCAAAAACTCTTAAAGTTCATTGCAATCGTCTTGGACTACTTGCTGTCATCTGTTCACTCAAACAAACTGCTTGTCTGAACACGCACAGTCAATTTCACACTTCTGAGAAATATTCCGGTAACAGAAGTGATAAACAAGTATGTCTGTCACATTAAAGCAACAAATTTAAAAATGGAGATAAGATCTTTCTATTTTTCTTTTCTTTTTTGGTTAAATATTGGTGGAGGGAGTTTCCACCCACCAATGGTTTAAGTTATTTATTTATTGTTAAAAATAAGGTTGCTAACAACGTGAATCAGAAACAGTAATGGATGCACACAAGCATACAAAATTCATGACAACAACAACATACTAAAGCAGCCCCCCAAACTAAAAAAGTAATAGTTTGTTTAGTGTTTTCCTCAAAGCCATCCTTGGACAAATTCCCTAAGCCTGTAAACCTCCAGATGCTGTTGGACTAGAACTTCCATAATCCCTGAACACTGGCTGGGGCTGAAGGAACTGGAGTTCAAAATACATTTGGAGACCCACAGGTTCCCAACCCCATCCTAAACCAGCAGACCAAAGCTAGCCAACATAATGCCCTCCAGATCTTGTCTGACTACAATTCCCAGCATCCTGGTCCATTGCCATGCTGGCTGGGGCTGATGAGATTTGTAGTCCGACAACAGGAGGCCACCGTGTTTCTAATCACTGCTTTCCTATAGAAGATAAGTAAATATATGAACCCAGCTGCTAAAATAAGTTTCTCATGTCCGTCTTTTGGCATTAAAAAGAAGAAAAACCCAAAACACTCTAGGTTGGGTATCATCCCCTGCAAATTCAGTGAATAGAAATCCGTACTCTTTCTATGACAAAGGTAAGTGCAATGTGATTTTTTTATTAAGCATATTCCCAACTCTTCAATTCCGCAACCCCAGTATTTATTCAAGTGGTTAGAAATCATTTCACTTTAGATAATTCAGAACTGTGATCCGTGACGTTCAACTCCTATTGGTACAAAGCGATCTTCCATCACCGGAGGACTTGAATTTTACAATACTGAACATTTATTTCATCTTGGGCTGGATATTTTTCACTGTATCCAAACTGAGGTGGGCTCTGTGCTTTCAAGAGATTAGAATGTGCTACAGAAAACTGCATAAATAAGCCCCAATCAGAAACTAAAAATGCCTTTAGGCCTACATACATAAATCTGGACTTGCAGAATTAATGCATAAATTTATGAACACCGATTCTCAAGCTTTAACCCCAATAGTCATCTTGACATATGATCTCTTAATTTTGCATAGGTGGGAGGGAGTGGTTGCCAGGAAACTGGTAAAATTGTTTGCGTTTAAATTGGATTTACCACTTGAGAGGCTTCGTTGGGAACAAGTGTTCCAGTTCCACAAAACAGCTTATGAATTTGTATTCCTTGAAATGAGCATGAAAAAAAGGGAAGGGTAAGTACTCCTTGCAAAATGGTTGCCCTTGTGGTTTTGGCCATCAAGTGTTTATGTATCATTTATATATAGAAAGCACTTTCTTATAACATCAGTTTTAGTTGAACACTAAAGCTGCAACCCGACACATACTTGGCTAGGAGTAAGACGCCTTGAATTCCCTGTGACTTACTTCTGGGTTAATAAATACATACAGGGTTATAATAATGACACAAAAATGTTTGCCTCCTCCTCCTCCCCACTCTGCTGATGAAATCTGCTGAAAAGAGATTAACAGGACAATCCTAACCATGTCTATGCAGAAGTCCTATGGATTTCAGTGGGGCTTACTCTCAGCTAAGTGGGGCGAGTCGTGTACTCTCATTAAACTAGTTAAACCTGTTTATCTACTTGCACTTAATGTGCTTTCGAACTGCTAGGTTGGCAGGAGCAGGGACCGAGCAACAGGAGCTCACCCTGCTGCGAGGATTTGTACCGCCAACCTTCTGATCGGCAAGCCGTAGGCTCAGCGGTTTAGACCATAGTGCCACCTTTGTCCCTATTAAACTAGGTAAAGGTAAAGGAAAAGGGACCCCTGACCATTAGGTCCAGTTGTGGCCGACTCTGGGGTTGCGGTGCTCATCACGCTTTATTGGCCAAGGGAGCCGGCGTACAGCTTCTGCGTCGTGTGGCCAGCATGACTAAGCCGCTTCTGGTGAACCAGAGCAGCGCACGGAAACGCCGTTTACCTTCCCGCCGGAGTGGTACCTATTTATCTACTTGCACTTTGACATGCTTTCAAACTGCTAGGTTGGCAGGAGCAGGCACTGAGCAACGGGAGCGCACCCTGTTGCAGGGATGTGAACCGCCGACCTTGTAATCTGCAAGCCCTAGGCTCAGCGGTTTAGACCACAGCGCCACCCATGTCCCTATTAAACTAGTTACTTCTGAGTAAAACTGTATCTGGGGTGGAGAAGAAAACTCAATCCAGTCTTTCCGTTTAAATGCGAACTTTCTTAATTTGAGGAGAGATTTGACAGATTTGCCCATTCCTAACTATGCAGACTGCACTGGAAGTGGGGGTTGTATTCAACAAAGTCCTACTCAGAGTAATCCCAGTTAAATTAATGAAGCTAAGTGTGTCACTTCTAGGGGTCAACTCTGAGTAGGACTGGAGCTGAATACCACTCTGTGTCTCCTCTGCCTTTAATAACTCCCTGGGAATAATCTGTGATGCTCTCCCTTTCTGCACGGCTCTGTCAGTAATGCAAAAATAAGGTTCACTGCTACAAACAAACCCTGCTTTAAAACAAACTGCGTTAAAACAAACAAAACCTCTGCCTCAACACCACTGCAAGCCTCCCAGCATAAGACAAGCACTCATTCCTGCTCATGAACACTGCTTCACTTTTGACCTTTTTTGCCTTTAGTTATGGTGCAAAGGTTTTTATTCAGCCATTCAGCTTCTTCCATAACCCTGAAGTGAAGCATCAAATTTGATTAATGCCAAAGGCCACGGCTAGACAATTACGTCTGTGGCACAACAGCATCCTCCTCCCTCTTTCTACCTTCCTCTGGCTGTCTGCCTGACCCAGCTCTGGTAGCTTGGTCACTGTACAGATATAATGGATGGGGGGGGGGCAATGGAGGAGGCCTCACAGCAAGGAGGAAATAAGCCTTGCGCTGTTCTGTTTACTGAATGCCCCCTTGCCGTAGCATTCCCACTTCTATGCAGGTCAATAGCGCTGGGAAACCAAACTGATCAAATTGCAAGTGGGCTTTTGATCTAGTCAATATTGCTCCTGAGGGAAAGTTTGTAAAAGCATTGCACTTTCCTTTTCCCATCTTTTCAGAACAGTTTTAAAAATGCACTTCTGGGGATGAAGAAGCCTTTGGGAATGGTAGGCAGTGTGCCACAGCAGTCTGCCTCAGTGTGGGGAGAAATTAGCACGCTCCCCACAACATGGAAGTGTATGCTAAGAATTGTTGGTCTCTGAAGTGCGGTGCACTTTATTATTGCCCTAATACCTTCGTAGCTATACTTATGGTGATCAACTCACACAAAGGCAGGCAGTTTGCTAGGGCACAGGGACCTGGAATGTGAGGGGGCCATGGTGGTTTCGATTTTCTCTCAGTTTTTCTTCCACAACAACCACATTCTAAGACTCAGTTTTCTATAAAAGTCACGTACCAGCCATCATGTTGTGCTTCGAGGACCCGATCCCCCCAAAGTGGAATGAATACACAAGGACACGTGATATAAGGTTAATGGGCAAGAAAAGGCCACAACTTTATTGATTACAGCAAGTGAAAAGGTATTGGCTTAGGCATTGGATTACGTCAGCCGACTCCACCCCCTCAGAGAGGGGTGAGTCTGAAACAAGGGGGGGTTATTCACCAGTAGGTGGAGCCTGTTGATGCTAATCCAACTATAGGCTCTCCCCTGATGTCACCGAGGGTCATGCCATGGCCTCCCGCCAAGCAGGCATCAGACAGAATACACGACCGCCAGATTCCTTTAACAGAATACCCAAAAATTGAAGGCATAGGTGATGGCCACACCTAGCTCTTCGACACCACGACACATTATTCCAATGCCTAACCTACCCACCAATACCATGAAAGTTGTGACGATTGCTACGAGGTAGGCAAAAAACCAAAAAGCCTAATGCCAAATGGAAAAATTCCTACCAGGCCCCCCGGACAACCAGGGCGACCAACCTAAGGTCCATAGCAAGGCCAAGGAAAACTAAGACCCTGAGCTAAAAGGGAGTGGAGGGTGGGTGACTCGCGACGGGACGACGAAGAGTGAGGCCGAGGAGGGGCTGGCGCCGCAGCATTTAGGCTGCTGCACACGCCCCCTCGGAGGCTCCTGGTTGGGTGCCTGCCGATGGGCGTGGGCGCCAGCCAGGTGAGGGGGAGGCAGGGGCTAACGCCCTCTGCTAGAGGTGGAGCTCGGGCTCCCGCCCACAACCACTCCCCTCTCTTCCAGGAGGAGAGTTTTTCTTAGGTCAGTTTGACTTTGGCTTCCTGGCTGAACCAAACCACACAGACAATACAGTCGAAATAATTAAAAAATTTAAAAATAGTCCAGTAGCACCTTAGAGACCAACTAAGTTTGTTCTGGGTATCTCTGCACTCTGTTCTGATATATTATTATCTCCACATTTCCACAAAGATGTATGCTTCAAGTTAACTAAATATTTCCAGAAACATCTTGGTGGACTAGAAAGACATGCAAATATATACCAGGAGTTGTTTCCACCCCAAAACATCTCTTGGAACTCTGCTAAGTCACAGAGTGGTTCCAATCCTTTCCACCCACAGACCACTTGAAAATTGCTGCAGGGTTTGGCGAACCACTTAACAACAACAACAATTTTATTATTTATACCCCACCCATCTTATGTGCTTACAGCACATTAAAAATTGTAAAACATTACACCTTATAAATTTCACTAAACAGGGTTGCCTTCAGATGTCTTTTAAAAGTAGGATAGTTGCTTATTTCCTTGACATCTGCTGGAAGGGCATTCCACAGGGCAGGCTCCACTACCGAGAAGGCCCTCTGCCTGCTTCCCTGTAACTTCGCTTCTCGCAATGAGGGAACTGCCAGAAGGCCCTCGGAGCTGGACCTCAGTGTTCAAACTGAACGATGGGGTTGGAGATGTTCCTTCAGGTATACTGGGCCAAGGCCGTTTAAGGCTTTAAAGGTCAGCACCAACACTTTGAATTGTGCCTGGAAACGTACTGGGAGCCAATGTAGGTCTTCGAGGACCAGTGTTATGTGGTCTCGGCGGCCGCCCCCAGGCACCAGTCTAGCTGCCGCATTCTGGATTAATTGTTGTTTCTGAGTCAATGATTTGTCCTCCCACTCTGCTTTTGCAGCAATTGTAAGATGTGCTAGATGTTATACAATTTGATGGGGATCAACTTACATTTGAGGCAAGAATATTCTTATCTTCTCTTTCATTCTTTTTTTAAAAAAACAAGAAGATTTAATTTTTATTTTAAAAGCCTCCAGATTTGCCTTTAGCTCTGGTAGCACAGCAGTAGAGTTCCTCTGAAGGTGCATCTCAAAAGTGATTTTCCAGTTGGGTTCACTCAACAGCTTTCTGACTCTGATTGTATCCTGTCTTATGTTTTTCCATAAGTTTCCACTGTGAACCCAACTCTGTACAAGCCACCCATTAGTTGAATCCCTCTCTATTTATTATCATTTTATTTAAGACCACCCGTTCAACAAAATGCTCTGGGCCTTCAGAAGTTCAAACAATATGCAATTAAAACAGTAAAGTCTTAAAACATGTTTTTTTTAATTCAAACCAATTCAGTATCCCGGCTTAAAAGAAAAAGATAACCAGGAAAATTTATTTTTAATTATGTATTTCATAAAATTTATACATTGCTTCATTGTAAAAAAACCCCACAAAAAAACCTCAAAGCGGTTTACGAAAAGATAAAACAAGAAATCAGGACAAAATTCCAACACAACTTTAAAACATACGAAAGTTAAAATATCAAAACAGTTTAAAATAACCTCAGCTTTCTAAGTATCTAGGTAGGCATGTCTAAGCAATAAGTCACCTGCTTGATCTCAATAGGCAGGGAGCTGCCACACTGAACAACCAAGTTCTTACCAAAAGCAGCTTAACATAATGTAAAAGCCAGTAGAAAAATCTGTCCCAGGAAGGTGGTGGAGGTTAGTTCTAAAAGACCTGAGAGAATAAAATTAAAAAACCCTTCATTTGGCACCAAAACAATATTAATATAGGCACCATGTGAGCGCTGCTGAGGAGAGAATTCCTCAGGGTGAATCAGGGTGCCAACACCGAAAAGGCCCTCACTTTAGTTAACATCCACCTAACCTCTTTAGGTGAGAAAACCTGAAGAAGGGCCTCTAGTGAGGATCTCAAAATCCAGACAGGTATATACAGTTTCTTGCTCCTGTCTACATATCCAAGCAAGGAGATCCCATTACTTGAGATGTCTGAACAAATATATCACGTAATGAAGTTGTTTAAGCATGGTTGGGGCCTGTTCTGCACTCAGTACACAAAAACAAAGAAAACATCATCCCAGAATTTGAGAGGCTTTACAGTATACCCATCAAAACTCAATTTACCCTCAATATTATCTCCAAAACAAAGGAACTATTAACAGTTTCTGTGCTTCTTCTGCACCACATGTAGATATGAAGACTTGTTTATTACAGTGCAAATTTCATCAACATTTTCCTGTTACGCTTGTATGCTTTTCTCCTATTGCTGTTCCAAAAAAATAATTAACACTTCATTCAGGATTCTTTCTGCCTTACTAATCTTTTGTATTTCTTCATCCCTGCCTCACCCATATTTATTCAAAGATGGCTGACACCTTTTATTAATAATCCCACTGCACAAAGAATGTTTAAGACTGCAAATTTTGCTGCTTCAGATATTTTGTGTTTGTTGAGATTAAGAAAAATAGGTTGGCACTATTGTTAAAAGTTCAGCAAAAAGCTGGGGGTTCTGAGAACACATTGCTTTATTAAGAATTTGGATCTCACCCCATCTCTAGATTAAGGAAATGGTTCCAGTTAGGCTTGGAATGTCAATTATTAAATGTATTTAATCCAATCAGACTCCTGATCTGAACTGTGGAGTATTTCTTTCCATTCGGTATTAGGGATGAGGGAGAGATTAGTTTTTGTCTGCATTTTAATGCAAGCCCACCTCATTCAAACTTCCTGGACCAATATATGACTGTGCTTTCACACTTCTCTGAATTTTTCAAGGGAGTTCCCTAAACAAAAATGCATCTATTAGAGAAGAGTGTGTGTGAAAATATGTCTCTTAGTGAAATGTCCATTATATTAAGGGAAACAGTTTGAAAGCAGTGTGTTTATTATTTACAAAAATATGAATATTATAAGACGTGTGCATAGAAATGCACATGAACTTTCACACAGAATTTTGTTTTTTTAAGGTTCACAAACTGATGCAGAAATGGGGTAAATTGAATTTAAGGTTGCGGGGGGGGGGATGTGAAAGTTAGAGCTACCAAAATTCGCAGATTCTCCCAACCCTACGTCATAGGAAGATGGCTACATACAAAATGACCACATTGTAGTATAAAGTGCTTTAAAACTGGCAATGGATTCACGCAGCAAGCTGTATGTACACTAGGTGATTCTCTCTTTATCTTTGCAAAACCATATAGCTAAATTCACAGGACTAGGCACTGCACGTAAATGACTTAATATAATGAAAGCCATATGCACGGGGAGGGATTTAAAGTGATCCATTTGGTCTGTCTAATGATTTTCCGTATGTTAGTGTACACTATTTGAACTGCACGGTGTAGTGGCTAAAAAAATGTGAATTAAGAACCTAAGAAAAGCCCTTCTGGATCACAGTGGCCAACCAGATGCCTGTTGCAAAGCCCACAAGCAAGCAAAATAACACTCCCTTTTTGCAGTTTGAAGTCACTGGTATTCAGAAGCATTACTGCCCCCAACCATGGGAGCAGTACATAGCCATCATCGCTAATAGCCATTGATAGCCTTTACCCCCATGAATTTGTTTAACCCTCTTTCAAAGCCAACCAAGTTGGTGACTATCACTGTCTCCCATGGGAACAAATTCCATAGTTTAACTGTGTGTGTGTGTGTGTCTTTTTTAAAGTCTCGTTTGTCCATCCTAAATCCTCCTGAATCAGCTTCATTAGAAATCCACGATCTTATGCGGGAGGGAGAAAAAAACTTTCTCCAACCACCTCTGCCATGTCAACAAAGAGAAACGGGTTAATGTGAAATTGTATTCATGGGGGAACTTGATTTGTCTCTTTAATGAACTAAAGTTAATTGCGGCAGATCCTTCATATGCTGTAGTAGAATTCAGAGTATGTTTGTGAGGGGGGAAAAGTCTCAGGCTACTCATTTTGAAGGGCGACCCCAGTAAATATCTTGGCATCTCAGGGTGGTTTTCCCCGCTCTCTTTTTCCTCTTACTTGCATGATGTCAGTGAAGGTGGTGAAGGTCCTGTGTGAGTATCTGGAGGCGGTTGGAGGATGGATGGCGGCTAACAGATTGAGGTTGAATCCTGACAAGACAGAAGTACTGTTTTTGGGGGACAGGAGGCGGGCAGGTGTGGAAGACTCCCTGGTCCTGAATGGGGTAACTGTACCCCTGAAGGACCAGGTGCGCAGCCTGGGAGTCATTTTGGACTCACAGCTGTCCATGAAGGCACAGGTCAATTCTGTGTCCAGGGCAGCAGTCTACCAGCTCCATCTGGTACGCAGGCTGAGACCCTACCTGCCCGCGGACTGTCTTGCCAGAGTGGTGCATGCTCTAGTTATCTCCCGCTTGGACTACTGCAATGCACTCTATGTGGGACTACCTTTGAAGGTGACCCGGAAACTACAACTAATCCAGAATGCGGCAGCTAGACTGGTGACTGGGAGCAGCCGCCGAGACCACATAACACCGGTCTTGGAAGACCTACATTGGCTCCCAGTACGTTTCCAAGCACAATTCAAAGTGTTAGTGCTGACCTTTAAAGCCCTAAACGGCCTCGACCCAGTATACCTGAAGGAGCGTCTCCACCTCCATCGTTCTTCCCGGACACTGAGGTCCAGCACTGAGGGCCTTCTTGCGGTTTCCTTGCTGCAAGAAGCCAAGTTACAGGGAACCAGGCAGAGGGCCTTCTCAGTAATGGCACCCGCCCTGTGGAACACCCTCCCACCAGATGTCAAAGAGAAAAATAACTACCAAACTTTTAGAAGACATCTGAAGGCAGCCCTGTTTAGGGAAGCTTTTAATGTTTAATAGGTTATTGTATTTTAGTGTTTTGTTGGAAACCGCCCAGAGTGGCTGGGGAAACCCAGCCAGATGGGCGGGGTATAAATAATAAATTATTATTATTATTATTATTATTATTATTATTATTATTATTATTATTATATATTATTATAACCGAAAACTATAGAAATATTTAGAAAATTACAATTCAGTCTATCAAAAGATTAAAGACCACACACACCATTGAACCGAGTACGGCGGGCTCCAAAACACCTCTGCGTTTGGCTTGCCTCTTGACTGACATGCCTAAGGCTGAATGGCAGCCTGAGAAGAGTCACAATTTGGCACAGCACATTGTTTGCTTGCTATTATATAGGTCCAACCTCCTACTTGAGTCAAAATTCCATGCCTAGCCACACCCTCTTTCTATCGGTATATCTAGATGTATGCAAAAGATATATATAAAAAATAAATATATATCGTCAACCAAGTGCTATCTCCAAGTGAAGACTAAAGAAGCAACAGAATCTATTGATGACAGGCTATGCTGTGACTCACTGCACTGGCATAAATTCATTTCTCTCTGTTTAACAGATGGACAGAAGAAGGACTTTTTAGCTTGGCTCGCACAACGATCAACAATAAGCCAAATTCTGCATAATGAATAACCATGCTATTAGTATAAAGATGCAAGAGGCCAACTAATTAGATGCTTGTTAGAAACATAATAACTGAGATAACAACTGCTGGTGTAGAGAAGCCCAGACAGTCACTCTTACATGAGTTTAGGAACACTGCTACACAAAGTGTAAGGCAGTTACTACAACTCTTTTGTCTTGTCCTAGTCTGGTGAAGGAGCCAGCAGGGCAAGGTGAGCCCAAAGCCTTTTGAGCCTCTGCCTCCAAACCACCTTTCCTAGCAACACCCTCTTCATAAGAATGGCTGTCCAAGTATGGTCAGCTCCTTTGCCTGCAGGTGTCCTTGGTGCCTTACCTGCCACCCTCCCTTGTGCCATTGAACCAGTGAGATGGGCTTGGAGGCACTTGGTCCTCAGGTCCAGGAGAAGGCATCTGCAAGGATTCTGTCTCCAAAACCCTGGGCCCTGATGCTGTGGGATCTGGTCCATAAGGCTCCTACCAAGCAACCCAGGATTTAGTTGCCCCCTTGTCACCTGGGTCAGGATCGGAGGAAGATACCCAAACTGGCTTCTTAAGTTTTCCAGGGGGAAAAAAAAACCTTTAGAATGATCTTTATGTATGGAACCACCGTGACCAGAATTCTGGTAGCAAAAGATTGGAATGACTTAATTCCTACAAAGCTTGTCTGGCAAGTGAAGATGATTGAATACCTGAAACTTACAAAAATGACTGGGAGAATAAAAGGAAATTCAAATCAGAAAGCGAGCAAAGAATGGACAATATTTAAAGAATATTTAAAACAATACTGTGAAAATGGAAATCTACCGGCAGCTATAGATTGAGTCTTGAAAATTATAAACATAAAAATTGTTCCTGATATGTAATAGATATGTATAGATATGTAATAGATATATAATAGAAAGTGTGTATAGGTTAAGAATATTTAGAAAGCACAATGAGGTAATTTGGAAGTCAAAAATATGTGTGATGTTAGATGATGTGTAGTCAATTAATGTTTAGTTGTCATTGTGGTATTGTTTTTGTCTGTTTGTGTTGTATGTTTTGCAATAAAGATAATAAATAAACAAAAACAAACTGACTTCTTAACTATGCAACCTCTTACTCTTTGTCTTCATTGCTGCTGGACTTTGGGGTCATGGCAACTTTTCTCCCCTTCCCAGTCCCATAAAGACTTTGGAATAAGCACACTTATTATCTCATATTGGCATCTGTCCATCACTAAAAGTTTGTCCATGCTCACCTTTTATTTTGCTCTAGAGCTTATCCCGCAAAAAAACTGCTCTTTAAAGTGGAATTGGAGCAAGTGGCAATCCATGGAAAACCAGAATGGCTGTTTGTTGCACTTCAACTTTAAATAACAAGGTTTTGTGGGGTAAGCTCTGAGGTAAAAAAGAGAGAGAGAGAGCAGGGACATGGAGCTTTGAAGCATGAACGTGTGCCTTGAAAGAGCATGGTGAAAGGAAAGCACGGATGAACCTTAAGACTGCTACCAGAAAAACAACATTCCTTCCCTCCTTATCTTCCCTTTTCCTACATGGTGCCAGAGCAGAGACACTGAAAGCAGCAGCAATAGCAAGGTGCCTCTCCTCCTTTCTTGCCAGATGCAACTGCTTCAGCTTTTACCCCACCTCTTTGGCATCCAGAATGGTTTTCTACTTGCTTTTTGCGAACTCACTGTGCTTGAAAAAACGAACGTAAATCTCTTATTAGAGTGCCCACAGGGGGGGAATTATGGAGGGGGGGGGAGAATGATCAGCTGCGTATGCAGTCTTGCTCCCCAGGCCCACACCATGTATCCCTGTAAGGCCCTAAGCCCCCTTCACTTCTCCAAAATTCACCTAGAGGTACAGCAGGAACCAGGGACGTATTTAGGTTTGACGAGGCCCTAAGCTACTGAAGGTGATGGGGCCCTTTATATGTCCAGCTGTCCTTTGTCAACAACAAATTGTCACTGTTTTTTTGTGTTGAATATATGCTATATGGTAATTTATGGACCTAACAGGTATCTGAAGCCATTTGCACATGCAGAATGTAGGCACCCTATATCTAGAAATAAGCAAACCAGTGATATTTTAGGGAGCAGGCTAGCAGGCAGGGCCCATGACTTAAATCATAGGAGCCTACACAATGCAAAACACAAAAAACATGCCAACAGTGTCCTTCAGCTCTCTATATTGGACAAACAGGCCAAACCTTACGCCAAAGAATAAACGGACATAAATCTGACATCAGGAATCACAAGACAGAGAAACCAGTAGGAGAACACTTCAATCTCCCAGGACATTCTATACAAGATCTCAAAGTAGCTGTTCTATTACAAAGGAATTTCAGAAATAGACTGGAAAGAGAAGCTGCTGAATTGCAACTTATTACCAAACTTAAAACCATGGAGAGACCTGGTCTGAACAAAGACATTGGATTCTTATCTCATTATACATGACAAAGCCATTTTTCACCTTCTCACCCCTTGCTTTTTCCTGTAAGACCTATTGCAGTCCTTAAGAGTCGTCAACAGGCTCATCACCCATTCCCACCACCCTTCTGAGTAATACCCCTCCCCACCTTCTCACTATATAGAAGGGTCTGGTGACTTCTGTTTCAGTGTATCTGAAGAAGTGTGCATGCACACGAAAGCTCATACCAAGAACTAACTTAGTTGGTCTTTAAGGTGCTACTGGAAGGAATTTTTTTATTTTGTTTTGACTATGGCAGACCAACACGGCTACCTATCTGTAAATGCAAAACACTGTTGCTGTATGTAGGCTTTATTTTATTTGTTTGTTATCTTATATTTTGGAAATGTACATCCAGGGTTTTTTTCCTTTAAAATTTTTTGGGGGCCCCCAAGAGAGTGCACCCTAAGCTATAGCTTGTTTAGCTTATACGTAAATCCGGCACTGGCAGGAACTGCAAAAGCAGTGGCAGCAGCAAGCTCTCTCTGCTTGTCACTGTCCAGCCCAGAGTGGCTGAGGCAACCCAGTCAGATGGGTTGGGTACAAATAAATTGTTGTTGTTGTTGTTGTTTATTACTTTTGCCTGGGGTCTCTGCATCCCTCTCAATGGCATCTGAGAATGGATTCTGTAGCCCTGGAGAGTGACATTTCCCAGGATTCCTTTGTGCTTGTGATGCTGATGATAATACCTCTTCCTTGTCTGGATTGAGGAGCAAGAAATTTGTGGGTGGGGGAATGGATTTGTAGAAACTAGCTTACTATGGAGAGGTGAAAATCTCTACCTCTAAGTTTAACAGCTATGCATACACCAGTCTTCCGAAGTGTTTTCTTTGAAAAGAAGGCAGAATTAACAACAAGGAGACTACTTAAACTGGTTTGGGATCACTGAATTTGGTTTGTTTCTTTGCACATGGGAGAGCACAGCATTTCTCTTTTAATTAAAAATAAACCAATCAAAACTGAGGGGCATCTTGTGAATGCTTCTTCCCTTTCAGGATGGGAAAGGCATTAAGTAGCTGTGGTGACATCAGCAAGATAATTCTCAGTGACTTCCTGTACGGTAGATACATAAATCTTTGCAAGATTGAGTCCTAAGGGGATGAAATGCTGCAAAGACAGTATTGTACCGCATACGTGTGACAGTGATAAGGAAGCGCATATTCTCTCTGCAGCTGCTGGAGACTTACAGAGCGGCTGAAAAACGCAGATGCTCTCAAATTGGAAAGGACATGTGATTTCCACTCTGCACAGGAAGGGCTCTCGCCACAGGAAAAAGTCTGCCATGTGGGAGCAACTGTTTAAATCAGCTCAATACTTGGGGAATTTGGGCTACTCTCGGAAAACACGCACCCTGCTCACAGGTCAATTTCCCTCCCGAGTAGGCTCAGCTTCAACTGAAGCATGTTCACCGATTTCACACATTTGGCTGGAAGAAGAAAATGGCTTTTGTGAGGAGCATCTGCTGTTTTGTTAAAAATGCGGTTAAAGACATTAACAAAAGTGACATTGCCAGCTGTTCTAATGTCAGACAGCTTAGTAAAACTGTTTTATTTTATTTTATTTTCCAAAATGACAACATATGATACCGTAATCAATTACGAACCAATAACATGCTGTTAGCTGCAGAAACAGGCTGCAGTTTATAGGGGGAATGCAGGGTGGGGTGGGTGGGGGATGGAGGAGAGAATGGAAAAAGATGTTAATTAAAGTACAAATTACTTTTTATTGTTGCAAGAGTAGAATACAAGATATCTCGAATTGTTGCCGGGGGGGGGGGACGAAAGAATTAAAAACCAAGCTGCTTTCCCAGGAGAACGTACAAAATTCCATTGATATATGTACATTTCCCAAGGACTGCTGGGGATTATGTATACAGTGGTACCTTGGGTTAAGTACTTAATTCGTTCCGGAGGTCCGTACTTATCCTGAAACTGTTCTTAACCTGAAACACCACTTTAGCTAATGGGGCCTCCTGCTGCTGCCGCGCTACCGGAGCACGAGTTCTGTTCTCATCCTGAAGCAAAGTTCTTAACCTGAAGCACTATTTCTGGGTTAGCGGAGTCTGTAACCTGAAGCGTATGTAACCTGAAGCGTATGTAACCCGAGGTACCACTGTACAGTGGAACCTCAGCTGTCGAACGTAATCTGTTCTGGATGACCATTTGACTTCCGAAATGTTCGACAACCGAGGCGCAATTGCCGGTTGGCAAAATCCATTGAAAAAATTGGAGAAACGCACCTCGGAAGCCGTTCAACTTCCGAGACATGTTCGAAAGGGGAAGCATTCAGCGTGCGGGTTCCGAATTGTTCAGCTTCTGAAGTGTTCGACAACCGAGGTTCCACTGTATAGACCAGGCAAAGTGTAGAACTCTCTCTTCATGGTATGATTGTGTGTATATTCTCGATGAGGCCTGGTGAATGTGCACAATGGCTGGTTGTTATGCATGTTAACAGCTCGACTTACATTCCCCTTAACATATATATGCATATAGAGTAAACTCTCCTGACATACAAATGTCATTTTTGCTTCCATAAAATATGCATAGCAGCAATGCGATATGACAGGCTGTGCATTTCAGGGCAATTAAAGACAGCCGCAGGTGGTTGAAGTGCCTTGCTCCTTGGCCTCCTGCCTTGGCCAACTACCCCAGTCCCCCAGAGGTATGCTGTAATCACCCAGAAACACAATGCCTGTTGCACGTTATTGCTTTAACTGCCTTCCTCTTGTATTTCCATCATTTACAATTATTAGATGATTAGCAGGTGATGGGTTAGAAGCATTACCACAATGACATTATTATAGAGCGGTGTCCTTTGAAACGCTCAGATCCTTGCGGAGAACACAGCTGCTTTCAACAACGACAGCTGTCACATTAATCAATTTAGGAGAGGGGTTCCTTCCTTTCTTTTCTAAAGCAAAGGACATACGCCCAACAAGTAAAGAAATCTGATGCGTTTCAAATGTTTGCAATCTTCAATTAGGGCCAAGGCAGGCAAGCTTTGAATATCTACCCAAAGTCGTAAAAGAGGGGGCATTGAGGGTGGGGTGGGGAAGAGGTGTGAGGAGGGGCATCTGTTTGTGCAAAGGTGATTATTATTATTTTGATTATCCTTTAAGTTTTGGATCACACATTTCTCCTCCAACTGAAACTCAAGTCTTACCACGGGGATCACAGTACAGACCCAAGTATGTACACCTAACAAGCCAATAGTCAAGCATGCCTCGACTAAAAAATGAAATATTGAAATTGTAAATAGAAAATGACATTATTATTATTATTATTATTATTATTATTATTATTATTAATACCCTGCCTATCTGGCTGGATTTCCCCAGCCACTCCCAACAGAATATTAAAACACGACAAAACATCAGACATTAAAAACTTCCCTAAACAGCCTTCAGATGTCTTCTAAAAGTCAGATAGTTGTTTTTCTCTTTGACATCTGGTGGGAGGGCATTCCACAGGGCGGGCACCACTAAGAAGGCCCTCTGCCTGTTTCCCTGTAACTTGGCTTCTCATAGTGAGGGAACTGCCAGAAGGCCCTCGGCGCTGGACCTCAGTGTCCGGGCTGAATGATGGAGGTGGAGACGCTCCTTCAGGTATACTGGGCCGAGGCCATTTAGGGCTTTAAAGGTCAGCACCAACACTTTGAATTGTGCTCGGAAATAATAAAAAAGTGACCCAGCTATTCTAGGTTCTTTTCTTAAACTTCTAAATTCAGAATTGGAGCAGGTCTTGTAGGCCAGGAGGCAGGAAATCTAGAACTTGACAATCCCCAACATTTAGCTCTCCAGCTTCCGTTTGAGCAGCTCTAGCAAGGGACCAACAGCAACCTTAGAAACTGATTCCATGGTTGACCTTACTCCAAGGTTGCAACCACACCATATGTACATTTAAAACACTCTTTTTCCACTTCAACCCTCATGCTGTGGGTGTGGAAGTGCCCCCAAATGTTTAACTGTAATCTACCCTCCTACCACTTCCAAACCAGCCCCAAACTATCTGTGTGAAATTCTTTAGGGTTTTTTTTTTTTTTAATTTCTACAGTTGTGAGCTTTGTGTGGTGTGAAACCAGCCACGTTTCAAAGGATGGAATTCAATGCTAGTCGTCCTAATCAGAATAGACCCATTGAAGACAGGTCCATTCATTTCAGTGGGTCTACTCTGAGTAGGACTTAACTGAATTCCATCCAGTGTTCCAAGAAGCTATTTTCACAACGCAACCCTACAACACACAAATAGAATTGGGCCTGATATGACATACGGCAAAATTTGGGAAGGCGATTGGGCTCCATCATGTGAGACCTGCTGTCCTACACCTGCTGACTCGCCATTGCTCACCTGGTCACAAGCCTTGTCCCACTGCAGGTACTATTTGTCATTATGATGAAGCAGTGGGGGGCGGGCGGGGCAGGAATAACTGGCTCAAAATGTTCAGAGCAAATGTTCATCATGAAGCAAAGTATGAGAGAATCAGGAATCAGTTGCTATAAGAAGTGGGGATGATCTCCAACTAAAATACAGCTCTGCTGGGTCCCAGAGATAGATAGGAGAGTTCTGCTCACTCTATCAATCCCTTTCCCATGATTTGCTCAATTCTGGTTAAGGTATTCAATGCCAATAAAAGGATATCTTTATAGATTTTGGGGGAGGAGTCTGATATATGTGGAGAATATCTCCATTATTTATTTACTGAGAAGTAGCTCACACTTCCCTATTCCCTACCCATTACTCATTTTCCCTAACCCTTTGTCACCAGATATCCCAATATTATATATTTTCTATCTCAGTTTTTCGTCTGGTAGCTATGGTTGACTGCAGGACAGAACAGCACTGTGATCCAAATATAAAGTAATTACAGAGTAACAGACTTCACAAATTAAAAGTGGTATTATAAAAAGCAGTAGTAATATTTCAGGCTTTGAGGTGATCTGCATAAGTCATAACACGGCTTCAAAAAAGTTATGTGATAAGCAGCCATAACTGTCAAATAAAATCTTAAAATGCAACATCTACCTTTTGATTTGCAGCAGAAAAATATTGAATGTCAAAATTTCAGACTTCAGAGGAAAAAGAAATCCATCTATTCAAACAATTACAAAAGTTGAATGAAGGTCGTATTTTATATTTTCTGCACTCAATGTAGCTTGATTGAGAGCAATTCTCATTTGCAAGAACCTTTGCTTTATAAAAGATTTTGATCTGAAGCTCTCTACTTCCTTTTGTAACACACACACATTATATCACCATTATATCATATTAGATTATATTATGTATAGTATAGTATAGTATAGTATAGTATAGTATAGTATAGTATAGTATAGTATAGTATAGTATAAAAAGGTAAAGGTAAAAGGACCCCTGACCATTAGGTCCAGTCGTGACCGACTCTGGGGTTGCGGCGCTCATCTCGCTTTATTGGCCGAGGGAGCTGGCGTACAGCTTCCTGGTCATGTGGCCAGCATGACTAAGCTGCTTCTGGCAAACCAGAGCAGCACACGGAAATGTCGTTTATCTTCCCGCTGGAACGGTACCTATTTATCTACTTGCACTTTGACATGCTTTCAAACTGCTAGGTTGGCAGGAGCAGGGACCAAGCAACGGGAGTTCACCCCGTGGCGGGGATTGGAACTGCCGACCTTCTGATCAGCAAGTCCTAGGCTCTGTGGTTTAACCCACAGCGCCACCTGCGTCCCTATAGTATAGTATAGTATAGTATAGTATAGTATAGTATAGTATAGTATATTTCTATACCATACCACAGGTGTTTGGGGTGTTAGGGGAGGGGTATTCCCTCTGATGGGGGACATACCATGCTCCTTCTGGGGGAGTCTGCTCACCTTTGGTCCCAACCCTGCACTCAGCTCTCACCAGTGGCTCCTAGAAGCTGTCAGCATGCAACAGCAGCCACATCCCAGGAACGGCTTCAACTGGCCAGCTAAACCAGGTGAGGGTAGCCAATGGGTCTCAAGCCCTCTGTGAGTTGGGATGTCTCCTGGCATTTGATAACAGGCTCCAGTGGATTGGGCAGACAAGACCAATAATGGTCCAATGGTCAAGAAGGCGGTTTCTGCAGATGCTGTAGAGCAGCAGTTCTCAACCTGTGGGTCCCCAGATGTTGTTGGACTACAACTCCCATCATCCCTGAGCTCTGGCCTTGCTAGCTAGGGGTGATGGGAGTTGCAGTTCAACAACATCTGGGGGCCCACAGGTTGAGAAAGGCTGCTATAGAGGGAAGTGAGGGGCAGACAGGGCTCATCAATCTGGGAAGGTAGCCCAACTAGGAGAAGTAAGAGACTGATCCTAAATCTCTGCTGCCTTGTGGGATATCTTCGGGGGAAGACAAGGCTAAGGAGAAAACCCTACACAAATCTGGAGTGGAGTCCCTATGTCAGTTGGATGGTGCCTTATACGTTTCCTTCTGGCAACTTCTGCAGCCAATCTGGTGCCAGATGTATTGCTCTGCTTTTCTTTGGACCACATCAGCGAGGCTAAGAGGGGGGCATTGTGTGGACAGCCCAGGACCTCCAAACACACTGCCCAGGCTTGTACCCCAGAGAGGTCACTTCAGTGCTGTTAACACAGAGGTTTGACTTCATCCCCGGAGGCACACTCCATTGTCTCTCGAGACAGACAGATGCCAACAACTATACCACTCTTCATCCACAAATCGCAGGGTGGTTTACAATATAAAAACACAAAATAATAAAGGTGTCCATCAGCTCTGTGCTAAGCCCAAATTACTGTGCTGTTAACAAAGCGTACTGAGTCACATTAGACACTCTCTAAAATCAAGAGTGGACCTGAGTGTCCCCATAATGCTACTATTTGCACTTTACTAGAAAGGAACTGCTGCATTTACCATATTTTTTGCTCTATAAGACTCACTTTTTCCCTCCTAAAAAGTAAGGGGAAATGTGTGTGCATCTTATGGAGCGAATGCAGGCTACGCAGCTATCCCAGAAGCCAGAACAGCAAGAGGGATTGCTGCTTTCACTGCGCAGCGATCCCTCTTGCTGTTCTGGCTTCTGAGATTCAGAATATTTGTGGTCTGGTGCATCTTATAGAGTGAAAAATACGGTAGTTGTAAAGTGAAACTAAGCCAACTAATGGAATGGCAAGAGCTGAAGTGGGGAGGAGATGGAGGAGGAGGGCCTCTTTTGCTTTGATGGGCAGGTCTAGGTTTACTCACAATAAATTCTTTTCCCAAAGTGCTCCAATCACAGAGGTTTAGGGGAGGGATGCTGAAGCAAATAAAACCATTTGTTTTGCTTTTCTCTGTTGTTCTGTGAGTGCTGCCTGGGAAAGCAAGGCATTTAGAAGAGTGGTGGGTGGTGTGTTTTCCATTCCCTTTCTCTTTCCCAATAATTTAAAATCAGTGTTTCAGTTTGTCTTTATTACACTTGTTTCCCTTTTTCTGGTTTCTATCAGTTCGCTTGGTTACCAGTTTGCACACTTTTAGGAGAGATCAGAGTAGGGTCATTCCTTTTTATTCTACCACGTTTTCCGTTTGCCAAGAAACAGCGCCTACTGTACTTCACTGGGGAACTTTTTTTTTTTTCATTTTCTTTTGCATGAGATTTTTCAACTGTTCTTATATGTTCTTTCAATGCTGATTTCAAATCTGAAATCGATTTTTATGTACATGCTATAGTTATCTTGCAATTTCCAACTTTTGCCGATATGTCATATTTACACTGTGGCTAAGTGGACACTGACACGTTGATCTACCCTAACCACATGGTAATTATTGTTTTCAAACTTAATTTTTCTTTTCAAGGGAATACATTTTTTTGCATACCTCCAACTGTACATGGATAGACATGTCGTTTTCAATGATATACATGTCATGTTCAACGCTATATAAGTCACTTACATTTATACTCATATTGTACTACTTTGGCTATGCGTTTAATAAAATATTGAATTCTTGCATTGTGAAAAAGAAAGATTATGGTGAAAAGTGAAAAAACATGAATTGCAAAAAAAAACCCTAGAGCTTACAGAACAAAACCAACTTCAGATATGAAATCAGCATGTCAAAATTAGGTTAGAACAACTGCAGGTGTCAATGCAACAAAAATTTTGTTCCCCATTTACTTTTCATTCCAATTGTTTCCCTTTATCTTTGTATAAATGTCTTTTGAAGTTTGCCGCTTATGCATTTTGCTGCTTTCTATCCACTTCCAGTTGTTGCTTCCAGCATTTTAACTGCGTTGTTTTAATTTGTGGAAGCTGCTTTGAGTCCCAGCCTGAGAAAAAGGCAAGATATAAATAAATATAATAATAATTATATGTTAAGTTAAGCCAACCCAAAGTATGGCTAATCTGAACTTTGTTCAGGAGCAGGGCTACTGCCAGCAGAGCTAGTCTGAGGCTGGCAGAGGGAAAAACCAAGTGGCGTTTGACTTATACCAACAAAACAGGTGGTGTAAGTTCTGCTGAGTTGCCAGGTAAAGTGACTAAGGGCTCGCCAACACTCCCATTTCTTCCATGATTTCTAGACACAGGTTGGAAAGGTTTTTCTTTCATCCTATTTGTTCCAATTCAGTGCTATACAGTGGGTTTACCCAGGGAAAGTGATGGATCGAAAGAAAAACATATTGGACCCTAAAACCCCTTGGTGCCTAAAAGTTATGGGCAAATGGAAGAAAACATGGAACAAACAGAAATGTGGAGGAGCCCTGAGCCGAACAGAATTAATATCCAGTGTAAGCCCCGCTTTCCCACTGATGCCACTCATCTAGAATGCCCGTTTCTACTGTAAGATCTACTAGGCTCAGCTGAGCCACTAAGGTGTCACTGAATTCTACTCAATATTTATCCAGAGTAGATTCCAATGTATAGTTAGCAGAGTTAAAACTTAAACACGTTGCAGGATTCCCAAAAAATAGACCAGAGGCAATTACTATTTCATCCAGCAGTGCTTTACTGCAACTGTAGGCAAATGAGCATAATGGTCACAAATCCAATACATTCAGGACTGGCAATGTCCATAAGAAACCCAGTTGCAGCAGACTTAAACTTACAACAGCTCATAACAAGTCTAAACCTTAACACTACAGTGGTACCTTGGGTTACATATGCTTCAGGTTACATACGCTTCAGGTTACAGACTCCGCTAACCCAGAAATAGTGCTTCAGGTTAGGAACTTTGCTTCAGGATGAGAACAGAAATCGTGCTCCAGCGGCACAGCGGCAGCAGGAGGCCCCATTAGCTAAAGTGGTGCTTCAGGTTAAGAACAGTTTCAGGTTAAGAACAGACCTTTGGAATGAATTAAGTACTTAACCCGAGGTACCACTGTACATACAGAACGCCACACCAGAAGGGAAAAAGTTAGAAAGAGAAAGTGAAACCCAGGTTCCTTTTGGCCTCACTATTATAGTCAGCATGACTTTGACTGAAAGAGATAACAGAACCAGTTTAAACCAGCTGTACTCAGCTTCTCAGAAGGAATAACCCAAACATCGGGAACCTTCTGCTTGTTTCTTTCACACAGAGAAGCTTCCAGAACTCTCTTGAATTAAGAAGAATAGGAAAGATTTCTACGCATCAGATCAATACTTTCTGCACTAAGAAATGCAAACTGACACTAGGCCCTGGCTGAGTCCAGATGTGGGGAGCTACATTTCTCCAGCTGTGCCGTGGTTGGGGACTTACACTAGTGTAGCCTGGCTGAACCAGGAACTAGTCAGCTGAGCCAGAGATGCACCTCATCCTAACTTGCTCATCACAGCAGATCTAGGATTAGTATTGTGGACTAGAAGGAGTAGGCACCAAAACAATTGCTTCCTTCAGTGATATGAAATTAGTATTAAACAATGCTAATAAACTGTGTCCATAACTGCAGCCAAATTCATCCATGGCACATATTCTCCAGGGAAGGTCTTAAATTCCCCAGCAGTTCAGGAGGAACTAGGGCAGGGTTGCTGTTGTTGTTTTTTTAAAAAATTGTAAGCTCGGAGCCTTTTCCAGCTGTTGAAAACTACCAAGTCAGTCTTAGACTCTTTCATGGATGCTCAGAATATAAAATGTGTGATCCAGGAAAGAAGAAGACATCCTATGCAAAAGAGAGCTCGGTTTATTTATTTACTTCATTGCTCACTTGCCTCTGGCGGTTCACGAAGTGCACTCTCTGAAGATGTCCCCGGGAAAGGAGTGTTGCTTAGATTTGTACACCTTACAAACAGTACCCTTGAGTCTTGCCTGAGAGTCAACTGTGAATAAATATATTTTAATGAAGCCCTCTCCTGACCTTAATACCTTAATACTTTGCCCTTGATAGTGAACTGTTGCAAGAACCCAAGGTTTATTTCACCTCTGTAGAACTGCACACCTTTCATTCTAATTTTACATTTCAAGAGACCGACGGGTTTTGCTTCCCTTGCCATGTCTTCATACATGCTTCCTTGAAGACAGAACCGCCTTCATGAAAACCAGGCAAGGCAAGAAGAGGGGAGGAAAGGGAAGCTTAGAACATGCTTTTAATCTTGCCCCAGAGCCCTGAGAAACAGATACACCTAGCCAGACATGCCTAAAGTTTATGGGCCGTCTTTGGGGACACAAGATGTTACAAGGCAGCATACCTAATCACAAAACATAAAATACATTGAAAGAACAACATAACCTGGACATTATAAGACAGCAGTATACTTTTGAAAACAATTTCCCACTTCATCCAAACATGTGAAGGGGGTGGGGAGAGACCTCTGGCCTATGGACCAAATATGGTCCATCAGGCCTCTCCATTTCGGTCATTCTGGGGAACCCACGCTGACCTACCTTGTACCAGATGTCATACCTGATATCTATTTTTTTGTAAGCTGCTTTAAGGATTTTTTCTACAGTGTATAAATTTTAAGGTCAAGGTTTCAAAGGAACAATTGGGAGATTAAAGAGGTCTCCCAGTAGCTGCCCAGAATGGAACCCAGCCAGATGGGCGGGGTAGAAATAAGTTGTTGTTGTTGCTGTTGTTGTTGTTGTTCCCAATTGCATCTACAGACACACCGTTAAGATCACTCGGCTACGAGTGATTGCCAAAGAAGAAGAAGCATTTTTCTGCTGGAACAAGGCTTGTTCCCAACAACACATCACCTTAGGGGCAATACAGGTGGGCCCTTTCTCAAGGAGGAAGAAATGGTTTGATGAAACTGCTTCTCTCTCCCAGCACACTTACTTCAGTAATACAGACCCTCCAAGTGTCGGTTTCTGATTTGATCCCGGAATGACCCACTTTTCCTTAGGATGTCCCTATTTTCACTATAGAAACGTTGGAGGGTATGAAGTTATCTGACCCCAGAGCCATCTGAAGGCAATCCTGTATAGGGAAGGTGGTTTTTTTTAAATTTTTAATGTTTTATTATGTTTTTATATATGATGGGAACTGCCCAGAGTGGCTGGGGCAACCCAGTAAGATGGGTGGGGTAGAAATAGTAAAATTATCATTATGGAATGGGACGTCTATTTTCATTGGAGATACGTTGGAGGGTATGGTAACAGCAGTGGCAGTCACAGCAGGAGAGGATGAAGGAGAGAGAGAATTAATTCTCCCCTTTGTCACCCTTCCATAGCTGCCACCGCTAGGGTAAGGAACAGAATAAATAATGTGTTTCAAAATGCAGGCTTTCTTCTGTCACTTAGCTTAGGGGTGGTGGTGATGAGAGTCAAAGGGAATAATTATTTTGCATTCCAGGAGTGTCCCCACAACACTGCTTTGAAGCTCTGCTGGGTTTCAGAGCCTCCCCACACCTTGTAAAACTCGCTCCATGGTGCTTCTTTCAACCTCCAAATTGGAGCACATTGCAGTAGTTTATTATGTATGTGACCAGTGCAGTGCATGGGTGACAAAAATTAAGGTTCCTATGGGGGTAAGCTCCATTTACGAATGATTTATAAAGGCATTGCCTTCTATAACCATGCCCACCCCAAAGTCCTAATACACTTCCCAGTGCCCAGATCAACAAATGATCTAGCAATGCATTTTGCAAGTGTGTGATCATCTTTCAGTGGGGATAGCTACTTACTGTTCATGGCTGGCTCCCATCTAATTAGCCATGCTGGGCCTGAAATATTACAGCCCCCCTGAAATATACAGTGGTACCTCGGGTTAAGTACTTAATTCGTTCCGGAGGTCGAATTAACCTGAAGCACCACTTTAGCCTATGGGGCCTCCTGCTGCCGCCGCACCGCCGCAGCACAATTTCTGTTCTTATTCTGAAGCAAAGTTCTTAACCTGAAGCACTATTTCTGGGTTAGTGGAGTCTGTAACCTGAAGCGTATGTAACCTGAAGCTTATGTAACCTGAGGTACCACTGTACTCGGAGTCCTGTAGTGATTTCATCCTCTTTATTGCAGCTTGTAAAACAATGATTGATTTGCCCCCCAAACCTCAGGCCTTTATATACATTATTTACAAAATGAGTCCCGTCTGATTGGCTGATTCTGCTTCCCTCCTGGAGCCTGATTGGTCTTTTCCTGCAGGCCAATCAGTTGTTACATTCTAGGATCCTACCAGCCTAATAGGCTGATTAACTTCCTCTTGGAGCCTGATTGGTTTTCTCCTGCAAGCCAATCAGGTGTTGCATTATAGGATCCTACTTGCCTATTCAGGGAAGTTTTTAATATTTAACGCTGTACTGTTTTTAATACTTGATTGGGAGCCGCCCAGAGTGGCTGGGAAAACTCAGCCAGATGGGCAGGGTATAAATAAATTATTATTATTATTATTATTATTATTATTATTATTATTATTATTATTCTAGGACCGAAGCTTAGTACATAACACCCCACATCACCGCAGTTCCCCAAAGTGTGCAACAAATCATTGTGTTAATTAATATTGGTTACAAGATTGATCTACCTATCAATAATTTTTTTAAAAAAATAGCTACAACAACAATGTCCTTGCCAATAAGTGTAAACAAGGAAGAGAATAGCTGGGTGGGATTGTTTTGGGTTGCCTTTCTCATATATTTATTTCCTTTATGTAAGGGTTGCTGTGAATGTCTTTGGCTATATCCACTTAGCCTGGCAATTGAATTACACATAAAAACTGGGTCTGAAACTTAAAGGTCAAAGGCTGCTCCTACAACAATAGATATTGCCTCTGTGAACTTCAACTTTTAAAAGATTTCTTCTCCCCCTAAAATGCTAAAAATAGCATTTTATTTATTTTTTGCAGGTGGGGGGGTGGATGTATGTTACTCTTATAAAGCCATCTTAAAGCTACTTAAAAGCCCCATAAAAATGAAACCAGAATGATCCGCTTGAATGAGGGGTTACAACACATTGTGTACTAACCCTCTACTGTCCTTAAATATTAGGCATGGGAAGCTTCAGAACTAGAATGAAAATATGCACAATGTTCCGTAAGTGGAAGTGGTCTTGGGGCACATTCAGACACAGGTATGATTGAGTTAGGTTTTTTTCTGGTTATAATGCTGCCACCTCTGTGACAGTTGTTAACGTTCTGCATTACTTGTTGTGCTATGGAACAGTGTGCTTTTTTGATCAATATACCAACATGTCTTGCTAAATTACATTCACACCTGTGACAATGGTGTGAAACAACAGCAGATATCGTTGACCATGTCACCAGTCTTTATGCCTGTGCGTGCTTCTGTTTCTCCACAATTGACCCATGATGAAAATGGTGGGAAATGACTGTACCATGGAATATCACCCCAAATTTTGTCACATTGCATGATCCATGAAAACAGTGGAAAATCACAGCGCAGAACTCCTGCGATTTTCCTGGTGAATGAACGGGTTTGCAAATGGTATTTTAGTGGAAGTGATCAATACAGAAATGAGCACTAAATGTCCACAGGATACCACTAGATTTCCCAGAAGTGGCTTCTGTGAAAAGTATGAATGTGAAAAAGTAACAGGTAACCTGTTACTTTTTCAAATGGTATTTTAGTGGAAGTGATCAATACATAAATGAGCACTAAATGTCCACAGGATACCACTAGATTTCCCAGAAGTGGCTTCTGTGAAAAGTATGAATGTGAAAAAGTAACAGGTAACCTGTTACTTTTTCACGAATGTAAGGGACCATAAAGAAGGCTGATCGCCAAAGAATTGATGCTTTTGAATTATGGTGCTGGAGGAGACTCTTGAGAGTCCCATGGACTGCAAGAAGATCAAACCTATCCATTCTTAAGGAAATTAGCCCTGAGTGCTCACTGGAAGGACAGATCCTGAAGCTGAGGCTCCAATACTTTGGCCACCTCATGAAAAGAGAAGACTCCCTGGAAAAGACCCTGATGTTGGGAAAGATGGAGGGCACAAGGAGAAGGGGACAACAGAGGACGAGATGGTTGGACAGTGTTCTCGAAGCTACCAGCATGAGTTTGACCAAACTGCAGGAGGCAGTGGAAAACAGGAGTGCCTGGCGTGCTCTGGTCCATGGGGTCATGAAGAGTCAGACACGACAAAATGACTAAACAACAACAACAAGGGAATAAGGCTATCTGAATGCAGCCCTAGGAAGGAGAAAGTGTTGCTTGGTTTTAATTTTCATAAAGAAAAGGTTAATAAAAAAATATAGAGATCTGTGCTTATAAAATTCAACAAGGAACAGTGCGTCATTTTCTCCCTCAGAATCAAACATTGAGAATAAGCTTTGATACAAGTTGGGGAAGGGGGGGCGGCACTGGAAAAACCAGTGATTGCCGGAAGCCCAACATCCTTGGAGTTAGATGACACTAACTGTGCCTTTGGAAGGTGATTAACCTCACCTCGCACAAAAGAAACCCTATTTCAAATTGCAGCCAGGATGGCAGAGTAGGGGAAAAGATACCTTTGAGGTCATGAGAGGGCTAGGCAGATATTATTTTTCAGAAATTGCATCCTGAGGATGAGGAGGAAGAGAATGGACGATGTATTGGCGAACAGTAGCTCCGACCACTACCTTTTACATTTTCCCTAGTTGGTTATTTTTCACCCTAAAGCAATGCAATTCATATCTTCGCTTTGTGCAAGCACACAAACACAAAGGAGCAGGCCAGTCAGAAATATGGCACAGATAAATAATATAGACAGAGGCAGAAAAGTAGTTTCCAGAACAGAGGAAGAGGTTCCCTCTAGACTGCTGAATGACAACTCTCATTATCCCTTGGCCATTGGCCAAGCTGGTTGAGGCTGATGGGGTGCTGGAGTCCAGCAATATCTGGGGAGCACTGTGTTTTCTACCCCTGTTCCAAAGGCATCTAGTATGGCGAACCTGCTGATGGGAGACTGCTTTGGAACTTTATGTTGTTGCCTTGAGCCTCTGAAGAGGAAAGGAAGGAACAAAACAAGCTACAATCAGAAACCAGAATTAAACTGATGATGTTGGACACCATTGATTTATCACATGGCCCATCTCATGGAGATCTGTCAAAGTTTACTAGTTTGCCAAATAGCTAAGTTTGGGCTGGTGTACCTGAAAGATCATCGCACCCCTTATACACCCAATCAATCATTGTGCTCTGCAGCTGAGGGCTTTCTGCAGGTACAGTATAATCAGGAGATCTACACTGGCTCCCAGTACATTTCCAATTCAAAGTGTTGGTGCTGACCTTTAACGCCCTAAACGGCCTTGACCCAGTATACCTGAAGGAGCGTCTCCACCCCCATCGTTCAGCCCAGACACTGAGGTCCAGCACCAAGGGCTTTCTGGCGGTTCCCTCACTATGAGAAGCCAAGTTACAGGGAACCAGGCAGAGGGCCTTCTCGGTAGTGGCATCTGGCCTGTGGAACAGCCTCCCGTCAGATGTCAAGGAAATAAACAACTACCTGATTTTAGAAGAAATATGAAGGCAGCCCTGTTTAGGGAAGTTTTTAATGTTTGATGTTTTATTGTGTTTTTAATATTCTGTTGGGAGCCACCCAGAGTGACAGGGTATAAATTATTATTATTATTATTATTATTCCGTCACACTGGGTGTGAAGCTTTGGGGGCACCCACAACCATTATGTAGAATGGAAGGCAAGAGGCAGGGGCACAAAGTTTTGGCACTGCACAAGTTGCTGCTGAAATTTGAGACCTGAAGGTCTGCCACTGCTGGGACCCTTAGGGAGGAAGGATGGGATATACAGACAGATGCTCTACCACTAAGCTACTACGCTTCTTCAGTCCTTTGCCACTCTGGTGAGATGTGTTGTCTTTCTATTTAACTCACAGTAGATGATTCTATTTCTGCATGTACACTTGCAAATTAGCATATGCAATTCTTTCGCAAATAAGTGTCCTCTTTTGTCCTCTGTTTCCTTGTTGCATTTCCTCTTTTCTGGCAATACGTAAGTCACAAAGGAGGCTGGCGTGCAAGGCTACTTCTAGGAGGCCAGCCAAAGCTTCCTTCTGAACTGTGAGCAGCCTACCATCTGCTCTGGGACTTGAGGTGGTATCAACTTACTGTTAGCAGGATACTAGTATTACTGAGAAAAATCAGATAGCCTCAACACTGCTGCTGCAGCGGCAGACCACAAGCAACATTATACAGCATGACAGGAACAGGAAGTGAGAGCAGAAGCTGCTTAGATCAGACAGACAACAATTGCTCTCTCAGAAGCTAATGTATTGGTCTAATTCATGTGTCATCACCACTCCAGCACTTGCATTTTAGGATTAGTGTTGAGTTTGCCTTTTCCCTTTCCTCCCTCCCAATCCCCCTTTCTTGTGTTTTTCAGATTGTAAGCCTGAGGGCAGGGAATTGTCTTGTTTCTGATCTTTCTGAACCATTTTGTAAGTCTTTTCAGCTGAATAAAGCATTGTTTTAGCACTTTTTCCAGACGAAGCATAAAACAATGCTTTAGGTAAATAAATAACCTATTAGTTACTAATTTCTTGGGAGAAAAGCAATGACAAACCTAGACGGCATCTTAAAAAGTAGAGACATCACCTTGCCAACAAAGGTCCGTATAGTTAAAGCTATGGTTTTCCCAGTAGTGATGTATGGAAGTGAGAGCTGGACCATAAAGAAGGCTGATTGCCAAAGAATGGATGCTTTTGAATTATGGTGCTGGAGGAGACTCTTGAGAGTCCCATGGACTGCAAGAAGATCAAACCTATCCATTCTTAAGGAAATCAGCCCTGAGTGCTCACTGGAAGGACAGATCCTGAAGCTGAGGCTCCAATACTTTGGCCACCTCATGAGAACAGAAGACTCCCTGGAAAAGACCCTGATGTTGGGAAAGATGGAGGGCACAAGGAGAAGGGGATGACAGAGGACGAGATGGTTGGACAGTGTTCTCGAAGCTACCAGCATGAGTTTGACCAAGCTGTGGGAGGCAGTGGAAGACAGGAGTGCCTGGCGTGCTCTGGTCCATGGGGTCACGAAGAGTCGGACACGACTAAACGACTAAACAACAAGTTACTAATTATGTAACCTATTAGTTTACCTATTAGCAACAGCATTCTTGGCCACCATGCCCCCCAAAAAGTGCAACCCAAAAATTGTGTGAGATCGTGGTGGTCCTTTTGGCTGCCGGGCTCTCACTAGAAAAAAGATGTGACGTCCCATCTCTAAATGACATTGTCATTTCTAAATTTGCACCTATAAATATAAATCAGCACGTGCAATCTTTATGGAAATCTGCGCATAAAGGCCATTGGCCTGAGACAGTGGGGCTCTTGTGTTTTTCTCAGCCTACATTGAAACAGCTTCAGTGCGGATAGGCCATTTCTGCTTAGGAAATTCTTACAAACTTCAGAATTAACTTCTCAGCAGATCACCTTTTCTCTCTCTCTCTCATTCATATATATATATATATATATATATATATATATATATATATGACAAAACCACCAACCCTTAGTGTCATCCTGTGTGTCTCCACTTGTACTCTTCCTACCTGCTCCTTTTTTCCTGCCTTCTGTTAATTTGAAAATGTGCTTTTACAGATATAATTCTAACTAGGCGCCCGGCTGGATTAATTTAGCAGAATACAGTAATTATGTCCACAAAGAGGAAAAAGGGACAGTGCTGGAAAAGGAGGGCTGGCTTTTCTTTTATTGAACACCTGGGGCTTCC
The DNA here is from genome assembly GCF_964252035.2 of Podarcis erhardii. Classification (NCBI taxonomy): domain Eukaryota; kingdom Metazoa; phylum Chordata; class Lepidosauria; order Squamata; family Lacertidae; genus Podarcis; species Podarcis erhardii. Next base: position 104,766,505 of record NC_138498.1, on the reverse strand, counting down.
AGGTTGCAAATTATTAAGCATTTTGGAAAGACTCCCACAGCCGTGCTAAATTGTCCCTATGTTTCTCTGCTCAAGCTGGACTGACAAGCATCCTAACCTTCAGGAGCAGGGTAACCTTCTGATTGAGGTGAGGGGCGGGGAGGAGAAAGCAGGAGCATTTATTTTTCAGAACACGTCCCACAAGCTCACTTAAATTTAATTCAATCCTTTGTAAGGGTAAAACTAAGGGTAAAACTACATACAATTGCAGTGTAATGTGTAGTTTTACCCTTAGTTCAGTGCTAAGGCTTACAAAGGACTGAATTAAATTTAAGTGAGCTTGTGGGACGTGTTCTGAAAAAAAATGTCTGACAGGGCTTTTTCCTTTTCATTCCACTGCAAAAAACCAAACAAACCATGAGAGGGGAGCTTTGCAATGCTCAACCCATTCCCTGAAGGCTGCATTTCCCCAAATCTCCTCCCAGCTGCTCCCTCCCCCTGCCCCACTGTCCCAGACCTGAATCTGTGAGGTAAACACAAGTCCAGAACAAGGGCAAGTGGGGTGGCAGGTAAAGTTTGAGAGGGGGAAAGTGGCTGGCAGGGAAAGGGTTAAAACCACTCCCATAACAAAATACAGAGACCAAAGGATGTCTTGCAACAAAGAAGGGGACACAACGGGACTCCACAGCGCCACATGGTGCCATAGTGTTATAACGCATATAAAGCGCTTTATCTTTACAAATGTAGCTGAGTCCTTTATATGCAGCTGCTGTGTAACATGTAGTTCATCCCAGCTTTAGAGAATTGGGCTCCTTTTCCTCCTCACAGTATTCTCCAACCAAGCAAAAAGTAAGTTGTGCAAGGGGAATGCCATACAGAAAAAAAAGGGGGGGAGAGAGACACGCCTCTTATAATGCAAAGCAGAAAAAGGAAAGAAAAAGTCCAGCTGCAAATAAAAGGAACAGATCATTGAAAACAATGATAAATAATGACAAAAAATTGACCTCACACTGATACCACATGTCTGGCCTAAACATTTGCCTATGAGTCACACCACCACCATGTGGCCATAAAACAAATGTTTCAAAGTTCATACCCACAAAATGAGCCATTGCATTAATATACAAAACGAGAAAATTGATACTCTCAGAACACTCAGTACCCATGTTTTAAAACACCTAATCGCTAACAACTGCCTTTTAAATACTAAAGTAATATTACTTTCTTGTGGAAAAGCAACAAAATTACAAGACATGAATTCCTCCTGATAGCGGAGAAACAATTACCAAATATTGAATACCAGAGACATTCAGAGAACTGATACCGTGGCATAAATGCCCATGAGCTCATGTTTCATTCCTTTCCCTAATACCCTGGAGTAGAAAATGATGTGTGTGTGTGTTTATTTCCAAATCCACTTTAAAGACACACCTGAGTGCTTGACTGCAACATCAGCCGATTATTACATTGCATTCTGTTCAGAGCAGAAGCTGGATTTTAATGCAGAAGGGGTCTTTCACAAACTGTGCTGAGAATGATTTAACAAGGGATCCTCCGCCACCAGTGGGAAACTGCCAAATCAAAACAAGCAGCCCGCAATGTGCTCTTTCAACCATATTTAATATGGTTTCAGTAAGAAACAGACCCACCCAATGGCAACGCTTCTGAGAATCATTTGTGAGCTAACGTACGTAGCAGTTTTCCAGCACCTGCATAGATGTTAATGTTTGGCTCAGATTGTGGATGACTGCATATTTAGAAGAATTATACAGCCACGCAGAAGACCACAGGTCAGGAGGCATGATATGAGGCAAGGGAGTCCATGACAGTAATAATTAGAAAACATCTAGGGATGATCTTTGCAGCAGCATCTGGAATATTACTGAAGAGCCAGGGGCTACTCAAAGCACAATTAGTGGAGGCTGTTCCATCCAAACTTTTGGTTCTTTGTGCATGGAATGTTAAAATTGGGTGTGGGTGTGTTTACTGCAGGAATGTTTTGTTCAATTTTTCAGATAAAAATGGGTTTGGCAGTTTTTATTTTGCCATTCTAAGGTTTAGCAGCCTTGCAGTCAAATTTGAAGACTCGCTGAACAAAGAACATAAAAGCAGATCTATATGTCTCGTGCAAATGTGCATAAGAAACAAAACCTTAATGGTTCTTCTGGGTAGGGAAAAAGATTGCTTAGGAGGTGATTTGGAGTGGAGAAGCAACAGGGGGTACTTAGCCTTTTTGTTGTCCATCATTTTCTGCAAAAAAACCCCCAAAACCTACCACCCACTCAAGCCTCTCTTCCTGTTGTGGAGTCCCAGGCATGTGCTTGCCCTCTTAAATGTACAATTTCCATCAGAGGCATGAAGTGCCTGATGGAAGTTGCATCAGCAAAGCAACGTGTCATGAAAGGGTCAGGCGGTACCCCACCCCCTGCTATCTCTGCTCCAAATTCTCCCACCCAACCCACTGCTTTTCCCAACATAAAATGGCCACTGAAACCTTGTTACACGAATATGCAGGTATCTATGGGCTGACAAAGTGTTCTGTAAGCTAAATCAAGTTGACACTGAGAGTCTATCTGAGGGACATGGCTTTCCCTGTTTACATCACTAGTGGTGAAAAACACAGTTGCCATGGATCAAGTTTTATTTAAGGCAGATAAAGCTAAAGTGGTCCACTACTAAGACTGGCACACAGTCTGCCTAAGCAAGCACTGAGTTTCATTCATAAGCAAACAGAGCTGACAAGCCATCTTCCCTGCAATATACGACCTTCCTAGATCAAAAGATCACCCGAAAAGCCAGGAGAATGGTTCAATAACTGATCCACATGGACAAGGGTAAGAACCACCTCTCATTCCAGTAGGAAATCACCACATGGTACAAATTCTGTGGGTTGACCATTGGGTGGTATCCAACCAAATGGTTATGCCAGTGAATTGACTCTGGAAACCGGTGGCTCCAGAGAGCTTTGGATGGGAGTCATATTTGCAACAAATCTGTGCCTTACAGAAAGACTCCTATGACTTCAGTTACATAACAAGGGAAGTGGCCCTCAATTATACTTTAATTTGCAACAGTATATGGCTATAGCCACCTGCCTTAATCACTCAGTCATCATACCTCATTATGCAAATAGAGCAATCTCTATTCAAATCAAAAGATTGCACTTTGAGCTACGCAGATTTTCAGGATCATCCTAGTCTATAAAACATGGCAATAAGGGATGCAATAAAGGGGGAATGATCCATACAACAAATGCAGTGATGCAAAGGAAACACAATGACTTAAAGGCACGTCTGCATTACGCATTTCTGGGGGTGGGGGGAGTCTAGTCATTCACTCAGCAACTTATTACTCCTGGAATCCATCATCATTCTGACCTAAGATAATATTGCTCCCTGCTCCCACAGAAACACACCTGCACTTATAATTCAAGCTGAGCTAGCTTAAAAGGTAAAGGTAAAGGGAACCCTGATCATTAGGTCCAGTCGCGGACGACTCTGGGGTTGCGGCGCTCATCTCGCTTTATTGGCCGAGGGAGCCGGCATACAGCTTCCAGGTCATGTGGCCAGCATGACTAAGCCGCTTCTGGTGAACCAGAGCAGCGCACAGAAACGTCGTTTACCTTCCCGCTGGAGCGGTACCTATTTATCTACTTGCACTTCGATGTGCTTTTGAACTGCTAGGTTGGGAGGAGCAGGGACCGAGCAATGGGAGCTCACCCCATCGTGGGGATTTGAACCGCTGACCTTCTGATCGGCAAGTCCTAGGCTCTGTAGTTTAACCTACAGCACCACCTGTGTCCCCTGAAACACAGAAACACACCTGCACTTATAATGCAAGCTGAGCTAGCTTAATGCAAACTATATGCTTACAATGGTGAGTTCACGTATGTGTGTGTTGATGGGTATGCTGCACATGAAATATGTGACTCAAAACCAGTGGCGTAGCGTGGGTTGTCAGCACCCGGGGCAAGGCAAGTAATTTGCGCCCCCTAACCCCTAACCTGCCGCCGCTGCCAGCTTCTTCTTGCTGCTGCCTGGTCTGGTCTGGTGTGGTTCTCTCCCGCGCTCAGCGCTGCGCTGGGCGGCCGCTGCACTGTCCCTCCCCAGATAGTCCCTCGCTCTCTCTCTGCACCGCACGCCTGGCACCCACCCCCTCCACAGTGGGCAGCGACCCAGCGGCTCGGATCTGATTCGCACAGCCAGCACTGCAGTGGAGAGAGTGAGCCAGGTAGGGGCAGAGAGCTGCGAGTGCGAGCGCCCCCCCCCAGATGTTGCGCCCGGTGCGGCCGGCCCCCCCTGCACCCCCCACGCTACGCCACTGCTCAAAACCATCCTGTTGTGCAAGGGCACCGATGGCTTCATGAAGGACATGGGCAGTGTTTTGGAGAACTGGGGGACACAAGCTAACGATTTGGGAGGAGGTCCATTTGTCCTATTTTTAAAGGCCACACATCTGCTTATCTTGGCTGCACAAGAAAGCCGCACCATGTGCTATTCTGCAATAAACCTTAAAGCATACGATTGACGGTAAGGTGCAGCGACAGGATTTACAAAGGCAATAAAAACAGACCCTGCTAGGAATGCCGAGCATAAAGAGTTATGAGCAAGTGCAATTAACATCCTGCCAATTATTATGAACAACATGTAATTAAACTGGCTTTTAAAATGGCTTTTCACACATTCCATTTACGAAAGAGAAAAGGGGGAGGCAGTAAAAACACGTAACTACAGCATCATCGTGAATAAGCAGAATGTAATGGCAAGATGACATCTGGAGAAAGCTGATAGGGTCCAGGGCATGGGCTGAAGAGATCTTAGCTAAATCACACAATTGTGATGGAGGAGGAATCCATTTTAAATGGAGTTAATTCACAGAATTCAACTCTTCTTCAAACCTTGCTTGCATCAGACCTCTTGTATCAAGAACCCACATGTCCAAGCTCACCAGATGGCAGTAGGGGAAATGGAAGTGGCCAGAACTTCTCCTTTTCCCCATTTTTTCTTAATTAATTTTTAGAGACTAGGTGCTCTGCTTCAGTTCAAGCAAAACTGCAGATAGCCATGTCCAGCATGTTCATTCCTCAGAGTGGGGCTCGGAGGCAAGCCATGTCCAGCATGTTCATTCCTCAGAGTGGGGCTCGGAGGCACTTTGGAGAATTCAAGATGGCAGGTCCAACGGATGCTGCAGGGTGCCCACAGGGCAGTAGCAGTTGCTGTGACACTGTGCTTTGGGGGATGTAGGAAGCTGCCTCCTACTAAGGCAGAATCCTGGTCCACCTATTGTCAAAACTGACTTCCAGTGGCTCTCCAAGGTTTCAGGCAAGGTTCTCTTCCAGCCCCAGGGGTCAAAACTGGGGCTCTATCACTGAGCTTTGACTCTTCTCGCTGTGCTGCCACCAGGACTATGAAGCTCCAGATTTGCTGTATGATTCTAAGGGCACTGCAGACAATTGTGTTGTGACCAAAGATAGGAAAGGGCTTTTGCTCCTTGTCCTTAGATCTGCAGGAATGCCACATGCAGGAAAACCAAGCTGAAGAAAAGGGTTCATAAAATACATCATGAGCTGCTTTGCTACAAATCTGGATGCTGTGACCTGGTACATTTCTTGATACTTCAGATGGAGATGATAACCTCATGGAGGATGGATGCTTGAATACAACCCCGATGGAATAATGTGGGAGGAAAAACTAAAATAGGAATGTATTATTATACACACATGAACACTTAGCGGGCAGCTGGTGGGATCAGGGGTAGGGGCGGGGAGGGAGGGGAGTTAGGGCCATGTTTAGTACCCTTCTTCTATTTTCTTATACGTCTCTAATAAAACCAATAAAAAAAACATTTTAAAGCAGGAAAAGGAAAGGAGGTGAAAGCAGCTGAAGGGACTGAGGCACAGCCAGCCTTTGTCAATCTCAGCTAAAGAGACGCTATTCAGGGAGATTAAAAGTTACAGATCTGGCTTTTAATTAAAGGGGAGGGAGAAACCCTGCCACACAATTTAGAGCAGATTCTAGGAATGCGACGTTGACGGGAAAAGCGGAGAGCGGACGGGGGAGAGGAATCGCCTTCGCACTTCCAACAGTGGAATCATTAAAAAATGACACTGTGGTTTGTGGCTTGTCAGGATGGAGGGGGAAGCATGCTGCTCCATATCGTTCAGCTCCTCTCCAATCATGTTACTTGAGAAATGAGAGAGTGGGGAAGAGGAACTGGGACCCCCTTTTCAAGTGACCTGCCTTTACAGCAATTTCCCTCTGTGCCACCATGACAAGTGCAAGCTTTCCCGCTCGAGAGCGCCATGTGAATCTCATTATCTTGTAAAACCCTGCAATGTTGATATCTTACACACCATTTTCTGGGAACCTTACTATTCCTCCCCTAAGCTCTTTTGCTGGTAATGGTGCATCAGCCAACCCCCTCCCTCTCACCCTCCCCTTCCGATGTGGTTTGTTCTGCTCTGCGCAGGTATTGTTTTGTAGCAAGTTCCTTGTTTCAATCCCGAACATCTCCTGGCAGGGCAGGGAGAGGAAGGCCTGCCTGAAACCCTGAAAAGCCATTGCCAGTCAGGTTAGACAATGCTGAACTGAATGGAGCCATGGTCTGACTCAGTATAAGGCAGCTTCCAGCAAGCTGGCTCATAAGAGGTTGATAAGAGGAGGGAGTATCATGGGGACACTCAGAAAATGGCCTCAAAGTACAGTGGACCCTTGGGTTACGTTATCTTCAGGTAACATAACTTTTGGGCTGTGAACGCGGCAAACCCGGAAGTGTATTCTTCCAGGTTTCACTGTGCGCGCATGCACAGAAGCGCTCTGCATGCCTCAGACATGCGCAGAAGCACTCTATCACGCCGTGCACATGTACAGAAGAAGCGCCTCTACTTGCAGATTTTTTGGGGTACGTGCGGCCCCCTGAAATGAATTACATTCGTATCCAGAGGGTCCACTGAATTATCCTAAATGGTGGTTACAGGGTCATCTTATGCTACATGTGAGCACTTTGGTTAGCAGAATTGGCACAACTACAGGTGTCACATAATACACTGTCAGGGACCATGCTGAGGAGGAATGGTGGGAGCCTCCCCTTCCCCCCTGCTCCTGAATCTTCCCAGGAGCAGGAGGACAGTATAGATTTGGAACAGTGGTTTGAAGAGGGACATAGTTCAGAAGGCAGAAGCTGGGAAATACTGGATGGAGGAACAGCTAGGAAAAGAAACACCGGAAGAGAGGGGGTTAACAGATTCACAGTCTCTCTATAGCAGTGTTTCCCAACCTTGGGCCTCCAGCTGTTTTTGAACTACAATTCCCATCATCCCTGACCACTGGTCTTGCTAGCTAGGGTTGATGGGAGTTGTAGGCCAAAAACATCTGGAGGCCCAAGGTTGGGAAACACTGCTCTATAGTATCCAACCCCCCCCCTTCCTCAAAGACACAGAGAGCTCAGAAAGTGTTAGAACAGAAAGTGCAGTGGGTACAAACTCAGATTACGAGGGTGAGTCTTAATTGGGAGCACCGCCATTCTAGGGAGACGCTTTATTTTGTCTCTCACTGTGTTTATTAAAGAAAGAAACTAACTGGTCAGAATTTCCTTTTGTTTAATCTGCTTATTTACTGCCACAAGGAATAATCTTAGCCACAGACATAATCTTAGCCAAAAGGCCAAGAGACAATATAATTATTATACATAATATTCACCCCACATTTGTAACTCGATCTTTTAGTGTGGCAGCACCTGCACTTTGGAACTGCCTATTATTATTTTTTAATTGTTTCTATTAAATATTTTCTTGGATCAAGCAGGTGCCTTCACTGTATTCTTTTTGGTGCCTGGGGGGAAAAAACATTCTTGTTTTAGAGACGTCTACCCGGATGCTTAGAAAGTTGGGGTGATTTAGTATTTTAACTTCTGTATGGTTTAAAGTATGGCTGTACATTTTTTCTTGATTTTCTTGTTTTACCTTTTTGTAAACTGTTTGGAAGGTTGCTGTTGTTGTAGTTTACAATCAAGTGGCTCATAAATCTTATGAAATAAATAAATAATAACTACAACCCACTTTGACGATAACTTAAGATATTAATAATACAACAGCTACCGTAGCAAATAATTTAAGAAGTTGTGAATCATCCAGCAACTAAAATTAGTTTTGTTGATACAGCCACACAGTTCTGAGCTGAAGTGAAGAGTGCATATGTACAGTCTTAGGGAATGCCGACACCTCGCAGAAATTAATATTGGGTCATTATAGACCACCTACTTCCTCCTTCCTTGGTAGCACCCTTGTAGTCTAAACAATAATCCTGAATACAGTTCCATATTTTTAAAGCTGCATTTAAGAGCTTGCATTGTTCTAGACAAATGGTAGAAGTGCCTTTCTTCCTTGGAAACTGGGGAAAAGAAGAAGAAGAAAATATGATGAATGGGAAGCAGAGTCAACACAGGTTATAAAAATAATAAGGCAGTCTGTCAGAGCCTTGGAATGGTCAAGAAGGGCCAGTAAATGTGAATACAGTTTATGTGTGTGTGTGTGTTTAAAAAATAAATAAATGAATAAATAATATACTACTGATGCAAAAGGCTCCAGTGAAATGTAAAATATTGGTGTTAGCTTACAGTGTGTGAAATGAAATTTAAATGCAGCGGAAGTGGAGAAAACTATTTTAAGTTGCTTCGGAATGTCAGGTAGCTGGTTTTTGAGTGACTGTGTAAATGGCTCAGATAGCCTAAGGCAATGTAATGAGGTATTGCCACACACAAAAAGCTATTGCACCCCTTGCACCCCCTTGCAAGAGCTCCATCTCAGCACATTATTTCTCAATTGGGAAAATTACACACAAATCCACCACTGATGGTTATCCAAAGCTGGCAGAAATATTTCATAAAGCCTTATGGAAACATCATGGCAGGTGTTTGCTTTTTTAAGGGAGAGAAACCCAAAGCCAAAATATGAACAAAACCACCCTGAGACGCCGCTCCTCCCTACTCTATTTATTTTCAGGTAAACATTCAACAGACTTTGAAATGCATAACCACAATACAGAAGTTGACAAATATCATCCTATTAACTCTGGGCTAACAGTTTATATTTCCAGTGTTTAATCTCATTTTCCTCCCTCCACACAAAGCAAACATTACATTAGAAACAAATATTGTGGGGGAAGCAAACAGGCTTCCCAAAAGGAAATAAAATGCTCTGAGAGAATGGGACAAACTGCGCTACCGGTAGCCTGCTATCTTCTGACATTTATTTTAGCCCAGGAAATGGTTTAGGAGCACGTGACACATCTACCTTGCTAGAGCCAAGGATGGCGTGGGCATGATCAATGGGGGAAAGGCAGGATGCGGAATTTATTTATGTATTTATTTACTGCATTAATAAAGGTAAAAAGGTAAAGGAACCCAGACAGCTGAGTCCAGTCAAAGGCAACTACAGTGGACGCTCGGGTTGTGAACGTGATCTGTGCGGGATGCACGTTTGCAACCCGCAGCGGCGTGTCTGCGCACGTGTGGGTTGCAATTCGGGACTTCTGCACATGCGCAAAGCATGATTTAGCACTTCTGTGCATGTGTGACCACCAAAACCCAGAAGTAACCCGTTCTGGTACTTCCAGGTTTCGGCAGTCTGCAACCCCCAAAAAACACAACCTGAAGCATCTGTAACCCAAGGTATGTCTGTATGGGGTTGTGGCGCTTATCTCATTTTCAGGCCAAGGGAGCTGGCGTTTGTCCACGGACAGCTTTCCGGGTCTTGTGGCCAGAATGACTAAACCGCTTCTGGTGTGCAGAGTACTGTGACAAGTGCCAGAGCGGACGGAAACGCCATTTACCTTCCTGCCACAGCGGTACCTATTTATCTACTTGCTCTGGTATACTTTCGAACTGCTAGGTTGGCAGGAGCTGGGACCAAACAACGGGAGCTCACTCCGTTGCAAGGATTTGAACCACTGACCTTTCGATCAGCAAGTCCAAGAGGCTTAGCGGTTTAGACCACAGTGCCATCCGCGTCCCTACTGCATTCATATCTCACCTTTTCCTCCAAGGAGCTCTAGCTGGTGCACATGCCCCCCTCCCTTCTGGTTTAATCCCCAGCACAACCCTAGGAGGTAGGCTAGGCTGAGAGGCAATGACTGGCCCAAGGTCACTCAGTGTGGAGAGCTAGTGTGGTATAGTGGTTAAGAGCGGTAGACTCGTAATCTGGTGAACCGGGTTCACGTCTCTGCTTCTCCACATGCAGCTGCTGGGTGGCCTTGGGCCAGTCACACTTCTCTGAAGTCTCTCAGCCCCACTCACCTCACAGAGTGTTTGTTGTGGGGGAGGAAGGGAAAGGAGAATGTTAGCCGCTTTGAGACTCCTTAGGGTAGTGATAAAGCGGGATATCAAATCCAAACTCTTCTTCAGTGAGCTCCCTGGACAAGTAGGGATCTGAATGCCGGTCTCCCAGGTCCTAGTGCAACTCTTGAATTTTTACACCATGACTGACTCTCAGAAGTGTCTGTTAATATATTTCAGCATTGTAGAGAAGATCTAGTGCCTGCTATATATACCATGAGACTGTTATCCAAGGAAAAGACTCTGCCAGAGCCAAGACCCGGGGAAATCCATGCACTGTTCTCAGGAGAATCAGCACCATAAAAATCGCACAACCACCTCAGGATACATCAAAGTAGAATTAACTCTATTTTCACAACACACCCATAGTTCAGTTACAATAATTGCGGTCCCTGCCCCCATATGACCTCTGCTTTTCTATCACATTCCTTCAGATACTGAGGCACTTTATTTATTTAACAGAATTTATATACCCCTTGAGTGTAATAAACATTCCAAACGGTTTACAAGAAACATTAAAACCATCAATAAAAGGAGTTTTTTAAAAATCCCAAGTGATTTAATCTTTTACTATCAATTTTAACCATCTTTAAAATGTTTTAAAGATGGTTAAAATTGATAGTAAAATATCAAAACATATCAATATCTACATGTTTGGATAGGCTTAAAATTTTTTAAGCAGGCACCAAAAAGAGTAAAGTCAAGGCGCCTGCCTCATGGCAACAGGCATTTGAATAATAATTTTATTATTTATACCCCACCAATCTGGCTGGGATGTCCCAGGATATGGGGTGCATTGAGGGAGGAGAGGGGAAAGCCCATTACAGAAGCAGAAATCTGTGAGCTGGATGGACATGTTAGCTGGATACCATCCTTTGTGTATCAATTGCAGTTGTAATATATGCCAGTCTCACTATCCAAACACAATTCGATCTCAGAAAATCGTTTGGTAGGTGAGCACTCACATAATGAGTCTACAATTTCTATTGATTTCTATGGGGAAATTTCTAACATCTTCCTGACCAGGGAATTTTGACCTACAGCTGATCAGGAAACCCGTTGAAACCTTGCAAATGGCGAACAAGGAAAGAAAGGAAAAAGCTCTCTTATTTGTCCCATCTCCTCCCTCCCACAATGATTTTTGGAAAAACACTTGTGGCAGACCAGAAAAACTCAAAAAAAGGAAGGCTTGTTTAAGGCTACTTATATGTTCACAGTACAGTGGTACCTTGGTTTAAGAACAACTTAGTTTATGAACAACGCTGCAAACCCAAAAGTAGGTGTTTTGGTTTGTGAACTTTGCCTTGGAAGCAGAACATGTTTCGCTTCCTGTTGAGTGTGTTCCATTTGTAAATTGAGTCCCCTCCTTGGTTTAAGAATGCTTTGGTTTAAGAATGGACTTCCAGAACGGACCAAGGTATCTTGTACTACATACAAGTCCAGTTGTTTGGATAGCTGAATCTGTGTTGTGTATAGTGACTTTTGAGTACTAATTCCTCATGTTTGGATAAGTGAATTTTTCTGGAACGAGTGTTTGGATAGTGGGACATCTGTGTATCTTTTTGACTGGCAACAGCTCTCCAGGATCTTCAGTGACGATCTTTTCCATCACCTGATCCTTTTTTGAAATTGGAGATGCCATGAATTGACCCTGGGACCTGCAGTATATAACATATATGCTTTGTCTACTGAACTATGCCTTTCCCCAACCCCCCGTCACAATCTGACTTCATGCAAAATTTGACAGTAACTCTGCCTGGAATTGAATTGTTGTTGTTCTTAAAGACAGAATACTGTTCACTGTTTTACCTGGTTACACTAGACCTTCTTTGCAGCTGGCACCAATCCTACTAAAGCCAAGTCTAATCCCGTCTTTAATCAAGAGAGATCATAATTCAAGCCTTCTGGATGCAAGTTAATCTGAAACAATGTGTTGTGTCAATACAATGTTTTTTGTTTCCGTCCTCAAGGCGCCCTTGCGAATTAAGTGACACGAGTTCTGAACTGCATCTGTTTACCAATGTCAAAAAGTTCCTACATTCACAAGCTATCATGCAAGGCTCTCCTACTCTATAAGAGGAGCCCTTCTTAATGATGCATCCTGTCACACTGCAATCGACGTATCATAAACTCCCTGTTTACTGCCACCTTGCAAAGAAACAATGGATTAAACGACAGATGCTGCAAAGCTAAAAATCTGACGATGGCACCTTAACTTCTAATCAAAGTCTGTCCTTTGAGAACAAAAGCCAGTGCAGAACTCTGTAATTAGAACCTGGATGAGAGGCCTACCCCTGTATTAATTCATTATTATCATTATCAGTAGCCTCCGGGGATTGTGTATCCGTGTAACATACAATAACACTTGCTGAATTTGATCTGATCTCCAAATTAATTGGCCTCCCGCCTGCAGGGAGCACACAATTGTATACCGAGATTGGTCCTCGATGCCGCTGAATAACCCTGCTACTCTGTAGTTGTAATCGACCTGCTCATATATATTTTAACCATCTCTATCTGTGCAGATAAGTCAATAATGCTGGCTGTAGGGCAGCGCTGATTGTGCAGCAGTCAAGAGTTCATGCTGTGCATGATCGCTTGCAGGACTGGAGGCCTGATGAAGGCTGCTTCATAAACCATGCTTTTCATGCACTGAGGTGACTTCCACGTGCAAAGTAGCTCAGAGCCCAGATCACATGCGGATAATTGAGCATGAAATTTTGGGTACAAATATGCCGGATGCTGCAATGTAGATGAAGGAAAGCCCAGCCAACGAGGTAACTGGGTTTTCAGGAAGGTTAGAGATGTAGAAGAGCTGCACAGTGCAGACCTGATTTTTAGAATTTATTTCATTCATTTATTAAGTTTTATATCCAGCCGTTTCTCCTAATGCAGCCTAGGACAAGAGACAGGACAATAAAAATCTCTTGAAACAATTCCATTACAGATACAGGCTGGGGGAGATCTCTGCTGAAAAAGCTTGTTTGAAGAGGAAAGTTTTCAGTAGGCACCAAAAGACAATTGCCTAATATTCAAGGAGAAGGATGGGTGATGCAACACTAAAGGCTTGATTCCTGCATCGTATGGAATGGCCCTCCTGATAAGATGGTATCTGCAAGAGGCCCTCTCCCGCAGAGCACAGTGAGAGACTTGATATATCCTGGCCCTGGGCTATATAGGGCTTTACACAGTAAAACCTGGGTCTTGAACTTTGCCCAGCAGCTAATTGGCAGCCAATGCCATTGTTTCAACAGTGGTGTAGCATTTTGGTGTTTACCCCAGAGAGCTGTCAAGCCTCCACCGTTTGCACCAGCTGTAGCTTCTGGACCAACCTCAAGGGCAACCCCACATAGACTGCATGGCAGTAAACCAGCCTGGAGGATACCAGCAGATGGATAATAGTGGGTTGAAGAGAAACGGCACTCATAAAACCTCTCAGCCATCTCCAAGGTAAGAGAAGTACAGCAAAACACCTATGCCCTACACATGAACATTTCACCAACATTTTATCTCCTCTCTGATAATCTTCAAATGCCCTTTATTTTCCTGTTAATTGATGGAGGGCAGCCTGGAAAAGTGCAGAAGCTGTTTTCAATTAAGGTAGCTCTCTGTATTCCCACTTTATATTTTAACACAAAACCAGAGCCTCTAAAAGGAAGGCATGGTGCGTTTTGCGCCCCCGGTGCTCCTTCCATCTTCCTGAGGATTGTTCCACACTTACTTGTCCCACAAGTGCAGCTGCCTTGAGATATATTTCTACACAAATGCTGTACGATGGGACTTGGTTTTGCTAAAAGGATCCAACCAGGTGCTGCACACAATTATAACCTTTTCTTTATGGCCTTCTTGTGAGCTTCTCTAAGACTTGTTGCTCATTGAAACAGAATGCCAGAATGAGTGGGCCTCTCTCAAGCAAGGCAATTTCAATTTTCATTAATGAAGGGCTTTATAAACCTCTCTCCCAGTGACCAAGGACAATCTGAGTTGCCCGTGCCTAGAAAATGTTCACAGCCTGCATCTGTCCTCATCAGAAGGTGAGCTTTAGGTCTGCCCCTTTTACCAAAAAATGAAGTGGTATGTGGGAGAGGAAAAGTCCACTTGAAGGAAGGGCCATTTTATATAATGAGTTGAAAAGGATCCAAATTGCAGCAGTCTGATTGGTCCTAAAACAATAGGATTCAGAATGCAGCAGTCTGGTTGGTCCTAAAACAATTGGATTCAGAATGCAGCAGTCTGATTGGTCCTAGAACAATAGGATCCAGGCGAGTATTTTTCAAGCCATTTCAAGGCTAGCTATTCCGTTGTTTGTTTTCAAGGCCGCCCAAATACTGTGGTCTCAATTCCTCCACCCTGATTGCCTTCAGACCACTGTGCAACCAATCAGCTATAGATGGATAAGATTGTACCTCCCATTCCCCCAGTGCCCTACGGACCACTTAAAAATTTCTGGTGGTCTTGGCGGACCACTTAATGATTTTCCTGCCTGTTATAGCTATTGTAATGCACTGTGCCAGATGCAGCGTGCCTTTTTAATTGCATTTTTATTGCGATAAAATACAGCATAAGAAATAAAAGAAGCAATAAAAATACAGCTAAGAAATCAATATGAATACTCAATGTGATAGATAGAGAAGTCTCCCATCTTCAGCTACAAATCTGAGGACTTCCTGAAAGAAGCTTGTGGACCACAGCTTGGGAGCCCCCTGGACTAAGAGATCAAACAAAGAGAACCAGAAAAAGAAAAAGAAACACTACATTCTGACTTCCAGGTAGCGGAGATGTGGAACTGATCCTCCTAGTCTGAAATAGCCAACAACCACAATCATAAGCCATTGAGGAAGCATCAGCTATTTGTCTTGAGCTACAGGACCATTTTAATAACCAAATCCCCTTATTACACCTGCCTGAATCCCTTCCATGGGGCTGTTTGATTTCCTCTGACTAGGAGAAATAAAAATTTCATTTTCTCTTAATAAAAGAGTGACTTGTTTGGCTCTAGAGATTCTGGTCTGTCCCTTGTATATAAACTTCTGAGCAGAAAACGGCCTGAAGAGGAAGCCCAGGGCAGAAGATCCTTAGACATCAACCCTGTTTTAGAGGGAGAGCAACGTACCACCAGGGGAAGGGCCCTGGCGATGTGTTAGGTTTATTCATCCCCATCAAAATTTCACATTACGGGTTTTATGGGACTCTAGCTTTTCTACTTGACAACCAAATTACACTACTCCACAGATGATAAAACTCAAGGAAACATATTCAACCTATCAGGGATAATTGGCATTTTTCCCCCCGTCTGAAAATAAACCCGCATAACACGCCCCCTCCCCAATGAGCACATTCTGCATAAAAGTTCTTTTTTTAAAATAAAAAAAGCACTTATAAGTCACTTTGGAGGGGCTAAATAACTACACTTCTGGGCTCTCTTTCATTTTAGCTGCAGGGCACCCTAGGAGATAGTAAAAAATATATTACACTTCAAAAACACCCAGGGAAGGAGCCCTAACGTTTAAAATGTGAGCACATTTACTTCACGGTGTTTGAGAGGAGGGGAAGGGGGGGAGGGGGAGTCAGAAGCAATCTGTGGCACAGTGAATAAGAGGCCGATTCCCCCGGAGCGGTGAGCATTTCCATTCGCCGCCTTGCCTTTAAAAGCCAGCTTTGAGTAACCCGTGCCCACAAAATTGCAGAGGAATTATCCTGAATTACAGACCTCAGACTGTTAAAAAGTGCAGTTGGTGATCAGCAGTGACCCTTGCGACAAGGGCCAATACAGATGAAGAAAGTCTGACAGCTGTTCAGTTTTGAAGCTTCAGAAAAGAAATTGAGGGAGGGGCAGAGGGGGGGGAGAGATAAGAGAAGAAGAGAAGCCGATTTAGGAGATGCCTTTTGAATGACTAGACTTCGTATGAAAATGCTTTATTCCTCGATGGATGAATTGCATGTGGCAATGCAATTTTGTTTTAAGTCGTTACCTCAGAGTTTTTAATTTTGGTCTCCATAGCTAAGAACTGACACACGATCCATCATGCTGAGTTTCTCTTACCCTTCCGGTTCATACTTCTCGGCAGCTTCGCCAAGCAGCGCCACTCAGGATAAGTCCCCCACCATTGTCCCCTCACCCACCCGCCCACTCTGCCCCTCCATGTTTCTGTAATGAGGCAATAAATGAATTATGCCTGATGTTTTCTCTAATCGACAGTAATAACACCCAGCACAGCAAAGAGGCGCAACTTCAGAAGCGTATTGGGTCTAATGGAATTAAGCGAAACGACACAGATAGTGTTTTTTCTTCTTCTTTTTTTTTAAGGCTTCTGACAAATGCAACTATTCATTACTTTGAAGAACAGAGAGATTTTTCTGTAGGGCAAAAAAACAAAGTACCTCCAACAATAAAAAACAATATTTCTCATTTCCCACAGAGCAGATTTATTTTCCAGCATCTCCATACTCCCCCAGCCACTTCATGATACCGTTAATTAAAGGAGGGGAAGGAAGAAGAGTTTACATAACGGAGTCACCACTTCTAAGGACTTCAGAGAGATCAAAAGGACGAAAAGAGCAAAATCTTCCCTTAGGAAGGTTTCTGACCCACATTCAGGTCAGAGTAGGAGTGTTCGGCAGCTGCGTGTAATGTGTTTTGCCAAAGAACATTCCAATCTTCGCCCCCTCAAATGCAATTTATAAAGGGTTCTTTCGAAAGCAGAGAAGTTTTAAGGCGGGCCAACCAGAAAAGTGGCAGAGAAGAAACGGCTGTTGAAAGTGCACCCCTTAAATCATAGAATCATAGAATTATAGAATCATAGAGTTGGAAGAGACCACAAGGGCCATCGAGTCCAACCCCCTGCCAAGCAGGAAACACCATCAGAGCACTCCTGACATATGGTTGTCAAGCCTCTGCTTAAAGACCTCCAAAGAAGGAGACTCCACCACACTCCTTGGCAGCAAATTCCACTGTCAAACAGCTCTTACTGTCAGGAAGTTCTTCCTAATGTTTAGGTGGAATCTTCTTTCTTGTAGTTTGGAACCATTGCTCCGTGTCCGCTTCTCTGGAGCAGCAGAAAACAACCTTTCTCCCTCCTCTATGTGACATCCTTTTATATATTTGAACATGGCTACCATATCACCCCTTAACCTCCTCTTCTCCAGGCTAAACATGCCCAGCTCCCTTAGCCGTTCCTCATAAGGCATCGTTTCCAGGCCTTTGACCATTTTGGTTGCCCTCCTCTGGACACGTTCCAGTTTGTCAGTGTCCTTCTTGAACTGTGGTGCCCAGAACTGGACACAGTACTCCAGGTGAAGTCTGACCAGAGCAGAATACAGTGGCACTATTACTTCCCTTGATCTAGATGCTATACTCCTATTGATGCAGCCCAGAATTGCACTGGCTTTTTTAGCTGCCGCGTCACACTGTTGGCTCATGTCAAGTTTGTGGTCAACCAAGACTCCTAGATCCTTTTCACATGTACTGCTCTCAAGCCAGGTGTCACCCATCTTGTATTTGTGCCTCTCATTTTTTTTGCCCAAGTGCAACACTTTACATTTCTCCCTGTTAAAATTCATCTTGTTTGTTTTGGCCCAGTTCTCTAATCTGTCAAGGTCGTTTTGAAGTGTGATCCTGTCCTCTGGGGTGTTAGCCACCCCTCCCAGTTTGGTGTCATCTGCAAATTTGATCAGGATGCCCTTGAGTCCATCATCCAAGTCGTTGATAAAGATGTTGAATAAGACCGGGCCCAAGACAGAACCCTGTGGCACCCCACTAGTCACTCTTCTCCAGGATGAAGAGGAACCATTGATGAGCACCCTTTGGGTTCAGTCAGTCAGCCAGTTACAATGGGTGCCCATCTGCTACCAGGCCCGGTTCATGGTTCTTGTATTAATTGGCAAGACCCCCCCCCCCCCAAAAAAAACTTGGTCCGGGATACCTTAAGGACCATCTAATACATCATATCTCTGCCCAAACTCAGACGTACTCAGGGGAGTCACTGCTAATGGTCCTCCATGATTCAGATAAAGGTCTCGTGTCCATCAAGAGTCATGCATTCAGTATTATGGGTCCGATTCTGTGGGATTTCCTCTCATTTGAAAACAGACTAGTCCCCTCCCTGTTGAACTTCCAGCACTTCATAGAGTTGTAAGGGACCATGAGGGTCATCTAGACCAACCCCCTACAACGCAGGAATCTTTTTGCTCAATGTGAGGCTTGGACCCACAACCCTAAGATCAAGAGCAGGTTTCCTTAACCTCATCCCTCCAGAGACTACAGTTCCCATCATCCCTGACCACTGGTCCTGCTAGCTAGGGATCATGGGAGTTGTAGGCCAAAAACACCTGGATGGCCGAGGTTGAAGAAGCCTGATCAAGAGTCTCATGCTCTACCAACGGAGCTGTCTATTGGCTTGGAACAGGGCCTCTAATTAACACTGGAAGTGATAATTGCTTGACATGTACAAATCCAATAGTAACAGACTTTCATGGCCAAAGGAATAGCTTCTAGAAAGAAGGAGGAGGAAGGAAAAAAACTGTGAGGATCACTAATGCCAGATATCAGAGAAACATCCTGGCTATGTCCATTCATTCATGGTTACTAGGGAAACAACAAAGATCTCCAAGTCCTTATATGTCAGGGTGTAAGGTTAAAGGCTATAATTAGGATGCTATAAAGTGAAACGCCACCCCAAGACCAGCTAGCACATTTGGGCTTGGTATGATATATAGACTAATGGCACAGACTCCTCCAAACCAATTCACAATCACAAACAGAGAATCCAGAGATAGCCATACAAACACCATGAAACTGCAATCATTCTGGCAGGGCTTGCAGTAGAACGAAAAGGTAGCATTTCCCGAGCTCCATGCAGATGAATCACTTGGGCCAAGCATTTCCCCACCCCTTACTCATGGATCTAATAAATTAGAAGTAACTTGATCTCCCCTCCAGTTCACAGCTCCCTTAAGATGAGAGTCAATTAAGCCCTAATTGTTTCTGGTTTCACTGAACCATTTTTAAAGCCCTGCTTTAATATGGTTGCTCTTAATAGACTTCACATCTTCACGTTGCATTTTTTTTCTGTTAGTGGTTTGGATATTCCATTACTTCATTGTATGCATAAGAGGCACCCAATGAATGTGGGATATTTAGGTTCACGTTTCCATTCAGCAACAAACTTCACTGGGTAACTAGGGCAAGTCATTATTTATCCACCCAAATGTCCAAAAAACCAAGTCCTCTTCAGAATTTTTTTTTTTGGGGGGGGGAATTATGTATAGTCACTAATGTTTGGGGTGGGGTGGGGGAGAATATATATATATATATATATATTCGAAAAGCATATATATATATATATATATAATTTATGCTACAGATCGGGAAATGTATCAAGTCCAAGATCATGCCAATTTGATTAACAAGCAAAGCCAGGAAAGCTATTAGAGGCAAGAAGACCTATTTCTGAAAATGGAAGTCTTTGTCAAATGGGGAGTGGGCGGGAGGAAAAATGGAACAAAGCTTCTTGTCATCCGTAGTGTTTTGGTTATTCTAAACTTGTTTCTTCTTTTGGGAAGAGACTTGGGCACATCTTATTCCTTCAACTGACCAGCCAACCTTCCTGCCTACTTAACACAGTTCATTTTGCTGACTCACAACTTGCTAGGCCATAATCTCTCTGCCTACCGCTGCTGCCCACATTTTATGGAACCACCAAACCCATCAGGAGGCAAGACAGCACATTGCAGCAGGCCTGGTTCTCATTATTTCCACCAAGGAACCCAGAATGTGGCTCCGGGTCTGGGTTCAGGTGATCTCTGAAGCCCAGACATCGAAGTCCAAGCTGCAGACTTTGATTTCACAAGAACTGCTCTGGCAAGCGTTCCAGACCTCAGGATGTTCTCATGTGACCGCAATAGCCCTTTTGTACTCTATTACCCGCCATACAGAAAAGTCTTAAAGTACTGTGAGATCCAGTCCTTAGAAAACAGACTTAACAGTAGGGGTGGTGGAGAATTCTGCTCTAAGTGGACAAGGGAGCTGCAGTTTAGGTGCACATTTGTGGTCAGGAACAGAAATCTGATAAGTGCTTTTTTTTTAGTCCACAAACAATACACAACTGAAGACCTCATCTTTCTGGTGTTTCCTTTGAATTGAAATGAATGATGAGGCATTACATAATTAATTATCTCAGTAGTTACATAATTAATTAGGTTAAATTTGATCACAATGGACAGAAAGACGAACAATGTAATTTTTGGTGGAAGCTGAACTGCAATGGAATGGAAACGGCGCCAATTGCAATGAGTACAAGGGAGAATGGAAATTGCAGTCATCTTACCTCACTAAGCAACAAGGAAGCAGCACTGATCTGACTTGATACACTGTATTTTGACAATTATGCCTTCTGCTAGTCAAAAAAGGAATAAACATACACTAGGAAGTGGCGCTCTTCTGCCTTGGGTCTCCAGATGTTGTTGGGCTATGAAACCTATCATCCCTAGCTAGCTTAGCCAGGGATGATGGGAGTTGTAGTCCAACAATATCTGGGAACCCAAAGTTGAAGAATACTGCTAGGAAGAAGAGAGAGAGATGGCAGCCATTACATAGCAAGCACACAGCAAAGTCAGACTCAACCTTCTTAAGCTAGTGGCTTTTTGGATCACTAACTAAGTAAAGGTGGGGAAATGGCCTGTTCTGGACAGGATTTTATACGTATATGCTGTAGGAAATGATGCTACATGCATGTTCAGGTGATATATGAATTTTAAATAGGAAACTTGATTTAAATCAATCCACTCTGAAACATCAGGCCTTAGCATGATTTGAAATAGGCAGTGTTGGTACTATAAGTTACTAAACAAAGGAAGAATGTAAATAATAAAAATAAAGAGTTTCCCTTAAGCAACACTGACAACAAGATCCATTTCCATTGACATCAGTAAGGGTTTTCGTGAAAGTAGTAGTGATGGAGTAGGAATGCGATTCAGTTTTCATTTAAAGGCAAACCCACCTGACCTGCGCTTTTCAAAACAATAGGTGGACCAAAACACAGCAATCCTCCAAAATTTGTCCTTCTCTGAATCTTGCAATGCAGTTCTCCAGCCAAGTAGTGGGCATGAAAATGAATGTGTTACTGAAAATAAACTACAAAAAAGGCATTCTAGTAGAAAGCATGCTTTGCAGAAATGAGTATATTAGGAACAATTGCATACAAACGTGTGTCTGTTCAGAGAAATTAACATTAAAATGCTGATGAATTTTCACAAGAATAAATCACCCACTGATGTAGAATTTTAGAGAACTGAATACAGTGGCACCTCAGGTTAAGTATTTAATTCGTTCCGGAGGTCCGTACTTAACCTGAAACTGTTCTTAACCTGAAGCACCACTTTAGCTAATGGGGCCTCCTGCTGCTGCTGCACTGCCGGAGCCCGATTTCTGTTCTCATCCTGAAGCAAAGTTCTTAACCTGAAGCACTATTTCTGGGTGAGCGGAGTCTTTAACCTGAAGCGTATGTAACCTGAGGTACCACTGTATGGGGAAACTGAGAGAACTGAAATTGACAGATTCTCTTATGCCTGGAAAGAAGTCTCACCCTTTTGAGGAAAAGAGAGACTCCCAAACTATTCTATTCTAAGCAAAAAGCCTTTATCACAAGCCCTTCCTCTCAACAATGCTCCCTGCTGATGCTAAAAAACAAAGGAACACACTCACCTTCCCGGTGAAAATTAAACATGAGTCCCAGAAACTGCCAACATGAGACAGAATTATTTTGTTCTGTTAGATTATTGAAAAACAAACAAACATTTATACAAGATGGAAATTTAGCAAGAAACACAATCCCAAGACTTCTCAAAGAGCCATTATTGTACCTGTGGGCAGGAATGAAGCACCTTTTGTGAAGATGAAAAGAAGAGAAAAACAACTTCCTGGAGGAGAAGAAAGTGATTGCATCTTCAATCACAATTGGTTATTGTAAAAATCTTTATTAACCTAAGTGCATATAAAAATTGTGAATTCTTAATACAAAGCAGTATTTGACTTTTAAATTTCATTTTAAGCTTACCCCATTCACTAGGAATGTGATTACAGAGTAAATTAAAAAGTAATCACATGTGAATTACATTTCCTCATGAATGTAATGACTTCAGGAGACTGATTAATGTTAAGCAGTGTCTGTCCTACCTCATGCATACCTTCCCAGGTGAGATGAGTAAGATAGCTGGCGTGCACTGATTTAATTTCCTTTTGCCGGTGAAGAGCTATGTGGATACAATATTGTGTGTGCATGCACACACACGAGGGAGGGGGGGATTTTGTCCATTGAAGGCACCAACAGCAAGATGGCAGCTGGGACCCCACATACAGAACTGCCTTCCTAATGAGGCTCACCTTTGTGGTCTCTCTGTTTTGTTTTAATCTGTATTTATATTCTTGGGGATGTTGCTTTTGTTGCATGCATTTCATTTTGATATTACGGGTTTAAAAAATGGTGGCATTGTTTTATTTACTGTAAGTGGCCTAGATAACTTTTGTGTTGTGGCACGGAAAACAAAGCCCGCTCACAAATAAACAAACTGTTAGCAGTTCTGGGCATATGGCTATGAGCCAGACTCTGGGGGAAGTTGTGCATATTATTTACTGGACAAATCCTTCAGCTTTAGAGAGGCCTAGCCTTTAGGTTACCCAAAGCATGTGAGCGTCAGGAAAAATCGGATGCGTTGATATGGAGGAGGAAACCTTATTTAAGACCTCTAAACACACTTGCTTCAGAGTCAGCCCTGTTGAACTCAACAGGTTGATGATGAATGCTTAGGATTGTGCTACAGGCATCAGGTAAGAGTCCCACCTGAAACCAAACTATAGTGCTACCTGGAGATTATTTGGTGTGCAAAACTACAGACTGAAACCTTATCTGTTTGATATTTTGATGCTTAGCCTGGCTGAACCCAAGAGGCTGAAGTATGGTAAAATTTACAAAAGACATGAACAGGGGCATAGGAAGATGTCTTACACTACGTTGGTTTATTGAACTCAGTATTGTCGACATCAACTGGCAATGGCTCTTCAGGGCAGGGGTCTCTCCAAGATCCACCTGGATATGCTATTAGGGATTGAAAATGGGACCTTCTGCATGCAAAGGAGATGCGCTGCCACTGAGCTACAAAATACTGGGGCAATAAAAGACAGCTGCTAGAAGAATGTGGCAGCACTGTGAAAATGATGTATAGATGGTACATCACATCTGTTAAATTAGCTAAGATGTATAAAGTTAGCAATAAATGTTGGAAATGTAAAGAAAAAAGAAGGAACATTTTATCACATGTGGTGGGAATGTAAAAAAGTGAAAAGCTTCTGGGAAATGATATATAATGAGATGAAAAAAATCTTGAAATATACATTTATAAAGAAACCAGAAGCATTTTTACTGGGCATGGTAGGAAGTGATATAAATAGAAAAGAATGTAAGCTGTTTTTATATGCAACGATGGCAGCAAGAATATTATTGGCACAAAAAAGGAAGCAAGAAGAATTACCGATGAAAGAAAAATGGAGGATGAAATTAATGGACTATGCAGAACTAGATAAACTAACAGGAAAGATTTGAAATCTGCGGGACCAGAAATTCACAGAAGACTGGTGTAAATTTACAGACTATTTGAAAAGTAATAGTGATGATCAGACTATGTTTGTAGGTTTGCAAGAAGTTTTGTGAGGTGAATTATTGGAACTATTGCAAAAATGGATAAAGGGGAGGATGATTAGTTAAGATAATTAAAGGCAATATGAATTTAAGAAACACATAAGAAGTGGTCAAAATGGTGGATCATCAGAGGTGCTGATGGAAGTCCCCCCCCCAAAAAAATTGTATAAGTGGTGAAGTTTTGTGGTATGTATTATAATTCATATGTTAAAATTAATAAAAAATATTATAAAAAAGAATGTGGCAGCACTGGTACTTCATACTCTTCTTTCCCACATGTTTACTACAAGCAAATACCCCCCTGAGTCACAAAGAAGTGATATCTCACACAATAAATATCCACGTCCCTTTTTCTCGGTCACCCCACACTCTCAACCCTGTTGTCATACCGTGTCCTCTTTCAGAAAGGTCACACACATGAGCAACTTCCAATCCTCATGAAGACCCCCTCCCTGTGAGGGCTGGTCTTTCTGCTGCCCTGAGGCCTAATTACCAACAGGGAAGTTTTAGACCTGGAGCTCTCCAGCTATTTTGGTATTCATTAATGGATAGCTGAATTAGATGACCTATGATAAGTTCCTTTCCAATGATATTTTTATCCTGGTTGATAATAGGCACTTCTTCTTTTATTAGTATCATTTTCAGTACCATCACATATATATTCCAGAGACAAGCTGCATACCAAAGGATGGGGAAGCATGTAGCCCCATGGCTCCATCCACTCAGGGAGCCAACCAGGAGCTATAGAAGAGACAGAAGTGGGTCTGAGAGAACCCCTTCCCTCTGGAAAAGGCCAAAAGGAGCCCCCGCCTCCTCTTCACAAGGCATAAAAACAACACAATCAAATACTGTTATGTATTCAGTGGCCTGTGTTTGCCTGAGCTTGAGTCTGGACCAAAGATTCTGAACCCCTGTGTTCTGATTTTATACATGATATCCAGTCATAGAACATTTCAGGATTTGGGCCTCTGCCATTGGCCCTTAAACTCTGAGTCATGATTCGCAGCTTGGAAGTTTAGACAGCCAGTCACGTTGGGTGTGGGAGTGTTCTAGGCCTTCAGAAATGTATATAAGCCATTGCTTTGACGCTGTTGTCCAGTTCTGTTAGTTCAATAAAGGTTTTTGCTGTTATCACTGTGTCTTGCCTCGTGGGAACCCACCTACACTTCACATACATTACTCTTTATGGAATAACCTAAGCTAAAAAAAACCCATCAGGCTTTGTGGTGAGTAAAGTCACAGAAAAATGCACTGGAATGTGAGGTGAATAAATGATTAAAGGGAAGACATATAACCCACCATGAAAGTAAATACGTCCTTTTGTTCCCTGCAAACAAATCAGAATGAATGTCAAGTCTTCTGGAAGAGCCCTTAGAAAGTATTGAGGAGAGAGGAGAGGGGTCTGAGAGAAAGAAGGGACAGACCTGCATAGGAGCAAATGTAGAAATACAAATAGAAGCTTCTTAATTTTTCATCTCAGCCCCTTTGTGCCTTGGTGTGTCTTCTGAAGCAGTTCAGCTTCAGTGCATTTAAGTGCACTGCCGGTGTCTGCTACTGAAGGTTGGGTTGGTCATCAGATAGTACCGGCCTGGCTCCAGGGACAAGGTTTCAACTCTTTCCATTCAGCCCATGAATGAGTACACAGAAGAAGGCCATTTGAATCTACGCAGGGTGGTGCATTTCATACAGCAGATCCTGTCCTCCTCCACATGCCCAAGTTGATTACAGGCTCTTTTTAAAGAACTCAAGAAAAGTACCCATAAAAGGCACTGAGGAGGGGGGAAAATATGCTGTCCTGGCTAAGCTAGCATTCTCTCCACCTTAAATAATGCAGCCAGAAATTAATTGGCACTAATTCACTCGTTCACAGTTGTACCCGAGATGTTGCTCATAAACAGCAGCCACGGTTCCCTGATTGCAGATATGTAATTAATTCAAGAAAAGGCTGCTATAAAATAACAATCCAATACAGCCTCAGCAGGTGTCAGTGTGGCAAGGAGAACAGATCGCAGTAGGAATGCACTGCATTTTGACAATACCCTGGCTTTGCAAATACTGCAACCGAACAGGGAGGTGGGGTGGAGAAGAGATTGGGGGAGGAGAGGATGAAATGCTCTGGGAGGTAATTACAAGGCCGCATAGGCTGGTGTGGCTGCATTGATTTCAGAGAAATTGCACAAACCCAAATGATCAGGTGAACTGACCATTCTTTCACCTATTTACACAGGCCAGTAATGGGGCATGTTAATCTAACACTATGATATAAATGGAATGAATTAGTATTAAAAACCACAGGGGATTCGGTTTTTGTTTTACTGGAAAGAAGAAACACCGGGTTTTCTGACTTTATGGGTGTCTTCTTGTGAACTCTTTGTGATGAGTGCTAGAGAAACCATTCCAATGCTTGCATGCACCTTTGGATTAATCTCAGTGCCAGATTTACATATAAGCTAAACAAGCTATATTTCAGGGCCCCACTCTCTTGGTGGCCCCCAAAAAATTTAAAGGAAAAGAAACCTGAATATACATTTCCAAAATATAAGATAAAAAAATAAAAAAATAAAACCTACATACAGCAACAGTGTTTTGTGCTGTGTAGGCTCCTATGATGTAAGTAATGGGCCCCGCCTGCTAGCCTGCTCCCTAAAATATCTCTGGTTTGCTCATTTCTAGATATAGGGTGCCTACATTCTGCATGGACTGGTTGCAGGGCAACATGTGCAAATGGCTTTAGATACCTATTAGGTCCATAAATTACCATATAGCATATATTCAATACAGAAAACAGCGACAGTTTGTTGTTGACAAAGGACAGCTGGACATATAAAGAGCCCCATTACCTTCAGTAGCTTAGGGCCTCATCAAACCTCAATCTGGCCCTGACTAATCCGCACTGGTCTGGCAGTTGTGGCACACACCCGGGGGCTCTGATGCTCACACAGAGCTCCACACAAGCAGGAGCCTTTTATGAGCGCTCCATGAGGATGACCCTGCTGAGCAAACAAAACACTGAGGACAACGCTTGTTCCCCTGCTTGAGCAGAGCTCTGCAGATCACATGGCTGTTGTGTGATGTGCTGAAAAAATTAGTCAGGGGCAATGATGCTTCTGGCTTCCAGCTGATGGAAGCTACAGGACAGGAGAGTGATCTTGTGGTTGGGTTTCCCAAGAGAATCTGGGTAGCCACAGTGAGGACAGAATGCTGGACTAGATGGGCCTTTGGCCTCATCCAGCAGGCTCTTATAAGTTTGACTGACCAACTGGTGACTGAATCATCTTTCTCCAGGGGACACTTCTTAAGAAACACAGGTGAATATTCATTGTTAATTACCTTTCAAACCAAAATGAAAGGCATTGATCAACCCCCTAAGACAGCCTTTCTCAACCTGTGGGTCCCCAGATGTTGTTGAACTACAACTCCCATCAACCCTAGCTAGCAAGGCCAAAGCTCAGGGATGATGGGAGTTGTAGTCCAACAACATCTGTAGACCCACAGGTTGAGAACCGCTGCCCTAAGAGATCTACTACAATCATATTGGAAATGCCAGGCCAAACTATACTTTGCCACTAATGAAGATGAAAAGAGGCACCAAGTATTGCAGCACTACATCTGGTTTTCTTTGGCAGGGAATAAGTAGATTCGTTTTAATGAGGCGGTGCATTATTCTGTGTTGCTCAATGTATCTGTTAGATGAGATTTCTGGCATCCATCCTTACGGAACTGTGTAGCTCAGGCTGTGTGCAGAGATGCATGGCTGCAACTGTCACTGCTATATGCTCAACAGACAAGGCAGGTTTTTGTCACACGTTCCAGTCCCATACTTGGAAGCCTATTGCCAATATTCAGCTTACAAGGCTGCACCAGCATAACCACCGAGGGCCTTCTGGCGGCTCCCTCATTGCGAGAAGCGAGGTTACTGGGAACCAGACAGAGGGCCTTCTCAGTAGTGGCGCCCACCCTGTGGAACACCCTCCCTTCAGATGTAAAGGAAATAAGCAACTATCCTATCTTTAAAAGACATCTGAAGGCAGCCCTGTTCAGGGAAGTTTTTAATATTTAATGCTGTACTGTTTTTAACACTTGATTGGGAGCTGCCCAGAATGGCTGGGGAAACTTAGCCAGATGGGCGGGGTATAAATAAATGATGATGGTGATGATGATGATGATGATCATTATTATTGGTTCTAAGGCATCCAAAACAGCCTTTCAACACTCTCCAGGTAGGTGCCCCCAAAACCCACTCCAGGAGTCTGATTCTTCTTCCATTTCCGAGCCAGCTCTGGCTTACAGCACATCTGGTGAACATGCTTGTTGCTGGCACAGAAGCATTGCCTCATAAGGCTGTCCAGGTGCGCCTTCCTAGGTTGGTTGCCAATACAAGCACGGCACAACAGGTTGTGATGCTGTGCTGGCTCGGCCGCCGGCCTGCCACATTGCAAAAAGACACATTCACCAATGGAGTAACTCACAGGCTGGGGCTGTTAAAGAATAACATCTACAAGAGAGAGCCTTCCCATGCTGATGGCGCTTTTAACTCAAGCAAATGCAAGATTGCACTCTCTCTGTTGCAATGCAGATCTGAGATAGATATGGCAGGCAATTCTTGTGCTCAGATGAATTTTATCTGCCATAAAAAATACAGCTACCCTTTCTAAATCACCACCATAAAACTCCAGAACGCAGGTTCAGGGAAAGAGACGTGCATCTGACAGACACTGTTAAAAATAAAAATACAAAATGCACGTTTAAGGAAACCGTCCTTGGCAGAAAAGACGAAAACCTTTTCAAGAGCTTTGCTGAATGGCTTTCCAATTTTTCTCCCTAGTAATTATGTGTTAAGTATTTCGAGACACATTATATTCAAGTGAGGGGGGGGGCGGATTTGTGCATCAACGCTCCTACATTTATAACTTAAGAATATGTCAAATAGAGTATTAATGGAGTACACAGTTGTTGCTTTTTTATTTTCTTATAGCGTTTTTCAAGATGCAGCATACAAAAATATTGGGAGATAAGAACAGATTAATGACATTCATCCCCAGAAATAATTTTCCAAGCAGGGAGCTGCAAGTTCATCATCTCATGGAGGCCCACCGATCAGGAAGTGTTAATTGGAGCCTGCCAATCAAGTCAGGCAATGCCTGATGTTGCTGAAGCTAAGTAGGTGCAACCACTGCCTGGATGTAAGACCCCTGGGAAGACCCATAAAAGCATGAGAATGGAAGAATGGGTGGGAGGTGGACCCCTTCCATTCTTCCTTTGCCTCCTGCATTTCATCCAAATGGTGTGAATCCTTTCTGCTCTGGCAAAGGAGTAAAGGTGCCATCTGTCACTCAGCTAACGTGCCGCCCTAACATCTAAATACTGTCACCTAGTAGCAAAGCTTAGTATTCATCAAGGAATGCAGTTTCAAGGCCAGGCCATCACAAAGCACCCACACTAGCAATTCCACCCCATTAAATGCATATCCATCCATCACATTTCATCCCGGTATTTCGCTCCTAAAAATAGAAGGCTGAAACTGTACCATGCAGATGCAGACCTTTTCATTGGATCAAATACAAAGGGTAGATTTTCAGTGGGTGACCTTGTGCCAGTTATCATGTCGGCCTTCAAAATGGCAGCCTTTTCAGCAGAACATGCAAGTCTGTTCAGTCCTGGCTGGCAAGCCCATTTTAACAGGGGGCACCTTGGGAAATGTACATGAACATGAGAAAGAACATTAGAAAATGGGGCAAAAGTGCTGCCATCATAATCAGGAGAACTTAATCCAATATGCAGCATGTCTGAATGCACCCGAAGAGTCAGATAAATTGAGGGGCGGAGTATAGAAGATTTCAGTTCCATGATACAGAGGTAGAAGAAATGAGGATTCAACTGTTCGAGCCATTAAAAAAAACAACATGCCACAAACCCCCTTACACTCTCCTAGCTCACTACATCCTCATGTAATCTACACCAGTGTTTCCCAACCTTGTGCCTCCAGCTGTTTTTGAACTACAACTCCCATCATCCCTGACTAGCAAGACCAGTGGCAAGGGATGATGGGAATTGTAGTCCAAAAACAGCTGGAGGCACAAGGTTGGGAAACACTGATCTACACTATATACTTTGGGTGGGGGTGGACAACGTCACAGCCTTTCTTAAAAGTATTAACAAATACGTTCACCCTACAGTTTGTCTGAGAATACAAACGCTCCCGTTAATCATGATTTCTTCTGTACAGGAGTGCAGAGTGAAAGCAAAATTGCACATGGGGAGTCCTGATCACTGCCAAGAAATACTGTGTTAGTGAGAAAGCGACAATCACTAAAGTAGGAGCATAGCAGCCAGCTTGCTCTGGTCCTCCGCAGGGGTGCACAAGAAAAGCAAGTCAGTTGCTGCAGCACCTTGGAGAGCTCCTAGTGAGCTCTGACAAAGGTTGGAATTGACCAGAGGGATTCTGAATTTCTGCATCCAAGTTAACCTCTCCTAGGCTCCACACCAGAGACTCTTAAAGGCCTGAAGGCAGGCACTCCAATACACATAAATACCACACACCTGGTGTGCTCCCTGCACCACTGAACTGGCGAGCTACTTTGAGATACAGTGCTCTCAGGGGAAGACAGCTGTGAGGGACCTGGATTCTATTCTACAGGCTCTAGTGCTGTGGTACCTGGTTCAGTGGGTTCCTGCCTGCCAGACTAAGGTTCCATGGTACCCTGAAAAGCAGAATTAGGCTGAAAATCAGTGCTCTGGTCTGGCTCCTTTGTCAGTAATACTGTAGCTTCCAATTTAGTGTCCTAGTCACTGCCAGACTCCAGGGACATGACAATAATACTGTTTGTTGCAAAGAGTTATGGGGTTCCGAATTAGAATGCCCAAATCACTACCCTCTAGTAGGACTGAACTCTGGTGGCAGCTATGTAGCTAAAATGAAACCACTGAGAAATCTTATTGGTTCTGATTAATGTTTCCTCTAGGGGCCTCGGAGGCTGGAGGTGGACTTCAGAGGTGGCCTGTCCAAGAATCATAGGTTTGTACAACCATCTGCCATCAGCAATCCAAGGCAGTTATGTCAGGCTTTGGAGTGGTCAGTAACACAAAGAAGTTCCTCTATTCAGCAGCAGTCAGGGGAACACAGCAGGCTATTTCCAGGAAGCTGACAAATGCCTTTCTTTCCCCCAGGCTCAACAAATCATTCTCAGGCATCAGAGGACCTCAGCAACATGGGATGGTAGTGTCAGCGTGCCGTCATATACAGACACATTACACAGCAACCTAGAATACTTGCCCAACTCACTGGAATGTGCAGGGCCAGCACTGTTTTTAAAAATCCCATGAAATATCTCTGGCTTCTCACATTTCAAATTTATTCATAGATGCCAATGGTCCATATTTATTTGAAGGAAATGGGAAGGAGGAGGAAACTGCAGTGTGCAATCTCACACAAGAATCTGGCAGATGTGCTCTTCACACCGAGCCAATGCCCCACCCCACCCCCATTCTCCTGAAATGAATATGTTAATTGACTTAAATGCACGAGAGTTTAAGACTGCCTGCTGGCTAATGCTCATGTTGAGCCAAAGAACTCGTATTATTGCAAGGGCAGGGTTAAGGAGGTAGAGAAACCGTCAAGCTGGGTTAAACCAAAACAGTGGGGCAATCCTAACTCTTACCTACCTAAATCAGGCATGTTTAGAGCTATCGGAAACCTAACTCAAAATCCACTGCCGCTGATTCCAATGTTGGATATCACCACATTTAGTACCTGAGAGCCCCCTTCCCCCCAATTTTGCCAGTCTTACGCTTACCAAAAACATTCTGTCTTTGCTACGAACGTCCATCAATATTTTCACTGGGGGAGCTGCTCTAAAATTTGATTCACATTTTGCTTTAGATGACATTTCCATGCCAACTCTTTTTATAATCTAAAATGGAATAGATTGCTGAGTAGAACTGCAAGAAGGCATTCTATATTCTATGGGCATACAAACTAACTAGGTGTCTCTGGGCAGACTCAGAACTTTGCAAGACCAGAACCAGATGTGCTTGATTGGCCTTTTGGCAGGCCAGAGTTGTTAGAAGAAGAAGAGGAGGAGGAGGGGGGGAGGAGTTTGGACTTGATATCCCGCCTTTTACTACCCTAAGGAGTCTCCAAGTGGCTAACAATCTCCTTTTCCTTCCTCCCCAACAACACTCTGTGAGGTGAGTGGGACTGAGAGACTTCAGAGAAGTGTGACTAGCCCAAGGTCACCCAGCAGCTGCATGTGGAGGAGCGGGGAAGCGAACCCAGTTCACCAGATTACAAGTCCACCGCTCTTAACCACTACACCATGCTGGTTAGGAAGGGAATACATCAGTAGGTTATTTATAGACTAGACCTGGCACCTTACAGTATATTGCCTGCTTCTGTTTATTTGGATGTAGGCAACATGCATACAATCAATGATAACTTAACCTGGAGCCAGAACTCATTGCCTTGAGGTTTGAACCTGTTTTCAGTCTGAGGGCAAGACCACAGACTATCTGAAATGGGATGCAAGCGGAAGTGCCTACTTTGGCCAGGATGGAAGACCCAATATCTCCAATGAGGCAAGAATCTGGCTATGATGCCCAGAACTCGGGGGGGGGGAGGCTACTTTGAATTGCTCAAGGTAATGCGATGCAGCTAGAACTGCAGTTTTATAGAGGCAAAGACCAACCAGCAGCTAGTAGCTAGTAGCTACTATAGCTAGTAGAAATCTAGCTATAGATGGTTCAGCATATCTTTGAAAAGGCTGGCTGCAGAACTACTGATATAGCAGCCTTGTTAAGACTTGCAGTTCCTGCCTTGGGCCCAAGAACCTCCTTGATGGTACCATGAACAGTGACACTGTCTTGATAACTCTTGGCCGAGAACACAAGAAGAATCCAATGCATCGTCCTGTTTCTCTCTATGGCCAACCACACAGCTATAGGAAGCCCATATGCAGGACCTGAGTACAACAGCACTCTCCACACTTATGATTTCCCAGCAGATGGTGTTCAAGGGGTGAACTGCCTCTGATTCTGGAGGCAGTATACAACCATGGAGAAGACAGGCTTCTTCTCCATGAATATGACTAATCCTCATTTAAAGCCATCTCCATTTGTGGTCATCACTACATCTTATGGAGGCAAATTTCACAGTTTAAATATATACTGCGTGAATGAAGTCCTTCCTTTTGGCTTGTTCTGAATTTGCCTTTCTTTTCTTTCTTTCCCCCTTTTTTTGCAGCTGCCACACGCTGGGCAAATGTTTTTGTTCAGCCATCCCCCACCCTACCCTGATGCACAAGTGTTCTCTAATCAATGAGACAAGGTGAAGTGGCTGCCTCAAGTGGCAGGTTCTGAGTGCTGCTCAGAGTGGATTGTAAAACACAACAATCCGCCATAAAGTTCTCTTGCACAAATCCCACTGGAAAAAAATAAATAAAGGGAACTTCATTTAATTGGAGCTTCCCAGTTAGAGCTTTGTGGTGGCTTGGGCCCCAGGTTAGAATTTAGAATAGGCAAGATCTAGGCAATAATTCCCATGGATTCTAATGCATGTCTTTATTCTTTCCTGTTTCAATTAGTGGGACTTTTAAAGAGCCTAACTTGAGTTGACGTGTGCTGTATCTGTGTCGGAGAGCCATTTGCATTTTTTTGCCTCGGGCACCCAAATGTCTTGAGCCGGTCCTTCTTGGTGATGGTGCCAGAGACTTCATTGGGTAACTTTGATCCAGTTACACAATCTTTTTTTCTGCACTTCTTTGTTGTTTCCTTTGCCTTTTGTTTACATGCTGCGGGGGCCTTGGAGTACAAAGAACTGACTGATTTAGGTTAATACGGATCCCAGAAGCCTATGGTGAGGGGGAAAATGTTGTTTCTTGAGGCACACCCTGGAAACACTTTATTAACATACACAGGAGTATTATACTGAACTGGAAAACTTCCATGAAACTCATTTATTCACTTATCTTGCCATGAGTTCCCAACTGTATTCATAATTTTGAATACATTGTAAAATCCAAATTTAAAGCCTAAATGCCAAGGGATCAGTCTCTTAGAGCATCTACATCTTCATCCTGCTTTCTCAAATGCACTGTGTTCAATTTGATGCTACATATAGGAGTTAAAACTCTCTCAGGTATATTTAATAGCCTGGACAATTTTATTTACTTGAAGCTTCTTCCAAGCCAACAGTCAATCTCACGAACAGTTCAGCAGAGAGACTAGGCTTGGGCAAGGGAAAGATGGTCCACAATTCAGATAACTGTACTCTGAAGTCTGCATATCCATCAATGGAGTTTTTGACGTATTCCCCTGCTTTTGGGTGGAATAATAACACTCAAAATTAGAATTAAAATCAAGGAAGTGTGGTCTAGGGTGTCGAGCAAAAAAATCTCTGCATGCTGCACTATGAACTACCTTCAAAACTCAAGAGGCGCATCAGAGGTTGTTTGCAAAGCATCATGGGTAGCAAAATTCAGAAGGAGGTAAAAACAGGCTGGTTTTGCTTTGAAGCTGAAAGTCAAGCAATCGCTGAATGAGTTTGCATGCTACAAAAAGGGTGTGTTAAATCTGTATTGTATGAAGAGCATTGCCAGCAACTCAATTGTTACCGGAAGTCATTTGTTTATCAGTTAAGCCTCTTCAAAGGAGAAGAGATGGAACGATGGGAGAAATCATGGTTTGGGAAAAGAGAAGACAAGGAGTAGAAACTGGTTTTGAAAAAGGATAACAGGGCCAGAGGCTGTTTAAACAACGGCAGGACTGGCCCTACCATTAGGTAGAGTAAGGAAACTGACACAAGAGGTTGATGTTGGGCAGGACAGCAGCTTCTTGGCTGCTCCTCCTAAACACCCTGGCTGTAGAGGGACAGCTGTGTGTGCCATGTGGCATTCCAGCAGCTCCATAACGAGCCTGCTGCCGCCAGGTACAATGGAAGACTCTATTCCATTGCCAGGAATGAAATAAGCTGCTAGTCCAGTTGGACACTGTACACTGAATGATGGGTGTCCCATCTTGTGCTTTGCCTCAGGCAACAAAATATTTTGGGCCAGCTCCAGCCAATAGGACTGTCAAACCAACAGTGGGCCAATGCCTACACACACATAAGTCATCTCACGCATCCTAAATACATCTAAATGTCTGATACACACACACAAACACACACACGACTTGCCTTCCACATTCCAGTTGTTTGCAACCATGGATAACAACATTGCAGAATCGATATACTGTATCAACAGCTACAAAGCCTGTTGCTTCATAGAGATCTGTGCAATGAGAGTGTTCTTTAATAAGGGATGTGTTGAATGGTTTCTTTAAATGGAAAGGTTCATCATTGTTCCACTCGATGTGTATGTCTTTAAGGGGCCAGAGCAAGGGCCAGAGCTAAATAATGAGACCCAGCTTTATAGCTGTGAAACATAGCAGGTGCTGCTGAGTTGTATTGATTAAGCTCTGTCAGCAATTGGGTGTAGTATATAAGGAGCAGCACCTAGCTCTCCCATTACCCTGGGGGATGGGTTGGTGGTTGGGTCTGGTTTGTTGTTGATGTATTTAGTGTATAAGGAGTTTTTGTTTTTGTAATTAAAACCTTGTTTAAGTTATTTTTGAGTCCCTTTTTTAATGCATGGTCTCCCCAGCAAGCTCTCTGCAGCGCTACTATACTGCAAATAGCCAACAGGATGCACTGCGTTTTCCATAGAGTTGTGATGAACTGAGACAATTATTTAAAATCCTTCAGAGTTTTGTTGACGCACATTCTGGTCATTTGTTAGCCGAGGCAGAAAAAGAGCAACTTATAAAACTAGAAAAAGCATTAGAAAGAAAGGGGGAGGAATGGTTAACTTCATTATAAATAAGGTCTTGAAAATATACCACCTGTTGTTTTATAGGGTTCCCCTCCCCCTTTTGTTCTTCCTAAGATAATTAATCATTGACACATTTGGCAGCTGAGTACAACACAACACATAACAGTGCATCATGGTAACTGAGGAACATATTCCGCTTAGGGAAGATAGAACTGTGGGGCATATAAAAAATTCACAGCTTTCAAGCGATATGCTGGGGGGAGAGGGAATATGCTGGCTGCAAAGAGCAATCATTTGTCTGATGTCTGCCTTATCATCTGCGAGTTTCCATAAATATGGAGAGTAGTTTTAGCAACCAGATTCACAAGAATAATAACATAATCATAGTATGTTGAGAGGAAAAAGAGTGCTGCAAGATTTTGAAAAATCTGAGTAGGCTGGAAAGAGATACGAAAAGCAGGGATTCCAGAGGTTCAACAGATTGGTGATGTTGACTTCCCTCCTTGCTCAAGGATGCACACACATGCGCGCGCGTGCACACACACACACACACACACACCAGATCCACCACGAATGACTTCTAGCAACCTCCTAGTTCAAGAGAAGCAGGCCACTCTGCATCAGTTGCTGGAGAACAAAAGCAGGAGAGGGCCTACTGCCCTGAGGCCCAGCTTGTGAGCTGTCCATAGGCATCTGGTTGGCCATTTTGGGAAACAGGATGCTAGACTAAATGGACTTTTTGTCCAATCAAAGATCTTGTGAACTTATGAAGAAGCAGCTTGTCCCAGGAGGCATTACAGAGAACCCTCTCTGTTCTTTGAGGGGCCACATAACAGGGGTCATCAGCCTGGTCCCATGGGCACCATGGAGTCCACAAATGCTTCCAGCTGTGCCACTGGGTAGGTGCCCCAGACATGCGCGTGCGCGCGCGCGCGCACACACACACACACACACACACATCATAATAGAAAATAAGGGACAAGTGGCCCAGCCTTGGGAGAAAAACCTGTGAAGTCTAAGAACTTGCCTGAAAAGTTAAGCCAGTCTAATCCAAAACAACCAATAGAGTAAGTGAATTTAGAACTCAGGAGAGAGGAGCTCAGAGTTCTCCAAAAGCACTCCTAATTGATGGCCCATTTGGAAATCAATATGATCACCTCTTTGGCTACAATCCTATTCCTTAGAATAATTCTCTTTGGACTCAGTGGGCGCCACTTCTGGGTAAGCAGGCATAGGACTGCACTGTTTGGATTTAAGTCCTGTGCCAAAAATGTTGTCCCACTTTCATGGCACTCTTATTAGGCCTTGAGAGTGGACACCATATCAGCTATCTAATGTATTTGTGGGGAGCTGGCACGTGGAATTTTGCTGGTGGTTGTTTTTACTGTGAAGAGGGGCTTTCCAGGACACACATCACTGGGCTTCCCTCACCCACCTTCCTTAAAAAAATAAAATATTTTTTCCCCCATTGCTCCAAAATGAAGTATTGGGAGGAGAGGGAAAGGGCAGCCTGCCTATCTGCCAATAACAGCCCCTTCAGAACTTTTTGTGGCTGAACTTTTGCAATATATATACATTGCTGACACCACTTACCCCAAAATGCCTCCTAGAAACAATTTTGCAATTGTTCTTCCCACCACCTAAAACTCCCCCCCCCCCATTACAGGGATGCCAGCTTGAATAACATGAGAGGCAGGTAAGCCCTGCTCCTCATAATCAATTACAAGATGTGGCACACACACACACGGAGAGAGAGAGACCATTTGAATGGCAATGCCCATCAAATGGGGCAGGGGGAGGGATGCCCCACTCACATATTTTATTGGGGCATGGGGCAGAAGAGCCCTCAATCCCCATGAGTTGGTGTATATGTACCCATATGTATAATTTTTACTCCCCTGCCCTTTCACAAACAATAACAGCAGCTGCCAAAAGTTCACATCTGAGAAGAAATGACAAGAAGCTTACAATCTTGGTTTTGACAATGCAAGGGATAACCAAGGGAGAAAAGGAAGGAACTGGAAAGACAGGAGCAATGTAGAATGCCCTGGGACCCAATGAAGTTATGAACACTTCAGTTTCATCTTGACCGAGAATAAAGAGTGCAGGATTAGGGGAATGACTTGAAGGAAAAGAGAGAGGTGGAGCATGCAAACTGTCCTATACTATGTCAGACCACTGGTCCACCTAACTCAGTTTTGTTACACTGACAGGCCGTGGCTCTCCAGGGCTTCAGAATAGGGACCTCCACCAGCACTTCCTGGAAAAGTTGGGAGTTTCTGTATGCATGCAAAGCAGAACCTTTTCCACTGCCCCCTTCCCTTCCTGTGCAACGGGATCACACAGGTATTCAGGAAAGATATTCCAGGAATAAGGGGCAACATAGGGGCAGAGTCTTTCACTGCAGCTTCGCCACACATTCATACATGGGTTCCCTGTGCTGCATGGGGCGCTTGCACACCATTGCAATAGATTCCTGGTGGATGCTGGTGGTGGTGTCTTGACTCTGAGTGGGATGCAGGCCAGTCACACAAGGAATATGAGCTTCAATGAATCCACAATTCAGGCACTGCTTAGCTAGACTCTACTTCTCTGGTAATGAAGCACATACACTGACCCTCAGACTCAGAGCCATGGAAACCAGAAGAGAACACAGCAGCAAGAAAGGGAGGTGAATGAGTTTGTTTTTATGACCGACACCAACAAAATGCTGATGAGAATGGGCAACCTGTAGCTCCCTAGATCCCTGACTGTTGCCCATACTTGCTGGAGTTAATGGGAGCTGCATACCAACAAAATCCCCATCTCTGTTCTGAAAAGTTAAGAACAGGGTTAGAGAACTAGAGTTTCAACAACCCATGCTTCTATCACAGTATCATTTCATTACAGCCCCCTATAAAATCTGCTGTAACACCCTGCACACCAATGGAAAATGCATTCAGTGCTTGGCTTCTCCACCGTAAGAAGCTGCAGAACTGCCATGGATTAGATGGTTTGACACTCTGCTGTGAAGCAAGTGACCTTGGCTTCCATTATATGTCTTCAGGACACAGCTTGAGAGCCAGTCAATTATCTAGCCGTGGTGTTTGTGTAAGGACAGCATGGCTGGCAAAATTGGACACCAGTGGTTGCCAGGTGAACTTTGTGTGCTGAGCACAGGGGATGAAAACACAGACCTTTGCAGCTAGAAGAGAAAATTTCCCCAGCAAGCAGCCATAATAGAGATAATAGGATTGACTCTGTATTCAAGCCTTTGCAGCTTTGTAAGTCGTTTTGCACAGCTCAGGGCTGGGTGGCAAAACATTTTCTATCTGTGAAGACACCTGGGCTGGAGTAACAGGAACAAAAGGGGCTAGATTGGCCTCATTGTTTGAAATATTAGCAGAGGAAATAGAATGTGGGATTTTTAATAGAGGCTGATGTTGTAATGGTGTCTATGCCATGATGCGCCTTTTGGGTGGTGTTTCTGGGCCTGTGTAACACTCTCCCCACTAGGGATGTCAGAGAATTTTGACCAAAACAGAAACTGGAGGATAAATTGCCACTGTTCATTTATTTGTCCCATGTCTGGAACAAAAATCAATCCAGCAAATATGATTGGTATTCACTGCTGTTGCTTTCAGTCTGCAAATGATACATAATTAGGTTTTTTGTTTTCCCACTCCATTTGCTTTGTGTTTCCTGTCCTTTTGCACTCTGAAAAAATACCATGCACTTTACAAAACATGTGCTGAGCTGCCTTGGCCTCTTCTGTGTCAGCATCCTACAGGGGTTGAGATGCCAGCTGGCTAGCCCCCAGCTGGATCATGCCCTTCCGGCCATGACGATCCCCCAATCTCTGATGCGACGTAAATCAGCGACTCAGATTTCAAAGCCTGAGCACACTATATTAGCAGAACATACTGCGCAAACAGAAGTGGCGTGAGGCTTGTGGGAAGCGTACTAACAAGCTACAGATTTATTAAGCATATATGAGGACAAAGAAAACATGTCGTCTGTCTTTCGTCTCCTCAGAGAGAGAGAGTGAAAAGCAAAAGCTATACACACAACGGAAGTTCCCAGCAAGCTGTGCTGGTATGTAAACAGCCATGTGACATGCAACAGTTCCATGTCAGCAACTAAAGGTGGAATGCAATTTCCCAACATTCTGAGCCAGCTATAAGAGTAGAGAGCCCCAGTGAGTCACTGATAATTTAGAAGGCACAGGGGAAGCAACAGATACTTTCCTTTCACTACATTGGTAAATCATTCCCATTAAAAAAACCACATCATTTGTATGAAGCAAGCATTAGGTAAGGGGAGGGCGGGCGCCTTCAACCAACTGTCATGCACTCCTTTGGGGGATGCCATGGGGCTGATCCATACTATTGTTAAATGAGAAGAGAACATCATATGGACAACGAAGAGATAATAGAGCTACAGGAAGCATACCACCCACATTAAAGAAAAGTAAGGATGACCCCATGACATTCTGGTTTGAGCAACATCCCTGGTTCCAGGCACCTCTCCTTGCAGGAACCAACAAGTGCACAATTCCTTGGAAATTCCATCAGGTCATATTTTAGAGTTAGAAAACAGAG
Source organism: Podarcis erhardii (assembly GCF_964252035.2). Taxonomy (NCBI): domain Eukaryota; kingdom Metazoa; phylum Chordata; class Lepidosauria; order Squamata; family Lacertidae; genus Podarcis; species Podarcis erhardii. The sequence continues at coordinate 104,726,122 of NC_138498.1, read as the reverse complement.
TGGCTGATAGTCTATACAGATTTGGGGAGGGGATGTTGTACAATGGGAAGGGGGAATTCCTCACATTGCACCAATAACCTATCCACAGCTTTTGCTGCATTCCGGAACAAAAACCAGATGAAAAATGTTTTATTTATCTCTACAGAGGTGCCCATGCACCAACACATTTATCTGTAGTTTGAGATCAGGCAGCAATATAGCTGTCTTCTTTAGATTAAAAGAGGAGGGGGTGGGGAATTACGCTGGAGAGTGGGTGGGTAATGAGGATAACTGAAATAGAGTCTTTATGCTAAATAATGTTGCTGCCATGGTGATCCCTTGCCTTTCTGTTTTGTACTGTGTCAAAAGCTCTTGCCTGCTTCTTCTTTTTGCATTTGAGTTCAGCTCTTTTCCAGATGCAGAGGTAGCAGTGCAGTTTTGGCAGCATGTGGAACAGCAGGGGCAGCAGGAAGCCAGTTGAATGTGATTAGCCTACAACATCAAGAGCTAGACCAGGGGTTGTCAACCTGGTCCCTACCGCCCACTAGTGGGTGTTTCAGGATTCTAGGTGGGCGGTAGGGGATTCTACGGCACAGGCTGAATCCTGATTCCATCGAGGTGGGTGGTAAAGAAATTTTGGCTTCAAGAAAGATGCATTAGTGGGTGGTAGGCATAAAAAGGTTGACTACCCCTGAGCTAGGCTATGCACACAGGTTCTGTTGCATCATCATCATTATCATCATCATTTCTAGCCTAAGAACAAACCAGACTCTGAATAGTTCTTTCCATATCAGCTCCTCTTCAAAAGCACATTGCCTTTCTGCTTAAGCAGCCAGGCCACTTTCAGGAGTTTCATTTAAGAAGTCTGCATTTGCAAGGATCAGATGTTACTAAGTATTCCATTCAGGCAACTGTTGGTCCCACCAACACTGCAATACACTGTGTTGTTTACACTGAGGCACAGGCAGGTGTGTGTGTGTGTGTGTGTGTGTGTGTGTGAGAGAGAGAGAGAGAGAGAGAGAGAGAGAGAGAGAGAGAGAGAGGAGGGGGTCCTTAAGGTCCAATAAAGAGGGGGAAATTTGTTGGGTTGGTAAAGTAATAAGCACTCGGTGGAGCTCTCCATTATTACAGAGCACATAAATTAAGAATGACTGGGAGGGAAGAGAATACAAGCAGAGCCATTGTTGAGGAGGCTTGCTGGGCCCATGCCCAATTCAAGGTGTAAGTTGATAAATGGCTTAGGATCCAAATACATAAAAAAGTGCCAACGCAGTATCAACCATCTCTAGCTCTACGTCCAGCAGGGGAGGGCCTGCTGGTAATGCCACCACTCAGGAGTAGGGGGTGTGTGTGTGTGTGTGTGTGTGTGTGTTGCCTGGTGTCAGGGCCTTCTCAGTGGTGGCTCCACATTTGTGGAATGCCCTCCCTCGTGAGAGGCATCATTTCCCCCCGTTATTCCTTTTTGATGATAAATACATCCCTTTTTACCCAGGCATTTAATGGATGGAAGTCCTGTACCATGCAACCTAGAAACTGCTAGTTCTAGAGTAGGTGTTTCCTTTTAGTAGGTTGTTTTTAACTGTTTAGGCTAAATTTCACCAACACACAGTGCCAGGAGACACAAGGACAAGAACTAGGAAATGCCAGGCCTCTGCTCTGCTTCCCCTTGTGGTGAGTAACTTAGGGCTGCAGACCAGGGACATTCCCACTAGGGCTGGGGCAAGACTCTCAGCCTTGGAGGCCAAATGCAGCCTTCTGAGCCTCCAAACTCTCCCCAGATGTCATCCCTTACTGGCGCTGCTTTGTAGCCCAAGTGATTTTTCCTGGTTGAAATGTGTCCTTTGCACTCTGCTAGCACCTCTTCCTTGAATGAAAGGAGGCTGGAGAAGGGGACTGTCAAGACCTCAGGGTCTGACTTCCTATCCTCACAGAACAAGGCTGTGGATGTAGATCAAGAGACGGAATCAGCCCCAAGTATTCCTTCTGCACTCCAATCCAGACAAGCCAATTGGTCTCCTCTGACCTGGGCGGGCTAGAAAAGCTTTCAAGTGAAACTTGGGTACTGCTTGGGCAAAATCCAGCTTTATCTTGTCTGCCTGGCTCTTATTCCTGGCTCTTATTCCTCTGCCTGCAGGATTCCCCTCCCCACCCGGACCCAAACTCAGAGACTCCTGTCTCCTCCGCATCTTGCCAACCATCTAGGTTACCTGTAGCTTAACATCGTGACACAACTAAACCTTAATTGCCCTGCAGTTGAAAGACAACCTCCTCTTGGCAATCATAAAAGCAAGAAAAGGGAGCCAGGTCCTATCCTCTAAAGATAACAAAGACATCAGGGAATGATCTAACAGCCTGAATGGATTTTGGCCACGACGCAAATTGGATTTCATCTGCATAGAGCAACCTAATTTTTCAATCTGTTCCTACTGCCACTGAAGATACAATTTCTCACCTTGAGCTTCTGATCCCACAGCCTGCTCCTTGGCACTGCTGAGTATGTATGTGCAGCAGATGTATGAAAGGGGCACACGTTCACTTTTGATGGGAATGGTCAACTTACCCCTCTGAAGTAGCTTTCTTGGCGTGGTCCTGCCATGGCATTGCAAGCTGAAAGGCAAGTAGAGGAAAGCTGCATTAGATTAAACCGAAATCAATGGGCGTATGTTGGAGATATATTAGAGTGGGCATGCTCTCAAAGGGCTGAGGTCACTTCTAGACTGTCAGCATTTTACAGGAAAGATTCGAGCCCTTGCTAGAAATTAAGGTTTCTGCAATCAAAGCAGATTAAAGTGCTCTATTGCCCTGGAACAACAAGCCTCTGCAGTGGAGCTTCTGAATACCAGATGTTGGGAGCGTGCTCATGTACGTAGGACCTCCTTGAGGGTTTGTGACACGCATCTGGTTGGCCACTTGATGAGCCACTGGCTGATCCAACAGGCTCTTCCTACGTTCTTATGGGAGGGGGAATTCCAGTCTTGCTCACATGCACCAGGAACCATCTCCATTCTGTGAAAACCTATCGACATGCGAAGGGTATACCAAACACGATAGCTTCCTTGGGACAGAAAGGGTCACAGGTTATGGTGCCTTCAGGATGCCCCTTCCCTGTGCTTGGGCCATCACATGACTCCGAGCACCTCGGGCTGTAGCTCACATGATCCAGCTGTAAGGAATTAAGAGAACATCCTTTTGCAGAAGTTCTTGCAGGTCTAGAACACATCCGACTTTAACTTGACAGCTTTATTCCAGTAGTCTCACAGCAGATTTCTCACCCAAAAGCTTCACTTTCCTTCACTCCTCATTCTATTATTTCTCACCTTTTCCCACCACCATTTCTGCTTTCTGCCAAATGATTGATTAATTCTGAAGCGCAGTCTCTGAGTGTTCCTTTCCTCACCTTTGCTATTGTGTGGGGATTACACCAGTGAAGCAGCATCTCTCAGACCTGTCCTTCTTATTAACCTTTTGCATTGTTTGGTGCCCATTTTTCCTTTTGCGCAAGAGATACTGAATCTGACCTCATGTTAGCCAACCAGCTTTTTTGGTCCAGGCGTAATTGAAAAATTCTCGAGTCCTGAATGGAAGTGTTTATTGGGGTCAAAAACTTCTGACATTCCAGATCCCAGAAATGTATTAAGTTATTTGGTCTACCTGGCACAAGGCTATTAGGGAAGAAACACAAAAACCTACAAAACTACTTTCTTTTTTAATCACTGTAGAATCTTCTGAGTTGCTAAGAGCATCAGAGGCCCCATCTGCACTACACCTTTAGAGCAGTATCATACCACTTTAAAGAGGCAAAGTATCCGGGGAACTGCAGTTTGGTAAGGTTGCTGAGAGCTGAAAAGACTCCTATTCCCCTTACAGATCTGATTTAACAATCCACCCCTTTCCCTAGGAAACTGGGAATTGTACTTCTGTGAGGGAAACATGGGTCTCCTAAGCTCTCAGCATCCTGAACAAATGGCAGCTCCCGGGATTTTTGGGATTTCCCATATTCCATGACTGCTAAAATAGTAGCCACAGTACACTTCCGAGCATTGGCTCCTAGTATGTTTCTGAGCACAATTCAAAGTGTTGGTGTTGACCTTTAAAGACCTAAATGGCCTCGGTCCAGTATACCTGAAGGAGCATCTCCATCCCCATCTTTCTGCCCGGACACTGAGGTCCAGTGCCAAGGGCCTTCTGGCGGTTCCCTCACTGTGAGAAGCAAAGTTACAGGGAACCCGGCAGAGGGCCTTCTCAGTAGTGGCGCCCGCCCTGTGGAACGCCCTCCCATCAGATGTCAAAGAGATATACAACTATCTGACATTTAGAAGACATCTGAAGGCAGCCCTGTTTAAGGAAGTTTTTAATGACTGATGTTTTAATGTCAGGTGGACGGGGTATTAATTTTCTCCTCCTCCTCCTCTTCTTCTTCTTCTTCTTCTTCTTCTTCTTCTTCTTCTTCTTCTTCTTATGCCTGAAATGTATGGTAAGGATGAGGCCTTAGTCAGCTTGGTGTGTCCAAATTTTTTTTTTTTTGCTTTGATGCCACTGTTTGCACTTCAAACTAAAAATTGGTCTAGTGGGTTCCTTGCTCATATAACATCTCTTGTTAGTTATCAAGATCTTAGTTATTTTTCAAACAAAAAAATAATTTTAAAAAATGAATTGCCAGAGATCTTGAAGAACATAGCCCACCTTTTCTGAAAATAAATATTTGACTGGAGGACCTGTGGTCTCACTGTATAAAACCACATCTGCCACAATACATTTAAAGCAGTATCCTATCGCTTTAAACAGTCATGGGTTCCTCCCAAAGAATGCTGAGAATTGTAGTTCGTTTCCTGGGAAGTTGGGCTGACTGTTAAACCGTTCTGCAATTTGTAGCTCTGTGAAGCAAACAGAGGTCTCCTAGCAACTATCAGCACCCCTAACAGACAACAGTCCCTGGGATTCTTTGGGAGAAGCCATGGATGGTTAAAGTAGTATTGAAGTGCTTTAAATGTATGGTGCAGACGAGACCATCAAGCAGGGTGCAGATTACCTGTGTAGCAGGACTATATAGAGAACAAGCAGACCTGTTATAGCACTAGATCTGATCTAATCTAACAAAAAAAAAATCTGTCAAATCATACAACATTTACGCAAAATGTAGATGACACACGGTAGCATTTCGATGCCGTTTGGTTATTCTGAATGAAAAAAACACCTCTAAAGACTCATAATAGAAGCAATTAAGAAAAAGCAGAACTATAGATCTACTGCTCCAGATATTGTGTTATTGCAAGTTGAAGCATTCATTAGGATTTAAGCTACTTTTGTGTATTGTTTTAATATACCTTCACAGCATGCACTGTAATGGCTCCTTAGCAGCTATTAAAATGTAGGCTGGCTACATGAATTAACAATAATATATGCTGCCTATTCTACAGCTCCGTAACACCTAATGCATTTATCCATAGCCTTTTTATTATTCTTAACACAGAATCAGAAAGGAAACCATAACCCTGTACTGGCAATGTATGTGCCCATGTAATGTATCTCAAAAGCTGCAGTGGAAGGGGAAAAAAAGCTTTCTCTATCAAAAGCATTTACATGTGGGTCTCTTTTGAATCTGAATTCCTTCAGCTCGCATTTCACAAGTCCCAATCCAGAGCCCAGCTAATTTTGCAATTTTGCAATATATATATATATATATATATAGGTTTTGGTGTCCTCGGGTGTCTTCCCGTGTAAAAGTTGGGGTGTCTAGGCGACGTTTCGACGAGGTCTCACTCGTCATCTTCAGGCTGGTGCTTTCGGCTTCTTGTTACTGGAACAGAGCAGGATCTCAGTGTTTGAGTTCCTATAAATACTGTAGAGGGGGTGTGGTGTATAGCCTCCAATGTTCTGGGCAGAGAGGAAGTTCCCAGGCTAGTGTGCCTTTTCTTCTTTTGTTCCTTAATTACTTGAGAGATGTCTTGAGTGATTTCTTGAGTGATATCCTGAGTACCACTTAGGTGGGTCATTAGGTGTGGACTAGTTGTTAAAGTCTTTGTGTCTTGACCTCTTGAACTTTGTGAAGAGTTTTCCTGAGAAGATGGCTGTACTGTACTTAGTTGTGCTCTGGCTTGGCTTCGTGTATAGGGGCGAGCTGTGGTTTTGTGGCTTGTGTCAGCCAGATCTGTGTAGGGATTGCAGGGGGGTGCAGCATCCGGAGGTGCCACCATGGATTGGCTACTGGATGGTGTCTGTAATTCATCTGTGGAGAGGGTCTGGGTTTGGGTCTGGTGTGGTTGATTGGTGTTGGCGTTCTGTGTGCCTCTGGATCTGGTGTCAGTTTTTGTGGGGAGGGCTAATTTCCAGATGTCTGGCAAGCGGGATGTGTCGTCACGCTTGTTCATGTTGTGAGGGTGTTTCTCTATCTCGATGGCTTCCATGATTATTCTCTTGTGGTGATGTTCCGTGTTAAAGAGCAATTTGGAATCTGCAAAATTAATTTCGTGTCTACACGGGAAGACACCCGAGGACACCAAAACCTGCATTCCTGTACCCGTGAAAATCTACGAAAGCAAATATATATATATATATATATATATATATATATGCTTTCGTAGATTTTCACGGGTACAGGAATGCAGGTTTTGGTGTCCTCGGGTGTCTTCCCGTGTAGACACCCCAACTTTTACACGGGAAGACACCCGAGGACACCAAAACCTGCATATATATATATATATATATATATATATATATATATATGGCAATCCGCAAATAAAATCCAGTCACTGCAAAATTATTCCTGGTGATATTATTCCTGGAGTGGACTGAGGAGGGAAGGGAGGCAATGAACACCAACAGCAACGGCTTTCTTCCCTTTGTTTTTGCCTGTCTTCTGTGCCCAGACTCTTGGGCTAATTCGTAAAATAGCTAATGGCTCCTGTGAACAACTAAGGCACCCATTCCACAAGGGAGGCTCCTACATCCTGTCCCTGCAGCAGAGGCGCTAATAGGGTTGAGGCCCTAGGAGAGGTCCCTGGGGGTGCCTACTTTGACAGCAGTGGCACTGCCACCCGCTGTCTTCCCCACCGTTCCTGCTGCCTCACACTTTTAAGCTTAGCTGCAGTAGGAAGGCAGCGGTGGCAAATGGCACACACCAATGGCAAGCAAGATTTCAACCACCTGCTGTCATTTTAGTTTAAGTACCTTCCCCTCTAGGAGTGTCAATAGGTTCAGCCAATCAGATGACACTTTTGAGGTCACAGGGGCAATGATGGCTCCAGAGTGATGAGGGGGCGGGGCTGAGAGGGCTTCCCCCTTACTTGATTGGACCTGCGACACCAAAGGCAACATCTGATTCGCTTTGCTTGCCACCACTCTCATTTGAAGGGAAGGAGAGTAGATGGCTACAGCCTTGGGTGCCAGCACAGAGCATTCTAGTGCACTGCAATTGCTACTGCTTATCTCATGGGTCCAGTAGTGATATATGGAAGTGAGAGCTGGACCATAAAGAAGGCTGATCGCCGAAGAATTGATGCTTTTGAATTATTATTATTTTATTATTTTATTATATGGCTAAGCCGCTTCTGGCGAACCAGAGCAGCACACGGAAACGCCGTTTACCTTCCCGCCAGAGTGGTACCTATTAATCTACTTGCACTCTGACGTGCTTTCGAACTGCTAGGTTGGCAGGAGCTGGGACCGAGCAACGGGATCTCACCCTGTCGTGGGGATTTGAACCACCGACCTTCTGATGCTTTTGAATTATGGTGCTGGAGGAGACTCATGAGAGTCCCATGGACTGCAAGAAGATCAAACCTATCCATTCTGAAGGAAATCAGCCCTGAGTGCTCACTGGAAGGACAGATCCTGAAGCTGAGGCTCCAATACTTTGGCCACCTCATGAGAAGAGAAGACTCCCTGGAAAAGACCCTAATGCTGGGAAAGATTGAGGGCACAAGGAGAAGGGGACGACAGAGGATGAGATGGTTGGGCAGTGTTCTCGAAGCTACCAGCATGAGTTTGACCAGACTGCAGGAGGCAGTGAAAGACAGGAGTGCCTGGCATGCTCTGGTCTATGAGGTCACGAAGAGTTGGACACGACTAAATGACTAAACAACAACAATCTCATGGGTAGGCAAACTAAGGCCCGGGGGCCAGATCCGGCCCAATCGCCTTCTAAATCCAGCCTGCGGACAGTCTGGGAATCAGCATGTTTTTACATGAGTAGAATGTGTGCTTTTATTTAAAATGCATCTCTGGGTTATTTGTGGGACCTGTCTGGTGTTTTTACATGAATAGAATGTGTGCTTTTATTTAAAATGCAACTCTGATTTATTTGTGGGGCATAGAAATTTGATCATTCCCCCCCCAAAAATATAGTCTGCCCCCCAAGGTCTGAGGGACAGTGGACCGGCCCTCTGCTGAAAAAGTTTGCTGACCCCTGGGTTATCTGCTGATTCTTTGGGGGACTCCCAGGCTGTGATGGGCTAAGCCCTTTAAGCCTAGGCTAAACATGTCAGTGCACCACATGAGTAATGACAACCAGGAGGCACAAGCACCGGAGCTTCTCACACAGCAATGCATGGAGTAGTCTCCTCTGAGGGAAGATAATTCTTACTTAGATATTGCATTCTACATTTTGGGGGTAGAAGAGTGGACTTCACCTCTTAATTAAAAACAACAGTCATCATCACCTAAGTTTGGCCAACACTGATGTCAAGGAAGAAGATTCCAAGCATTTTTTTATTGGAGAGAACAGCTTCACCAAGAAATAATGATTTGTTATATTTATTGAGTTGATACATTTTGGCTGTGAGTCCTGGGAGACCTGCTCTCTGCCTTGCAGGCATTTTCCGCCTGGCCTGGGAGAGCAGGGCCCTGACTGACTCCAGCTACGAAAGCAGAGGTCGCTGAAAAGACGGGGGGGGGGGACTGTTGCTGTTGCTGCTGTTGGATTTCTGTATTTTTCTTTTAGATCTTTTGATTTACGTGGAAATTGTTCAGATTGGTTGTGCATTTTAAAATGTTTTATTTCTTGTTTATAACCACTTTTGCTATGTCGTAGTTGTGTATTTTTTCATGTTGTAAGCTGCCTTGAGCATGGTTTGAACTGTGGAAGGGCGGAATACAAATAAAACTATTTGCATTGCATGCATGTAATATCACTTGCCCAGGACAATTAAAAAGTTTCTTGGTGACTTAGAAATTGAATAAAGGGAAAGATTGTGGAAGAAAGGGGTCAAGTTCGCAGCATGTACTGTGTTAAAGGAAAATATAATGAAAATGATGTACAGATGGTATTTGACTCCTGTAAAATTAGCAAAGATATATCATAACTGTGACAAACTATGTTGGAAATGTAAAGAAAAGGAAGGAACCTTTTATCATATGTGGTGGACCTGTCCCAAGGTGAAAGACTTCTGGGAAAAGATTTATAATGAATTGGAAAAAATGTTGAAATATACATTTATAAAGAAACCAGAGGCCTTTCTTCTTGGAATAACAGGTTTGGAATTGCCCAAGAAAGATGTTAAATTATTTTTGTATGCCACAACTGCTGCTCGTATTTTGTTAGCTAAAAAGTGGAAAACCCAAAAATTACCAAAGATAGAAGAATGGCAGATGAAGATGACAGATTTTTCGGAGCTAGCCAACCGAACCGGAAGAGTCCGCGACCGGAAGGAGGAGGAGTATCAGGAAGAGTGGTTTAATTTAACGACTATTCAGTTAAATATGTTAAGTTAAACTAACTGAAAACAGCTTGCAGATACTTAATTGGCTTAGGATTTTAATTATGTTAAGTGATGAATTAATATGTTTAATTTCATATAGTGAAGATTTAAGGATGTTAATGTTTAAGTTAAATTTTATAAGAATTGTGACTTGGGAAACCGTTAAAAGGATATGCAATGAAATTCAACCAAGGGGAAGCGGGTAAGTCACTTAACAAAGTTAATAAGAGTAATTTTCAATACGGTTATGATTTTTGTTTGTTTGTCTTATGTATTTGTTTGTTTGTTTATAATATTGCAAAAATTTGAAGGGGAAAAAAGGAAAATGAATAAAAATACATTTAAAAAAATATTAAAGCCAGTGCTTTTTTCCTAAAAAAATATTTAGGGGTACTCTCATTTTCCTACTCATATTGAAATACTGCCCCTCAAGGAGGCCAAACTTAGATTCACAAAGTGTTTAGGGGTATGTGTATTGCTGTGTACCCCCAGAAAAAAAGGACTGAATAAAGCTATCACCAAAAGAAAAACTTCAAGATCCGCATTAGCAACAGCAATAATAAGAATATCAGCCACATATGGCCATGATAACCAGCACATTGTAAGAAATGCAAGGAGACTTTAATTTGCTGCAAGTCAAAATTCAAAATCTTGCCACATAAATAGCTAAACTGTGTGAATTCGTGGTCAGCAGTATAATGAAAATTAGGCAAATGATACAAATGCTACCTGACCTTAAGAAACAAAAGTCAACCCCGATATAATATGTGTAAAGTCCTTTCAGCCTGAGACGTGATAATGGATTGCAAGATGGTGCCCCAGCGAACAGATTGCAAGCTTAGAATGGTGAAAAGTGGAAAAATTGAAGTATAATCAGCCGCAGCTCAAGCAATATGCAACACAATACAGACAGAGCTTTTAAAGTGAGTTTTGACCTCACTTGTTCCCATATTTCTGTTTCTTGATATATCGGCGGTGCTGTAGATTGAACACACAACAGTGGTTTGCTGAAGTAACATTTTCTGCAGACGCTTCCCATTAATATTATTATAAGAATATTATTAAGGTAAAGGGACCCCTGACCGAGTCTGGGGTTGCAGCGCACATCTCGCTTTATTGGCCGAGGGAGCTGGTGTACAGTTTCCAGGTCATGTGGCCAGCATGACTAAGCCGCTTCTGGCAAACCGGAGCAGCGCACAGAAACGCCGTTTACCTTCCCGCCGGAGCGGTACCTATTTATCTACTTGCACTTTGACGTGCTTTCGAAATGCTGGGTTGGCAGGAGCAGGAACCGAGCAACAGGAGCTCACCCCGTCGTGGGGATTCGAACCGCCAACCTTCTGATCGGCAAGTCCTAGGTTCTGTGGATTAACCCACAGCGCCACCCGCGTCCCTAAAAATATTATTACCGCCCCTCTTTCTCCAAGTAGTTTAGGACGCTGCTGTACTTCCACCCATTTTATTCTCACAACAATCCTGTGAAGTAGACTAGTCTCTAGTAGGTTGTGAATGTCCCAAACTCAAGCAACAAGCAACCAGCTGTTATTGCACCAACCTGCTCTCAGGCTACGCCCAGGGATGCAAAAGAATTGGGTAGGAATAAAATGGAGGAGTGGGCTTGGGGGAACCACTTCTGAAGAGGGCTCACTTTTTGTTAAACTGCATAATATATATTTTTAAAAGCTAGCACATGATGGCGAAATGCCTTGCCGTCCTGCTTATGCATTTGTTTGCTTAATATCTGTTTTATTAGTTACCATTAAAACAGGCAGATGCAAAGGAAGATCTAATAACTGAATTGCAAATACATAATTCCACATGCAAATAAACTGAAAAAGTAAAACAAATGCAAGTTAATAAAGGAGAATATCCCTTTTTAAAAATTGACTTGTTCCCAATGGACACACAAACACAAAAACCCAGTTATTCTTAATTTTAAAAAGAACACTTGGGGTGAGTGGGGAGGGGACTATTGCTGCTGTAGCAAAAGCAGAACGTCTTCCAGCCCCTTAAAACTAGCAACTTTATTACTGCATAAGCTTTAATGAACTAGATGCAACTTCATCAGATGCAAACTATCCACTTACTGCATAAACAGATCACACAACGTAAGGAATGTGTGGTGGGAGCTGCAGGTCTACACAAGCTAGCTCAGTTGCCACCACGGCTTTACCGGAGTTACATGGGACGCGGGTGGCACTGTGGTCTAAACCACAGAGCCTAGAGCTTGCCAATCAGAAGGTCGGTGGTTCAAATCCCCGCAATGGGGTGAGCTCCCGTTGCTCGGTCCCTGCTCCTGCCAACCTAGCAGTTTGAAAGCACGTCAAAGTGCAAGTAGATAAATAGGTATCACTCCAGCGGGAAGGTAAACGGCATTTCCGTGCGCTGCTCTGCTCTGTACGCCGGCTTCCTCGGCCAATAAAGCAAGATGAGCGCCACAACCCCAGAGTCGTCCGCCAGTGGCGTAGCATGGGGGGTGCAGAGGGGCCAGCCGCACCGAGCGCAACATCTGGGGGGGGGCGCTCACACTCGCAGCTCTCTGCCCCTACCTCAAGTGCTAAAATCCACGGGTTAGGGGGCGCAAATTACTTTCCTTGCCCCGGGTGCTGACAACCCACGCTACGCCACTGTCATCCGCGACTGGACCTAATAGTCAGGGGTCCCTTTACCTTTCCGGAGTTGCATACAACCCTTTGTTTTCAGATCATGTACAAATGTGTCATAGGAGGCAATCTCTTAGAACAGGTGTGGGAAGTCTTTGGCTATGCAGGTGCTGAACTTCAACTCCCAGCAGCCCCAGCAAGCAGAGTCAGGAATGATAGAAGTGGTAGTTTTGGCACAAGCTTGTTTTCTCCTGCTCTGCAGAGAGGAACTCGAACTGATGGCTTCAAGTGACAAGAAAGGAGATCCTGACTCAACCTCAGGAAGACCTTTCTGACAGTAAGAACAGTGGAACAGACTCCCTTGTGGGGAGTAGACTCTCAAACACTCTAGGTTTTTAAGAAGCGGAAGAATCTTTAGTTGAGATTCCTGCATTGCAGGGGGTTGGACTAGATTGCCCTTGGGGTCCCTCCCAACTCTACGATTCTACATCTGGAGAGCCAAAGGTTCCTGACACTTGTCTCAGAATAACACTTCAGTGTGCAAAAGAAGAAAAATCCTACTTTTGATATGGTTTCATGAAATTTCTCAATTAAGGCTGCAATCCTCAGCACTCAGATAGATAGATAATTTATTACGGTCGGAGACCAACTTATAAAACACACTTGGGGGTACAATCCCAGAAGGAAAGCAAACATTTAAAACAATGTACAACAATAAATTTAAAATTTATAAATATGATAAGCGTATAGACACTTAAAACTTTAAGATAAGCTACCACAGAGAGATGACCCAGAGTCAACCATGGAACCGAGTTTGGGGATTTTCTTAACGAACTAGTTTGGGCTGGGGGATGGTTTGCACCTACAGATCTGTACACAGAATCTGGTGATCATCCGGGTCGTCTTATGATCTTTGCCTAACAGGAAAAGGTCAAATTTTTGCTTTTCTGGGAGGTCAGCGAGCCTCACCAGCAGGGGATCAATGGTCTCACTACGTGCCTCTTCATAAAAGGGACATTTAAAGAACAAGTGCTCTGGGCTTCCTATATCCCCCAATGAACAGGCACAAAGTCTCTGAGCATATGGGACTTTTTAAAAGGATCCTTCCAGGACTGGCAAGGGCAGAGCCGAGCTTCACCTCAGCACTCATTTCTGGGATGGCGGGACTTCTGCCCGAGTAAACCTGCATAGGTATATACACTGTAAATGTTGTGGTCCTAATGTAACAAATAAAAAACTGCAGTTACCAACTACTTATGGTGCTTCTGTTCACAAAAAAAGAAGATACACTGCGCATGTCTATATGTTCAGAGGTATCTCCTGGGATAGGAAAGGTCTCTTTTCAATCTAGTCTTAACTCTGCTTAGAACAGTTGTAAATATTTTGTGTTGCCATGTCTGCAAAACCTATGTGAATTAGCCACAAAGGCATCACAGTTTCCTCGCTTACTACACCATGCATGGGAATAAATAATCAAAACCACTCCTCCCAGGGTGTACATTGCACACAAAGTGGTCTCAAGGATGAGAAGCGGGGAGGGAACTTTTCTAGAAATCGGGGAGAGTGGGCATATTTTGCACACTCTTCTCTCTCCCTCCTCTGCTCCCAACACGATGTAAACAGATGAATATTCAAGCACTTCTGAAGGGATGCAACTTCTTCAAATTGGAACACGGCAAACTTTCCTCTAGTTTGTACAGTCCCTGACAACACGAAGCACAAACAGTTCCTCTCAACGGCATCAGTGCACTGGATGCAAACTGTCACTGCTAAAGCCGCCATAAAATGAGAGCACAAAGAGCAGCCTTTTGCTAAAAATGAAGAAAACGGGATTGCTAGAAAGACAGTAAAGTAACGTGGAATGTTACTTAGAAGTTCATTACTTCTAACTGATGGCCATCAGCTGACCTGTGTGGAACGAGTCAGTGAATTCAGTCCAGTTCCTTGACAACAATCATTCACACACTACCAGGACTTCCACCCAGCTAGTATCGCCGCGGGTACCAGCAATCATCTTCTCACAGTATGATGCTGTTGCACCTCCTTTTTGAAAACAACACAGCACAGACAGATGTCTGCAGAAGGCTGAGCCTTTGTGTATCTAATCCCCATGACAAAGAGAACATTTCCATTCCATCTCTATGGATTCCTCAGGACAGCTTCAACCATGTAGCTTTCCAAAAAGGGAAGGTTGGCAGATGAGTCATGCATCACAAGAAGCATCTATGGCTGGAAGGCAGTACAAAAAAGTGGGAGATAGGTTTTTGCCAAGGATGCCATGAAAGTCCTCTGTGTATGGTGAGGACAGATCTGGCCTGCCTAGCTTTCTTGTGGCACAACAGCCCTGACTGATATTATATGGATGCCCTAGACAGACTGGTGACCTGCTCTATAAAATTTGCAGAACCGGGCCCTTGCAAAGTCCAGTTTCATCCACAAAAGCCCAAACGTAGCTTTGGGGCCTGACGATGGCAACAAATGAGAGTCATTTAGTGTGGTGTACACTTTGTCCTGAGCTATCAGAAATACATGATGGGGTCACATCCAGTGGCAAGAGGTGAGATTGAAAGCCATTTCTCTGTGGTCCAAAGGCCAACCCACACGTTACACATAATTGCAAGCAAGAAAAGCCCAGTGGCCCACTTCTTCCTTGAAACCAGTTTCAGAAAGGGATGATTTTCAGGAAAGACAAGATGGGGTTTGAAAGGTGCTTATCTCTTCCTCTTCCCCCCAATTTTCTTCAGGAACTCCCTCTTCCGAAGTCGCTTTCTCCTTGACATTATTATTTTTTTCATCTTCCTAATATGAGCCTGGAAGCAGCTTGGGGGAACCAAAAACAGGTCAGAAGGGGTTTATGGTTAAGTGGTATAAAAATTTGGTTAAAATAAGAAATAAATGAATAAAAGCAGAGAGTGAAGAATGGCTTAAGACCAGGGCTGGAACAAAAACACAATGGGCCATGGCTGGCAAGCTGCTGTGGGTTCTCTGCTCTATCCCAACTCTGAACTCACCCAAATGTCATATGTCATACAACAAAACAGGGTAGGGGGAAACAAGAAAATCTTTAATAAAAATAAATAAATAATAATTAAAAAAGCAAAACAAGAAAATCTTTAATAAAAATAAATAAATAATAACAAAACAGGGTAGGGTGGAAACTACATTTCTTAGCAGAACATTATCATCCATGTTTTTTTTCTGAAAACAAGAGACTCTAACTCATGACCAAATGACATGCTCTTTCTCAAGTCACTTTCAATCGACGTTGAGCACTAGTCACAATATTCAACTTGCATCTCTATCTGTAACTTCAGGAAGCAGCCTGATATGTTTTGGAGCTGCCCTGTAGCTTTCCAGTTTGACTCTTTATTCAGAACTGAATTAGGTCCATTAAGAACAAAGCTCTGTTTTTCCACAATTCACTGTAATAGGAAATCTAAAAATAGCTGTAACTCCCCCCGCCCGTTCCACAGAAGTGGATGAAATTTTCAGGCATGGGAACCTCTCCAGAGTGGATGAAGCCTGCCAAATCACAAACATATATATATGGGGGGGGGGCGCATTCATGTAAGGTATCTTTATATTTTGATCATTGTAAAAAGGAAAGGAAAAGTATATTTTATCTTCTGCCAGAATTGTATGCAATTTCCAGGCATGGAGACTTCTTCTGAAATGATGAAGGCTGCTATATTTCAGAATGATAGATACAGCGGTTATCCCATAAGGACAGAATTTACTATTTGGAGGTGGGTACAATTGGAATCACAGAAAGCAGGAGTAGAGATGACACAAAGGACACAAATACTTAGGAGAGACTGGGGCAAGGGGAAAGGCTACCCTCCTGCAAGTCCCTGTTACTCTAAGACAGTGGTTTTCAACCAGTGTGCAGTGGCACCCTGGGGTGCCTTGAATGATGTTCAGGGATGCCGCGGGCAACACTGTCCCTCTTTCCTTCCCTTCCTCCTCTGATGCCCTCTTGTGTCTCTATACAGCTGACCTTGCCCTCTTGCGTCTCTTGCACAGCTGACCTCATGTTCACCTTTGGCAAGTGTCCGTTGGGCCATTAAGACTGGGGGCATCCTCTTCTCAGTTCCCTGTGGGGCGGTGTGAGGAGGCACCTCCCTTTGGGGCAGGAGGGCAGCTCAGAGACCAGGGGCAGTAGCAGCAGCTGCCCAGAGGACTCCCAAGGAAAGGGGAGAGGGGAGGAGGCTGAGGGAACACTCCACAAGGGAGGGTGTTCAAAAAAGGGAGAGGGGCTGCCAGCTCTGCAGGCAAGGGGTTACATAACTGGGCTCCTGAGCACCACAAGGGTGCCACAGAAAGAATGGAGTTGGTCAAGGGATCCCTGAACGCAAAAAGGTTGAAAACCTCTTCTCTAAGGGTCACTGGTGGTGGTGGGCTTCCACCACCCCCTAGCTGCAAGTTTGGGGGTTGCAACCTTATTCCAAGCAAAATCTTTCCATTGACTTGCTTAGAGGAGAAGGGTAGTGAGTGGTGAATGTATGGATCCCCAAGAAAGACTAGGTGTAGAAATGTCACCCATTAACAAGGAACTAATTGCCCTAAGGGTTCTTGATGGTGGAGTGTAAGCTTCTGCCTCCCCATCAGGGAATTTTTTTGTTAGCACCTCTTCAGTTAGAGATTTTTCCATTATTTTGTATGAGGGAGTAAGTGGTGATGGGGGAAAAAAATCCCAGCATAGATCTATGTGAAAAAACAAACACTTTCAAAATTTACTTTATTTCACCTTCCTTTCCCCAAATCACTGTGACTGGAGTGCCCTCAGAAATAAATACACTGTGATTAAAATGTAAACCTGTCCATCAAAATGAAAGATCTCACCCCACTGAAGCTCTGGAGGCTTCCCTGGTCAACTTGGTTTCACTTTTAAAAAATGTAGAAGTCACTTTAAAGATGCAGTTTGGGGGAGGTAGCAGAGCCCCCAAAGCTACTGTCCCTGGTCAGACTCGAGATCCCTTATTAATGATGCAATCCAGTTCAGGCCTGCAAAACTGACTTAAAACTCCTGCTGCTGCTGATGTTAATTTTGCAGAATTGTGATCTCTCTTTGTTTTGTTATTGAATGTCAGAACATGATGTTTGAAGATGATAGGCTGACCTATTTTGCAGTGACTTTGTGCAACTCTGTGAATCTTTTACACCTTATATTATCAGGTGTTTCACTGTAGACAGTATGCTTTGATCAGAAGGCACAGTAAGGAATGTAGGAACACAGACCTAATACAAAAGCTCACATGAATGCTGTTGAAAGAAACACGGATTAACTGTCTCTCAGTGGTAGGTGGCCTGAGAAGCAAGGGCTCTTGTGGTTGGTGGTGCTGTTGTGGTTCAGGATGGTGTTAGCTCCGGGAGCCAATCAGCGACAATGGTTGGCTCCTGCATAGGCAGGGCCAGGGCACAAACCCAGGTGAAGTCTAGCCTTCCTTCTATCCATGGTCTTGTCTATCAACTGGGACCGAACCTACAACTGTGCAAATGTCCATGCTGCTGTTGACTGACCCAACCACTTGACTCATTTCATGCTTGTTGCTGCTGGTTAACAGAGCCAGGAAATACTTTTAATCATGGTGCAAACTGACCATGGTGTTCAAGGGTTATCTTTACTCCTTTGTTGTTGTTTAGTTGTTTAGTCGTGTCCGACTCTTCGTGACCCCATGGACCAGAGCACGCCAGGCACTCCTGTCTTTCACTGCCTCCCGCAGTTTGGTCAAATTCATGCTGGTAGCTTCGAGAACACTGTCCAACCATCTCGTCCTCATCTGTCGTCCCCTTCTCCTTGTGCCCTCCATCTTTCCCAACATCAGGGTCTTTTCCAGGGAGTCTTCTCTTCTCATGAGGTGGCCAAAGTATTGGAGCCTCAGTTTCACGATCTGTCCTTCTCTTTACTCCTTACTTGCATATTTTTCTTGCACACAGTTTCCTTTAGTAGGGGTTTGGCATTGGGCAGGATCTATAGCTGTATGAGGGGATCCCCTCAAGGGGGTCAGGTTTGGCATGGTAAGGCTTTGGCCCTAGCTCAGGAGGCCAGAAGAGCCAGATGCCACTGCCAGCTTGCAAGAGGACCAACAAGAGCGGCTCACCCTTGCAGTGGGAACCTCCCATTAACAAGTCCTCCAGCTGAACCAGCAGGCAGGCTGGAGGAAAGATCAGTGCTCCTATGTCATGCCAAACCACAGTGTACTGCAAACTAAGCTGAGGCCCCACATCTACCCCATACTTCCACTGGCTCTTCTTTGGTCCCTGCAGGGCTAAAGCCACATGTCTGATAACATGGGCACCAGAAGATAAAAAAAACAAGAGGTCTGAAATGGAGAAACAGAAGTGAAACCTCTAACAGAGATAATAGATGAAATGCGAGAAAGGGGGAAAGCGCGTCTGCTTTTCAACGTCAAGTTTAGAAACCACAAGCCCGTTCCTCAATTCCACTTGGCTATAAATAGATCATTTCTAGAAAGAAAAACTGAGCAAACAAACTTAGCAAATTGTTAAAGGCAGCAGAAGCTTGTCTCGTTTTCAGGCCCCCTTAAAATGTTACATTTTGCCATTTCCCACACATTAGGGGTCCTTAAGACAGCTTGGAGAAAATTGCTTGCACCCCTCCCTCCCCTGTGTCTTAGTGCTCCACTGACAGAACCATTCTGCAGGAATTTCAAGTTTGTAAAGCAGCCAATTCCCTCCCTGGCTACTTTGGCACAGTGATATAGAAGGCTGTGATTTTCAAAGACCAGAGACAGGGTTAACAGTCAGTGACCAGGCTGCTGCAATGGATGTTGAGGAGTGAAAATGCAAAAGTTCAGAAGAGATTTCCATTATTTTTACTACAGTGGTACCTCGGGTTAAGTACTTAATTCGTTCTGGAAGTCCGTTCTTAACCTGAAACTGTTCTTAACCTGAAGTTTTAGTTTAGCTAATGGGACCTCCTGCTGCTGCCACACAATTTCTGTTCTCATCCTGAAGCAAAGTTCTTAACCTGAAGCACTATTTCTGGGTTAGTGGAGTCTGTAACCTGAAGCGTATGTAACCTGAAGCGTATGTAACCCGAGTTACCACTGTACTATCTTATTTATATATTGCCTTATTCTGCGAAGTCTCAAGGTGATTTCCATCACAGTATAGAAATATATATATATATATAAGCAGATACAATTTCAAACAAGCATAAACCAAAAGTGATTATGCAAACATTGAAACCAATTTAAAATATCCAACCAATAGCTAGAAACAATACTTTTCACCAGTTTCCTTGGGACAGATGCTAACCAGATGCTAATCTCCTTGCATCCCACCTTGTCTTCTATTTGTGGTAATGTAACCTAAGATGTTTCAGTGGACAAAGGGATTCACTAGACTTTAGACAGCTCCAAGACACAGCAGACAACTTGCTTCAAGGAACTACAGCTATAACTGATGCTGGATACCTGAGAGCAGACACTGTTTTGCAGCTGCTCTGTAGCTTTCCAGTTTTGACTCTTTATTCAGAAGTGAATTAGATCTGTTAAGAACAAAGCCTACCCGGGATCAATGAGATGACACCAAGAGAGGAAATGCTTCCAGAAATATAATCACATCTGTAGAGGATTTCTGCCCATTGGTTCAGAGTTCCAGGAAATGCCCTTTCCCCATGATGTGAAACTGCCCAAGGGGGGGAATGAGATAATTTTCCGTATTCTAGTGGACAGTTCCTGGTGCTGACATAATGTCAGTCCCGCCGTGCGCCTCATTTCATCAGACATAATGCAGGCTGCGATTCAGATGGGAGAATTGTGCTTTGTTTGGACTCCTTCATTCTCCTTTCATGTGAACAGAGAGTATTTTCATTTGCTGTATGAATTTCACAGCTCCTGAAGACTTCCCCTCTCCGTCTTAAATGGTGGTTTATTAAGATTAAGTGCTTTCTTATGTAGATGTACTGAAAGGACCTATGATTTGGCTTAAATTAAATTTGATTCAATTAAAATGTAAGGGAGATTGAAGCACTTCTGTGAAAGGAGAATGAAAAAGGGGTTCTTGGAAAGGGAACCAGAGATTCAATAGACATGAAATGGGAAGATAGCAATCTATCTGAGAGGAAGGGAAAGAAAGAAACTGCTTTGGGGAAGGGGCAGCAGGAAAATTACTCGTAGCAGAATTTAACCTTATGGTTTTTTTGATTATTTCCCCTTTTCTTTCTTCTTGAAACCTTTCTATCATACCCTTCCATTTTAAAATTACTAGCTGACAATGTAAGTAACACCACAATTCCACAATTAATTTCTTGTATTAATTTACAAGGCCCTTAGCCATTTTGGTCCAGGATGTCTAAAGATCTGCCTAATCCCTTTTATCCCTGCCCAGTCACTAAGATTTTCAGGGGAGTCACTGTACCCCATCTCTCAGATGCTAGGTTCATATCCAGAAGCTATGCATTGAGTATTGTGGGCTCAATTTTTATGGAGCCCCCTTCCAGTTAAGGTCAGACAGGCTTCCCTTCCTGTTGAACTTTTCACACCTACCAAAAGACTTTAACTTACTCCAGCGGGCACTTAAATTTGTGTTCGATTTCATAGTTTTAACAGGTTTTCATTTACTTTTCTGCCCTGTATCTTTGTAAACTGCTCAGAGACTATTGTTGTTAATTGTTTGCATAAATAAACCAACACAAAACAATTACAAGAAAGCAGCAGGGTCAGCAGTTAAAATACAAGTTTTAAGGATAATGAAAAAAAGTCTTCAGTAACAGGCCAAAAGAAAAAGTAAAGGGAATAACTACTGAGAAGGCTCTCTCTTTCTCTCTGCGTAGCCACACATTTACTCTAGCTGGGACAGAGAAAAGGGCCTGATCTTAGAGAGAGCAGGCAGGAGGAATGTGATAGATTCACCTTTAAATGTGTACTGAATCACATTTCTCCTCTCTCCTTAGCTGGAAGAGATCCCTGGCTGAAACCCTAGAGAGCTACTGCCAGTATGGACAATACGGAGCTTGATGAACCAATGGCAGCTTCCTGGGTTTCTATGTCTAGGGATACTTAAGCAATTCAATCTTCGCGAATTTTGACAGCAGCTGACCTGACGCGCACCTCCCAAACCAATGTGTTTGATTCAGAACACATCCATCAGGCTTCACACTTCTCTAAATGCTGCAAAGCAATTCTTAGCTAAAAAACAACAACACACACCACGCTGTTTCAAATACATTTTAAATGCACATTTTCAAATAAAGCACATTTCAGAATGCATACAGTATTTTCATATGCTTTTTTTTAAAAAAAAATGCCCTTTAAAAATGTGTTGGGGAGGGGGGTGTTGTTTTTGTTTTTATTATGTATTTTGTGATTTTATATTGTGATTTAATGCCGTAATCACCCTGAAACCTGTGGGTATCAGGCAGTATGCAAATGTAATAAATGAATAATAATAATTTTAAAATGACCACAGAAATGGAACAGACTTATGACAAAGTGGCACAAAACAGAAGGAGCTTGATCTTTCGATCCCTAGTCTTGCCTTGTAAAGCTCTGAGCTTGCGTAAAAATCCTGAACACTACAGTATCTGAGATTTATGGTACCAGAACAGAAAAGACAAGTGAAAGCTAGTCTCAGGTGTGCAACCTGTTATGGAGAAACTCCAATTCTGTGCTCCAAATACATTATACAAGCCAATAATCTTGATATAGGTCCTTCACCTGGTTCTAAATCTGCTGTGTGTGTTTTGGATGTATGGCTTCTTTTGCATAGGGGGCTATGGGGTTAGCAACAGCTAAGCAAGGATCAGTGAAAGTAATGGAAGAAAGGGCACCTGCAATATAGGTTAAAAGGTAAAGGACGCCTGGACAGTTAAGCCTAGTCAAAGGCTACTATGGGGTGTGGCGCTCATCTCGCTTTCAGGCCGAGGGAGCCGCGTTTGCCCACAGACAGCTTTCCGGGTCATGTGGCCAGCATGACTAAACCACTTCTGGTGCAACGGAACACTGTGACGGAAGCCAGAGTGCACAGAAACACCATTTACCTTCCCGCCAGGGCGGTACCTATTTCTCTACTCACACTGGTGTGTTTTTGAACTGCTAGGTTGGCAGGAGCTGGGACAGAGCAACGGGAACTCACCCTGTTGTGGGGATTAGAACCGCCGACCTTCTGATCAGCAAGCCCAAGAGGCTCAGTGGTTTAGACCACTAGTGGTTTAAAGCAGCATGGGGGGACCAGCATGGTGGTGGGGTCTTGGCCTCCCAAAAGCACCAGCACAGCTTCTTATGAGGATGCTGTGGGGCAGAGTGGAGATGCCTGAGCACACCGGTGTAGCCAAACCATTTTGGTTAGTGGCAGCAGCAATGCCCATTATGGAGGAAAGGTGGGATTGTGGTTATGTCAGGTATTGCCTAAGATTCCTGGCTACTGGCTACATGCCAACTATTGTCACGTGGTGTCTATAACATGGCAGATACTGTCAAACGCCAGTTGCTACTGCATGTCGCCCACCAGAAACTGCTGAATACGGGCTGCCAGTGCATGCCTAGCAGCTTTCTCATACTGTCAAGCATATACTGGCCGGTACTGCAAAATTTCTAGATGTCAAATGCTATTACCAATAGCATCCAAAATACCAAAACACCCCAATATTCAAAGCACGGTCACCCTCAAAATGCACAAAGGAATTTTTTTGAGGAACATTTAGGCAGAGAGGATTTGTTTCAGCTCAGGCTAAACCTATTCTGTTGTAGAATATATTTTTCTAGCAGTACGAGTCTATGCACGCTTACTCAGAAGTAAATCCCATTGTATTCAGTGGGGGTTATGACCAAGTAGAGCTTAAAAGTTTGCAAAGGGAAACATAATGTGTTTCTAATGTAATTAACCTTTGAACAGAATGCCCCCCCCCAACAAAAATGTTCAGGGCTGTTTTGAAATGATGAGTATTTAAATGACAATTATTTGATTTGAAATCATTTATAAATTGCTGCCCATAAACTTTCTCAGAGCTATTTTGTGGTAAAAACATCAATAACAAAGATAATTGAAAACAATTCCATATATAAAAGCAATTAAAATAATGCCATATGTTTTAAAAAATCAGTTGAAAATAAGACTGCATCCACTACCCTTTTTTTTTTTTCAAAAAGAGAACTTCTAAGATCTCAGAATCTACAATCAATTTGCTTTTATTTTTATGCAGCTACAACAGTTCAGCTGGAAGCGACTATCATGTACAGAAGGGCAGAAACAGAGCCCTAGGAAGCCACGCTTCTCTGTCAGCCTAAAATGACCTGAAATTATTTAGTAAACAATGGCTGGAATTGTAAAAGGGACAATAAACAGAACCTAATAAAAAATTCAAGAATGGCTGCGGGGAATGAAGAAATTATTAGCTGGAATTGTTTTCTTTTAAGGCGGTAGCACTGTTCAGTCATATTTCACATGTGTGTACACACATGCTTTTGTTTTCTCAAAACCTTGTAGCAGAGGAAAACCGAGTTGTGTTGATGCAAATGTTCCTTCTGTTCTCGGTTCGCTTGTGTGATTGGAACAACTTACTGCCTTGAGAGTGCCAGGCTTGAGAAAGAATATGCTTGCTTCTGCTCCTCCTTTGTTTGGATGGCACAGAAGTTGAAACAGGAGGAGATTTTATCCAGTGCTATTTTTCCAGAAAAAGAGGTGCCAGAACTCACCATGAACACCTCCCTTGTTCTTTTATAACGGCAATTGCGCCCACCTTAGAGCTGCCGGAACTGAGTTCCAGTGAGTTCCAGCTGTGGGGGAAAGCCCTGATTTTATCCACAAAGAAGAACATAAAAGCATTTCTTGGTTCAATAGGTAGTTTCTATAATTGCCACAGAATTTCACCTGAAGAAGAATTAAAAGCAAATTTGTCAATTCTTCTTCTGGCAAAAAAACACACCCAAAGAATGCTGAAAACAGCTACAACCAGTTTTGTTTTGTTTTGCTTTGCTATGAAAGCTAGAACAGTTCCTCAGTGAAGTTTCACACTTCCCCAACAATGCTCAATTTAGGGGGGGGGGGGATATTGTATTAACAGCGCAGTCATTGGATGGGAGAAGCAAACGGCCCATTCCTTCACAATTGTTTGCTGTAGCAAAACTCAGGTCGTTTCTTTCAAGAGAGAAAGGAGCACCAAAACTCAAAGCGCCTGTTGAACTTCTGCAACTATAAGAGGCAGAGAAGCATTTACAGGAAACATGATGGTGTTTGTTTTGTCCTAGGCTAAACTCTTCCCAGGTGGTCTCTCAAAATAGGGCCTTTTGAGCAGCAGCTCTGCAGCTCTAGAAATCAGTCCCTCGTTAGATTAGGCAAACCACACCTCTCAATACCTTTAAACAGGACTCAAAGACCCTTTTCTGTAGCCTTTAGTGGCTAATGTAAACCAAGCTGTGGAAATGGTGTGACGGGCTGATTTTATAGGTCTAGTTATACGGAGACCCGGCTGGCATGCGATCCGTCAATCAGCTGCAAAACCCATGCTTTACATTTGACATAGGGCCATATCTCATTGAGTCAGGATCTGCATTGCATGTTCAATCCCAAGCTTCTCCAGGTAAGGTCAGGAGAGACCTGAAATCCCAGAGAGATGCTGTCAGCCAGTGTGAACAATACTGAGCTAGGTTGGGCCAATGACCGGACACTGCAGGAGACAGCATTCTATGCTGTTAATTTTGTGCTGGCACATCTTGATCCTGAAAAGTAGACCTGTTAAATGGCTTTAAATGACATTTTATTTCATGGGTTGTGCTTTTAGGTGCATTTTGTAAGCCACTGTTGTGACGAAAGCAGATTATAAATCTGTTGAATAAATAAATAAACAAAAACCCAGGAGTGACGTGTGTCTGGTGGGGCGGAGACATGGAAAAGTCCTACTGCCACCAGCATCTCTGCTGCTTACCTGGACAGGGGATGGCAATGGGGTAGCAGTGAGGTTGGGAGCACAAGGTGATGCTGGTGGCACTACCACTAATCCAGTGCTTCTGCCAACACATCTGCCTCATCCCGCTCCAGGCAATCAACAGCGACAACAGTATTGGGAGGCCAGCTCCCCCCCCCAGCACACACATCACGATTGAACTAAATGAATTTATTCCTCACCTCTTCCTCATTCCTATAAGGAGGCGTGGCTGAGAGGGGTGGTTGGGTCAAGGATAAGCAAGTCAAAAGAGCTTCAGAGGAACAATTGCACACCAGAAAGAAAAATACTCTGTTTTGGCTCCCGAATCTCAGAGTATGGACATAGTGCATTTTCTTCAATGAACAACAGCACAAAACCGTATTAGAACATCTGGGACTATAGAAGAAAACTGAAGGTTTAGGATGCAATCGTGTAAGTGTCTACTTAGAAGCAAGTCCTACTGATGTCAATGGGGATTACTCCCCAGGTAAGTGATTATAGGACTGCAGCCTTAGTTGCTTTTAGGCATGGGTAGGCAAACTAAGGCCCGGGGGCCGGATCCGGCCCAGTCACCTTCTAAATCCGGTCCGCGGATCAGCGTGTTTTTACATGAGTAGAATGTGTCCTTTTAATAAAAATGCATCTCTGGGTTATTTGTGGGGCATAGGAATTCATTCATTTTTATTTTTATTTTCAAAATAAAGTCTGGCCCTCCACAAGGTCTGAGGGACAGTGGACTGGCCCCCTGCTGAAAAAGTTTGCTGACCCCTGCTTTTAGGTCTGCACCTGCGCAGCTCCATTTTACCCAAACATTAACACAAAATTAGTGTGACCTAGCAATGAACGTTTCCTGCATTTCATTTCACACATTCCTTACAGAGACACAGAATGATCACAACAACATCTCCATATACGAGAAAACTAATTTGCCACAATTCTGGCTTCCAATGGACTTATGAACCTGAAATGTCCATAGTGTTTCTCCAAGTTCACCAGTCTGTGGAGGAGTCAGAACATTTATAACTCACTCTCACAAGCCATTTTCACATACAGTGGGACATGGAATTGAAGATGCCTATAAAATATCAGGAAGTGCTGGCTGGCAAGCCCTGGCAAGAGATCATAAAACATTGGGCGGTGGCGGGGGGGGGGGATCTGTTTTTATTTAGCAAACTTTTCATATCTTCTTTGAAGCAAGACAGCACATGATATATTTTTTAACCAAAAGAAACAGAAGTTTGAGATTATTTTGAGTTGCCAATTTGAATTTCTGAACAGATTTTATTTCTTAAAAATAAATTTGCAGAACAGTCCACACTGTCTGTCAGTCACATCTGCTTTCTCTCTCCATAAAAAGATGGGATTTAAATATTCTAGGTATGGTCCTCTGGAAGAAAAAGGAAAGTTAGTGTTTCTGCTACCAATTTGCATGAATAAAATATTACTAACAGGTGTCAGCACAAATCTCTTTTATTAATAGCATTGCGCAAGTGAACTTGAGGTTGTTGGTTTTCTTCTGTGCGGTTTATTTATTTATATGCTCTCTATTTTCAATTAAAACCCGGCAAGGATAAAACGTGGAGCGATATTGCAACAACAGTGGGGTAGACCTGGAGGGTCTATGGAGCTCACTCTCCCAGGAGACAATGATGGGTTCCAACTTGGATGGCTTTAAAAGAAGATTGAACAAATTCATGGAGGAAAGAGCTGACAATGGCTACTAGCCATGATGACTGTACTCTACCTCCAGAGTTGGAGGCACCAATGCCTACAAATACCAGTTGCTGGAAAACCACAGGAGGCAAGAGTGCTTTTGTGATCATGATCTGCTCCCTGCCTTTCCATGGGCATGTGGTTGGCTATTGTGGGAACAGGATGCTGGACTAGATGGGCCTGATCCAACACGCTATTCTTAGGTTATTTTGTAGGGTTGGTATCCAGTGCAGTTAACCCATTAGCAGAAGGACATCTACCTACACAACAGGACTTCCTCTCCGTCTCCTCTCCCCATATGCCCCCTGATCCACCACCCCCCACAAAAAAATCTGTTCTGGTTCCCCCAACCCTTTGGAGCAGATTTGGGGGTGTGCAGGGGGCACAGGAAAAGAACAATTACACTGGATACAACCCAGAGTTTCCATGAGGCACTCCCATGGCTGGAGGAAAGAGACCATTGTTACTAATTGTGCCTTCCCCATGCAGCCCCCTACTCTTGATAGTTTTGGTATCCTACAGAATAATTGGCATGGGGGGCTGTGCATGGCATGGCAGGGGTGGGAGAGAGGAAGCAACAAACATTTTCAGGGCCAGCATGCTTCAGAAGAGCAGTTGATGGAAGCCACAGGAAGAGGAATATGTGCCTATTCTCAGGTCCTACTCATGGGTTCTCAGCAGGCATCTGGGTGGCCACTGTGAAAACAGGATGCTTACACTGGCCTGATCCAGCAGGGCTCTTCTTATGCTCTTATGTTCTTGCATCGTCCCTTTCCTCCATTCCTCTGGTGGATCTCAATCACTTCCACGAATGGAATGGCTCATCTGCTCGTGGGAAGGATGCTCTGGACCCAACTCAACAGAAACGACTTCCCAACCGATTTTCCCAAATACAAAGAAAACTAGCACATTCATTTCAGTGTTGCATAACAATAAAATAATGAGCAACGCAAGGAGGAGGGGTTGATTAGAGGTCTGTTTGTTCTCCGGCTCTCTTTCTTCACATTTTCTGTATCTTTTTTTGTATTTGAATGTGTTTAAACTCAACGGAAATACAAGGGGCAGGGGTGCAAAGAAACGTGAACAAAATGCCACCCAAAGCAGCAAAACCAATAAGTCAATGTGACCAGCAGCTAAGTGATACATCCTTGGCATGCAGCATTGATCAGGATGTCCCTTTTGAGATACTAGTTAAAGGAAACCACAAATGCTGCCCCTGAGGGGACTCTAAGCCAGTTTTGCACTCAGGATAATGGAACAACAACAAGAGCATCCCATTTTACATATGTATCAGATACATGGGATCAACCTTTTGTGTTGGGGCCTGGACTGCTATCTAGCCAACTTACGTCACCTCTGAGCTGATCTTGGTTTGTAAATTGCACAAAGAAACTGGCCCCTTCCTCCTGTGCCTTCAGAGTTTGTATTTAGCTTCAGAAAGAAGCTCCCAACATGTTCCTCTGTTGTTGTTGCTGTTGCTGAATAGCCCATTTATTCTGGCCTTTGATCAGCTATACTCAGGGACATTATAAGAGTTATTCTGGTCTGGTATGCTTTGTGGGTGCTCTCCTGGCATCCCCTTAAAAGAACATACCTCTATTCTCCACCACGTTGGGGGCAAGGAAACCACTGGAACTCTTGGTATGGTGTCCTCAGTTTGTGTTGCAGAGCTCAGATGTGAGACTAAGGCAGTGTTGGCCAAACTTGCATCTCCAGCTGTTTTGGGACTACAATTCCCATCATTCCTGATCACTGGTCCTGTTAGGGATGATGGGAGTTGTAGTCCAAAAACAGCTGGAGACCCAAGTTTGGCCAATACTGAACTAAGGGAAGAGGGTTAAAGAACACCTGTTTGTCTATTTTCTTCCTAGCTCAACTATCAGTGGTCAAGCCATGTTCCAGAGGAATCCCCCTTGGCCTAGCTGCTTCTTAACCTTAAATATAATCATCATCATCATCATCAATTACTTATACCCACCCATCTGGCTGGGTCTCCCCAGCCACTTTGGACGGCTTCTAACAGGATGTTAAAAACACAATAAAACATTGAACATTAAAAACTTCCCTAAACAGGGCTGCTTTCAGATGCTTTCTAAAAGTCAGATAGTTGTTTATTTCCTTGACATCTGGTGGGAGGGCATTCCAGAGGGCAGGCGCAACTACCAAGAAGACCCTTTGCCTGGTTCCTGTAACCTCACTTCTCGCAGGGAAGGAACCACCAGAAGGCCCTCAGTGTTGTACCAGGCTGAACGATGGGGGTGGTGACGCTCCTTCAGATATACTGGCCCGAGGCCATTTAGGGCTTTAAAGGTCAGCACCAATACTTAGAATTGTGCTCGGAAATGTACTGGGAGCCAATGTAGGTCTTTCAGGACCTTAAATATATGGTCTTGGCGCTCGCTCCCAGTCACCAGTCTAGCTGCCGCATTCTGGGTTAGCTGCAGTTTCCAGGTCACCTTCAAAGGTAGCCCCACATAGAGCGCATTGCACCACTCTTGCGAGACAGTCTGCAGGTAGGTAGGGTCTCAACCTGCATACCAGATGGAGCTGGTAGACAGCTGCCCTGGACACAGAACTGACCCATAATTGCCCATATCACACACACTGCCAGTTTTTCTGATGCCTACTTCCCAGTTAACCCATCCTCATGACTTCTTAATCTCACAACACTAGTAAGTGCATCTTCATTGTCAGGCAATGGGACTAGTGCTCTTCTGATGCCATGCCCTGTGGGGCAGCCCCTTTGTGGGCATGAGGCTTTCTCCCACATTACAACTGCTTATGGGAAAGAGTGTACACCTGTTGATTTGCAATTCTGTACACAGATTGCACACTCATTGAATGCAATGTGTGAATACCCCTTGAGTGATGAAGCAATAGGCTCCTGGTTTTTATTGTTCTCCCCCAGCGTCCATTCCACATGAACATTTGCAACTAACACATTGTCAGAGCATGCCATATTATGTATGTTCTGTGCCAGTTGAAGCCCAAGACTTTTGGTTGGCTGCAACTCATCCTGCGAGACTTGTCCCAGAGGATCCTCCAGGACAACAAGGGATCCTGGTATACACCTGTCAGGTTGAATACTGCTTCACCCTCATCCCCAAGCATTTCTGCACAATCGGACAGACCCTGTTTAAGTCACAGACACTTAGAGCAACAACACAGCATCTCTAGAGCCAGCTCTGAACCCATACAGTGGTACCTCGGGTTACAGATGCTTCAGGTTACAGACGCTTCAGGTTACAGACTCGGCTAACCCAGAAATAGCACCTCGGGTTAAGAACTTTGCTTCAGGATGAGAACAGAAATTGTGCTCCAGCAGCGTGGCGGCAGCAGGAGGGCCCATTAGCTAAAGTGGTGCTTCAGGTTAAGAACAGTTTCAGGTTAAGAACAGACCTCAAGAACGAATTAAGTTCTTAACCCAAGGTCTCACTGTATATACAAAGTGAGTTAGGATGTTTTGATCAGGACTGTGAGATCTGGAACTTCTCCTGTTAAAAGAACATAACAAGAGACATAACACAGCTCTCTGCAAACCTAAACTAGGAGAAATTATTGTTCGCTACAGAAAATGAATGAATGTTGATGACAAATACTTGACTGATAGAATTGCTTCCGATTATAAAAATTAACAAAGAAACATTTCTTGTGTTCAGTGTACAAGATCTTATAGCATTAGAACACAAAAACGCATATTTATCACAACACTTGAAGCTTGGGCATTTTGATACTTTGATTTCTTAAAACAAAACTGGATGTATCTGTTTTAATATCATTATTGCTTTTCTTAAACAATGCTAACATAAATTGCATAGGTAGAAAGGGTTAGATATAAACTCTTAAGCTTTAATGAGAGTATATATTTAAATACACGCACACACATGTATATTGTCAAAAGCCTACAATGCATAATTTAGAAAGCATAGATCTTTTCTTTGATAGTCTCTTCTTTTAATTTAGTTTTAATCATTTCAAGCAATGGTGAGACGCTTTAAGACATCTAGAAAGGACACATTATTAGTGACTGTCGATTGATCTTAGGAAAAGCCTTCATCATAAAAAATGTATGGCTTCATATAATTAAAAAATCCAAGCAGTGTGGGTTGACAAAAGTACTGTGGGCTATTAAATTATTCAAAATTGCGTTTCGTTACAGCAGCTGTTTAATTAAAAGGTAAAAACTGCAACTAATCCACTACATCTGAGTGAAATATAATCTATAGCAGAGTTTAATCCCCTTAAGACAAAGAACAATGATATAGATTCCAGAAGTCAGAATTTCCATTTAATGAATCTCACAAAAGGAGTGACAGTATATTCAAACTAGAATAAATTTGTTTGATTAGCCAAATCCACTTTCTAGTTTATGGCTGGTGACATAAATCTGGATTCATTTTCCTTGAAAACGAAGCTCATCTTGAGCATGACTTTAACAGTTACATCAGTCCAGAGTACCCAAAAGGCATTTGTTTATTGATCCCTCGACTACCTCATTAATTGTTTATAATTAAACGGTGTTTTAAAATGAATTCCTAGAGAGACAAGGTGATGAGGCATGAGGTCACCTTGATTAGCTGGATGTGGTACAGGTTTCTACTCTGTTGAGGGTATTCTTATGGACATATGTAGTTGGAAAACCCAGTAGTGATGTATGGAAGTGAGAGTTGGACCATAAAGAAGGCTGATCACCGAAGAATTGATGCTTTTGAATTATGGTGCTGGAGGAGACTCTTGAGAGTCCCATGGACTGCAAGAAGATCAAACCTATCCATTCTGAAGGAAATCAGCCCTGAGTGCTCACTGGAAGAACAGATCCTGAAGCTGAGACTCCAATATTTTGGCTACCTCATGAGAAGAGAAGACTCCCTGGAAAAGACCCTGATGTTGGGAAAGATGGAGGGCACAAGGAGAAAGGGATGACAGAGGACGAGATGGTTGGATAGTGTTCTCGAAGCTACCAGCATGAGTTTGACCAAACTGTGGGAGGAAGTGGAAGACAGGAGTGCCTGGCGTGCTCTGGTTCACGGGGTCACGAAGAGCCAGACACGACTAAACAACAAGTTGGAAAGCACCATGTCAGAATGGAAAATCCAGCTGGATTTTGTACAAAACCCCTCCATGTGCAAATGTCCGCAGTCTGGATTCCACTTTACACGTTAAGGCCCAAGTGGCCTCAGTGGCCCACTTCCGAGTTCTGGCGGGCTTGCCACTTCTAGCCATACCTTGACAGAGATAGCCTTGCTCAAGTCCTGGTTAGATTACCTCACTGCAGTCCACATGGGGCTGCCCTTGGGAATGGCAAAACGGCGCAAAGTGTGGCACCCACAGTGTTGGCCACCTTGGCCCCTCAGAACCACGTAGCACCAATTCCAAAGGGCTGCCTACATTCTGCCAAGCCCGATTCAAGGTTTTAGCGTAGCCATATAAAGCCTTTGGTGACTTGGCAGATCAGAATGTGCACCTATTTTTGCACTCTTCTGCCTGTGATTTAAGATCCTCCAGGGACAGCCTTCTTGTCATCCCATCATCAAGGGAAGCCCATTGAGCCGGGACTCAGGATTGGACCTCCACAGTGCTGGCATCATGGCTGTGGAATATCCTTCTCCCTGAGGTGGGGCTGACACAACAACCAATTAGCTTTCAGTGGCAGCTGAAGGCCTTCCTCTGCCTCTATAGGCCTTAGCGATGGAGGGTGAACATGTGCAGCCATCTGGAGCCACCTGCTTTGTCTTAAGAAAGAACAGATTGCCTAGGAGTTAACTCCTCGGGACCGAGATCCCTTCAGCCACCCAATAAAATATTTGAGAGTGCTCAGGTGGGTGGGCAAAACTGATGGGCATTGCCATTCAGATGGTGTACGTGTGCCATGACATGTGATCGATTATGAGGGGCAGGGTTTACCTGGTCACCCCCAAATATTTTCTTCAAGATGGCACCCCTGACAGATTGTATATAGTCATTTTTAATGCTTTTTTGCTTGACTTTATGGTACATTTGAGGGGTATTTTCATTGTTGTGGCCTGCCCTGAGCCTGTTTGCCAGTGAAGGGAAGGATATAATATTGCAAATAAATAAATTCAATAAAATCTACTTGCTTCCTTCTCACAGCTCTTCCTCTCAGGGAATCATTGCAAAGCCCTCCCACAGTGGGGGAATTTTCATATCAGAAAACAACTTTTGTCCTTCCATTTCCGTCGTGGACACAATTCATTAGGGGCTGACAGTAATCAAGCTACATCTCTTACGAGCTTTCTTTGTACCAGAGTGAAGGGGGCTATTGGAGCAGAAAGTGGCCCGCTTTAATTAGGTAGGCCAGGTGTCACACAAAATTACAGAGTGAGATCCTCTGCCTTTCCCTGCCAGTGATCACAGGCCTGACCTACAGAGCCTTTCGTTAGGAGTGAAAAATAATAGAGTCACCAGGTGGCCATCTCATCAATGTCAATTGCCATCTGCACCAAAATGTGCTAAATTATGTTTAGTTCTGTTTAATGCGAACTATTATCCATTAGAGGCACGGCTGGAAACTGCAAACTCACGTTAATTGAAATTTCAGCTGTGACTTAGAACCTCTGTCCCAGATGTTAAGGCAGAGAGTCTATACCTGCTGAGACACCTAATCAAATTCAAACGCTCCTTTTTAACCCTCTCGGTGCTATGCAAAATATTCTAAACAAATATAAAGATCGGATGACCTTTTTCTTGAGTTTGCTGCATGGGTTCGGCACTGCTTATTCTGAAAAAGGCATTCAAGGCATTCAAAACCTTCACTCCTGCCATCATATTGCTTGCATTTTTCCACCCACCGGGGAGAGTGCAATCCAAGTGAGATCTGTTGGGAAACTGTGTACCTGCAGCTACTCACACAGAGTCAATTAAGGTTTGGCAGACAGCCAGAAGGTCATGTGAAGAAGTCTGCCTGGTGATAACAGAGGCATGAAGAAAGCTCCCTGATTGGTCAAGCTCTCTCAATGGAGTGATAGTTAATGGCCTACTAATTGTAATGTATTAGTTCTGGAGTTCAGTGTTCAGAGTTCTGTGTCAGTGTAGGAGTTGTGAGTTGTGTCAGAGAGAGCTAGCTAGGTCTGGCTAAGGTCCTGCAACTAGTCGGAAAGTTGCGAAACACCAAATAGGTTTTGCCAATAAGATCAGCTCCCAAGACAAATATTATAAAGGCCCATTCACAGTATTTGTTGAATGGTGCTTTAAATGCTGGTTATGGAGTCAACTTTCTATTTACGTTGATCAGTTATGACTGAAGAAGGCATGGATCCACAAGAATCTGACATCCAACAACCTGAGTTAGGTTGGGGGAACACCAATGCACAGCAAGCAACTGGAGAAGGGCCATAGCTCAATGGCAGAACATCTGATTTCAATGCAGAAGGTCCTAGGTTCAATCCCTGGCATCTCCAGGTCAGGCTGAGAGAGATCCCCACCGGAAACCCTGGTGAGCCGCTGCCAGGCAGAATAAACAGTAATGATCTGGAAGGGCCAATGGTTTGACAAAGAAAAAGGCAGCGTCCTAACCAGAATTGAAAGTAGTTTACTCAATTACATAGGGTGAGCAAGTGATACAGCTACAGATCCAACACAGCAGTTAGTTTTGTAGATTAGTGCTAACAGTGAAGGGGTTTAGCGGATGGTAACTTATACAGTGGTAACTTGGTTCTCGAGCTTAATCCATTCCAAGAGTCCATGCGACTCCTGGAATGGTTCGAAAACCAAGGCGCAGCTTCCAATTGGCTACAGGAGCTTCCTGCACTCAATCGAACACCGCGTCGGATGTTTGGCTTCCAAAAAATGTTGACAAACCAGAACACTCACTTCTGGGTTTACGGCATTTGGGAGCCGATATGTTCGACTACTAAGCCGTTCAACAGCTAAGGTACCACTGCACTGTATTTCCCCATAGTTGCTGTTGCAGAATGGCAGAATGCAAATACTTACAACAAGTTTTGGCTCTGTTTGCTTTTCATGTACTTTCAACCAAACCTCTGAGGGAAAAAACATCCTGAAAATGCCAAAATTAAATCACTAGGTTTTGGTCTTTGTGTACATTAGGGATTTTTCATCTACAGTTAGCGCAGAACAGCTTCTTAACCACATCCTCTATCCAATATCTACTTTTGGGTGCCCATGACACAGTCTCAGATGCAAGCATCAAAATGAATATACCCTACTCTACGTGGTCTGTTACTTAAAGTGAGGCACACCTTACTGCAGTTCAACCCAGTGGCATACGCAATCAATCATAACTGCAGGATGCAAAAGAGGCAAAAGTTTTCATTCAAATGAACAAAACAGTAAAGATGAAGGATGATATGGTAGAAAACCCTCTCATTACAGGACTTGGGCTTCATCAATTTTTAAATCTTCCATTTAAAAAGCTTCATCCTAGGAGCCAAGAAGTCACTACAATAGATAGTACTGCATCTGCTATATTTCATTCCACCGTTATAGATAACCTTCATAAGCTGATATGCTGATGACAATGAGTTTATTTTCAGAAAATTATATTTCTGATCTAATATGAGACAATAAATAATTCAGAAGTTTCACATTATTACAGGGAATTATATTTAGGAGAGCAACTGGGGATCTGTATAATGAGAAACATTCTCCTTGCTACAGGAATGCTACTCTGCGTTTAATCTCATAATATTCCCTTTAGGGCATACAAGACAGCTTGCTGGAGAATATGAAGACTCCTTCACTGTTTTCCATTGGACAAAAACAGGCAAGATAAATAGTAATAAAGAAAGAAGGGTGGTCTTCCACATTTCAGATTCAATGAAAGGCCATCCTACCGATTAGACAATTGGTCCGGCAAAAACAACCTTGGATCAAAACCAACTGCAGGATCCCTTGCCTGATGTGTTGAACTGGATAGGAATTGGGGCCTATCCCTTTCGTGGTACAAAGGCCACCTGACATAAAGCAATTTTTTCCAGGCATCTGAAACAGGGGTGATGCCTATCTAACTTCTTGTGGGAGTTCCACAGACTTCCCACAGCACACTACCCCATCCGGTTAGGCAATTCTCAGAAGCAGGGCTGTTTTCCAGCCGGAACTCAACAGAACTCAGTTCTGGCACCTCTCAGGCAGGCACCATTGCCATTATAAGAGAACAAAGGAGGCGTTCATGTTGCATTCTGGCACCTTTATTTCTAGACAAATAGCATTGCTCAGAAGTATGATCCTAATCTTACTCAAGGAGGGAAATCAATCCCACTGAACTCAGTGGGCCTTGTTTATGAGTAAAATTGTGTGGAATCAAGCTGTTAAAAAGTTAAGTTCACAGGCTGTTGTTGTTGTTTAGTCGTGTAGTCACGTCTGACTCTTTGTGACCCCATGGACCAGAGCACGCCAGGCACTCCTGTCTTCCACTGCCTCCTGCAGTTTGGTCAAACTCACGTTCGTAGCTTTGAGAACACTGTCCAACCATCTCGTCCTCTGTCGTCCCCTTCTCCTAGCGCCCTCAATCTTTCCCAGGTACAATGCCCTCAGTCTTTCATAGGTACAATGCAGCAATTCACTAAAGATTTCTCCAACACCAGCAGGAGTTTAATTCGTTGGTCTACACATCTTAGAGAGAACATTCATTATTATTCTTTTTAATAGCAACAGCAGCAGCACGCTTGAGGGTTTGGGTGTGGTGAAGCCATCCTTCTGACACCAGAGTCACGGCTGTCTACCTGGATGAGGAATGAGGCAAAGGTGAGGGTGAAGTCGGGGACATACAGAGGCATCTGCAGGAAGCCATTTTGGCTCTCCTGCTGATGTGGCCATGTGCCCGCCGACCTCACCACCACCCTGACCCAGCCCTATCCAGTTAAGCAGCAGAGGCACTGGTTTGTGGAGGGCGGCTCCAACCCAACATACACACCACTACTGGGAAAAGCTATGCCAGATGCTTATCCTTAACAGGGCCTTTAACTGAGGTGCCTTGTCACCTAGGACAGTAAGGAAGTTCCTAAATCTTGCGAGTAAAAACGAGAAGAAGAACATTAAAGGAAGGGAATGGTGGCAAGATGATGCGGTGGATGCAGTTTTCCCCAAGCATAAATATTCATTGGGCTCAGTGGAAAGGAGGAGAGGCTGAACGCTCTCAGTGAGATGTGAGGCACTGGAGTGTTTGCCTGTGTTCTCTAACAACGGAGTTTGCCAATTAAATGAGACATGTGATCCTGTGTGCTGGGAAGTGGTGAATAACACACTGAGTGACACTCAAATGAAAGGATACTGAAGCACTGTGGCATTCTCTTTCCACATTATACATTTTTATACCCTTTTCTAAACACGGGAGTGAAATGCACTAGAGAAATCTGAAGGGACTTAAACGGAAAGGTTCTTCGCAGGCCGTTGTTTCCTTCCCCTTTTCTCTTAAGTCCAGTAAATACTAGGCTAATACCAAATATACATTTTATTCACATTGTTAAGCTTCTGCAAGGCATCAAATTAAGAGTTCCTAATTGAAAGAGATCAGTTACATATCCTCCAATTAGCATCTCTTTGTCTCAGCCTCTTCCTTCTCCTGACAGTAGACATGAATTAGACATTGTGACTCAGAAAGCCAGGCCTCGCCTATGGTGCTTCCTATGGTGCTTTTTATTATGTATTTAGATATGCTGCAAGCTTTCCAGAGTGGCTGGGGAAACCCAGCCAGACGGGCAGTGTGTGAAGAATTATTATTATTATTATTATTATTATTATTATTATTATTATTATTATTTCAATTGTGCTGAAATACACAGGTATGAAATTTACGACATGTAATGCCCTAAGAGAGAATTTAATGAAAATGATTTATAGGTGGTACATGACACCAGTCAAGCTTGCAAAAATTTACCATTTGACAGAAAATAAATGTTTGAAAT